>NC_056626.2:248692892-249892892 GCF_002870075.4 Lactuca sativa
CAATTATAGCCTTCACAATGTATTATTGTCTCGATGATTTTCCCCATGAATGATTTCATTAACATAGACGTATATGTACAATATACATTTGAATGAGGCGTTTCGATAATTTAATACATAAATGGGCTAGTAACCATACAAACAATGTTTACATTAATACCTCCTTGCAGTCTGGGTAAAAAAGACTGCAACTCAACGTTGAAACTAAATTTGAAATTCGGGAATAGAGATATAGGGAGGCCTTTCTTGAAGATGTCATCAAACTTGATGACCATAAGGCTCATGGTGAAATCGGATTTGACTTGTTACTTTTTCTAAGACGAAATCTATATCACACTCCATATGTATGTTTTGTTGATGTTGAATCAAATTGTATACAAGAGACACCCTCTTAATCAACATAAGCATAGAAAGTGCGGCATGTAATAGTCTAGCGGTGAAGTTGGAGGCTAAAATTAAGAGCCTTAGTATTGGATGTGTTTTAGCGCATATAAACGAGGTTCACTTGGATGGTTCATATACAAATATTTTTGGTGGACATTGATGGAATAATTTGTGTGGTAAAATGTTAAGTACTAAAAATCTTTGGTTAAGCTTAGACATGGAGTAGATTCGGTGACATGCAATTCGGTATTATCAATTTTGGATTGGGTGGAAATTAGAGTACAACTAGGGTTGGATCTTATCGGCATACCTCTATTGAGATAAGAAGATCTTGTCCATGTTTTAGGTCGCAAAGATGGCTACGAAATATGACAACTCACTGAGATTAGTTATGGGAAACTATGTAGACAATAACAAATAGTATATTTGACGATATCCATGGAGGAAGCGGTCAGCTAAATGTCATAGAGATATAGAAGAAGTAGGCAATATCATCACATTTAAAAAAAAAAAGTAAACATACAAATTTCTTGTGCACAAAGCCAATACATGTGATAAATGATGTGAACCAATAAAAGCAAGCTATATACTACGAAGGGACGTCCGAAGGTGAAAAACATAGTTTGGGTGCTACGGATCATGAGACCTTGGATTGGGATTTAAAGACTCTCTCGATGAGTTAACCATGCAAGAAAGAAGATATGAAAACACTCAAGAAGGAAATCAAATTGTAGTCGTTTTGATAACCATATTAAAAGACTCATCCGAATCGATCCCAAGTAATTAGATATTTCCATTTTCAAATAAACAAGCCATATATTGATCCAGAATGCCATCCACTTTATCTATTTTATTGAAGAAACACATAGAACATACCATATTAAGCATGTGTCGTCATAAACATGTAAATCTATTTCATTACAAAGAGAAATTAAATTAATCTTGCATGTTAATGGTCTAATTGGGGTCATAGCGATTAATGTGTGATTATATTGTGATGTGCAACTTAATTCATTGTATCAATTTAGATATCAAACTTTTAGACATGTGCAAATTGGATGATAGGAAGCTGGAGGGGGTGGTTTGGTTTCATGTGTACTAGATTAGGTAAAAGGTAAATGGGTTCAGGGGTAGGAAGAGGGTACAGGTTTGACTTTTGGCTAGTTACAACAACTTCATGAAAGGATTAGTAGGATTCTCGTCAGATTATAGTCAACTCATGATTATGTTTCTATCCTCAAGACTCTTCTAAACATAATGGTATTTTCTGAGTATGTGTCTTGAATTCCTATGATCCTTAGGTTCTTTAGTTAATGTGATTGCAACCCCATTATCATAGAAGATCTCCACAGGTTCTATGATGCTTGGTATAACTCCAAGATAAACGATGAAGCTCTTTAACCATGTATCCGCCTTTGTAACTTCAGTAGTTGCAATACACTCTAACTCGCATGATGACTCTGCCACAGTCTTCTACTTGGAATGTTTCCATGCTACTACTCCTCCATTAAGCAAGAACACTCGTCCTAACTACGAACATGAGTTGTCATTGTCAGTCTGAAAACTTACATCAATATAACCTATAACTTGCAACTCTTCTCCACCTCCATAGACTAAAATTATATCCTTAGTTCTTCCCCGATACTTAAGGATATTCTTTACTAATATTCAATGACTATCATCAGGGTGTCCTGATATCAACTCACCATGCTCAAAGAATATTAGATATTAGGTATAGTACAAATCATTGCATACATGATCGATCCTATAGTAGAAACATTTGACGACTCGATTCATTCTTTCTAGTTCATCATTAGTACTGGGCGATTGATCTTTACTTAATATTATGTCATGTCGCAAATGTAGATAATCTTTCTTAGATTCTTGCATTTTGAATATTTTCAAAATCTTATCTAAGTATGTACTCTGACTAAGTCCAATTTAACATATCGATCTATCTTTATATGTCCTTATGCCTACTACATACGTTGCATCTCTTAGGTCCTTCATATAAAAACATTTCCTATAAAGAGTATATTGTCACACCCCCGAACTAGGCAGCCAAACATGTCGGGATGTAGGACTCAGTTCAAGGATCATAAGTAAATTAAATATATGGCATAAGTACACCAATAAGCAAACAGTAGATGTATTCCATCTTGAAGTTTGAATAAAAGGTTCTTACAGATAATATTAGAGTAAGTGGATTGCCTTACACAGATAGGCAGATCTAACAAAATCTAGTAAACTAGGTTTCCTAAAATCCATGACTATTCCATCGTCTGAAATGCATGTTTAGTGATTCCCTCAGAATACATGTAGTTCTGAGGGTCAACACAAGGTTGGTGAGAGTTATTGGTTTTCTGCTAGAGCAGTAGTGATACTTTTAAAATGACTAAAAATTATTATCTTTGTAAGTAAAACCATACATAAAAATAAGTTTGTATTGAGCATTTGAATTAACTTTGAAAATCAAAAGATGTTTTTCCATTAGTAAAACCATACTTGTAACTGTTTTGAAGTGAAAGAAACCAAGTCCCTGGTTTATAAGGAGAGAGAGAGAGAGATCATGTTAATGTTTATAGTGAGTCCTATAACCAAGGTATGTGAATGAAGTACCCACTATGACGTTTCATTAATGTCATAAAATGATTGTAGATAGTAATCACCCGCTTCAACTTGATTGTCGTGGTTGTAGCTAGAAACCATAGGTGGGGTGTCTAATCCGTATAGGTCTATACATACATATCTCACTCTAATGTTTAATGGTTATAGTAGTGTAGGTATTCTAAGTGTTTAGACTTAGGTAATGAACAACGTCTCACTATAAAATCCATTAACTAATGTTTGTCAATAACCCGCCCTAACATATATGTGTATAAGTATATGGGGCGTAATGTTCGAGAGTGGATAACCCTAACTTATACGTGGATAAGTCACTAGGAAAAATGATTTACGTTGCATAAATTATAAGCGGAGTATGTTCAATAAGTATATAACTGAAAGTGTACGATTCTCACATTAAATAAATGGTAAATCTCATAAGTACATGTATCAGTTTCAAGTTATAACATTTATAACTTATATATATATATATATATATATATATATATATATACACACACACATAATCATGACATAAGCTTTTGATCTTTGAAATATTATAAAGTGATAAACTTTTATGATATGTATTTATCAAAAAAAATCAAAGTATTTTTGTAGTATGGAGCATATGTTCTTTTTAGTAGTCTTAACATGTTAAAAAACTATAACATATATATATATATATATATATATATATATATATATATATATATATATATATATAAACTATGTTTGTAACAAGTTTATTTGTAAACAATATAACAGTGTTCAAACTAGTTAAGTTTGTAACCAAGATGTAATTTTCACATAAAATGGTAAGTTATATTTGCATAAGAAAATATGTGAGCATATGTATTCCCCCTAAAATGTATAAAAGCTTTAAATTGAGGCCGTAAGCACTCAACTTAGAAGTGTGAACTAGATTTAGATTCAAGAATATGATCGAGCTCGAGACACACTACATGATAGCACCAAAATAATAAGGTAATATAACTCGAGTTTGGACTTTAAATCGACTCAGAAAAGAAAAATAAACCTAGGACTTAAACTTGGAAAATACCACATAAAATAATTGTTAATGAGGGAATGTGGTGGTCGAAGGAGGGTGGTATCGATGATGGTGGGGACTGCCAACAACAGTGGTGACAAGGGGTGGCAATACGACAACGGGCTGCTCCGGTAGCTTCACTACCTATTCTTTTTCTTGTCCGATGGCAGTAAATGAAGAAGGAGGAAGGGGGAAGGTGACAGGGGTGTTTATGGCTGCTGATAATCGGAAATAGGAGCAAAAGGAAGTAGCTGCGGTGGTGGTTCTCGATAGTGGTGGGGCCGCTCTAGTGGGGTGTTCTAGCCGATGAATTGTGATGAAAATAGGAAGGAAATGGATCATTTTATAGTCTTCATGCTAGGCCATGCACCAGTCCTCTATGATAGTTAATCATGCAAAGATTAGCCCTGACCATGTCCTTTGGAAGGATGAGTGTATAAAAAGGAATAAGGTGATGGAGGGGAAGGGTGTTAGGACGTGCTTAATGGGGAAGAGAGGTTGAGTCGCTGATTTTTGACTCCTTTATGCAAGTCTAGGAGTGGATGGTGAAGTCACTATTCTAAAAAAGTCCCAAAAACCATTGTAGTTTTGTGTGCCTAGATCCCAACATATAATATTTTTTCCAAAGTGGCAAATAATGGAGCCGATTTCAAGTATTCCAAAAACCAAAACATATTAATTTTTTGAGTTGTACAACTCTGAGAAATCGCGTTTAGTGATTCGTGCCTAATTGACCCGAAACATCCGAATTTTCGAATTTTACAAATACTTTTACTAAAAATATTTTGAATATGGAATTAAATAATAGACCCTAACCTGAGTCTAAAACCATTCTCAAAATTTCCATCTGAGGTGTGCAAGTGCCTCAACAGATCGAAATGGTTTATGCAGTTTAAAGAAAATCAGTATTATACTGGTTTGGATTCCTATAACGGTCATAACTATTGCATATGAACTCCGTTTTAGACTTTCTTCATATTTCTGGACTCAGGTGAACATGTAATGCGAGACTAGAGTGTTTTATTTCCTCACAACTGCTTAATACGAGATTTTAGTTTTTTAGACATATTAACTAGGGTTACAGTTTGTGCTGCATGATTCATTTGAGATTTTCCATAATTAGAAGTAAGATACCATATGATATCTTATTATAATTGTGATGACACTATTTATTTTTCAAAATATGCATCAAAGCTTAATATGTCAGGTTACGAAGACGTTTGCGTAGGGTTGACTGCCTACGGTTTTAGAACTGAATTTTATGATGCACATTACCTCTCGATTAAAGGAATTCACCTCGATATTATTTTCTTCCAAATTATTTTGTTCCACAATTATACTGCTCCTGAAGCTGGGGTTGCCTTTGCTTAGTAACGACCGCTTGGTGCTCGGTTGCATGTAGCCGACTCTCAGAAATCTGAGTCAGGTACGCTAGGGCTCTAAAATGAGCACCCAAGGTGTTCGCCTAGGTGCGAATTACACCCATACAATGGTAGAGAGTTTTGATGGCTACTGTGTTACGCTTCTACTTTTCTTCTAGTCTTCTGACTCTCACCTCAAGTTTCCTGGAGGTAGTGCCTGAAGCTCTAAAGAGATCCTCCTAAGACTGGACTCTGTCAACTAATCAGTCACCCTGAGTCATCACACGAGGGATTAGATTATTCTTGGGATCATCCCTAAGTGGTAAACATTGTGGAGCATGAGAAGACTCGCCTATCTCGAATCGAGGAGGATCATTAGTAGTCATCCTCTTGTCGAGCTAGTCAATGAGCCAATCTAGCTTATGGGGAAAAGTCTTTTCCCTCTTCTGACCACTAATAGGTCAGGAAACATGAGTGGATATTTCAAAGTGATATACTAGAGGAACACTCATCCTCGGGGTCCTCATTAGTAGGAGACTCTTGCCATGAAGACGGTATGGATGGTAGTATGACCTATGTGGAGAGGGTGGTGGAGTAAAAGGGGCAGTTTCCTCATCAGTGAGGCCCTCCTCATCCTCAACTAGACCGTCATCATCTATATCCTCTTGAGCATCCTATATTATGCCCTCATCCTCAGAATCTTCGACATCCTCCGAAGGATCCTTCTCCTCCGAGAGGTCAGTTTTGGCAATCGGTAACCTATCTAGGAAGTATGGGTCTCTTTCTAACTGTAGCGGGACCACATGAAGCTCCTCGGGATCTGTAAGCTCCATCCAAGCTGGGGGGTCGTCGGGTAATCCAACCATCTGCATCAAAGGATGGGAAATTTTCAAGTGTGTTAGTGATGCGTTTTAAGTGTATAAGTGTTTTAAAATTGGTATAAGGATTCTAAGGTACTATGGATTTGTAGTGTATCTTCAAAACATTCTTCAATCTCTAAAACTCTCAGCCATTGTACTCTTTCAAACTCCTTACTCAAGTTTGGTTGTGCACCGGCCGAACATAAATAACATAAGAGCGCATTCTAGGTTTATTTATGGTATGGCTTATGTACACTACAAACCTTAGTTGAGGCGTTTTACTTAAAGGCTTGACTTTATAGTTTTAGTTGAAGGTATTTACAATTTTAGTAAGTGTTATCATCGTGGCTCATAGTATACATAACTCTTATATATTTTTTTGGTGAGGTTTGTAGTATTATTAGTTTTTTTTTTTTTGTACTCCACAACTATCAAGTAAGGATAAGGGCTAAATGAGAAGTATTATAGGGCATGACCATTTTAACATATAGTCCTTCTAAAATCCAGCAACCAAAGCGATAGTTCAAAACAATTACCTCGCCTGTAAGTAATCGAGAAGTAGGTTAATTAATGCTAATACTCTTTGTTAGAATTCTGTTACTATAGTTGTATTTTTCTTTCGAGGATACGAGTTCTCTATAGCCAATTGAACTATGATACCAATCTATCACACCCCCGACCGAGGTAGTGGAACACGCATGGTTGTGCGACTTAGTTAGTGGATCACATGTAAACTGAATATACGACACAAGTACAACAATAAACATATAGTAGTTATACTCTATCTCGAAGTTTGAATACATAGTTCTCAATGATAATAATAGAGTACATGAATTGCCTTAAACAGGTAGGCAGATATAACAAAAGCTACTAAACTAGGTTGCCTAAAATCCATGACTATTCCGTAATTCGAAATGCTTGTTGAGTGATTCCATGAGAATACATGCAGTTTTTAGGGTCAACAAATGGTTGGTGAGAGTTACTTGTTTTTTGCTAGTGCAGTAGTGATACCATTAAAATGACCAGAAAATATTTTATTTCTACGTAAAACCATACTTAAAAATGAGTTCGTATAGAGCCATTAAATAAACTTAAAAAAAAGATGTTTTACCATAAGTACAAACATACTTATAACTATTTTGATGTGATAGAAATCAAGTCCATCGTTTATAGAGAGAGGGAGAGAGAGAGAGAGAGAGATCAAATTAATGTTTATAGTGAGTGTTATATATGTGCTATGTGACTAAAGTACACCTACAACGCTTCATTGGACATCATAAATTGACTGTAGATAGTAATCACCCGCTTTGACTTAACCGTCATGGTTGTAGCTAGCAACCACAGGTAGGGGTGTTAAACCTATATAAATTTATACATACATATCTCAGTCTGAGGATTAATGGTTATAGTAGTGTGGGTATGCTAAGTGGCTAGACTTAGGTAATAAATAGCGTCTCACTATAAAAGCCATTAACTAATGTATGCGAATTACCCGCCCTATCCTGTACATGGATAAGTATCCAGAGTGTAATGTTAAAGCGGTGATAGGCCTAACTTATATGTGTGTAAGTCACTAGGCAAAATTATTTACATTGCATAAAGTATAAGTCAAGTATGTTCGATAAGTATATATGTGAAAGTGTACAATACTCGCTTAAAATAAATGGTAAATCTCATAAGTACATGTATAAGTTTTAAGTTGTAATATTTATAAATTGTATATATATATATATATATATATATATATATATATATATATATATATATACATGCCTGGCATAAGCTTGTGATCTGTGAAATACTATAAAGGTGATAAACTTTTATGGCATGCATTTATGATATAAAATCACAACATTTTATAGTATCGAGCAAATGTTATGTTTACTAGTTGTAACATGTTAAACAACTATAACATCTATTTGTAAACCATGTTTGTAACTACTTTATTTGTAAACAATATAAACATGTTTAAAAGAGTTAAGTTTGTTAACAAGATGTGATTTTCATATAAAATGATAAGTTATATTTGCATAAGAAAAATATGTTAGCACATGTATTCCACCCCCCCTCCAAAAAAATGTATAAAATCTTTAAAATTGGGCCGTAAACAACTACCTTCGAATCATGAACTTGGTTTGGATTCAAGAATATGATCAAGCTTAGGAGACACCATCAGATAACACCAAAATACCAACATAATATAACCTTGATTTTGGACTTGAAATCGACTCACGAACAAAAAATAAACCCATGAATTAAACTTGGAAAATGCCATACAACATAATGGGGAACAAAGGGCTATGGTGGTCGAAGGAGGGTGGCACCTGTGATGGTGGGGACTGCCAATAAAATAGTGGAGCGAGGGGTGGCAAAACGCCTGCGGGATGCTCCGACAGATTGACTTCCTCTTTTCTTTTCAGTCTGATGGAATAAAATGACGAATGAGGGAGGGGTCTTTAGGGATGCTAATCGTCTGAAATAAGAGCAAAAAGAAGTGGCTACGGTGTTGGCTCTTGTTGGAAGAGGGGCTACTCTGATGGGCTGTTCTTGTAGATATATATATATATATATATATATATATATATATATATATATATATATATATATATATATAGAGAGAGAGAGAGAGAGAGAGAGAGAGAAAGAGAGAGTGATGGAGACAGAGGGAGAGTGAGGTTACAAAGAATTTCGTGATGAATTTACTAGCTACAATTTTAGACCTAAATTTTTGGATATTCATATATCATCGACTTACAATACTAGAAAGATGACATTACTCCTATTGTCTTTGATATATAAACATTACTCATCCTCAATTCTATAAAATCTAAATTCCTTTACTTTTTCATGAATGCAATCATTCTAGTTTCTTGATGCTTGTTTGAGTCTAGAAATGAACCTCTTAACTTTGTACACTCTATAAGGATATTTTAGATAGATGAATCCTTTATTTTGTGTCATATACACATCCTTTGACAGTTTTTCATTAAGGAAAGTAGCCTTAACATACATTTTCCATATTTCATGATCCTTTAAAGTAGTTATTTCAAGTAATATTCTAACAAATTTAATATTTTCTATTGGTGAAAAGGTATCATCATAATCAATTCCCTCAATTTGAGTATAAGCCTTTACTACCAAGCTAGCTTTGAATGTGTGTACATTCCCATCCATGTCAGTTTTTTCTTGAAGACCCACATGCACCCAACAATTTTAAGATCTAGCATAAGATCAAAAAAATTCTAGACTTTGTTAGCATACATGGATTGAATTTCACTTTCCATACTCTCCTTCCATTTAGCAGATTTGGATCCTATGATCGCTTCCATATAGTTGGACGGTTCATCCATACCAGAAAGTGTGTGATCACAAATTAGCACATCTTCTTCTGTTTTAATATGCAATCCATAAAGCTTAGGAGGAATATGAACTTTATTAGTTCTGCGAAGTAAAGGAGTAATAATCATGTCATTTTTCTCAAGATGTAGTTCAACCTCGGGTTCTATAATACCCATTTCTCATAATTGGTATTATTATGTAAGAATAGACAAGAGTTAGTGGAATAAAGTGATAGATTAATATGTGACAATTGTATGGATATAAAGATTGTCAAAAATATAGTTCGTATGAAGAATTTGTGACCATTTGAAGTTAGGATAAAGGTATGTTGCTATTTTAAGAAAGTTAACAAAAGTCCTGGTCAAACAGTCAATGATGGTCACCATGACGTGGTGATATACTCACCATGGCACAACGTGAAGTGACTCACCGCAACACATGGCAACCATACGAGGCATGTGGCAAGAAAGAATGAAAAATCGACAATCCATCAAAGTTTTCTTTGCTGAAGCGTGGCGCCTCTCTTGCCACATCGTTGCGTGACTGGAGTATAATTACTCCTCATTTGTGTCTTTTACAGGATTTACACATGTTGTAGGGTTTAAAATATATTTTAAGATGTTGAAGTGTATTAGGTCATGTATTGTGTCGAAGTCTATTTGATGTATTCATTATATGTATTTCATAAGTGTTGTTTAGATTTCGAAGCTTTAATGACTTAACCCTTATGTATTTTTTTTGCTTTTGTTAACTCCTATAATTGGGGTAAGTATGCGTATTAGCATAGCTTTTGTGAACTGTAAGAACACTTCACTCTTTCGTATTGTATACTCTCTCAAAGGCAATAAAGAGCCTAACAAATTTTATTTGTGTTTTGTCTTCTTCAATCAACTCACACTCTGATTTCATTCATACAGTCGATTCAAACAAACTACATTTAGTATCAGAGTAGGATTCTCTCAGTTGATTTATGATTTTCTCGTGTTTTCAAAAGTTTTTGAATCTCGTTTTTGATTCAAAAATATTTCATACTTTTAATCTTGAAAATCTTTTCCGATCAACTGTTTTGATTTGATTATGCATTTCGTCTTATAAATCGAGTGTTCATTGTTTGTTTTATGGAAGATTTGTTCAATAGATTCTTCTTTCTGAAGTTTTTCATCATTTTTGTCCGTACAACAATGGCTAACTTCAACATGAACACATTACTGGTTTCTATCATCTTCTCCGTTCTTCAACCAAAGTTCCAATGTTGATTAATGGATATTACGAGCAATGGGCAGATATGATGGAAGACTATCTTAAAGGGATTAATGAAGATCTATGGAACTGAATTACTAATGGAAATCATCTTGCATAGAGGCTATAACAAGTCGAAACTGTTGGTTCTGATCCAGATGTCGTTCGGCAAGCAGATAAACAAAATGCAAATGACAGGAGATGTTTGAGAGAACTTCGTGGTGCTCTTGCACCGGTGGTTTTCAATTATGTTTGTGGTTGTAAAACAACAAAGGAGATTTAGGATACTTTGAAAGAAAAGTATCAGGGAAGAGAGAAGACAAGAAAAAGTTCTATTAGGTAGTGACAACTTGAATTAGTTGAATTCAAACAGAAGGAAAATGAGACCATTGAGTTGTACTCTGGTCGTCTGAATTAGTTAATTTTCGAATGTAGTCATTATGGGGTTAATCGTTCGAATCTTGAATATAATCTTACTTTCTTGATGGGACTTCAAAAGGAGTGGAGGAACATTAGTTTAATGATCAAGACACAACAATGCTTCGACAACTATTTTCTAGGTGATCTTTATAATATTCTGAAAGCCCATGAAAGCGAGATTAACAAAATTGCTGAAGAAGGAAAACAAAGTTTGGGTGGTGCTCTGGCATTGTTTTTGAAAGTGTCTGGAAAAGTGATAGAAGTCAAATTTGCTGATGTTGATGGTTCTGATGATGAAGGTTTTGTCATGAACTCGGATGACGAAGTTGTGGCATATTACTCAGATAACAAAGTCAAGAATTTTTTCAAAAAGCCATTCAATCCGAAGTTCAAAGGAAATGATTTCAAGGGAATCTCATATGTGAAGAATGCTAAAGAAGATTTGAAAGTTGAAACGAAAGAGAGTAAGGTTACCAATGAAAAGATTGAGAATAAGTTAAAAGAAGATTCTGGTTTCGATTGCCAGTACTACAATGGTGAAATCCATATGGAAATCGACTACATGTTCAGGAAAAGAGAGGAGAAGAAGGATAGAGTGAAGGATGAAGCCTGTTATGTCGAAAGGCAGGAGGAAGTGAAAGAAAGGACGAAAGGAAGGTCGCTTGTTGCAAAGGGAAATGGTGATGGGAATGGTAGTTATCAAATCTTGTCATCTGGATCAGATGACGAAGAGATGAGGAACCCCACACATAGAGCCATGTATGCAAGGTATGATGAGGACAGCCAGGATGAAGAGAAGGTGACCGGGAAGTGCTATGTTTCAACGGGAGCAAACAAGTCTCCAATAACTTCAAATGTACGTACTCTTCTTGAATCCTTTGATATTCCTTTTAGTTAATATGACGCTATTTTATCTGACTTTGATGATACTCTATCTTACGTTAATGACATGCTTATTTCTATTAGTAGTGATGCTGAGATATGAAAAGCATTATTGCTAGAAACACAAAAATGGTTGGAGTTGAAGAGATGTAGAATAGACAATCTAGAATTGCAGCTAAATAATGTTACTTGTGATAGGGATAATATGAGATTGGATAATTGTATTTTGTTAAAATAACGTAACATCTACTGTAATTTGGATAAAATGTTGAATGCTAAATTGACTGATTTACATCATTCCTCTGACATAAGTAAGCAACAACATAGGAAACTATTGCCCTTTTTGACATTCAAAACGGAGAAAATAGATTCAACATCATGTGACAGTGAGAAGAAGATTTATGAATTTGAAAAGGTCCCAAATGATTCATATGCATATAGTATTGTTAAAATAGATGAATGTTTAGATGTTAATGATTTTGTTCATTTTGTGATTGAGACTTGACCAAAACCAAACAAATAATCATTTTGAAAATGACCGAGAATTCGATATCTGAATCTCAACACAATTTTGTTGATATCAAAGACGATTATGACAATATCAGTGAAATTGAGGAGGAAGAAATTGTTTATTGTTCTTGGTTATCTCTCATTAATGTCACTTCGACGACTAAGGGTAAAGAAATTTGTAATGATTCATTAGAAAAGGTTAACACTGACCAACCCTCAACTTTGAAAGTTCATGACTATAACCGTGGGATTGTCGAAGATAGTCAAAATGATAGTGACAATGGTGACGGTGACATTCCAATCGAAACAGCTATTCCCAAAGTCGTTGTTGATCAAGGTTATGAGGAAACAGAAAAACTCGAAAAAGTGATGAAGGAAAAAGATTCTCGTTATCTCGAATTGAACTCAGTTGTTTATCCTAATTTCAAATGCACCGATGATGTGGTGTTTCCCACTCAGGTGTTTGTCACTACATGCAATGGAGACAAAGTGAATCATGAGAACAACAAAATTTTTGTTAAAGATAACAAAGGAGTTTCAAAAGAAGGATTTTTATCAAACCAAAGAACGGTTGAAAATACTCTTAATAATAACTCATCTACTTATCAAAGGTAAAAACCAAAAAGAACTTAGGAAGTTAAGAAAGAAAATGCAAATGTTGTTGAACCATCAAATGAACCCGTTTCTAAAAATTAAAACACAAAAGCTTAAATTTTCTAAAAACAAATTCACAAGGTTTCAAAAGAAGAAGGAATTTCGATGTCGAAAGTTCGAAAGAAGGTGTATTGGAAAAGTAAAAAGTCTTTTAAGAAACCAAAGAAATTTGCACAAAAATCGTCTAATCAGAAAACGACTAAACAAGTTAAGACATCTTCACAAATAAGTCTTTTTTCATAATAAACCCGCTCAAAAACAAATTGATTTATCAAAAATTCATTCAAAAGTTCATAAACCAGTTTAATAATCGAATGTTAAAAAACCAAGAAATGAGAATTTTGTTCAAAACCAACAGCAAAGGAATTTTGTTCTAAATCGTCAAAATGCAAGGTTTTCACAAAAAAATTTCATTGAAATGGTTTTAAACAAGTTAAACAATGGAATTTCATCAATTTCAAAATCAAAAATGATTTACGAATGGACGACAAGTTAGTAATCGAAAATTTGTCGGTTATAACAAACTTTTTCAAAACCGTTTTTAAAACCATGCAAAACAATCATTTCCATAAAAAAGAATTCGAAAAGCTGGGTGTTAAAGGTAAGAGAAATGAACCATTTTAACCAAAAACCTCTAACTTTTTCATTCCTATTTCGAAACAACAAGTCAAAGCTTCATTTATAAAATGGAAAACGGATTTGAAGAATATTAATCATTGGCTTGAAGGAAAAGGAAAGCCATGCCAATCATGGAAGTTTTCACAAGAAGAAATCTAGTATGCCCATGAATGCTACTTGAATGTGTCCAAAACTGGTAGTTCTTCATCAAAGGAATCGAATAACTTTGCTGGACAGTTGAAAGTTGTTCCCAAAGAAAAAGTTGAAGTAAAACGAACTGTTGATGATAAAGGGAAAGTCAGTGTCGAACCCAAACTAATGAACAATTTCATTTCAATACCTAAGTTCATTGAAGTTGACTTGATCGATAATTTGAAATCTAAGGTTCGGAATAGGGTGTTAGGTTCATCGTTTCATAATGCATTTCTCTCTAATCACCAAGGACCCAAAATGCCTTGGGAACCTAAATTCTTTAATTGATTGCAGATGTTATGTGACGAGCAATATGATGAACAGTGGTACTTCAACAGTGGTTGCTCTCGTCACATGACCGGCCGAGAGGAAAATATGGGAGATTATCGAAGTTTGGAAAATGTTGGAGTAGTAAAATTTGGAAATAATTAGAACATGAAAGTTTAAATGCCATGAGAATGTCACAAATGGCAAGTTCATAGTGAGTCGAATGGCACACGTTGAAAGTCTTAAACACAACTTGGTATGTGTTTCACATGGGTGCTGGTAATCAGGTGGTCTTCGATTAGGAAGGTAGTTTCATTTCGAACATGGAAACAAAATAAGTTTTTCTTAAGTATAAGAGAAAAGGTTATATGTTTACTCTCGACATCAAGCCCATCATTGGAGTACCATCTGTTTGCTTACTTTCGAAGGCTTTGTCTGTTTTTAGTTGGCTGTGGCATCAAAGACTATCTCATCTGAATTTCAAAAATCTGAATAAACCCGTGGTAAATGATCTTGTTCGACGCTTACCTGTTCTAAAATTTGATAATAATTCGTTATGTGCAGCATGAGGACAAGGGAAGCAACACTGTCAAGGTCATCCAATAGTCATCGATTCGAAGATCATAGAACCCCTAGAACTTCTTCACATTGACCTCTGTGGACCTTCGACTATTGAGTCTCTCAACAAGAAAAGATACATTTTGGTCATTGTTGATGATTTTTCAAGGTTTGCTTGGGTTTTCTTTCTTCGTCAGAATTCTGAAACAACTCAGTAATGATCGATTTTATTATGTACATTAACCTCAGTTTGAGGAAGAAAGTCAGAAAAATGAAAAGTGATAATGGCTCAGAAGTCAAGAATCATGTTCTTGATTCGTTTTTGGATGATCTTGGGATAACACATAATTTTTCATCTCCTTACACACCTTAACAAAATGGTGTTGTCAAAAGCTAAAAAAGGTCACTTTGCCAAGCTGCGAGGCCTAACCTTACCTATGTGAATCTACCTCAATATCTCTGGGCCGAGGCGAATTCGACAACATGTTTCATTTAAATCGATTGTTTATTCATCATCGTTTTAATATCACTCCTTATAAAATCATTAACAATTAAAAACCAAATGTGAAAATTTTCCCTGTTTTTGGTTGCAGATGTTTTATCGTGAACCTGAAAGATAACCTTTCAAAATTCAGTCCAAAGCCGATGAGGGGGTTTTCTTGGGATATTCGATCAATTCAGTCGCATATCGGGTGTTAAACAAGCGAATAAGGATGATTGAAGAATATTTCAATCTAACTTTTTATAATTACTATGTTAAGCGTGTTGAAAAGACTTTTGAATAAAAGAAAATTCTCACAGAAACAAATGATGATTCAGTGATTGCCAATTCTTTAGATTTTTAGTATGAATTTACTTTTGGTGTTCCTGACGGGGCAATAGATGCATAATTTCATGATGATGATAATCGAATTCATGAATCAATGAAACATTGTGATGGTTCTACATTAACTCAGGATGATGTTGATTTACATTCTACAACAAATTGTCAAATACATGTACAAAGTCACCAAGGATTGCAAGGTGATCGAGTGGAGGGGAGCACTTAAATTCAAATATCGTTGTTGAGGAGGAGCATGGATGTTCGACTACTACTGTCGACGGTGAGCATCAAAATGTTAATACAATTTTCGATGGGGAGCAAAATGGATTTATACCTGCTAGTTCAAATGAACAAATTGATTTTTTTCATGATGTGATTGATACTGTGTCTAATATAGGTGAAGGTTCTGAACCAGATGATATGTTTGAAGATGCACCTTTGGATTTCGATCCTGCATATCCTCATATGGAAAGATCGACACGAAATCATCCTAAAAAAACAAGTCCTTAGTGATCCTCGAGACGGAGTGTTGACAAAAGCTTAGCTTCGTGTTACAAATGAGGTAGTCAATGTAAAACAAGAATTTTGCATGTTTAATGTTTTTACTTCGAAAATATAATCGAAATCAATATAGGCTTAAAATGGATTTTTAAAAGTAAAACTGGCAAAGAAGGAAATGTGGTTTGAAACAAAGCAAGGTTGGTTGTTAAGGGATATTCGCAACAAGAAGGAATTCATTATGACGAAACCTTTTCCCCTGTTATGAGCTTCGAGGCTGTTCGAATATTTCTTGCTTCAGCAACACACAAAGACTTCGAAGTTTATCAAATGGATGCCAAGTGAGCTTTTTCTCAATGGAGTATTAGAAGAAACAATATATGTTGAGCAATCACCAGGTTTCGTAAATGATAAATATCCTAATCATTGTTATATTATCGATAAAGTTGTTTATGGATTAAAACAAGCACCTCGAGCCTGGTAAGAAACACTTTCCAATTTCTTGAAACTCTCGAAATTTAAACACAAATATGTTGATCCCACTCTATTTTGAATGAAAGTAGGGGATTAATTGATGCTAGTTCAAATTTACGTAGATTATATTCTTTTTGGTTCGAATGACCCTTCGTTATCTAGTGAGTTTGAGCACATGACGAAAAGTGAATTTGAGATGAGTATGATGGGTAAGATTAAAAATTTTCTAGGATGAATATTGGTCAAAGATGAGATGAAATTTTCATAAATCAAGAGAACTATTCTCAAAATCTGCTTGAGAAGTTTGGCATGCCGAATCGTTCGAAATTATGAGTACCAATGGCAGTCGGCACACACTTAGGGCCTTCGTTGGATAAGCCTACTATCGATATTATTTTGTATAGGAGCATGATCGGTTCATTACTATACTTAACTGCTAATGGACCTGAAATTATGTTTGTTGTTTGTAATTATCCCAGGTATCAGTCGAATCCTCGGGAACCCCATCTAACAACTGTAAAGAATGTTTTTCATTATCTCAAAAGGACAATTTAGTTGGGTTTATGGTACCCTTCGAAAATATGTTTCTTCATTCAAGCGTTTTCCGATGCAGGTCTTGGTGGATGTCAACTTGACCGAAGAAAGAACTAGTGGTGGATGTTAACTTTTGGACGGGAAGCCTGTTAATTGGCAATCGAAGAAACAAACTTGAGTTTCGATTTCCACAACAGAAGTAGAATATGTTGCTGCTAAAGCTTGCACTTCTCAAGTCATCTGGATATAAAGTCAACTTCATGACTATGCAATCAACATGAAAAATATAACTTTGTATTGCGATTCACAAAGTGCCATACATATCTGCCATAATCTAGTACATTATTCAAAGACCAAACATATAGCACATCGCTATCAATTAATCAAGAATCATGTCCAGGATGGAAATATCAAGGTTCACTTTGTGAAAACAACAAATTAACTTGCTAATATCTTTACGAAACATTTGGGTGAGAAGTCTTTTCTTAGGATCTTGTTTGGACTAGGAGTGATTGATACATTTGCTATTCAAAGTTTAACTTCGTCGTGAAATAATGAGGTGTTAAAACATTGTGGAATGATTCAGAAGCGACTGTTAATTATTCAACGTTCGGCATGCTTCATTTTTGAAGTCAGATATCTCAATGTCGATATCTTTCACTACGTTTGTCTGGTAACATTTTCTTATTTTTCCTAGTGTTTTTATAGATCAAAAATACTAAAAAGATTTTTTCTCGTAACCATAAAAGTCCAAAAACATTTTTCTTTGTCCTGTTTTTAAATTTAAAAAGCAGAAATTCCAAAAAGATTTTATTATTTTTGTATTTTTTTATTTTAAAAACAAAAATTCAAAAAATACATTCTTTGTATTTTGTGTGCTTACTTATTATTTGTGTTGTTGATTAACTGACAAATGATGGTGGATGTTGCTTCGTGACAATGGCGAAGGTATAATTTCAAATCTTTGCACCAGTTAGGTTTCCTTAGAAGCATGTAGTTGTATGTCGGCCTAAGCATCATAGACTCTTTGTGTTTCGAAGCCTGAATGGATCACTTACTATAAGCGTTCCTTCCCAATTAGGCTATATTTGTATTAGTTGACGAGCTACCTTTCTCTTCTCATATTAAGTTAAGAGATTTCTGCTTAATTCTTATCATTCATAGAGGTACACTATGTTTCTTAACCAATCTTTTTCATCAACTTAATTCTTCATGATTCATACACTTCACTTACATATCCTGGATATCTCTGGTATAAATGAATCAGAATGTACATACTGCACAAGTCTGTGTTAATGATCTTGATTCATGAGTCCATGATGAGCGTGAAACCCACAATTCCTAACTTATACAGGAATTGAAGGTGAACTTTCAGTTCAAGATTTCCAGGAAACGTTTGTTTCATTACCCTTCTTTGATATTTAAAATCGTATTCATCTCCTTTTGCGTGATATTGATAAAGTGTTCTTTAACAAGACATTTTTACTCTACAGGTTTATCTCATCTTTGCTTGTCACTGTCTACACTAGTCATACAAGTAAATTTGATCATTGAATTCACACTTATGTTAAGTTGTCATCATGAACAAAATTGAGCCTACCTTCGAAGCGTATCTAAAAGAAGCCCTTCAATATTCCTTTATGAATATTTGATTGTATTTCACGGGATACCACACAAGCAGTTCGATATCTCTCTTGATATTGAATTAAGTGATCTTTGCGTGGGATCTATCTAGTTTTACATCAAATGTTTATTTGATGTCACTATTCACACATTTTTTTACCTTGGTTCCCACTATTTCTTTGTAACACAATTGAGCAAGACATTGTTGAGGTCTTGAGTCCTACCAACTCAAACCTAGATTTCAAAATTATGGCTATGATTTCGTTTCTCGTCCCAAATGCGAATGAGCCATGCCTCAAAACGAAATCTTAGTGAGAGTTCTTATTCTACTGGGGCAAGCGAAACAATTGATTGATATGATGATTTGGTTGCTTCATAGGTTTCAAGGAAAGTGTGCTCATTACTTTACAGAAGTGGCAATTTTTATGGCAATTGTTCCACTTTCCTAGGATACACGTGGCTTGATTTCATTGATAACCTCTTCAAATTCAAACTGTGTACTAATTATGAAAGCATTTTGGGGTCACACATTCAAATTTAACGCATCGTGGTTGCAGATTTTCCCCATATTCTCTTTCCTTATACTTATCTGTCACACCCCAAAACCGAGAACGGCGGAATACGTTCTGGGGTGGAGGACGTCATGTGCAGTATCATAACAATGCATAATAGTAAAAACAAACATCAACATCCATTGTATTAATATAGTAATTGTAATACAAGCGTGTTCTGTACAGTTTGTTAGACACCAAAAAGTATAATCAAAATAAAGAGGAGTCTTGTATGTGCTCCGTCTTCTCAAAAGTTGCATCTATACCTGTCTATTGATTACCTGAGAATACAAGTTATTTTGAAAGCGAGTATCAGCATAAAGCTGGCGAGTTCATAAGCATTTAGTGTCATTGCTTGTATAAAAGTGTTTTCAATCGTGTAATATAAAAGTTGTTATCAAGTTTGAAAACAGTATAAATCTCTAAAAAATCCTATATTTTCCAGTAAAAGTAGTCTTCTACCAAGACTTGGTTATTTGTAGGTTTGATCCTTTGAGTGTGTAAAAGCTTTCCCAATTAGACTCTTAGTTATAAAAATATAGTTTTGGACTTCATTCATGTAAAGTGAATGGGAAGATAATGTTTTATTCCAGCAGTGTTACTGCCGGCTAAATGGAAAAATGAACTGCAGACTCTAGGTAGTGATAAGTATATAATACACCTCGCGGAGTCTGTTTTACCCTTATTTCTTAATTTGATAATTTAGGGATCCGAATGTGAACTCATATGTAACCATCGGATAGGCGATCGAGTATCTAATGACCCTCCAGGTCACACGTAGTGTGGTAACATTTTGTCATCACTGGGCCTAGTCGGCTCGGACTGTAGCTAGCAGTCAGGATGTGGGAGTGTCTGTCCTGTATAGATCTATACACGTAGTGCCCGCTCTCACTCCAGGAGACTATGGTTACACGGCGAAGGTGCAGTGAAGTGTCGTATAGAGGTATAGTGTGCCACATTCTGTTTTTGTATACTCTCTTAAATTAGTGTATAGTGTACTTCTTGGTATCATGTATTTAGTGTACTCTTGTATTGTATATAGTATTCTTCTTATATAGTACTTAACATGTAGAGACTCATAATAGTACTAACTATGGTAAGTATCATAGTAATGGTAGTAAAAGCGGTTAACCTCAACTATACGTATTATAGTTAAATAGCATGTTGTAGCCTGTCTTTGATACACAAAGGTATTAAACTGAGTGAACACGTTCATGTCTAACACAAATATATACAATATCTAACTAAGAATTCAATGACAGTCGGACAGATAACAATATACCCTAAGACCGCAATCAAATAAGAACATGAAATAAGGCGAGCTATCAGTCCTAAGTCCTTCAATTCTTACTTATATAAATATATCAGTGTAGATATAGTTTGGGAACATAAGAAGTTTAAAAGGGTTTAGAAATAGTTTTTATAACAATTGAACACGAAAAATGAGTTTGATAAACATTTAAAGCAGTTTTGATGGCAACGTGGTTAAAAGTATAAAAATCCTTTTTAATAGCAAGTTACAAATCACATGTGATTGATACTATAATTTGTTGGATTCAACTTGTATTCCCCCCATAAAAACATTTAAAAACATTTGAAAGTTTAATTAAGGGGTATGAACTCACCTGCAGTGAGTGGAGTGGATGAAAATGCCGGGTAGGATGCTAGGTGTCAAGTGAGGACTTGAACACACACACGGATCCTATGAAACATGTAGTGACACATAATGGTGTCTAATTAGTCATTTAATCACCAATTAAGTAAGTAAAGACCCTATAATGCATGAAAACACCTTGTTTCAAGTGCTAGGAGTGTTAAGGGTTGCATCTAAGGAGAGTATGGTCTCACTTTGGAGTTTACTCCTCAAATGGTAGTACCTAGGGGATTTTACGGTTTTTGAACCATATACCCCATGAGTTTTTGGCCGTAAACTCATGGGAGTGGTGTATTTGTGTGCTTTAAGACTTCATGCTCCACAAAGAAAGGTTCTAAGGTTGATTCAAGGGCTTAGGAAATGGTTAGGGCATGAATTTGCCCACTCTTTGGAGTTTACGGCCCATAGGCCATTTTTGGAGAGTTTACTACCATAAACCCATGAGTTTACAGCAGTAAACTTATGCTCACTCCATCCACTTCGAGTTTTGGGGTTCATAGATCATTCAAAAAAGTTCCTAGTCCATTAGTCATGCTAGAGAGGGAGTTAGGGCATCAAAACACCCTCTTTGGGGTGTTTACGGTTTTAGGAGATCCCCAAACCGTAAACACTTTTTCTTGGAGTTTACTCCATGAAGTTTCAAGCAAACTAAGAAGATAACTAGATTGGAGGTGTATGCTTACTTATATGAAGGTTGTAAGAGGGTTTTAGGACCCAAAAACACTAGTGTGTTCTTGGTGATTTGAAGATGCTTGAAGATCTAAGTAAAAATCAAAATCCATGGATGAAAATGATATATGAACAATAGATTTAGTGTTGTATTAACGAATTTGGAGAAGAAAACTTACATTTTGGTGGATTTGGAAGGATGAATTTATGATAGTTGAGAGAAAACCTTGTGTTCTTGAGTAGAAAGTGTAGAAATGAAGGCAAGGGGAGTAAACTCATGGTATATGCATGAGTCTTGGGGAAGAGGGTGTTTACCGCCCAAACAACCATGTTTGGCCGTAAACACTTAGCTAAGGTGTCGGGTTGTTCGGTTTGCCACACATCGCTAATTACGTCACTTCATTTTATTAAATCGTTTGACGAAAAATAAAATAAAGCACTAGACAGGTTTAAATCCGGCCAAAAATATACTGAAATGTTTTTGAATATTATTTGAAGTGTTTGACTGTGGAAATTATATAAATGAAAATTTTGGTTGTCACATTATCTCTTTATTCAACACTTCAAACCCTAACAATGGCGGCAACCAATCTTCACGTTGATCCATCCAAACCACTGATGAAGCCACATCTCAACCCTTGTTGAAGAATCAGAGTTCAAATTACATAGTCCAACTAGATGTTTCGAAATACCTAGAAGAGTTACAAATGCTGATCGTGGCTCTTAATCACTCAATTCTTTCCACAGTGATGACTTCATCTTTTTTTGTGCCTATGTAACGCCCGGATCCTGTTATGTATTTTAAATCAAATTATTCATTTTTGAAAAGGGACTCGACGAGTTAAAGGCCCTAACCTCGTCGAGTAGGAATAGAATTTGGATACGGGACTTGAAGTCGACTCGATGAGTTGAGAACCTTAATTCGACGAGTAGGGCTGGCAAAGTGAAACCCTAATTTTTAGGGTTTTGCACCCTATTTTAACACATTAACCTCCAAAAGGTTGGCCTCATTTGTAGCCTTCATCACCCCAAAACTAGCCATTGCTGTGTGTTCTATGTGATTTTGAAGCTTAAGAAGGAAGGAGAAACATGGGGCTTCAAGAGGAACATAGTAGATCCTAAGTTTGAGCTGCATTTCTGACTTATTTGAGGTATAAAGTTGATACCTTGGCTTTCTATTACTTAGATATTCACTTAGGGTAGTATGTTGTCACCTTTGAGCCATATTGAAGTCATTTCCAGGATTTGAGTATATCATGAAGTTGTGACTTTAGATCTAGTCACTTATGAGCTTATAAGGCTTAAAGTTGCTAGCTTTATCAAGCCTTGGCCATTATCCATGCCCTAGATCTCTTATATAGCTTAGTTTTGGTGTTTTGAGCTTTATGACACCATGCATGGATGTAAAGTTAGCAAGTTTACGTAATATAACATCCCTAGGGGACCGGATCTATGGTTTGGAAGCGTTGAACTCGATTGGAAGTGACTGAATGGATTTAGACAAGGAGAACTTGATGAGTTGTTCATCCAAATCGGCGAGTTGGATCGTGGTCCTGCAACCTTTCTGATTCCTGAGCAAACTCATTGAGTCTAGGAGACGACTCAACTAGTTAGTGAAGGATTCCGAGTTTTGAAGATTAAAGAACTCGATGAGTTCAAGGAAGGAATCGACGAGATGTAGCGATATGTCGTGATTCTTTTATAAGATGGAACTCAGAGAGTTCATGAAAGAACTCGATGAGTTGGTTTGTAATTTCAGGGTTTATGAGTTATGGAACTAGGCGAGTTGATGGGCCAACTCGGTGAGTTGAGTCAACCCAGAAAGTTGACTTCGACCAATACATTGACTTTGACCGGTACGTTGACTTTGACAAGTACGTTGACTTTGACCAGAAGGTTGACTTTGCCTTGGACTTTGACCAGAGTTGACACTTAAAGGGGTTAGGAGTATGAAAGGATGATTAAAGGAGATTTTTATGTGTTGGAGTTTGAGAGGAGTTGATCCCAGAGCCAAGGAGAGTTCAGCTACTACACGACATTTGAGGTGAGTTACCTTCCAGTAGAAGTGGTTCGAAGGCACCAATGCCGGCCCACTAGTAAGAGTTATAGTAGAGATGATTGTCTTTGTGATAATTATCTGGTATGTCGCTATCTGTTATGCTTTATGTGCTAGTATGTTATGATATTATGTGATAGTGGTAGGAGGGGTAGGATAGGCCCAAGTACCGGTCAAGAGGACCGAAGGGGTATGCCAACATGGAAGGTAGGATGTATGTTACTGAGTTCGTGGGGTAGGTTAAGTTTGTAAACTACGAGGCCGATTCTATTGAGAATATCAAAAGGTCCTACATATCTTGGACTCAGCTTTCCACGCTTCCCAAAGCATATCTTGCCTTTCCAGGTTGAGACTTTCAAAAGGACTCGGTCTCGCACCTGGAACTCCAAGGATTTTCTCCACTTGTTTGCGTACCTTTTCTGTCGGTCTCTAGCGGCTTTCAATCATTCATGAATCTGCACGATCTTCTCAATAGTTTCTCGAATGATTTCCGGACCCGTGAGAGCATTTTCAGGAACTCGTCCTTTAGCTAATTGAGTGTCACCCACCTCAGCCCAGCACAGAGGGGATATGCACTTTCGGCCATAGAGGGCTTCAAATGGAGCTGCCTTGATGCTCGTGTGATAACTGTTGTTGTAGGAAAACTCGACAAGGGGTAAGTGGGTATCCCATGCCTTACCAAAGTCGATCACACAGGCTCGCAGCATATCTTGCAGGGTTTGGATAGTCATCTCACTTTGTCCGTCGGTCTGTGGATGGTAGGCTGTACTCATGTCCAGCCTTGTCCCTAAGGCGTTTTGCAGTGGTTGCCAAAATCTCGAAGTAAACCTACTATCTCTATCGGAGATGATGGATATAGGGACACCATACAGTCGTACGATCTTCCTAATGTATGTTCTTGTGAGTTTCTCCATCTCGTCTGTTTCCACGATGGGCAGGAAGTGTGTGGACTTGGTCAATCTGTCGACGATGACCCATATGTTATCAAGCCCACCAGTTGTCTTGGGTAGCTTGGTTATGAAATCCATAGTGATCCGCTCCCACTTCCATTCAGGTATATCCGGTTGCTGTAGTAGACCTGATGGCTTTTGGTATTCGACCTTGACCTTGGCGCAAGTAATGCATTTATACACGAAGGTAGCAATCTCTGCTTTCATGTTAGTTCACCAATACGATTTCTTGAGATACATATACATCTTATCTGAACCTGGGTGGACGGAATATCGAGTGTTGTGTGCTTCCTTCATGACCAAGTCTCTGAAGCCACCTTGTCGTGGTGTCCAGATTCGGTCCATGAGGTATAAGGCTCTGTCACCCTTGACTTCCAATTTCTTATCCATTACTCGCAGGGATTCTCCCGCCACATTTTCAGGTTTCAAGGCTTCGAGCTGAGCCTCCTTAATCTGTGCGGATAGATGCGAATGGATAGTCATTGTTAAGGACTTGAACCTTCGACCAGAATATTCCTTCCGACTTAAGGCGTCTGTTACTACATTGGCTTTTCTCGGGTGATAATGAATCTCGCAGTTGTAATCATTGAGTATCTCAACCCACCGTCGTTGCCTCATATTGAGCTCCTTCTGGTTGAGTATGTGATGGAGGCTTTTGTTGTCGGTGTATATCGTGCTCTTCGTACCGTACAGGTAGTGTCTCCAGATCTTTAGAGCAAACACAACTACCCCTAATTCGAGATCGTGTTTGGTGTAGTTGACCTCGTGTGTCTTTAGCTATCTTGAGGTATAGGCGATGACCTTACCTCGTTGCATCAGAACACAACCGAGCCCCTGATTGGATGCATCGCAGTATACCACAAAATCTTCTTTCCCTTCGGTGAGGAATGGTATCGGTGCGGTGCATAAGGCTCGTTTCAGGGTTTGGAATGCCTTCTCTTGTTTCTCTCCCTAGTCAAAGGCCACGCCTTCCTGGGTCAATGTTGTAAGGGGTTTCGCGATTCAAGAGAAGTTCTGTATGAACCTACGGTAATAGCCAGCGAGCCCTAGAAATTGACGAATTTCTGTAGGCATTTTCGGTGCTGACCAGTTCTCAATAGCTTTAATCTTGGATGGGTCCACGTGAATCCCTTCTTCGCTAACCACGTGTCCTAAGAATTCAACTCTTCAGATCCAAAATTCGCACTTAGAGAACTTCGCATATAGCCTCTCAGATCGCAAAGTTTCTAGGACTCATCGTAAATGATCGCTATGCTCCCCCTTACTTCGAGAGTAGACAACTATGTCATCAATGAAGAAGATAACGAACTTGTCCAAGTAAGGACGGCAGACGCTATTCATTAAATCCATGAATACTGTGGGCGCGTTGGTCAGTCCGAACGGCATCACTACGAACTCGTAGTGTCCGTAACGAGTTTGGAAGGCAGTTTTCGGGACATCCTCCTCAAGTACTCGTAACTGGTGATACCTGGACCTATGATCAATCTTGGAAAAGTAGCTCACCCCTTGCAGTTTGTTGAATAGGTCGTCTATACGAGGAAGAGGGTAGCGATTCTTGACCGTCAGCTTGTTGAGTTCTCTGTAATCGATGCACATATGGAAAGATCCGTCCTTCTTCTTTATGAACAAGACCGGTGCTCCCCAGGGTGAGAAACTTGGTCTTATGAAGCCCTTGCTAAGCACCTTGTTAAGTTGACCGGACAGTTCTTGCATCTCAGCATGCGCTAGACGATAGTTCGATTTGGCTACGGGGGTAGCTACTAGAATTAAGTCGATCCTAAACTCGACCTGACGTTGGGGAGGTAAACCTGGTACCTCTTCTGGAAAGACGTCGGGGAAGTCACATACTACGGGAAAGTCTTTTAGATCTTTTGTTTTCTGGCTTGTATCGACGACATGTGCAAGGAATGCATGATATTCCTTACGCAATTACTTCTGGGCTTGCATACTCGAGATTATACGAAGACTTGTACTGGGTTTGTTTCCGTAGATTAATAAGATTTTGTTATTCGGTAAATTTAGACAGATTGCATTGTCGAAACACCGGATATTGGCATGATGGAGACTCAACCAGTCCATACCCACGATGACATCGAAACTCTTGATCGATACTTGTATAAGGTCGATTGGGAAAGAATGATTATCTAGAGTGAGGGTACAACCTATGTAAATCTCATTAGGATTCTCTGTCTTTCTGTTAGCCATTTCTACGACGAAGGTTTCTTCTAATGGTTACGGGGATTGTTTAAGTGATTAAAGTTATGGTTTACGAAACTTCTTTCTGCTCCACTATCGAATAGGATACAAGAATAAGAGTTACCGATAAGGAACGTACCCGTGACTACTGTGGGGTCTGCTACAGCTTCATTGTGGCCAATAGCAAGTAGTCTCCCTGTTCCTCTCGCATTCCCAACTTTCGGGCAGTTTTTGTTGGAATGCCCTACCTCGCCACATCCATAATAGGCCTAGCTTACTCCCGAGTCGGGGACCTGATAAATGGGTTTGGGTTGAGATCTGCAAAACCGGGCGGTATGTCCCTTCCGGTCGCAGTTAGTGCAGTACAATTCATAGTAGGGACCATTATGATGGAAGGGGCACTTTGGGAACTTGGGTAGGTTTCCAGTATAGGATTTTGCTGGTACAGGGGTAGCAGGAGTAGTGGCAGCATGGACAGCCACAGTTTGTTGGTTTTTGGAAGAGGACTGAGTTGACTTGCCCTTTTTTCGGTCCCATCGTTTCCTTTTGTTGTCGGATGTCTTGGTCGGTGCGGTGGCAGCTGCTGTTATTCTTGATGGAGTGGAAGGAACTTCATGATCAATCAACCTGTGAGCCAATTCCTTGGCGGTGTCAAAGGTTGTAGGGTGTGATGCTAGGACGTTTCCTCGATACAGGGGCACTAAACCCCAGATGTATCGTTCAGTTTTCTTGCTTTCAGAAGGGACCATGTTAGGACATAGGGTTACCAGGTCGTAGAACCTAGTTGTATAAGCCACTATGTCTGTCCCCTTCATCTTGAGGTTCCAGAGTTCCTCCTCGAGTTTCTAAACTTCACCCCTAGGACAATACTCCCTTCTTAGAAGATCCTTTTGTGTGTCCCAGCCCATGGCGTTGGCTGTCACCAACGAGAGTGAATTAACATGACCATTCCACCATGTTAGGGCCCTTTCAGTGAAGGTGGCAGCGGCGAACTTTATTTTGCTTACTTCGGGGCACGAGCACATTTCGAAGACAACTTCAGTTCTTTTGATCCATTGGGACAAAGCAAGGATCCCTCCAGTCCCATTGAAGAATGTCAGTTTGCAATTCATGAAATCCATATAGGTACACCCCTGTGCACGTGGATAAATTTCACCATGTCTGGATTTGATGCCCATTCTAGCTCCACTTACATCGCTAGAATTCATTTGGGCTATAGCTACAGTCACAGCTGCGGTTACAGCTATCTGAAACATTACCAGATCAAACTATGGAGGAGGAGGTGGTGGAAGTAGAGTTTGAGTCGCAGGTCTGCCTCTGTTCGGGCGTTTGTGGGGAGGCATCTTTTACTGAAAGTTTATAGAGATGATGACAATAGTAAGAGTCAATTGCAAACATGATGAGAGTGTTTCATGGACTAAATCGACATAGTCCAACTATCAGGTAGAGTCATAGCAACAGAGTAGGGAAAACACGAAAGCATAAACTTTCCCATGGAGTAGGTAACTGCCAATATTACTTGTATTAATGATGTAGTATGAGTTTGGGAAAAGTGACCTAACAGTAGGTCTTACATCAAACCATAAGGAAAAATGTTGGCAGTCTAGGAGTCTAGGTAAGGTACTTTCAGAGTTAGATATGTTTACAGACAAGTGCTCTACCAAGCATAGAAAAGAAAAGGCTATTCATTAAAGAAAAAAGAGAGATAAGTTGACATCTTCTACTGGCGATGGGTATCCCTTGGACGAATCCTAAGATCAACCAGTTGGCGTACAACTTCTTGAAGAAGTCGTTCCTGTGCTCTATGACGCACTCGGAGTTCCCTGACTTCTGCTCAGGATGCAACTAGCTGTTTCTGCAGAGCCTCATTGGTCCTCCTAGTCCTATCCATGGCTTCTTCCAGCTGGTGGATACGGACATTGTTAAGGTTAGGGTTGGCATCAATTTCCACAACTCTGCCGATAGTTGGATGACCTTGCTTGACGTTCCTAGCAATCCTCGGGACCATGACAGGTAGGGCTCGATCAGCCGAGCCACCCTCGCTTATGTTGTAAAATCTTCGATCTCCGTTGAAAGGTAAGGGCTGACCCTGTTCATCGCTCCATCGATCCAAGGTTGTTGCCTACATGGGAGCGGGACCTTGGAATGCTGGATGGGAGTTGGGGTTTGGAGCTATAGGGGGTAGGTTGTTGACTTCTGGTTTGGAGCTCGAGCTATCCGAAAAGCCTTCTGCATGGTGATCATCCAAACGGATCGAGTGATTGTCTTCTGACTCTTCCTCGAGCCATCCTCAAATTCCTTGGTTTGGATAGTACGGATCGTCGGGATGGTGAAGCTAGCCATGCTATCTACCTGAGAATGGGGAAAGAAAAGTTACTAGACGTACTAATCTAGGATACTTATATGATGATCGTTGTTAGTATACCCAATACTTGCATAATGCATACCAATTACATGTAACCGAGACAGGATAGACCTTCGAATACGTGATCCTAACTCTAAATCCACAACCAAACAAGGAACAGGAAATAAAGCAAAGATCACATATTCTAAGTCTATAGCGTCTTAATCAAATGTAACCGTAGGGTATCCACTTAGCAACTATTGTCCTACACGCAACGACCCTTTTAGTTCTCACATATGTAATCACAGAATTGAAGAATACTCCTATAGTATTCTCGTTCTTATGTTCTTGTGGTAGTGTTGGTAAGTTTTTAGACTCGTTGCAACACCACAACCATTCTTAGGCACATGCTAGTCGCTCCTAGGAAAATGTAGGTTATCAGGCTACATTCACCCAGACTTGACTATATGTGTCTAAGCCTAATTGTGCTGTTCAACAATCTCATTACTTTTGTTCTGTTCTAGTATGATACTGATCCCTTGTATTAATGGATGTATATATACTTAGTTAAATATTTTATTATTTAAAAGTGTATATTCTTGGTTAGAGTGTTTTAATCTCGACGTGTTTATAGTTCGTATATCTTTTATGGGTTGATATACTTGATTCACTATAAACAAAGCTCTGATACCAACCTGTCACACCCCAAAACCGAGAACGACGGAATACGTTCTGGGGTGGAGGACGTCATGTACAGTATCATAACAATGCATAACAGTAAAAACAAGCAACAAAATCCATTGTATTAATATAGTAATTGTAATACAAGCGTGTTCTATACAGTTTGTTAGACACCAAAAAGTATAATCAAAATAATGAGGAGTCTTGTATGTGCTCAGTCTTCTCAAAAGCTGCATCTGTACCTGTCTATTGATGACCTGAGAATACAAGTTATTTTGAAAACTTGTATCAGCATAAAGCTGGTGAGTTCATAAGCATTTAGTTTCATTGCTTGTATAAAAGTTTTTTCAATCGTGTAATATAAAAGTTGTTATCAAGTTTGAAAATAGAATAAATCTCTAGAAAATAATATATTTTCCAGTAAAAGTAGTCTTCTGCCAAGACTTGGTTATTTGTAGGTTTGATCCTTTGAGTGTGTAAAATCTTTCCCAATTAGACTCTCAATTATAAAAATATAGTTTTGCACTTCATTCATGTAAAGTAAATGGGAAGATAATGTTTTATTCCAGCAGTGTTACTGCTGGCTGGATGGAAAAATGAACTGCAGACTCTAGGTAGTGATAAGTATATAATAAACGTCGGGGAGTCTGTTTTAACCTTATTTCTTAATTTGATAATTAGGGATCCGAATGTGATCTCATATGTAACTATCGGATAGGCGATCGAGTGTCTAATGACCCTCTAGGTCACACGTAGCGTGGTAACATTTTGTCATCACTAGGCCTAGTCGGCTCGGACTGTAGCTAACAATCAGGATGTGGGAGTGTCTGTCATGTATAGATCTATACACGTAATGCCAGCTCTCCCTCCAGGAGACTATGGTTACACGGCGAAGGTGCAGTGAAGTGCCGTATAGAGGTATAGTGTGCCACATTGTGTTTTAGTATATTCTCTTGTATTAGTGTATAGTGTACTTCTTGGTATCATATATTTAGTGTTGTCTTGTATTGTATATAGTATTCTTCTTATATAGTACTTAACATGTAGAGACTCATAATAGTACTAACTATGGTAAGTATCATAGTAATGTTAGTAAGAGCGGTAAACCTCAACTATACCTATTATAGTTAAATAGCATGTTGTAGCCTGTCTTTGATACACAAAGGTATTGAACTGAGTGAAGACATTCATATCCAACACAAATATATACAATATATAACTAAGAATTCAATGACAGTCGGACAGATAACAATATACCCTAAGACCACAATCAAACAAGAACTGGAAATAAGGCGAGCTATCAGTCCTATGTCTTTCAATTCTTACTTATATATATCAGTGTAGATATAGTATGGGAACATAAGAAGTTTAAAAGAGTTCAAAAATAGTTTTTATAACAATTTAACACGAAAAATGAGTTTGATAAACATTTAAAGCAGTTTTGATGGCAACGTGGTTAAAAGTATAAAAATCCTTTTTGATAGCAAGTTACAAATTATATGTGATTGATATTATAATTTGTTGGATTCAACTTGTATCCCCCCCCCCCATAAAAGCATGTAAAAACATTTGAAAGGTTAATTAAGGGGTATGAACTCACCTGCAGTGAGTGGAGTGGATGAAAATGTCAGGTAGGATGCTAGGTGTAAAGTGAGGACTTGAACACACACACGGATCCTATGAAACATGTAGTGACACATAATGGTGTCTAATTAGTCATTTAATCACCAATTAAGTAAGTATAGACCCTATAATGCATGAAAACACCTTGTTTCAAGTGCTAGGAGTGTTAAGGGTTGCATCTAAGGATAGTATGGTCTGACTTTGGAGTTTACTCCTCAAATGGTAGTACCTAGGGGAGTTTACGGTTTTTGAACCATATCCCCCATGAGTTTACGGCCGTAAACTCATGGGAGTGGTGTATTTGTGTGCTTTAAGACTTTATGCTCCACAAAGAAATGTTCTAGGTTTGATTCAAAGGCTTAGGAAATGGTTAGGGCATGAATTTGCCCACTCTTTGGAGTTTACGGCCCATAGGCCATTTTTGGAGAGTTTACTACCATAAACCCATGAGTTTACGGTAGTAAACTTATGGTCACTCCATCCACTTCGAGTTTTGGGGTTCATTGATCATTCAAACAAGTTCCTAGTCCATAAGTCATGCTAGAGAGGGAGTTAGGGCATCAAAACACCCTCTTTGGGGTGTTTACGGTTTTGGGAGATCCCCAAACCGTGAACACTTTTTTCTTGGGGTTTACTCCATGAAGTTTCAAGCAAACTAAGAAGATAACTAGATTGGAGGAGTATACTTACTTATATGAAGCTTGTAAGAGGGTTTTAGGACCCAAAAACACTAGTGTGTTCTTGGTGATTTGAAGATGCTTGAAGATCTAAGTAAAAATCAAAATCCATGGATGAAAATGATGTATAAACACTAGATTTAGTGTTGTATAAACGAATTTGGAGAGGAACACTTACATTTTGGTGGATTTGGAAGGATGAATTTATGATAGTTGAGAGAAAACCTTGTGTTCTTGAGTAGAAAGTGTAGAAATGAAGGCAAGGGGAGTAAACTCATGGTATATGCATGAGTCTTGGGGAAGAGGGTGTTTACCGCCCAAACACCCATGTTTGGCCGTAAACACTTACCTAAGGTGTGGGGCTGTTCGGTTTGCCACACGTCGCTAATTACGTCATTTCTTTTTATTAAATCGTTTTACGAAAAATAAAATAAAGCACCAGACGGGTTTAAATCCGGCCAAAAATATACTGAAATGTTTTTGAATATTATTTGAAGTGTTTGACTGTGGAAATTATAAAAATGAAAATTTCGGTTTTCACATTATCTCTTTATTAAACACTTCAAACCCTAACAATGGCGGCAACCAATGTTCACGTTGATCCATCCAGACCACTTATGAAGCCACATCTCAACCCTTGTTGAAGAATTAGAGTTCAAATTACCTAGTTCAAGTAGATGGTTCAAAATACCTAGAAGAGTTACAAATGCTGATCGTGGCTCTTAATCACTCAATGCTTTCCATAGTGAAGACTTTTTCTTTTTTTGCGCCTATGTAACGCCCAGATCCTTTTATGTATTTTAAATCAAATTATTCATTTTTGAAAAGGGACTCGACGAGTTGGAGGCCCTAACCTTGTCGAGTAGGAATAGAATTTGGATGCGGGACTTGAAGTCGACTCGATGAGTTGAGAGCCTTAACTCGACAAGTAGGGCTGGCAAAGTGAAACCCTAATTTTCAGGGTTTTGCACCCTATTTAAACACCTTAACCTCCTAAGTTTGGCCTCATTTGTAGCCTCCATCACCCAAAAAACTGGCCATTGTTGTGTGTTCTTTGTGATTATGAAGCTTAAGAAGGAAGGAGAAGCATGGGGGTTCAAGAGGAACATAGTAGATCCAGAGTTTGAGCTGCATTTCAGACTCATTTGAGGTATAAAGTTGATACCTTGGCTTTCTATTACTTAGATCTTCACTTAGGGTAGTATGTTGTCACCTTTTGGGCCATATTGAAGTCAGTTTCAGGATTTGAGTATATCATGAAGTTGTGACTTCAGATCTAGTCACTTATGAGCTTATAAGGCTTAAAGTTGCTAGCTTTATCAAGCCTTGGCCATTCTCCATGCCCTAGATCTCTTATATAGCTTAGTTTTGGTGTTTCGAGCTTCATGAATGTGGCAACCCAAAATTTCCATTCTGAACAACCCATTTGAAGCCAATAGAAGTAGAACAGTTACAGTGAAAACTCAGATTTCGAGTATAAGTTTGGCAGTTTTCAGGATTTTACACTTAAGGAGATATTAGGAGAGTGTATGCACTAGGGTTTTGTGCAACAATGTTATTCCAATACTCTAGGACATTGGAATTCGTTTCAGGAATAAAAATATTTTCTGCTAAAAATATCTCAGGACTATAAATAGAATTATGAACAAAATAGTTCATTAGTTACATTTCTAATTAGAGAAAAGCCAAAATTCTCTCTCACGGATCTTCGGGTTTTTATCCCAAACTGTGAGTAACTCTTTCTAGTAGTGCTAGAAAGCTTTAAATGTGTTCATAACATAGATTACATAGCTAAATCATTCGATTTAGGAGTTTACTCCCCAAGGTGTTCTTGGGCGGTATACTCCCGAAATCAAGCCTAGATTGTCCCCCGTGATATACTACTGCCTTGGACTTGTATAGGAGTGTATTAGGGACATGAAATCAACCAAGAATCACCCAAGTTTGGGAGTTCACGGCCCAAGAATATATTAGGCCGTAAACTCCAAAAAGAATGCTCAAATGTTGCTTTTAAGGCACCTAAGGCTTAGACTTGATTTTAGACATGTAACCTACAGTGTTTAAAGCCTAGAAAACATAAGGAATCACAAGTATTGTGGAGTTTACGGCCAAGACATGTTCTTGGGCCGTAAACCCCTATAAAGGGGTCAAATGACACCCTAACTCCTTCCTTATGCCTAGAACCCAACATAGATCATAACCTTGAAATGTTAGACACTTGAAAACAACATAAACACCCTCCCAAGGGAGTTTACGGCCGTAAAATACAAGGGAATATGGTCCCAGGGCCGTAAACTCCTTAAAGGAGTTAATAGGAAGCCCAAACACTTGATTTAGCCTTGAAACAATTCACCACTAGAGTTGTAGTAATTCTAAGCTTCATTTAGTGACCCTAAGGAGAGTTTACGGCTAGGAGTTTACTCCCCTAGGCCGTAAACTCCAAAACATATGGTCATTAGACCTTAAACTCCCATTAGAGGCCTTGCACTCCTTTGTTGCAACCCATTAGCCTCCTAGCACTTGACCAAAAGTGTTTTCCTCGCGTTAAAATGTTCATACTTGTATAATTAGTGTTTTAATAACTAATTATTCATATACATATGTCTTCATATGTAATTAGGATCATTGTGTGTGTCTAAAGTCTTCACTTGACACCAAGCACTTGCCCGATCCTTCCTTACGATAACAGTCCGTTCAATTCCAGTCACTTACTATAGGTGAGTTCATACCCCTTAATCAATGTTTTAAACTGTTTTAAATGTTTTATGGGGGGGATACAAGTAGAATTATGCTAGTTATTATATCAATCACATGCGATTAATAACTAGAATTACGCTAGTTATTATATCAATCACATGTGATTAATATGCAGCATTCAAATGATTTACTACACATTAGCCGTTTTACCAAACAGTTTCTTTCGAATGATTTTTATAAACATTTTATATGTGTTAAACTCCTTATTACACTATACATTTTACTCTGTATATCACATTTCAAACTTATTTACAATTGTGTTCCAAACAAATGTTTCCTTATACTTTAAACAGTTTTATCAAACCTATGCCTTGAAACTGTTTTATTGGTTGACATCAAGTAGATATTTTCTGAAAATAATAATTATGTTCAAATGTTTTACAAAACTTATTTATGCTTTTATATTATAAATTGCATGCCTCTATATGTATAGTTATATAAGAAATGTTTAAAAGACTTAGGAAGGCTATCCACCCTATTTCCTTTTCGCGCTTGAGATGTGGTCTGGTGGGATATCGGGTACTCGTCCGAAGGTCTTTTAAATACTAGTTATATATCATGTGTACATGTATAGTCATAAAAGGTCCTTCCAGTTCATCGCATGCCCTTGGGTAGCAAGGGTATACATCCATGTTCATACGTCCCAGTTAGATTACTAGTAAACTACCATATGGGTAGTTTAGGAAGATACTAGAACTATTACTAAAACGCGATATCATACAATGAGACAGTTCATTCATGAGTCTATACTTGCTAGATAGAGAGCACATACATTACAACTAGAACATTTCATTACTATGAGTACATATACAACTATACTAGGAAGAGAACATATACAACGATACTAGAACGAGTACATTACTGTACTTGCTAAATAGAGAGAGAACACACATTACATCTAGCACACGTTGAACATTTCCGTTCATTACACTTACATTAATACGTTCATAAAATTGTGATCCACTGTATCGGAGCATGCCTTAAATGTCATGGCCCGAGTTGTAGCCAGAGTCTCTTGAAGGGAGAGCATGAGTTTGCGTATAGATCTATATTTGATTGGCTATCCTACACCTTTCTGCTAGCTACAGTGGGACCTGCAGGTCTACAGGTGCCATACGTCATTTTGTTATTACGACCATTCTTATGTCGTTGTTACCAGTCAATAGTATGGTACAATTAATCACATGATGCCTTAATATAAATCCGGTTTAAGGTAGTTAGTACAGCAATAGTTCCTATAACACAACACTATAGTACTACATTTATTTTCCCTTTTGTTATATTTAGTGATCATTTCACTTAACCATTTAATGTAAAAACTATATTTTGATAATGATAGTTACACTTGGGAAAATTACACCCTTTTACAAGAAACAATCAGTTAGAATAGTTAAGTCTTGGTAGAAGACTACATTTAGAACAGTTAGGTCTTGGTAGAAGACACACTTGTTTAATAGTAGGAATCATAGGGATTTCTAGGGTTTTTCAAACGATTACAGTTCATTTACAAACATTTTCATACTTACAGTTCATTTACAAACAATTTTATACTTACAGTTCATTTACATTTTCCATACTTACAGTTCATAAACTTACAAATTCTTACATACAAATTGAGACACTAAAATACTTGTGATCTCACCAGCTTCAAAGCTGATACTCGCTTTCAAAATTACTTGTATCCTCAGGTCATCATAGACAGGTACCGATGCAAGGAGAAGGGAAGATGGAGCTTGTTCAAGACTCATCTTTCATTTTGATTTATGCTTTAGTGTTTATCAAAATTTGACAGAACACTTGTATAATAATTATATTATTAATGCAATGGATGATGTTGTTGCTTGTTTACTACTTTTCATTGTTGTGATACTGTACATGACGTCCTCTGCCCCAGAACGTTTCCGTCGTTCTTGGTTTTGGGGTGTGACAATGAAACCATGCATGGACGTAAAGTTACCAAATTTACATAATATAACATACCTAGGGGACCGGATCTATGGTTTGGAAGCGTTGAACTCGACTGGAAGTGACCGAATGGATTTAGACAAGGAGAACTCGATGAGTTGTTCATCCAAATCAGCGAGTTTGATTGTGGTCCTGCAACCTTTCTGATTCCTGAGCAAACTAATTGAGTCTAGGAGACGACTCAACTAGTTAGTGAAGGATTTCGAGTTTTGAAGATTAAAGAACTCGATGAGTTCAAGGAAGGAATCGATGAGATGTAGCGATATGTCCTGATTATTTTATAAAATGGAATTCAGAGAGTCCATGAAAGAACTCGATGAATTGGTTTGTAATTTCAGGGTTTATGATTTATGGAACTGGGCGAGTTGACGGTCCAACTCGGTGAGTTGAGTCAACCCAGAAAGTTGACTTCGACCAACACATTGACTTTGACCGGTACGTTGACTTTGACTAGAAGGTTGACTTTGACTTGGACTTTGACCAGAGTTGACCCTTAAAGGGGTTAGGAGTATGAAAGGGTGACTAAAGAGATTTTTATGTGTTGGAGTTTGAGAGGAGTTGATCCCAGAGCCAAGGACAATTCAGCTACCACACGACATTTAAGGTGAGTTACCTTCCAGTAGAAGTGGTTCGAAGGCACCAATGCCAGCCCACTAGTAAGAGTTATAGTAGAGATGATTGTCTTTGTGATAATTATTTGGTATGTCGCTATCTGTTATGCTTTATGTGCTAGTATGCTATGATATTATGTGAGAGTGGTAGGAGGGGTAGGATAGGCCCAAGTACAGGTCAAAAGGACCGAAGGGGTATGCCAACACCATGATATGCTAGGCAGTATGTGATGTATGTGTTTATGTATTAGGAGATTACATGGTAGAAGTAGGGGTGAAATTGTCCCCGGTACTGATTGAAAGGACTAAAGAGGTAGGCCAACACCCTAATATACTAGGCAAGGTCCCGGTCGAAAGGACCGAAGGGGTAGGCCAGCACCCTAATATGCTAGGCAAGTTAACGATTGAAAGAGACCGAAGGGGTAGGCCAATACCCGGATATGTTAGACTTCATGTTTATTATATGGTATGTGGTATGATGGGGGAACTCTCTAAGCTTTGTGCTTACAATTTTCAGTTTTTGTTTTAGGACCTTCTTCTTCGAAGGGAAATGAGCCGGCACGATACTAGCGCATCACACCACGATTTTCAGCACTATGATGTTCTTGGGATTTTGTACTCTTACATTATTATATTATGACATGTTTTGAGACATATGACGTATGGGTTTTTATGATATGAGATAACTTCATGATGTTTTCAATAATCTACTTTACGAGTTATTAGATTAAATATAAAAAATTTGTTCTAGAATTTTGGGATGTTGTAGCCTATGACCTGGTTATCTTTGGCCGGTTCCACTACTATGTTCAACATAACTTCCAAGATTGTCACATTCTAACTCATGAATGAGAAAAAAATACAAGATCTCCAAGAAACACATTGCTCAGATCATGAAACTTCCCAACAATGGTCCGTTTTATGAAGTAACCAATGATCACGTGATCCATATGTTCAACGAGATGGGTCATCAACCTCCACTTACCGGTATAAGTTTCTTCAAGAAATCCTCTCAGCCTTGTATTTGGAATTTTCTTTTTGGGATTTTTCTTCGATGTCTCACAGGTCGAAGTGGTAGGCTATATAAAGCTAAGTTAGAAATATATGCCTTAATTGTTAGGTTATACTATGAATTGAATGTGGACTATGTTTCATAGTTTTGGGAGGAGTTTGGAACTACTATGTCCCACATTAATGTTGCCAATGGAAATTCGTGTGCTAGGTACTAGAGTCTAATTCTTCAACACGTCGATGATTAGGAAGGGATTCGTGTTCCCTCTGATGTTTCAAAAGTAGAGGTTACCATCTATCAACATCCAAAGACTGTTGAAGATGACTCGGACGTGTTTCATTCAGTTGCAAGAATTTTGGATGCCACGCTTCGAAAGGTGGATCTGACGAACCCTATTCTTGTTGCCTACCTTACAACAATCAATCATATGGTCGCAATAGGGGTTTTGTTGCCAACGGGAAATGAAGGAATTTCAAAATGTCGTAAAATCTCCAAGAAATCCACAAAGGTTAAAAAACCTAAATTTGTACCTGAGGTAGTGGAGAAGGTCACAAAGCCTATCCAATAACCTATTGTTTAGGATGTTCAAAAGGAAGTAGTGCCTTCAAAATGAAGTGTTCTTAAAACAATGAAAAAGCCAACACATAGACCTCATCATTCACCAGAACGAAGGCCTATATCAATGAAGTTCCGAAGAAGTCTCTTTGGTCACCTAAGGAGGTTTTTGTTTCAAAAGCAAAGATGATTCGTGAACCAAAGCAAAGTTGAAAGGGTATGGTTATTTACAAAATTACTGCTCCAGGTTTTCCGGAAACGAAGAAACGAAGAGCCCATGCCATGATAAAGAAGATCAAGAAGAAGCAGCAGAATTTGCAAGATCCTCTTGATGAGGTTGTGGTCAAAATAGAATTCGAAGATGATAGCGATCAGTCTCCGCTTCGAAATGATAACATTGGTTTTACATCACCTCAAAGGGACTCTCTTGTCAACTCGACTTTCGAGGAGACTGGAAGTCTTAATGGCTCTTTGAAAGCATCAAATGTGGACACAAGTACTAAAATGGGTGATTCTTCAAATCCTTCCATCCCTGAGTAGACTATTGTCATACCACCCTAAGTCTCGATGGATGAATCCTTTTCAGAGGTGGTTCGAACTTCTGTAATCCCTTTTAACATAACTAACATGAATAAAAATATCAACATGGGTGATGGGATGTCGACATTCAAAGCACAAGGTCACCCTCTTATTGTAACTTCATATGTTCCCATTTTAGTCTTTCTTTCCTCCACAAGCGAAACCACAATTATCGACACTTCTACTTTGCTACCACCATTAGTTTCTCCTACTCCTATTTCGTTACTAGCCTCCACTATTTCACGCACCTTTAACAATATCATGAATTAACCTATTACTTCTTTTTTCCCTTCTCAATCAACTGAATGTGAAAAATCTATTCCTGATAAAGATGAATATGATGTCATGGTTTCATTTGCTGACATACAGTTCGACTCTGAGGAAGAAAATATTTTTGATCATATGCTTATGTCAGGAGAGTAGTTCAAGATTTTGAATCGAAAGCTTAATTCCTTAATTTAAATTCAGGCTGACACTGGGAGTCGAAACGCTGTTTTCTGGGATTGAAGTTGATGTTTCACTTAAAGCCCATGAACATCGGTTGAAAATTTTCATAGTGAAGATTGAATCAAGCCATGAAGAACGGTTGAAGCGTCAGGCTGGCAATGTTCAATCTGAGGTTAAGGATATGAGGGCAGTTGCTAAAGAACGACATATTTTGTTTGTTGGGAAAGTTCAGAAGGCAGAGATGGTTGCTAATCTCCAAGTCCAGGCCATCAGAACCGAAATGTCAAAGGAGATTGTTATACTTGATCATAAGTACTGAACTCTTCATTCTAATATTGATCTAATTATTGATGATGTTACGAAAGTTGTGGAGTTCTACAATTCTCTTACTAATAAGTTTGATTCGAAGATAAAATATAATTCCAAAACGTTTGCTAAACTGGAAGAGTTTTTAGGGAGTTTGAAGGAATCTATTTGAATGCTTAGTATTACTTCTCCATCTTCGATTTCTTAGGAGTCTCTTTCATAAACGGTTTCCTTTCTGGAGTCTAATGTGAATGCCGAATTGGCTCCTATTCTAAAGCTTGTGAATTTGCTATCAACATATGGACACCTATTAAAATAGGGAGCAAGAGGGAGAATAAGGCGTGGGCTCGTTGAAAAATCCTGATCAAGGAAATGTGGTCGGGAAGGTAGTGAGCACACAAATTCCAACTTCACTTCCTACTTCGATGTCAACAACTTCAACTACAATGACTTCAAAGCCATTGACCAAAGGCATAGTCATTGGTTCAACTATTGGGGGTTCGAGGTCTAAGCCACCACCTTCGAATGAAGCTAAAGGTGATAGATGGAAGGCCATTGTGAAGTAATTGTCAAAAGAAAAGAAAAAGAAGAATATCGAAAAGGAGTGGCAAGAAAAAGACAAATCAAAAACATTTTAAGGCAAATGCAAGGTGACCCTCCAAGTCTTGAAAAAGGTGATCCTACTAAGCATTTTTGTTACGAAACCATTAGACAACTTGTTCCTCTTGGAGATATGTTTGATTTTCTAAAAGTACCGAAGAAGAGCTATGAGATAGAGAATTCAGATTTCAACCAAATCGATTTTCCAATCAATCATATGATGTTTATCCCGAATCACTATCAGTTGTAGACAAGTTTGAAGATAGAGAGGAATAAAAGAAACTAAAGGTGAGGTTTCATGCAGTTCTTGGGAAGAAAGAAGGAGAGGTTGAAAATAGTCCAAGTTTTGGGTGCTACCAAGGATCAACTTTTCGAAGGCTTGTTGTAGAACTTTCGTTATTATGTGGTTCATTCTAACAATGTTGCCTATGATTTTTTTGTGGCTGATTTTCCCTTGATGAATCTTAGTGATCTCATCCTTGTTGAGAAGATCTTAAGTGGTGTTGAAATTACAAAACATCAAGTGAAAAGAAAAAGAAGACTTCTTGCTTGGTTTCACACATATCAAGCTATTCATAGACAATTATTATTATTGTCTGTCCTTGACGGATGTGGAGCTTGATTTTGTAATGGAAGACAAGTAACTATGCCATAATCATTGCTAAAAGGTCAAGGAAGCTTGAAGGATTTCGAAGATGGTGAAATATGTGTCAAGCCATTGGGAGTTGTATTCATCGGGAAGAACAAAAATCAGAATATTACAAAGCTTTTGTTAAGGGTGGAAGATGTTGAAAGATATACGATTTCATAGTACACGAGTCTACTGGCTCATATTAACAACTGCAAAGGAAATACGGCTGGTGATAAAGTTGAGATTCAAAGAACTATCATATGGTACATAAAGATTCGAAGAGTACTTCATCAAGAAACGAAGATGCTAATGACTTAGGATTCGACATTTCTCACAAAAAACAGAATGTAGGGTTCTAAATATATTGTGAGATGTCGAAGTGTCGTAGGTCATGTATTGTGCTGAAGTCTGTTTGATGTATTCGTTATATGTATTTCATAAAGGTTATTTAGATTTCGAAGGTTCAGTGTCTTAGCCGTAATCTATTTTTTGTGCTTTTGTTAACTCCTATAAATAGGGTAAGTATGTGTATAAGAGTAACTTTTGTGAACTGTAAGAACTCTTTACTCTTTCGTATTGTATACTCTCTCAGAAGCAATAAAAAGCCAAAGAGATCTTATTTGTGTTTTATGTTATTCAGTCAATTCAAACTCTGATTTCATTCTTGCGCTCGATTCAAATGAACTACACATGTGATTCGGTCAAACACTCAGGAGGTCTTTCCATAGAATTGTTAGCGTAGAATTGTACTACTGTACATGGATACAAGCGTTGAACTACAAGATTTGTAGATGTATATTTTATCTTGTTTTTATGTAAATACGTTTATATGATATTTTATAGAGAGTTGTTAGACCCGGGTATATATTAAAGGATTTTGTGGTATGGTGTTATTATGAGATCGATGATTACTTAAATGTTTAGTTTGAGTGATTAGGGTGACGTACCATAGTTTACCGAGATTTGTCCATTTGGCTAATGAAGTACGTGGTTAAGTCCTTAGGTTATTATAATTGGAAACTAGATTAATTTGGTAACAAATGGTTACCTAGTTTAGTTTGTGATCAAGTAATTAGTTGGTGTGGTTGATATAGTGGGAAGCGGTAAGTTCTAATGAACTAGATATATTATTCAAAGAGGTGTGTACAAGTGATGGATTGGGAAGCAATAAAAGTTTGAGGACAGAATCATAGTTAGTCTTTAATAACTAATCGCGTAAGTAACCTTACATCTTTTCTAGACATATATTATCTAGATGTATACTATTATTGTATTGTGTTGATTATGTGTTAAATAGTATAGTATGATCATTGTCTATTGTTATGTTTAGCATTTGAACGCATAGGGTAATACTTGTACTTTGGGATTGGAGAATGATAGATTAATGGCGGACTTAGTTTATTAAATGTTATACCTTTACATCAATATTGGTTAGTATAAGGTAATAGCAAACTTCGTATCTAAAAGCTATACTTGTATACTGTTAAGAAGTATGACTGGTAATGGGTATTTAGAAGTTGTAGAGTAGTATAATTATAGAAATGATTATAATTATTAACTTCTGATGGTATCCTTGGTTCCTGTAGTATCATCAGTGGAGAAATACATATCAACAATGGACTTAGTTTTTGTAGTGCAATATTTGATGAATTTTTGCAGAACAATAATGGTAGTTTTGGTGACTATAATACCATTACTAGATGAATTCTTATTTTATGTAATATTAATTACTACCAATAAAGTTTATAGAAATTAATAGTAACTAACACAATTGTAAGTCTACTCGGATTTCTGAGTAAGTGGAAAGTTTGATAGCGTGGTTTGTGACATTATATGTCTATTGGGTAGCAAGATGTTGGTGTACCATTAGTGTATATATATGTGCTTGAACATTGTAGTTTAGATGGTTGTAAGATAATGGCATAAGGTTGTATATGTCATTAATGGAATTATATCAAGATCATATTGTACTATAAGTTTATAGGACTAATATTTATGGTAGTATGAGTGATTGTAATCCAATTTTATGAGGAATGCAAGTCAATGGTTGATTAAGTGTCTGTAACACAACACTTTCAGATTATTTTGTTGTTAGTAGTATGCTTAGTGATGTAATTACCACTATTTATCTCCAATGAAAATAATTAGTAGTATGCTTAGTGCTAAAAATAACACTGTGATAGAATAATATTAACCATGATAGTCTTAGTGATTATACTATCATGAAGTAATATTATTGGTGGTCTTGGTGACTCTAACACCATATTATTGAGAATAAGTTAGTAGTGGTGACCCAAGTGATTGTAAGGTCATGGTATTGATAATAAGTTATTCGTGGTGGTCTTGGGAACGATAACACCATGGTATCAGGATCAGTTATTCATGGTGATCAGGTTGACTATAATACCACAATATTGGTATGTGTTATTAGTGGTGGTCTTGGTGACTTTAACACCACGAGGTTATGCGAATGTATAAATAATTGTATGTTAATATTACATTATGATAATACCCGTGGTGGCTATAATATTATCATTTTGGATAATTGTAAATTTATGGTAACCTTGGTGGTTGAAATACTATCCTTGAGGAAGCATATGTTGTTGTGAAAGTTTAGATGGATTCAATGGCAGGAAGAGAAATGTTGGATGGAGGAGTTATAATACAATTGATTTGTTACTACTGAGGAGAGGTTGAGTGGAATTGATGACAGATTGCTTAACTATAAGTCCAATATGAAAGGTAAATGGAAAACTTGGTATTAGTAATGTCATACAGTATTGAACAATTAAAAGACACATTAGGATTATACGCTTGAGAAACCGATGATATATTCACTTGTGAAATTAATATATACCCTATTAATTTGGTACCCACTAAACTCATTGTAGCTTACCATTTTGTTGTGTATGTTTCAGGTTCAGGTAAACTTAGTAGCATGAAATGGAGATAGTAGTGCCCGATTTGGATTCTTACAAAAGGTTATTGTAAGATGCTCATGATAACTACTTGTATTGATTTGTGATACGAATGTATACTGAATTCATACTGATTCATGTTTTATAAATGGAAAATTATTAGTGTACCTTGTGTTAAAAATATGGGTGTTACAAGTTGGTATCATAGTTATGGTTTAAATGAATTATACATTCGGTAGTAGATTCATAGTCTTAAACAGACAGTCGGAACACAATGTGAATTCGCTAGACCAAATGTATATAAGTTAGTCAAATTATTGGAAACGGTTAGGGAATATTATTGTATGTATATAATTTATTTCCTGTAAATTGTATGATTATAAATCATGTTTGGGGGATGGCGAAATCAGTGTTATGACAATGTGAGTGAAAAAAATCTTGATTGAGTGACGACGAGATGCATGTTGCAACACTATGATTTCAATAGTCTTGTTTAGGATATGGCAAGATCGCTGTTCCAAAATCATGAGCTAAACAGACACGATAAGTCACAACTAGCATTTTAGCTAGGAAATTCTATTCCTGTGTAACCATTCAACTATTTTAAACTCTAGGAAATTATAAGTAAATCTCACTCAATGTGTAACGCCCGTAGATCCGTACTAGTCAATTTAGAGGTGATAGGGGTCGAAAATGACCTTTCGACAAAAGATTATTTAGAATGAATAATCTCAACTAAGTTGTAGAATATATCTCAACGGTTCCGTACATATAAAGAACGCCGAAATCCGAGTTATAACGAAGAACTTATGGCTCGTCGAAGTTTTACAACAAAACCAACACGGCACCGGGAAGCATAAAAAGTTAATTTACGATATAAGACTTTTTAGCCTTAGTAATCTAAACCAAAGTCGTAGAGTATGTTAAACCGAGAAAATCCATAAAAAGAATGCCCAAATCTGACTTCGTATGAGGAAGTTATGATTTTTCAAAGTTTCGGCTTAGTAGTGTACAACCCGAAACTCGAATTTTAGTTCGAGCGGTTTTTGGCTTACGCGACCTAAATGAGAGTTTAAGATCTCATTAATAGGAACTCAATGGTAAAAAGAAATATGGAAACAGAGTTCGTATGAAGGAGTTACGAATTTTTCGCGGTCATTTAACAGTCTAATATCCGTGTACTGTTACATTTTATATCGGTCGAGAATTAGCCGACGGAGTCTAAATGAAAGTTGTAGATCTTATTTTTACCTACGCGTAGATATATAGAACGTTGAAACCAGAGTTTGTATCAAAAAGTTATGAATTTTTGAAAATCGGCTGATTTCCACCCTATGTGCGATGCCACGTGTCAGCACCAGCCTGGCTCCCGATGTGAGAACCTTAAAACTCACGACGTGAGTGACCCTCCAGCCTCCTATAAATAAGACGTGAAGCCCTATTCATTCCTCACACCTCCCATAACTTTTCTCTCTCTCTAGAACTTCTCTCTAGCCCTAAAACCCCCCGAAAAGCCTAGGAAACCTCCCTAGCACGAGGTGGAAGCCCCGGAGTGCCGGACGGCTCCGAGAAGAAGAGTCTTTTGGCTCGGGAAAGCTTCTTCAACGACGCCCGGTTTTGAGAAAAACCCGCTATATGTGAGCTACGCCTACGCTATTTTTAATATAGCTTTTATTTAATTATAGTAACGTTATTAGGACTTATAATAAATACTTGGGCTATTATTATGGGTTATATAAGTATCGTTTAAAGCTTATATAATAGTAATAATAGCTAGACTATTAATTAGTCGTGGTTAATGTTAGACTAAACCCTAGTGATATTGATACTAGGTTTTGTCGAGGAAAATTATTTTAAGAGTAACGAAGTGTTGTCCGAGTGCCGAGTGACCACCTAATCAGGTGAGTGCATAGTTACTTTCAGCTTACACATAGATATGAAGTATTTTATATAAATTACGTGCTATGAGTGTATATTATCTGAATACTTGCTGTCTGTGCTGGGTGAAAGATTTTTATACATGTTTTACATTATCTAAACCTTGTACGTATTTTATATCTACAAAATGTGTTGCGTAAAACATGGGTAGATGAAATACTTTCTGTATGACAAAAATAAATTGATGAATAGGTGATAGAAACCATAAGGTAAGGGCGAGAGATGAACCATGAGAGAAGCCTTTTACCCCAGTGTTGGCCCCGCCATCCAACAGAGTATGGGTGACAACCACGGACTATTCTAGACAGTCTAGTGCACATTAGCAGGCTCACAACCTGTAGGTGTTGTGAACTGTGTATTCACCAGGTGTACTCTAAAAACCCAGCGACAGGTATTGGGTGTGGATTCTCAGAAACGATACCATCGATAAACGAGATAAAACCCATCGACCTATATTGCGAGAGGAGTTTCAGAAATGATACTGTCAATAAACGAGATAAACCTTGGAAACTATGGATTAAGTGTCTGTTGAGTAAACCTTGACAACGATGGATTTCGTGCCTATTCCTTAGGACAACCCTTAGGAATAAATAAACGAGGTATAGCTTAATTCTTAGGGTAGAATAATGAAGATAATGGGGATGGGTAATTGGGTTGATTGTTTAAATGTTTAAACATAATAATTATATTATTGTAGGTTGAAAACCCTATGTACTCACCAGGTTTCCCAACCTGACCCACTCAGTTTATTTATATCACAGGTGTTGATATGAAGTCACATTACACTGAGAGATTAAGGAGATATAAATCACCAGTGATAATGAATGTAAGTTCTGTTTATGCTTATGTTTCTGTATTGACAATGACATCCCAAATGTTTTAAAATGAATAAAAATACTTTTCCTCGGAAATGCTTTAATAACGTATTTATCATTTTTACTGGGAACAAATTCTGCAACCATTTTATTAAAAGAGATATTCTGATTTTTATAAAGCATAAACAAAATCGGTCTTTTCTGGCCGTGAAAATGGGGATGTCACAGTTGGTATCAGAGCATTAGTTTTAGCGAACTAGGAATATGGATTTATTTCTAGACTTAAACTTAGAATGCTAAGCAATGATTGTGAGGAGTGTGTCTAATAAAATTTAGGTATACACCTGAATAGACACAAGCACTGGCTAATTTAGGGAAAATGCTTAACGAGCTTTTATGTGCTAAAGGATTTGTGATGCTTTATGCTATCGTTTGATCGGATCTATGGTCTGTTGCCGACCGGATCTTGAAATTTTATATGTTCAGGTTTCTAAACGTTTAAATACGGTATTAGAACTGGCATGTAACTTTTCAAAGTAATAAGGAGAATTACATGTCTAAATCTTATCTATCTATATTCTCGGCTCGATGCACTGAATGAATGCTTCCGTGAACATAACGTCTGGGTGAAGGCTCATAGAGAATTGAGTAAATAGAGGAAATGAAAAGGATTATGATAGTGAATGACACCTATCGGAAGATTTCGTAAGATTGGTATCATGCCTTTAGAATATGTTAAACAGTATGTTCAGAGGAGTACGGTATGTCCGAAGTACACCTTCGATTGGCGGGATGAAGGAACGATTGGTGTAATTCCTGAAGTTTTCCTATCATTTGGCATTTCCACCACCGACCGAGTTTAAGCAGAATCAATGATTGAAGATACACATAGAAGAAGTCCTAGTAGAGTCTAGGGAAAATTTTGTGATTGTTTGGACACATTTTTATGTGTTAAAATTGTTTTTATGATAATAACTTGGAAAACTACGAGACAGTACTTGGGATGTGTATAAGTAGGTGTGAAAGGAAGTAGAGGCCTATACTACCAGAAGCATAGGACTCACGCTTGGATCAGGGAAAGTCACTAGGTTACCAAGAAACTAGTAATCGATTTCGTTTTATTCAGGTATGTCGTTACCATCTTTTTGGTAATGATTAAGGAGATTATTGTTATTTCGACCCTAGTGGTCATATCGAATTGAGTCCGACGAAGGCGAGTATGTTACATGGTTCAGAGAACCAAGTGTTATGTAGCACTTGACTCAAGCTGGATGAATTAATCAAAGCGATCAGTAGAGGTATCACGATAGTTGCTTGTAGCTAGGAATGCTACCTTTTAAAATGTGATTATATAACTTTAGAACATGAAGGAAGGTATAGTCTGTTCTGGAATTTAACTCTAAGATACCTTAGTCTAAACGTGTGATTATAGGTCATAATTTGGAGTCTAACCTGAGATAGAGAGCAGGTGCATGATAGAGTACTACTTCCAGTCAATAAGTCTAAGAGATAGACTCGAAGGATTATATAAGTTATAATTATTACCTAGGATGAAGATATGATGTATGGATTCATTATACGAGCCCTGTTTCGTTGATGATTCTGGGACGTAATCATCCTAAGGGGGAGATAATTGTAACGCCCGTAGATCCGAACGAGTCAATTTAGAGGTGATAAGGGTCGAAAACGACCTTTCGACAAAAAATTATTTAGAATGAATAATTTCAACTAAGTTGTATAATATTTCTCAAGGGTTCCGTACATATAAAGAATGCCGAAATCCGAGTTATAACGAAGAAGTTACGGCCCGTCGAAGTTTTACGGCAAAACCGACACGGCACCGGGAAGCGTAAAAAGTGAATTGACGATAAAAGACTTTTTAGCCTTAGTAATCTAAACCAAAGTCGTAGAGTATTTTAAACCGAGAAAATTCATAAAAAGAACGCCCAAATCTGACTTCGTATGAGGAAGTGATGATTTTTCAATGTTTCGGCTTAGCTGTGTACAACCCGAAACTCGAATTTTAGTTCGAGCGGTTTTTAGCTTACGCGACCTAAATGAGAGTTTAAGATCTCATTAATAGGAACTCAATGATAAAAAGAAATACGGAAACAGAGTCCGTATGAAGGAGTTACGAATTATTCGCGGTCATTTAGCAGTCTAATCTTCTTGTACTGTTACATTTATGATCGTTCAAGAATTAGCCGACAGAGTCTAAATAAAAGTTGTAGATATTGTTTTTACCTACGCGTGGATATAAATAACGTCGAAAACGGAGTTTGTATGCGAAAGTTATGAATTTTGGAAAATTGGCTGATTTGCACCCTATGTGTGATGCTGCGTGTTAGCACCAGCCAAGCTCACGATGTGAGAACCTTAAAACTTACGACGTGAGTGACCCTACAGCCTCCTATAAATAAGAGGTGAAGCCCTCTTCATTCCTTACACCTCCCCTAACTTCCCTCTCTCTCTAGAAGTTTTCTCTATCCCTGAAACCCCGCGAAAAGCCTTGGGAACCTCCCTAGCACGAGGTGGAAGCCCCGGAGTGGCCCCCGGCTCCGAGAAGAAGAGTCTTTTGGCTTGGGAATGCTACTCCAGCAGTGCCCGGTTTTGAGAAAAACCCGTTGTACGAGAGCTATGCCTATGCTATTTTTAATATAGCTTTTATTTAATTATAGTAACGTTATTAGGAACTTATAATAAATACTTGGGCTATTATTATGGGTTATATAAGTATCGTTTAGAGCTTATATAATAATAATAATAGCTAGAATATTAATTAGTTGCGGTTAACGTTAGACTAAACCCTAGTGATATTAATACTAGCTTTTGTCGAGGAAAATTATTTTAAGAGTAACGAAGTGTTGTCCGAGTGCCGAGTCACCACCTAATCAGGTGAGTGCATAGTTACATTCAGCTTACACACAGATATGAAGTATTTTATATGAATTATGTGCTATGTGTGTATACTGTCTGAATACTTGTTGTCTGTGCTGGGTGAAAGATTTTTATACATGTTTTAAATTATCTAAAATTTATACGTATTTTATATCTACAAAATGTGTTGTGTAAAACATAGGTAGATGAAATAGTTTCTGTGTGAAAAAAATAAAATGATGAATAGGTGATATAAACCATGAGGTAAGGGTGATAGGTGAACCATGAGAGAAGCCTTTTACCCTAGTGTTGGCCCTGTCATCCAACAGAATATGGGTGACAACCACGGACTATTCTAGACAGTCCACTGGACACTAGCATGCTCGCAACCTGTAGGTGTTGTGAACTGTGTATTCACCAGGTGTACTCTAAAAACCCATCGACATGTATTGCGAGTGGATTCTTGGAAACGATACCGTCGATAAACGAGATAAAACTCATTGACCTGTACTGCGAGAGGTGTCTCGAAAACGATACTGTCAATAAACGAGATAAACCTTGGTAACTATGGATTTAGTGCCTATTGAGTAAACCTTGTCAACGATGGATTTTGTGCCTAGTCCTTAGGATAACACTTAGGAATAAATAAACGAGGAATAACTGAATTCTTAGGGTAGAATAAAGAAGATAATGGGGATGGGTAATTGGGTTGATTGTTTAAATGTTTAAGCATAATAATTATATTATTGTGGGTTAAAAACCCTATGTACTCACTAGGTTTCCCAACCTAACACACTCAGTTTATTTATATCAGAGGTGTTGATATGAAGTCACATTACACTGAGAGATTAAGGAGATATAAATCAGTAGTGATAATGAATGTAAGTTCTGTTTACGCTTCTGTTTCTGTATTGACAATGACATCCCAAATATTTTAAAATGAATAAAAATACTTTTCCTCGGAAATGCTTTGATAACGTATTTATCATGTTTTGCCGGGAACAAATTCCGCAACCTTTTTATTAAAAGTGATACTCTGATTTTTATAAAGCATAAACAAAATCGGTTTTTTCTGGGCGTGAAAATGGGGATGTCACACAATGCTCATATAGATTCATCAATGATGTTCATCAAAGAGTTTGAAAACTGTAGGAGTTCCGGTTTAAGTCCATATTGGACTTCAATTTTCTTATTGGGCCTAATGGATCAATAAGCAGCCAATTCAACCTTATTGGACATAGAAGCCCTAATTGGATCCAAATTGGACCCAATTCATAAATCTAAAACATTTTGGGCCCTTTGGGTCTGGAATGATTCATTCTAACCCTAACGGGACTTATTGGGCCATAATTAATCCATTTAACCTTAGTGAGCCATAAGTCCATTCTTCTATTCTCTTTGGGTCGTGAATGCTTCCAAGAGCCCAATGGGCCGAAAAAGTTTATGTTTAGGACCCAAATATCCAAACTAAAGTTAATGGGCCCAAACTACTCCACCATTTCTCCTTGGCCCAAAATCTCGGGCCATGTTTGAAAAACAAAAGGGAATATAAGAGAATTAAAGGGGGGGGGGGGTTGTAACGCCCGTAGATCCGGGCTAGTCAATTTAGACATAATAGGGGTTGACAACAACTTTTCGGCAAAAGGTTATTTAGAATAAATAATTTTTACCAATTTGTAGTATATGTTTGAAGGTTTTCATACATATAAAGAGCGCCGAAATCCGAGTTATAACGAAGAAGTTATGACCCGTCGAAGTTTCGCGACGGAACCGGCACGACACCGGGAAGTGTAGATAGTGAATTTACTATAGAGCGACTTTCAGCCTTAATGATCTAAAAAAAGTCATAGAAAATGTTAAACCGAGAGTGTCGATAAAAAGAACGCCCAAATCTGACTTCGTATGAGGAACTTATGATTTTTCTAAGATTTAGCATACTAGTGCACAACCCGAAAATTCGAATTTTAGATCGGTCGATTTTTAGCCAAAATAATATAAACGATAAATGAATATATCGTTAATAGGAGTTAAACGATAAAAAGACAGTAAAAAACGGAGCTCGTATGCGAAAATTATGGACAAAACTTAGTCTCTACTTTTCAAGCGCGGCAAATTCGATACAATTTGGTAAATCCGAGATAGATTGAGAATTAGCCAACGAGGACTAAATGAAAGTTGTACGTAAATACCAATGCATGTATATAAATAACGTTGGAAATGAAGCTCATATGCAAAAGATATGGACGAAGCTTAGTCGCTACTCTTCGAGCGTGATAAATTCAATACAGTTTTATAAATCCAAGATAGAATGAGAATTAGCCAACGGGGTCTAAATGAAAGTTGTAGTACTCGTAAATACCGATGCGTGGATATAAAGAACGTAGAAAACGTAGATCGTACGCGGAAGATACGAACGAATCTTGGAGATTACTTTACTATAATATTCCTATAAATAAGAGATGAACCCTTCATTATTTCTTCACACCATAAGAATTTATTTCTCTCTCTAACTTCTCTCTATCCTCCCTAAACCCCTCCCAAGTCTAGGGAACCTCCCTAGCACGAGAAGAAAGCCCCGGAGCGCCCGACGGCTTCGAGAAGAAAAGCTTTCGGCTCGGAAATGCTGCTCCAGCGAAGCCCGGTTTTTAATAAAAACCCGCTGTAAGTGAGCTACGCCTATACTATATTTTATATAGCTTTTATTTAATTATAGTAACATTATTATGACCTTAAAATAATTATTTGGGTTATTATTATGAGTTATATTGAGTGTTATTTAATACTTATATAATAGTAATAATAGTTAGACTATTAATTAGTAGCGGTTAACGTTAAAAACTAAACCGTAGTGGTATTGATACTAGGTTTTGTCGAGGAAAATTGTTTTGAGATAACGAAGTGCTGTCTGAATTCGGAATCACCACCTAATCAAGTGAGTGCATACTTACTTTCAGCTTACACATAGATATGAAGTATTTTATATAAATTACATGCTATGTGTGCATATTATCTAAATACTTGTTCTCTATGCTGGATGAACGTTTTATACATGTTTTCAATGATTTAAACTGTATATGTATTTTATATGTACAAAATGTGTTGGGTAAAACATGGGTAGATGTAATAGATGGAATATGAGTTGGATGATGAGTTGATAGGTGTTATAGACCACGAGGTGAGGGTGAGAAGTGGACGATGTGAGAAGCCTTTCCCGAATTTTGGCCCCGTCATTCAGCAGAGTATGGATGACAACCACAGACTATTCTAGACAGTCCAGTGGAACACTAGCAGGCTCGCAACCTGTAGGTGTTGTGAACTTCACCTGGTATACTCTAAACCCTGGCGTCCATGCAGACTTGGTGCCTAAACCTTGGTGATCATGCAGACTTGATGCCTAAACCTTGGTGATCATGCAGACTTGATACCTAAACCTTGGTGATCATGCAGACTTGATGCCTAAACCCTGGCGACTATGCAGACTTAGTGCCTAAACCCTGGCGACTATGCAGACTTAGTGCCTAAGCCCTAGCGACTATGTAGACTTAGTGCCCATTGTGTAAACCGTGGCAATGATGGACTTCATGTCAATTCCTTAGGATGATTCTTAGGAATGAATGAACGAGGAATAGTTGATTCTTAGGGTAGATCCTTAACACTAAAGAAGATAATGGGGATGGGTAATTGGGTTGATTGCTTGATTATTTAAACATAATAATTATATTATTGTGGGTTGAAAACCCTGTCTACTCACTAGGTTTCCCAACCTGACCCACTCAGTTTATTTATATCACAGGTGTCGATATGAAGTGACATTACACTAAGAGATTAAGGAGATATAGATCACTAGTGATAATGAATGTAAGTTCTGTTTATGCTTATTTTTCTATATTGAAGATGACATCCCAAATGTTTTCAATTGAATAAAAATACTTTTCTTCGGAAATGCTTTAATAGCGTATTTATCATGTTTTACTGGGAATAAATTCCGCAACATTTTTATTAAAAGAGGTACTCTGATTTTTATAAAGCATAAACAAAATCGGTCTTTTCTAGCCGTGAAAATGGGGATGTCACAGGGTTGACTTAGAGAAGCCACATCTATATTGCCCAACATGTATCGATGTTAAAATTTCCCATGTATCCATACTAGTCACCTCACCACTCTCTCATCCCTCTCCTCTTCTACTCTTGACCGAGAGGCACAAACAAACACACATTACAACAAATTCTCTCCAATTCTCTCAAGAATCATTCATCTCTTCCTCCAAAATTCTCAAGATTTTGCTTGTCTTTCAAGAAGGTTTGCACAAGATAATCATCACTTCATGGTAAGTCTTTACACATCCAAGTTTATAACTCCATTCTTTTAAGCAAATTTTCCGGTGATTTTGCTTCCTAGAACTTCTTAAGTTCGAAATCGACTCAAGAAAGCTTGTTAGGACCAACATCTTCTTCATTTCTTCTTCAAAACCAAAACATCACATCAAAGGTGAGCTCATACCCCTTTGTTTTCAGTTTTCTATGAACTATAACATGATATCCCTTACAATAACAAGCCAAAAGTGAATACATGTTTAAGATGCAAAAGAACTCAACAAAAACTTTGTTAAAGGTCAAAATTCTCAAGAAAACAAAAGATAAGGGTAAAAAGTGAAAATTATGTTTTTAAACAGGCCAAACAGGTCCTACATGTATAAACAGGTATATTGAGCCCAATGTGTTCCATGACATGTTTATTGGGTCTTGTGACCCACTTGCATGTTAATTTGGGCCTAATTAGGGGTGAAAACGAGCCGAGCCGAGCCCGAGCCTGGCCAGGCTCGGCTCGGGCTCGTTTATGTTATACGAGGCTCGAGCTTGGCTCAATTCGAGCTTTCTTTTACTGAGCTCAGCTCGAGTTCGTAAAGAATCATACAAGCTCGGCTCGTTTTTCGTTTGATGTGCCTAAATAAGCTTAAGCTCAGCTCAAGCTCGTTTACTAATACCCAAAATCCATAATTTCCCAAATATGTTTTTATTTTAATATATGAAAATAATAATAAATTATATTTTATAAAGGCTCGTTTAGGCTCGCGAGCCTAATCGAGCTTAGTTACATAGGCTCGAGCACGGGCTCGTTTAATAAACGAGCTTAATATTAAGCTCGAGCTCGGCTCGGGATTATTTAAAACCGGTTTCGAGTCAAGCCTTTAACGAGCCGATCCCGAGTAGCTCGCGAGTAGCTTAACTCGTTTGCACCCCTAGGCATAATTTATGGGCTACATGTTTTATTGGGCCTTTGTGGACCTTTTCATGCCTATTGGGCCTAAATTACCCTTTTATTGTGTTATTGGACCTTCGTGGCCCATTTACATATTAATCGGGATTGGAATGAAAATTCACAAACTTTGTAAATCGTAAATATACCTCTACATAGTTTATGAATTTATATACTTACTTTTGGAATATAAAAATCTATAGTTTGCGCATAAACCATTAAACATGGGGAAAATCTTATCAAACAGGAAAGGTTGAGAATCTAGTGAGACTTGTCGGTTGGCGCCTTTGAGTATACAATCGTGTAGTTTGGAGATATAATTAGAGTTTCATGGATGGAAAGCGGGAGTTTGTGTATAGATCTATACGGGGTGACCCCCCACGCCTTAGCTGTTCACTACAGCTGGCCAGTCTAGGGTGACAACATCCCTATCAAGACCGAAATTTGGAAAAATACCAAGAAGGGTGACCTAGTAATAAATTCTTCAATTGTATCAATGAAAAATGACTTATCTACAATACAAAAATCTAAACAATGTTATAACACATAAAACCTCGGATTTTCTGGGGAGATTATTCAAACACAACAATCATTTATACAAAATACAATGAACCTAAACTACACTCATACAAGTTTTTAACTATTAAATTCACACATGCATTTATACTCGATTTTCACATAATTTTCAAAACCTTTTATAGAAAATATCGGATTTTCTCGGATTTTATCAAAGATACAAAGACTTTTACTCAAATATACTTATGAACTCACCAACATTATATATGTTGACCGTTTCAAAATAACTTGTATTCTCAGGTAATCATTAAGCTGGATGATGTGCAAGTGTGTATGGTTTTTTTATGTAACATCAATTATCGTACTTTGAACATTTAGAACTTATGTATTTTAACAATGTACTTGATGTGAACAAGGCTGGTTGAATTATGTAATGTTGGTGAAGTATGTGTTATGTTTCATGTATATTCATTGTGATGATTATTTAATTGGTAGTCACACCAGCCCTGGACGTTTCCGCCGTCTCGTCCGGGGGTGTGACACGATAATAACATCATTGTTATGTTCATTTTGTTGGAATGAAGACAACATCGACGTTGTGACACAATGATTCTAGTAATTTTGATTAGGATGATATTGATATTGACATATTATCATGAGCTAAATAGACCCAAGGGCTGATAGAGAAAACCCATATGCCCAATGTTGGTATAAATATTATGTTTAAAGATCGTTATTGGAGAATTACATATCACTAGGAGACTTGGTCCTCAATGCCATGATTGTACTTTGGTATTAGAAAAAGGTTTAGAAAGTTAATCTCATAAAAGAATGTCGAAGTTATCCCTTAAAGTTGGTTAGTTTTTTGAATTATGAGAAGTGATTGGTGAGTCCGGAGGACTCACAAAAAATGTAGGCGTCATGTGTTGAAACTATAAATGAATACAACCTTGAGTCTAATGTTATGAGTTTAGAAAGTATTACCTAAAAATAAAACTGTGGCGTACTACTTCATGTACCACGATGCTAAACACGAGAATTGTCGATGTGAAACAAATGGTAACAACAATGTAGTTTGGGGTTACACGACACAACAAGAATAAACTGTGACTTTGTGAAGAAGCAGAAGACCGCAATTGTCATGAATACTATAGGACCGTGACATGGCCATAATAGTATCCACAATGTGGAAGGTAAATCATAGACATTAATGTATGTGATAATGTTGGCATGTATGGTATTTCATTATTCGAATATGAGATAGAGTTGGGCATTTTTATGAGATATGCTATTACATGAATAAGGTTGAAACTCATGAGTTAGTGATATTGTTACCCATATGCTCGGAGTCATGGAATACAGATGTTGTAAGTTTGACTCATAGATTCGTTTCGTCCGTATAGAATTTGTGGATCGAAGGATTGTGTTAGTCAATAGAAAAGAGAAATCAGAGACTTATTAATAGTTTAATCCATCTTCTTCTCATTGTTTAAGTTTAGCATACTAAAAGGGTTAGGGATAACCTGGAGGAATGTTTATGTTGTGAGATAAAAGGAATTTACGAGGTGGTATCCATTGTGATATGGCTACCTAGAATACTAGAGTAGCTTAGTGAAATCATGTGAGCTTTTAACTCAACTATAAGATAGTATTATATGATCTTGTATTGGGATGAGAATATTTTATTAATGCGAGGTCCTCTATAGAAAGTATGTGTTGATCAAAAGAATCATTGTAAATTGATTCTTGTTTTGTTTGTTCAATTGATTGTAGATATGGACCACGAAGTGATTAAGTGCACGATAGATTGTTATAGATTACTTGATACGTATTTTTTGAATACCTAGAGAAATTAACCACCTTTCTAGTATTAAATGGAATAGTGTTATTGAGAATAGATATAGATGATTGTCGCTAAAAGGTATATATAAGAAAAGGGAATAGATTGTTTAAATAATGATGTGGAAGGAGTAATGACTTCCAGAAGTTATGAGAATAGGTAGAGTTACCTGGATAAATGAGAAAATAAATCGTTACCAAGCTTTATGGTTACTAGTCATAATATTGTTCGCTTCTGGGAGCTGCTCCCTTCAGGGCTTTAAAACACATTGTGATTGGGAAGGAAAAACGACTCACATCGACTGGGAGAGAGAATTAAATATTCCTTATGTGGTGGTGGATGCCTTCTCTATTACAACGCATTTTAAACCTGAGAGGGAGGACAATCCCATGAGAACTCTACATTTAAGTGTCCCTAGGAGAGATCAATTCCTAGATGGTTGAACCCTTAGGAAGTTTTCGTATCGGTAGCCGAAAATTGATAATATTGTGATATGTGTTATAGGGGATGCTACAAATGCTAGTAGAGCTAGGTCACATGTCGATGTATTTGATAATGACGTTGAAGCCTATAACAGGGGGGTGAAGGTGGATGGCTACCTGCACCTAATCCTACATAAGTTGGGAAGGTGAATTAAGCTTTCCATATAAGGTGGGGATACCTTCCCTGTCACAGCGTGTTTTAAAGCCGTGAGGGAAGCAGATCCCATAAGAACTCTAGACATAAGCATAACTAGACAAAAGCAATTCCATGATGGGTGACCCCTTGGTAAAAATTCGTGTCGTGACCAAAGTGGAAAATATTGTGATACGTGTGAAAATGGGATCCTATAACGGTATCAAAGCTTGGCAAGAGTTGATGTTTTTGACAGGGTCAACGAACCTTGTACCTGTCGTCTGGGAAGGAGAACATGGGTTGAACATGATCCCAAAACGTCTGGGAAGGAGAACTAAACATTCGTTATGGGGGTGTAGATACCTTCGCTATCACAATGTGTTTTTAAGTCATAAGGGCAACAGATCCCATAAGATGTCTGAAGTTAAGTGTGCCCATGAGAGAGGAATTCAAAGATGGGTGGCCCCCTCGGAGGTTTCCATGACAGGAGCCCAAAGCGGACAATATTATAATTTATGCCAGAGGGGGGTGTTACAAATTATTTTTGAAAGCATGACAACATTAACAAAACCATAGGATCAAGGAGCTAGAATCTTTGAAGAATTTAATTCCACTTGGGAGGTCAAAGGTTGATGAAGATGGAAAAAAAAAACTCAAAATATTGCTTCTTGAGAAATTTCCACCATGAAAGAGCAAACCACTTCAAGAGTCTTGTCTTTATATCTATTAAGTTGATATTAAGTCATTAAGACATATACCAAATAAGCATTAAATAGTAGAACTTATGAACCTTTAAATCTTAAACCAAATTGCAACACAAACGGAGAGAGGGGGAGTAAAAGATGAAGAGAAAAAACACCATAGCAATCCTTTTCCTTCCCTTGAAAACTAAGGTTTTAAAGCAAGAAAGTCAAGCATTTGGTGTTTGTTACACTTAATCTAACTAGCTACTTACACACCTAACGAAATAGTTATTCAAAGTGCCAACTAATTTATACATGACATTTATATTCAAACCTTATGAATATTACTAGTTTTTATTAGCCTTTATTATCATTTTCTAGGAATAATAATGTTGAAAGAAGAACTTAAGCTTGATATTATAGTGCGGATATTAAAGTTAGTCTCTTGGATCGTTTGATTATCTCAACAATAAACAACTGCAATATATTAAGAACAACTTATATATAAAAATATAGCGAAAACGATACTAAATAGACATAAGAGAGATAAGAAATAATTGTTGAATAGTAAAATGGTTTGCATGCAAACACAAGTTAGTAAATGAAGAACAACAAAGTATGAATGGGGAAGAAGAATTTCAATTCAATAATTAGATTATAAGGAAGATCAAGATCTGAGACACACTTTTTGCAATAACTCATACCACCTATTTATAGCTAAACATTGTTCTATTTATTGATTGGACAATACAAAAGGGTATGGAGAACAGACAACCATGCTTTCCATGTATGTTCTACAAAAATGGCTACTAAACACTCATCGTCAGAAAAAGCAAAGAGCATTACTATGCTCTTTGAAACACTAAAAGATAAAACATCAATTACTCTTTAAACATACTCGTTATCTGTCTTCTTCTCATAGGCAGGTTCATTAAACTAAGTTCTTCACATATCATCGAAAAGAGACTTCATCACTTCACCAGTACCAAAAGATCTTTGCATCTCTATAACAAAAACAAACTTTGCACGCTGCTTAAAACCATTAGCAACCAAGGGTCACTTCATACTTCTACAAGTTCACCCTAAGATGACCTTGAAACTATCATCTTCACTTATGAAGATTGAAGAACCTGAGAAGGAGCTTTCAAAAGATCCTTACTCCAAATAGTAATTAAATTCTCTCTTGTACGGTAACATTGTTGTCGACTTCGGTGTTCTTATATCGAGAGGAAACTTTTACAATTTCTAGGAACTGTTTTTTCAAGCACTGATGAAAGCATGATGCAACAAGAAATTTGTTTACATAAGTGTCGCTAGGGTGAAAGATTATGCCTAGCTCAGGAACGTTTGTGGGACCACGATTCAAATCTCGAATGCCTTCGAAAACAAGTAATGGTTCTTCAAGTGGAAGAAGCTCAACTCATATATTCAACATATGATATACTTTAGCGTCTATGATTGAGAAATAAAAAAGAAGAGATTATAGAAAATCACACACTTTTCCATAGGCGGGTTTGAAGTGTGAATACTTCTCAATCTTTAAGATGAAGACCCTGTCAATGAGAAATAGTTCTTCATCATTCATAAAAACGAAGTCAACCTGTGTTCTATTATATTCAACTCCATTACAAATTAGAGTATACTGATAGAAGTGAGCTCTCTTGAAAGATTTAGATTTGTAGTGTTTCACAATTTTTGACATGATGTTCGACCAGATCTGCTTTACCTCCTTTCCATGCTTGTTGTGAAATTAGGAAAGCGTCTAAAATTTCATAGAAACTTCGCGAGATTCAAGAATTTTGAGATCAAATACCTCTAACACTTGGAAGTACTTATCACAATAATCATTTTGAACAAACAAAGCAATGCAAGTACTTCAAACCAAGATGCATGTGATAATCTTCAAGCTTAGATGCTAGATGTTCAAAGTTCATTGCTGAAAAGCTTTCAAATATTTTCATAAAGGATTTATTCACAAAAAAATATCTGAAACTCCTTTTCTGTACAAAAATGATTTTTCCCATAATCCCAACATCAAAAATAAGATGATGTGTAGTTTGTTTTTTGAAAATATAGCATTCTTAAAGAATTATTGTACTTTTCACAAGGAAATAGTTCAATAAATCAAATAAAAATACTTCTTTAGGTGTATAAATCTTGGATAAATTCGTGCATAAGCGATAAACTAAATAAACTTCTCTCATGAAGTTTTACAAATTTTTGTTATGTTTTCGAAGATTTTTAATTTTCTTTGTGTTTAACTCAAATACATAATAAAAATAGTTGTAAACTATGAAATGAATATATAAGAATTTTCACCACTTCTAAACACTATAAAAACGCGTATAAATTATTTGAGATTTTTTTATCACATAGTTCAATTTTTCCATGATTTTTATGTCTTTACTGGATTAAATCAGGGGAAACTAGTTACACTTATCCATAATTCTAGAAAAAATAGCAGAAAATCTTATAATATAGTGGGATGCCAAATAATACATGTACTGATTTTTCTCTATTTTTCTCTATTTGTTTTTTATTTTCCTACAATTGAACAACTATAAATCTAAAAATTAGACTCCACCATTTGAAAATTACATTTTATATTTTTCCCATATGATGTGCATTGTATATCAGCTATAAAAAAAGATTGGCAATTTGATTTTAACTGTTTAGTATTTTTTCATGATTTTTAGTTATTTCAAAAGATTTAATGAAAGAGAAATAGGTAAATTTATCTAAGATTCAACAAAACTTACCAACTGATTTTTAACTTACCATGGAACCAAGAAGAAAAAATTTGGTGAATTTTTCTTACTCTTTACCATATATTTCAATTTTTATGTCAAGTAATGCACATGAATTAAAAAATCGAGCTCTACGATTTACAAATAACATATAATATTTTTTTTAGCTTCTAGACATTGTACATAAGTTTCACAAAATATTATGAGAGATGTTCATGATCGTTTACTGTTTTGTACAGGATTTTATGATTATTCAAGGAATTAAAATGGTAAAAAATAGTTAAGCAAATAAAAAACTCAATAAAATTGATCTTAAGGTTTTTGACTTCAGTTAAAACGGGAATAAAAAGTTTGGGAAATTTTAGAGCTAATTTGATTCAGCTTTTGAAAATTTAGTCTTTGTAACATCTTCTATAATGTCAAATTTTAACATTTCAAAAATGAAAATTTTCCACTTAAATTGTTATTTAACAAATTGATTCATAGCAATCTTGAATTCATAGAAAAATGTTTGAAACTTAACAATAGCAAAATTTTCACACATATATTGGCATTGATATATTATAGAAGTTAAATATACTAGTGTTAGAGTTAAAATAGAGACTCACTAGTGTGTAACATCATTGTAGGAATCGGTAGTGGTACAAGTGAAAATTAGTTCATGGCATCGTTAACATCATTACAAAATATGATGTGAGTATTCACAACCCCTGTTTTCAGTTTTTATGTTTTGGGGTGGAAAAGCATGTCCAAAAATTATTTATTGTTCATTGTATTTAATTTGACTCATATCAAACTGAATTGCTACTTTTTGCTCTGTATGTGAATGCAACCTGAAACATGAGGCCTTATCGTCTTAATTCCATTACATTTTACTCCAACGATTAACTCTTTGAGATAATGTTCATTATGGATAGCACTATTAGGAACCTGACAATTCCTCACTCACCTGATTGTTTGAGTGCATTTTACCATGTCTATCTATGGATCAATAAGCATAGATCTTGATTGGGTATCTGTTAGAGGCTTGGTTGTGAACTCATTGTTCGACTTATTAAACAAATGCGAACTTGCTTACTCATTATAGAAATGAAATTCCATTATTAGAAACTTTCTTACTCATTTTAGCAACAAAATTCTATTATAGGAAACCTTGTTACTCATTTTAGCAACGAACTTTCATTTATGGAAACGTTTACCAATTTCCATAGTTTCTTGATTTAAAACTATATTATGTTTCAAACTTATGAACTCACCAACTATATTGGTAGTTGACCGCTCATTTTACATGTTTTTTTCAGGTATCATGTAGTATGTGGAACTTAAAGACGCATCACTTGTAAAAGCATTATGCATGTTTGATTTTTTGATTGTATTGTAATTCTTTTTTAAACTATTCAAAATTTAATGTAAATTGGAAAGATTTTAATATTATGGTTAGTGTTGTCTTTATCTTTTGCTATGAAACCCTTTGTACTGTCATGTCCTATGTTCCTGCTTCAGCGAGGTGTGACATTAAGGGATACATGAATGTACCAATACATGTGATTATCAGGTTTCACATAAGTTTGATAAGGAACATAGCCTTCACAAATCAACCTTCGCATTAGATTTACCAATGATTGAATTAGCCTATCATCCATTTGCATATCAAAGCCTTGGGCGTGCTACATGTGTTATGTGACCTTTGCTGATGTCCAGTTGTCTTTCTTTTGTTTTGTGGAAGGGAATCTAGGGATTTTTCAGAAGATGTTGAAGTTTCAGGAGTTGTTTCTTCGCAATGAGTGAGTTTCTTTGGAGATTGTGGTGGATATAGAGTTTTTCACATAGATGTTGGAGTTCTATGGGAGGAGTAGGAGTTCTTATTTTATGGGGAGATTTAGGCTTTTCCTCGCTAGCGCTCTCTCTCAAGATTCTTTAGCAAGATTTTTCTCTGGTGAGTTGGCTTCTTGTGGCGAGTAAGGGATTTCATGGTTGTCTTCATTGTCTTCTTAGGTGGCCTTTCCCCTTTGAGGAAGAAGGCATAATCATCTCCTAAAACAATGCTTTTAACTCTCTTAGATTCTTGAACACTTTGGTGAATCCCAACTTAGTCTTTCAACACACATCATTGGTTTTCAAGAAGAGAGGATTTTTGAGATGATCATGAAAATCTTTAGGAACTTGAAGGATTTCATCAAACATATCACTAGAAACATTCGCAACTTCACAAACTATAATAAAGAGTATCTGTAGCAAGACTAAATTACTTTTGTAGAACTTTGATGGTGGTTTCAAGTTCTTCAAATCCCACATCGTATACCTTTTCGATCTCTTCTAAGAGCACTCTCATATTCTTCTCTAAGCCTTTAAATTCAGTTGACAGTTCTTTTTGAGTGTATTGACTTTTGTGATAAACTCCTACTCACTTTCCTGATGAACTCTTCATGATCTATCTTTCTTTGTTCATCTGTTTATCAAAATCACATCTTAACGTGAAGTAAAAGCATTGATCAATTCTTTTTCCATTCTTTCAATGTCCAAAACCCTTTGTTCAATATCTTCAATGTTAATAGGGATCACAATTGGATCATGTGGTGACCTTTGAAGGTTGGTCATACCACCTATTTATAGCTAAACATTGTTCTATTTATTGATTGGACAATACAAAAGGGTATAGAGAACAAACAACCATGCATTCCATGTATGTTCTACAAAAACGGCTACTAAACACTCATTGTCAGAAAAAGCTAAGAGCATTACTACTCTTTGAAACACTAAAAGATAAAACATCGATTACTCTTTAAACATACTCGTTATCTGTCTTTTTCTCATAGACAGGTTCATTAAACTAAGTTCTTCACATATCATCGAAAAGAGACTTCATCACTTCACCAATACGAAAAGATCTTTGCATCTCTAAATCAAAAACAAACTTTGCACACAACTTAAAACCTTTAGCAGCCAAGGGTCACTTCATACTTCTACAAGTTCCCCCTAAGATGACCTTGAAACTATCACCTTCACTTATGAAGATTGAAGAACCTGACAAGGAGCATTCAGAAGATCCTTACTCCAAATAGTTAATTAAATTCTCTCTTGTACGGTAACATTGTTGTCGACTTCGGTGTTCTTATATCGAGAGGAAACTTTTACAATTTCTTGGAACTGTTTGTTCGAGTACTGATGAAAGCATGATGCAACAAGAAATCTCTTTACATAAGTGTCGCAAGGGTGAAAGATTATGCCTAGCTCAGGAACGTTTGTGGGACCACGATTCAAATCTCGAATGCCTTCAAAAACAAGTAATGGTTCTTCAAGTGGAAGAAGCTTAACTTATATATTCAACATATGATATACTTTAGTGTCTATCATTGAAAAATAAAAAAGAAGAGATTGATGAAAATCACACACTTTTCCATAGGCGGGTTTGAAGTGTGAATACTTCTCAATCTTTATGTTGAAGACCCTGTCAATGAGAAATAGTTTTTCATGATTCATATAAATGAAGTCAACCTATGTTCTATTATATTCAACTCCATTACAAATTAGAGTATACTGATAGAAGCAAGCTCTCTTGAATGATCTGGATTTGTAGTGTTTGACTATTTTTGACATGATGTTTGACCAGATCTCCTTTACCTCCTTTCCATGCTTGTTGTGAAATTGGGAAAGCCTCTAAAATTCATTAGAAACTTCGCGAGATTCAAGAATTTTGAGATCAAATACCTCTAACACTTGGAAGTATTTATCATAATAATCATTTTGAACAAACAAAGCAATGTAAGTACTTCAAACCAAGATGCATGTGATAATCTTCAAGCTTAGATGCTAGATGTTCAAAGTTCATTGCTAAAAAGCTTACAAATATTTTCATAAATGATTTATTCACAAAAAAATATCTTAAACTCCTTTTCTGTACAAAAAGGATTTTTCCCATAATCCCAACAACAAAAATAAGATGATGTGTAGTTTTTTTTTTTTTTTAAAATATCGCATTTTTCTTGAATTATTGTAATTTTCACAAGGAAATAGTTCAATAAATCAAATAAAATACTTCTTTAGGTGTATAAATCTTGGATAAATTCACGCATAAGCGGTAAACTAAATAAACTTCTCTCATGAAGTTTTACAAATTTTTGTTTTGTTTTCTATGATTTATAATTTTCTTTGTGTTTAACTCATATACATAATAAAAATAGTTTGTAAACTATGAAATGAATATATAAGAATTTTCACCACTTCTAAACAATATAAAAAACGCATATAAATTATTTGAGATTTTTTTTATCACATATTTCAATTTTTCCATGATTTTTATGTATTTACTGGATTAAATCAGGGGAAACTAGTTACACTTATCCATAATTCTTGAAAAAATAGCAGAAAATCTTATAGTATAGTGAGATGCAAAATAATACATGTAGTGATTTTTCTCTATTTTTCTCAATTTGTTTTTTATTTTCCTACAATTGAACAACTATAAATCCAAAAATCAGACTCCACCATTTGAAAATTACATTTTATATTTTTCCATCTTATATGTATTGTATATCAGCTATAAAAAAAAGATTGACAATTTGATTTTAACTGTTTAGTATTTTTTTCATGATTTTTAGTTATTTCAAAAGATTTAATGAAAGAGAAATAGGTAAATTTATCCAAGATTCAACAAAACGTACCAACTGATTTTAACTTACTGTGGAACCAAGAAGTGAAAGTTCGGTGAATTTTTCTTACTCTTGACCATATATTTCAACTTTATGTCAAGTAATGCACATAAATTAAAAAATCGAGCTCTTCGATTTACAAATAACATATAATATTTTTTTTAGCTTCTAGACATTGTACAAAGGTTTCACAAAAACTTATAAGAAATGTTCATGATCGTTTACTGCTTTTACAAGATTTTATAATTATTCAAGGAATTAAAATGGTAAAAATAGTTAAGCAAATAAAAAATTCAATAAAATTTATCTTAAGGTTTTTGACTTCAGTTAAAACGGGAATAAAAAGTTTGGGGAATTTTAGAGCTAATGTGATTCAGCTTTTGAAAATTTAGTCTTTGGAACATCTTCTATAATGTCAAATTTTAACATTTCAAAAATGAAAATTTTCCACTTAAATTGTTATTTAACAAATTGATTCATAGGAATCTAGAATTCACAGAAAAATGTTTGAAACTTAACAATATCAAAATTTTCACACATATATTGGCATTGATATACTATAGAAGTTAAATATATGTGACGACCCGAAATTTTCTATTCTGTACAACCTTTCACTTCAATAGAAGTCGGGACAGCTTCTGCTAATTTTCAGGCTTTTTGGAATAAGTTTGAGCATATTAGGATTAACACTTTAGCAGATGTCAGGAGAGAGGATGCTCTAGAGCATATTGTGGATCTTAGAAGTTTCAAAACTCCAAGAGTTTGGGAGTTTACGGCTCAAATGATATTTTTTGACCGAAAACTCCATGGGGTATATATATGGCCCTTAGTCATTTTTAGTCATTTGTTCCATTTTCAACTAGAGAAAAACCCAATTCTCTCCTAAGGATCTTCAATCTTTCGTCACAAATTGTAAGTACTTCTACCCTAGAGTGTTTTAAAGCTTACGACATGCTGAGATATCATTGAATACACTCAAGAATCACAAGAAAAAGGAGTTTACGGCCCAGGATCTTCTTGGACTATACACCCTAATTTGGGTGCCAAAGTGCTCCCAACTCTTCCCTTATGCTTAGAAACAAGTATTGAACCCTTCCTTGATGGTTTTAGCACATGAAAACCCCTTGAATATTGGTTTATGGTTTGGGGATCTCCCAAAACCGTAAACACCCCAAAGTGTGTTATAATGCACCATATTCCTTCCTTATGCCTAAAAACTAGCCTAGACTTTTGCCTTGAAGTGTTGAAGACTTGAAAACATCAAAATACCATAGTTCATAGGAGTTTACAGTAGCAAACACATGCAGAAATGCTCCATGGGCCGTAAACTCCATTTAGGAGTGTATTGATGCCACAAACACTTCCTAAGGCTTAAACATGAAGTAGGAATGCTTGGTATGACTTAGATAGCTTCAAATCAACAAATGGTCAAAAGGTTATGAGCTTACGGCCGTAAACTCAAGGGTTTACGACCGTAAACTCAATGGGTTATGGTCTTTAGGGAGTAAACTCATGAAAGGGGTTCTTTTGAACCCTAAACTCAATGGCCTTGTCCTACAAACACTTAGATGCACTCCTTAGCACTTATAACACTTATATAAAGTGTTTATCATGTCCTAGGATGTCTTAACTTTGTAAATTAGTTGTTTAAAGACTAATTGGATACATATATGTACTACTATATGTTAACTAGAATCCTTGTGTGTGTACAAGTCTTCACTTGGCACTTAGCATCCTACAACAGTCAATACATCCAAACCACCAACTACAAGAGAGTTCATACCCCTTGAATTAACCTTCTAAATGTTTATAAATGCTTTATGGGGGGATACAAGTTGAATCATGTTTAGTTATTATATCAATCACATGTGATTAATAATTATCATGCAAATGGATTTACTATACGGTAACTGTTTTACCAAACAAATTTCTTCAAATGTTTATCTTAAACATTTTTATATGTTTAAAACTCTTTATTAAACTGTTTATTATACACTGTATGTTTCATTTCAAACTCTTTCATAATTGTGTTTCAAATAAAGGTTTCTTTATACTTAAACTGTTGTTATCAAACAAATACTTTCAAACTGTTTTATAAACTGACATCAAGTCGATCTTTTCTTAGATATTAATCTTTTTCAAAGGTTTCACAAAACTTCTTTTATGCTTTTATATTGACAAATGCATGCCCATATATGTATAGTTATATAAGTAATGTTTAAAGGACTTAGGAAGGTTAACTCACTCTATTTCCTTTTCCTCATTGGGATGTGGCTATGGGGTATCGGTTATCTGTCCGAATGTCGTCTAAATGTTAGTTATATATCATGTATACATATGTAGACATAAAATTTTTCCTCAGTCAGTTCAATACCTTTGGGTAACAAAGACATACTTCAGGTTATACACGTACATTGTTACTAACTATTATAGGTATAGTTAGAAGATACTACATACCATTCCATGTACAAGGAATCACACAAGAGTCGATTCATTCATGAGTCTAGACTAATACATTACATGTTACATGAGTACGTTTACATAGATACGCTTACATGAGTACATTTACATAGATACGCTTACATGAGTACGTTTACATAAATACGCTTACATGAGTACGTTTACATAGATACGCTTACATGAGTACGTTTACATAGATATGCTTATATGAGTACGTTTACATAGATGCGCTTACATGAGTATGTTTACATAGATACTTTTAGATGGATATTGTTATGTAGATATTATATGTGTAGATACTATTACATATAATTCTCCTTCCTATCTTTATTTTGTGATACATCCACATAATCGATATGATAGATTGGACTGAATATCCTATTACCAAAGGATACTTTGTGGGACTAACCATTCGTATAACCGTTGTTAGCTACAGAGGTAAATGCATATCTACGGATGTCTATGGTTGATACCATTATAGGTATACTTTAAGGGACTAACCATTCCTACACCCAGCTGTTAGCTACATAGGTAAATGTACATCTACGCTTGTCTCTAGTTAACACTGTTAGTTATCCTAGTACAAAAGGATAATACTTAAGTTATTTATATTACCTTTATCTTGTGACTCATTCACATAACCGATGAGGTGAATTATATTTGAGTATCCTAGTACCTAAGGATAAAATTTATTATGTTAATAATAATAGTAGTACAGACTGGTCTTGGTAGAAGGCTACTTTCAAAGTAGTCGGGCCTTGGTAGAAGACTACTTTGAAAATAGTTAAGTATTGGTAGAAGACTTCCTTTTATACTAATAGGAATCATAGGGTTTTCTAGGGTTTTTCAAATGCTTTCAACTACTTACAAACATTTTCATACTTATACGAACTTTCTTTCAAAAAAATGTCAAGTCTTTCATTACAAGTTTTACAAATCAAAGACACATTAATACTTATGAATTCACCAGCTTTTTGGCTGATACTCTCTTTCAAAATAACTTGTATTCTCAAGTCACAGATAGACAGGTACGACGACCAGGTTGTGTGAAGACGGAGCAGTCAAGACTCCTCTTTTATTTTGATTATTCATTATGCTGTCTTATACCATAATAGAACACACTTGTAATTAAAATTATACTATTAAGGCATTGGATGATGTTGTTGCTTGTTTACTACTTTACATTGTTGTGATACATTACATGACGTCCTCCGCCCCAGAACGTTTCCGCCGTTCTCGGTTTTAGGGTGTGACAGATTGGTATCAGAGAGTTGTTTATAGTGAATTAAGTATATTAACCCATAAAAGATATCCTAACTATAAATACAATGGGATTAAAAATACTCTGACCAAGAGTTTATACTTTAAATAATAAAATATTTGATTGAGTATACGTGCCTGCATTCATACTAAAATCTGTGTCGCAATGACAAGAACAAAAGTATTACGATTGTTGAATATCACAGGTAAGATCGAGGATGTATGGTCAGTCTTGGGAGTGGCATACCCTGATCAACTATTCCGGTCCGAGGAGTGATTAGCATATGCCCAAGAATGGTTATGATAAGGAAAGAAGTCTAAAAACATAACAACACTACCACAATGAGAACATTATAGCAGAACCGAAGTCTAAAATACCATAGGGGTATTTTGTGTAACTATAATTACTTACTTGAGAACATAAAAGGATCTTCATTACTAAGTTGATATTTTCTAAGTGGATACACTAAGGCTATATGTAAGTAAGGATGATATAGACTCAGAATCTGTGAAATTTTGCTTTACCCCTGTTCCTCGTGAATTTGGAGTTACGGTCACTTATTCAAAGGCCTATCCTGTTTGATTACATATAATCGGTATGCACTTTATAAATAGTGATGTAACTAATAAAGATCTTCTTACAATTATCTAGATAGTTCGTCTAAATAACTACTTCTTGACCCCAATTCTCGCGTAGATAACATGGCTGGACTCCATCCCCATGACAACACGTAGCTTCCGAACGAAGTCATTGCTGGATGGTTTGGAGAACAACCAGAGAATGATCATCCCATCCCTTTGAATGATCACCACGCTGAAGACCTCGCATATGATGATAACTCCGAACCCGAAGTTGAGAACCTACCGCCGGTAGCTACCATTCCAAAACCTAACCCTCGTCCGGCTTTCATGGCCCGATGCCCCCCTTGAGTATAAGGTTTGGAGACATGCAGCGAAGAACAAGATCAACCTATGCCGTTTAATGGAGACCGAAGCTTCTACAAACATAAGCAAAAGGAGCTCAGCAGATAGAGTTCTACAAATCCTGGTCCGTAGAGTTGCCCGACGACATTTAGGGTATCCATCGTATCGCAGAGGTTGATGCCATTACAGGAATGCATACCATTTGCGCCAATCGCGTTGAACACACAAGAGAGATCTCAGAGAAACCATGAGACACTATTGCAAGCACTAGCTGAAACCCGAACCGAAGTCATAGAGCTCCGAGTATGCTAGAGGGTATATGAAAGATAGCTGCTTGATATGGAACGTCAAATAGATGAACTAACGGTTCACCGTAGGGGTGAATTTCATCAGTAGGAGATGCTTTACTTTCCTTCTTTGTTTTAAAGAACCGTATTCCTGTCTATGTTCTGCGTAGCACTTTCCTATGTGACTACCTTGTACTGTAAGTACTTTTAGTTAGGCCTTAAGCAGCCAAAACTGTTCTACTCCAGATATGATCTAAGACCTTCTACAAGGTAAATTTTCCCAAACTTGTTACATCTTAAAACATCGATGATATTGACAGTCGGCTAACTTCCGTGTTATTCTTTGTTCAAATACTCTCATCATACTTTCATTGGAGTCTATCTGAAACTTGCTTTAGTCAAGTCTTTGGACTATAGTAATTTAACTCCGAAATCATTTTCAAGCCTCTTTCAAGGGTTGGATCATATTATCCACCAACCTATAATACCTCGGTTTGAACGACAAACGTCTTGAGACCATTGTACGAACTTACTTCTACTCCTTACTAGGACTGCATCATAGGGATGTAGGTCAACCCTTCGTGAACATACTTCCATTTCGTACTAGGACTGCATCATAGGGATGTAGGTCAAATCTTTCAGATCATACTCTTACTCTTTCATTATACGATCGACGTACATCCAGGGTCAATAGTAGCCTTTACTAGGAAATCTTAGTTCATCAAAAAAGATCGGTAAGAAGATTATTACTATGACTTTCCTCGCTTATACATTCCCAAGTTATATATAACGAAGACCTAGTAGACAATCGAATGTTAGATTTCTAACTTAGTTTCGTTTCCTCGTTGGGATGTAGGACTAGAGTAGAATCACACATTTTATTATCCACCCCGTCTTGGTTATATCATAACGTGTATAAGCTAACTTTTTATGTATAATAACTCCAATCTTAACCAGAATCAAGATGATACAGGTTCAACAATACTCGCTCACAAATTCATTCTCTTTTCGTGTAACAGAATCATGTCATCACCCGGAAATAGTCAGTCGAGCAACGAAACCCCTATCCTCCATATCAACGCCGCTATGTTACAAGCCGCGGTAGCAGCTACTGTGACAACTTTCCTTACACACATAAACTCTGAAAACGCAAACAAGATTAGAAAAGGAGTCGAAAGTTCCGATTGTAGTACCAATCCGGGAAGCCAACAAAGGACAACAATCACGGACTTGCGAAGTCGTATGACCGAAAAGAGGAGATGATATCGGAAAGCCATAAGTGAGCGCAAGCGATCCCAAAGACTTGCCATGCAACAGAAGCATATGGCAACCCCTGCCCCTTCAGCACCGGCACGACCCATTTCTCCACTCCCTGGCAATGGGACCAACCCTGCACACAAAGGTGGTGGTAAAACCGGACCCTATAAGAGGAAAGTTTCAAAGTGGATGAATGAGGAGGGCACCCGTGTACACATAACTCTGACTCGACACCTCACTCCCACCACCAATGCTAGTATTAGCCAGTCATGTCACCAATGCGGTGAGATAGGGCACTTCAAGAAGGATATCCCTATAACAAAGAACTTCGGAGCAGACAGCAGAATAGTAAAGATTACTGTCGCAGGAGAGACTACACTGGACCCATGTTAAAGTAATTAAGGAGTTCCATTGTAACAGACTTATAAACCGTTTTAAATTAGTGCAACTCGAGTCTTATCTTTTGCGGGATCCCGTCAGTAAAGGGACCCTCGTGCTGTGTATACTTTCCTTTTGTAGTATACCTTGTTTGCAGCAATAGTCTTGTAGTAAAACTAAAGTCCTGTAACTTTGTTAAAGGTTGCACTATTGTGTTTTGTCTGTAACACCTTATGTTCAAATCTAATGCCTTTAGTTTCCTTATGATTCTGACATTATCATACAACTTGACTCAACTAGATCCTCGCAATACCAATTTCGTGTGCACATCTATTTCTCCGAAATCATCTTTCTAGTGAAGCCATCATTTCAGAACTCCGAAGTACTCATGCCAGAAGTACCTCATCTTCAGAGACCTCGACAAGATTCCCATTAAAAATCATTACCCTCTGCCTCGCATAGGTGAGTCGGTTGACCAACCACAAGGAACTATTTACCTTTCAGAAATAGACTTGAGATCCGAATATCACCAGATATGAGTGTCCGCGAAGGATGTCCCTAGGACAATCTTCCAAACTCGATGTGGACACTGCGAGTCCGTAGTGATACCCCTCGGATAGGACCAATACGCCTGTAGTATTCATGAACTTAATGAATAGGGTACGCTATTCTTACTTGGATCAGTTCGTCATTGTCCTTATAAATGACTTACTTATGTACTCTCGTAGTAAGAAGGAAATCATAAAGAACATCTACAACAAACCCTGGAAACATTACGATTATAGAAGATTTACATGAAGTTCTCTAAATACGAGTTTTAGATTCGAAGATTCGAATTCCTAAGACACAATATTAGTAATGTTGGAATTCTTGAGGACCCTTCCAAAGATCTAAACCGTTGAGGATTTGTCAGCACCAAAGACGCTTACAGAATTCGCCAAATTCTAAGGTCTCGCTGATCTACTGTCGGAAGTTCATTAAGAACTCCTTGCGAATTACGAAACCTCTTATGACTTTGACTCAGAAGGGAGTGGCCCTTTACTGGGGAGACAAGAAAGAGGAAGAAAACCTTGGAATTTCAAGTGAGAGGCCAAATCCTTTTGAAAGTCTCACTCTGGGAAGGCTTGATTCGCTTCGGAAAGCGTGGTAAGCTAAATCCAAAATAGTTAGGACCTCCGAGATTCTTGCCAGAATCGGTCTAGTAACTCACAAACCCAACCTTCACCACGAACTCAGTAACGTACATTTTACCCTTCACGTCTCGAACATGAAAACGTATCCTTTCCAATAGGACTCTCGATATCCCACTCGGCAACATCGAGATCTATGAGAGCCTCACCTTCGTGGAAGAACCGTAGTGACCATGGACCGAGAGGTCATGCGAACAAATCAGAACCACTTTCCATTAGTGAAGGTTCGTGGAATGCCAACCAAGGACCCGAATTCACTTGGGAGCTTGAGAAGCAATCGATTAGGAAGTATCCCCACTTCTTGTCTCGATTATTCATGCCTACTTCGTTGCCTAAATCCTAATTTCGGGACGAAATTCCCTCTAACGGGGGGATGATGTGACAACCCGAAATTTTATATTCTGTACAACCCTTCACTTCAATAGAAGTCGGAACAACTTCTGCTAATTTTCATGCTTTTTGGGATAAGTTAGAGCATATTAGGATTAACACTTTAGGAGATGTCGGGAGAGAGGATGCTCTAGAGCATATTGTGCATCTTAGAAGTTTCAAAACTCCAAGAGTTTGGGAGTTTACGGCTCAAATGATATTTTTGGACCAAAAACTCCATGGGGTATATATATGGCCCTTAGCCATTTTTAGTCATTTGTTCCATTTTCAACTAGAGAAAAACCCGATTCTCTCCCAAGGATCTTCAATCTTTCGTCACAAATTGTAAGTACTTCTACCCTAGAGTGTTTTAAAGCTTACGACATGTTGAGATATCATTGAAAACACTCAAGAATAACAAGAAAAAGGAGTTTACGGCCCAAGATCTTCTTGGACCATAAACCCTAATTTGGGTGCCAAAGTGCTCCCAACTCTTCCCTTATGCTTAGAAACAAGTATGGAACCCTTCCTTGAGGTTTTTACCACATGAAAAGCACCATAAAACCCCCTTGAATATGGGTTTATGGTTTGGGTATCTTCAAAAACCGTAAACACCCCAAAGTGTGTTATAATGCACCATATTCCTTCCTTATGCCAAAAAACTAGCCTAGACTTTTGCCTTGAAGTGTTTAAGACTTGAAAACATCAAAATACCATAGTCCATAGGAATTTACGGCAGCAAACACATGGAGAAATGGTCCATGGGCCGTAAACTCCATTTAGGAGTGTATTGATTCCACAAACACTTGCAAAGGCTTAAACATGAAGTAGGAATGCTTGGTATGACTTAGAAGGCTTCAAATCAACAAATGGTCAAAAGGTTATGAGCTTACGGCCATAAAATCAAGGGTTTACGACTGTAAACTCAATGGTTTATGGTCTTTAGGGAGTAAACTCATGTAAAGGGTTCTTTTGAACCCTAAACTCAATGGCCTTGTCCTACAAACACTTAGATGCACTCCTTAGAACTTATAACACTTATATAAAGTGTTTCACATGTCCTGGGATGTCTTAACTTTGTAAATTAGTTGTTTAAAGACTAATTGGATACATATATGTATTACTATATGTTAACTAGGATCCTTGTGTGTGAACAAGTCTTCACTTGGCACTTAGCATCCTATGACAGTCAATACATCCAAACCACCAACTACAAGTGAGTTCATACCCCTTGAATTATCCTTTTAAATGTTTTTAAATGTTTATAAATGCTTTATGGGGGGGGGATACAAGTTGAATCATGTTTAGTTATTATATCAATCACATTGGATTAATAATTAACATGCAAATGGATTTACTATACGGTAACTGTTTTACCAAACATATTTCTTCAAATGTTTATCTTAAACATTTTTATATGTTTAAAACTCTTTATTAAACTGTTTATTATACACTGTATGTTTCATTTCAAACTCTTTCACAATTGTGTTTCAAACAAAGGTTTCTTTATACTTAAACTGTTGTTATCAAACAAATACTTTCAAACCGTTTTATAAACTGACATCAAGTCGATCTTTTCTTAGATATTAATCTTTTTAAAAGCTGACACAAAAACTTCTTTTATGCTTTTATATTGACAAATGCATGCCCATATATGTATAGTTATATAAGTAATGTTTAAAGGACTTAGGAAGGTTGAGTCACTCTATTTTCTTTTCCTCATTGGGATGTCGCTATGGGGTATCGGTTATCCGTCCGAATGTCGTCTAAATAATAGTTATATATCATGTATACATATGTAGACATAAAAGTTTTCCTCATTCAGTTTAGTACCTTTGGGTAGCAAAGGCATACTTCAGGTTATACACGTACATTGTTAGTAACTATTATAGGTATAGTTAGGAGATACTACTTACCATTCCAAGTACAAGGAATCCCACAAGAGTCAGTTCATTCATGAGTCTATACTAATACATTACATGTTACATGATAACGTTTACATAGATACGCTTACATGAGTACGTTTACATAGATACGCTTACATGAGTACGTTTACATTGATACGCTTACATGAATACGTTTACATAGATACGCTTACATGAGTACGTTTACATAGATACGCTTACATGAGTACGTTTACATAGATACGCTTACATGAGTACGTTTACACAGATACGCTTATATGAGTACGTTTACGTAGATGCGCTTACATGAGTACGTTTACATAGATACTTTTACATGGATACTGTTACGTAGATATTATATGTGTAGATACTATTACATATAATTCTCCTTCCTATCTTTATTTTGTGATACATCCACATAATCGATGTGATAGATTGGACTGAATATCCTAGTACCAAAGGATCCTTTGTAGGACTTACCATTTGTATAACTGCTGTTAGCTACAGAGGTAAATGCATATCTACGGATGTCTACAGTTGATACCATTATAGGTATACTTTAAAGGACTAACCATTCCTACACCCAGCTGTTAGCTACAGAGGTAAATGTACATCTACGGATGTCTTCAGTTAACACTGTTAGTTATCCTTGTAGAAAAGGATAATACTTAAGTTATTCATATTATTACCGTTATCTTGTGACTCATTCACATAACCGATGAGGTGAATTATATTTGAGTATCCTAGTACGTAAGGATAAAATTTCTTATATTAATAATAATAGTAGTACAAACGGGTCTTGGTAGAAGGCTACTTTCAAAACAGTCGGGTCTTAGTAGAAGACTACTTTCAAAACAGTTAAGTCTTGGTAGAAGACTTACTTTTATACTAATAGGAATCATAGGGATTTCTAGGGTTTTTCAAACGATTTCAACTACTTACAAACATTGTCATACTTATAAGAATTTTCTTTCAAAACAATGTCAAGTCTTTCATTATAAGTTTTACAAATCAAACACACATTAATACTTATGAATTCACCAACTTTTTGGCTGAGACTCGCTTTCAAAATAACTTGTATTCTTAGGTCACAGATAGACAGGTACGACGACCAGGTTGTGTGGAGATGGAGCAGTCAAGACTCCTCTTTTATTTTGATTATTCATTATGCTGTCTTATACCATAATAGAACACACTTGTAATTAAAATTATACTATTAATGCAATTGATGATGTTGTTGTTTGTTTACTACTTTACATTGTTGTGATACATTACATGACGTCCTCCGCCCCAGAACGTTTCCGCCTTTCTCGGTTTTGATGTGTGACAATATACTAGTGTTAGAGTGAAAGTGGAGACTCACTAGTGTGTAACATCATTGTAGGAATCAGTAGTATTACAAGTGAAAATTAGTTCATGGCGTCGTTAACATCATTACAAAATATGATGTGAGTATTCACAACCGCTATCTTCGGTTTTAATGTTTTGGGATTGAAAAGAATGTCCAAAAACTATTTATTGTTCATTGTATTTAATTTGACTCGTATCAAACTGGGTTGCTATATTTTGCTATGTATGTGAATGCAACCTGAAACATGAGGCCTTATCGTCTTAATTCCATTACATTTTACTCCAACCATTAACTCTTTGAGCTAATTTTCATTATGGATAGCACTATTAGGAAACTGTCAATTCCTCACCCACCTGATTGTTTGAGTGCATTTTACCATGTCTATCTATGGATCAATAAGCATAGATCTTGATTGGGTATCTGTTAGAGGCTTGGTCGTGAACTCATTGTTTGACTTATTAAACAAATGCGAACTTGCTTACTCATTATAGAAATGAAATTCTATTATTAGAAACTTTATTACTCATTTTAGCAACGAAATTCTATTATAGGAAACCTTGTTACTCATTTTAGCAACGAACTTTCATTTAAGGAAAGGTTTACCAATTTCCATACTTTCTTGATTTAAAAGTATGTTATGTTTCAGGTGTCATGTAGTATGTGGCACTTAAAGAAGCATCACTTGTAAAAGCATTATGCTTGTTTGATTTTTTTATTGTATTGTAATTCTTCTTTAAACTGTTCAAAATTTAATGTAAATTGGAAAGATTTTAATATTATGGTTGGTGTTGTGTTTATCTTTTCCTATGAAACCCTTTTGTATTGTCATGTCCTATGTTCCTGCTTGAGCGAGGTGTGACATTAAGGGATACATGGATGTACCAATACATGTGATTTTCAGGCTTCGCATAAGTTTAATAAGGAACATAGCCTTCACCAATCAACCTTCGCATCAGATTTACCAATGATTGAATTAGCCTATCATCCATTTGCATATCAAAGCCTTGGGCGTGCTACATGTGTTATGTGACCTTTGCTGATGTCCAATTGTCTTTCTTTTGTTTTGTGGCAGGGAGTCTAGGGATTTTTCAGAAGATATTGAAGTTTCAGGAGTTGTTTCTTCGCAATGAGTGAGTTTCTTTGGAGATTGTGGTGGAGATAGAGTTTTTCACATAGATGTTGGAGTTCTATGGGGAGGCGTAGCAATTATTGTTTTATGGGGAGATTTAGGATTTTCCTCGCTAGCGCTCTCTCTCCATATTCTTTAGCAACATTTTTCTTTGGTGAGTTGGCTTCTTGTGGCGAGTAAGGGATTTCTTGGTTGTCTTCATTGTCTTCTTAGGTAGCCTTTCCCCTTTGAGGAAGAAGGCATAATGATCTCGTCAAACAATGCTTTTAACTCTCTTAGATACTTGAACACTTTGGTGAATCCCAACTTAGTCTTTCCAAACACATCATTGGTTTTCAAGAGGAGTGGATTTTTGAATGATCATGAAAATCTTTAGGAACTTGAAGGATTTCATCAAACATATCACTAGAAACATTCACAACTTCATAAACTATAATAATGAGTATTTGCAGCAAGTCTAAGTTACTTTTGTAGAACTTTGATGGTGGTTTCAAGTTCTTCATATCCCACATCGTATACCTTGTCGGTCTCTTCTAAGAGCACTCTCATATTCTTCTCCGAGCCTTTAAATTCAGTTGACAGTTCTTTTTGAGTGTATTGACTTTAGTGATCAACTCATACTCTCTTTCCTGATGAACTCTTCACGATCTATCTTTCTTTGTTCATCCGTTTATCAAAATCACATATTAACATGAAGTAAAAGCATTAATCAAATTTGTTTTCCATTCTTTCAATGTCTAAAACCCTTTGTTCAATATCTTCAATGTTAATAGGGATCACAATTGGATCACGTGGTGACCTTTGAAGGTTGGTCATAACACTCGGATTGTTGGGCTTTGAGCAATCTAACACTCCTATGGTGTACATGTCACACCCCAAAACCAAGAACGGCGGAAACGTTCCGGGGTGGAGGACGTCATGTACAGTATCACAACAGTGTAAAGTAGTAAACAAGCAACAACATCATCCATTGCATTAAAAGTAAAGTTTTAATACATATGTGTTCTTTGATTGTAATAAGACACCAAAATATACAATCAAAATAAAACACGAGTCTTGTCTGTACTCCGTCGTCTCAAAACCTGGCCATCGTACCTGTCTACTGGTGACCTGAGAATACAAGTTACTTTGAAAGCGAATATCAGCCTAAAGCTGGTGAATTCATAAGTATTTAAATGTCATTGTCTTGTTTTGGAAATCTGTTATGTATTCTATGTAAATCTTTGAATGAAACAGTTGATATAAGTATGAAAACCCTAGAAAATCCCTTATTTCCTACTAGTGTGAAATGTAGTCTTCTACCAAGACCCATATGTTTTGTAAGCAAAATGATAGTTTTTCCTTTCTATTGACTAGTACTAAAAGTACTTAGTCTAACTCTTCGTTTATGTGAATGTATCACAAAATAAAGCAAATAGGAAAATGTACTAATGTAAGTGTTATCCTTTGGTACTAGGACTAACACGACATCACGGTAAGCGAAATGTATAACCTTTGAAAATCCGTAGATTGTTCAATTGTCCTCTGTAGCTACATCAGGGGGAGGAAGGGTTAGTCCCATAATCGATTTCCCTAATATAAGTATTAACTGTAGGCATCCGTAGATGTTCATCGACCTCTGTAGCGAACAGTAGGCCTGAGGAATGGTTAGTCCCGTAGAGGTACTCCTAGTATAAGTAATAACCGTTGGCATCCGTAGATGTTCATCAACCACTGGTGCTAACAGGTGGGATTCGGAATGGTTAGTCCCGTCTAGATATCCCGTTGAACTGGGATAGGCAGGACAATTTACACAGAAGGTACTAATAAATCATCCTAATGAATCGAGGTACAAGTATCCATGTAAATGTATACAGGAAAATGTATCTACGTAAAGGTACTCATGTACTGTAATCATGTAAGGTACTCATGTAATGTATTCATGTAAGGTACTCATGTAATGTATTCATGTAAGGTACTTATGTAATGTATTCATGTAAGGTATTCATGTAATGTATTCATGTAAGGTACTCATGTAATGTATTCATGTAAGGTACTCATGTAATGTATTCATGTAAGGTACCCATGTAATGTATTGCATAGACTCATAAATGAACTGACTCGGATGTCATTCCTTGTAATAGGAATTGTATCTTCTAACTATCCCTATAATAGTTAACTGGAAGGTAATTGGTTGTTCAAGTAGGTAAAAATGGTTTTGTAAAACATCTAAGAGTTTAGAAAAATAGGTAACAATGACTTGACGTCATTTTAATAAACATTTCAAAAGTAATACATTTGATAATAAAGTATTTTTAAGATAGAAAACCATTTCATGCATCACATTTTGTAGTATGTGAAATCTACTGGATGAAAACACAGTTATAAATACATATAAAAGATTTGATAACATGTTGTTTTCTACCTGTATTCCCCCCCCTATTAAAGCATTTAAAATCATTTAAACATTGATTAAGGGGTATGAACTCACCTGTAGATGGTGGTTTGGATGTACTGAACGGTGTCGGATTGTTAGGTGTCAAGTGAGGACTTGTACACACACTATGATCCTAATGAACATACAATCACACATATATGGACCCGATTAGTTTTAAACTACTAATTGTAAATGTTAAGACAGCCTAGAACATAATAAACACTTTATATAAGTGTTATAAGCCCTAAGGATTCTATCCAAGTTGTTGTGGGAAAAAGGCAATTGGGTTTAGGGTTCCAAAGGACCATATACATGAGTTTACTCTCCCATAAACATCACACAAGGATTTTATGGTCGTAAACCCTTGTGTTTACGGCCGTGAACTCCTAAACTTGGTGTTATTTTCTGTTTTGAGGTTCTAAATGATCCATAGAAGCATTCCAACTTGGTTGATTAATTCTTGGAAGGGTTTAGGGCACTAATAACCTCCTTTGAGGAGTTTACGGCCCCAAGGCCAATTCCTTTGGAGTTTACTGCCGTAAACTCACATGAAAGAGGTGTTTTATGCTTTCAAGTCCCAATCTCATGTAGGATAGGTTCTATACATTTATCTAAGGCTAATGAAGGCCTTAGGCACACATTGGTGCCCTTCCTTCATGTTCACGGCCCAAGAACCTTTTCCCTTAGAGATTACGGCCGTTTCGGAGGGGTTTTTGATGTCTTAAGGTCCCTCAAATAACTAGGAGTAAGTCTAGGTAATTGTCCAAAGCTTTAGGAGTGTTAAAAGCACTCTTTGGTCCTTGTTTTTGGAGTTCACGGTCCAAGAACTTCTTGGGCCGTGAACACCTAAACTTTGGTTTTTCGTTGATGTTTTCTTGTCTTAAATACACCTATATACAAGCCTAAGTTCGTTATTTAACAAGTGGAAGGGACTAGGCATCATATAAGCCTTATATAAGAGTTTCCTCCCCAAGATGTTATTGGGTGGTAAACTCCCGAATCTTGCAGTTTTGCTATGTAATCTATGTTATTAAACATGTTATAAGCCATATAATACAACTAAAGAAATGTACTCACGATTTGGGATGAAACCCGAAGATCCGTGAGAGAGAAAATGGCTTTTCTCTAGTTGGAAATGTCAATAATGAATGAATATGGCTCAAAATTCTATATATAGTCCTGAGATTTTTGGCATGAAATATTTTATTCCCGTAATGAACTCTAATGTAATAGAGTTTTAGAATAACAGAGTTGCACAAAACCCTAATGCATCTACTCTCCTGATATCTCCTTAAGTGTAAACCCTGAAATACTCAAACTTATACAGAAAAGTCTGAAAATTTACTATGACTGTTATAACTTCTATTGACTTGATAATGTTCATACAGAATGGAAATTTCGGGTTGTCACAGTACATGCCACCATAAATACCTAGGATCTATGTTTTCTCTATTATACATGCAAATATCAATTTTCCATGGTATTGTTCTAAAAATCATCATATAAAGTGCACATAATATAAATTCTAGTAGAATTACATTCCTCTTGTTTGGTGGTTAATTCCATGGAGCTCAAGAGCCTAGTGCCCCAAATGTGACACCTCAAATGGATAACACAACATTATATGCACTTGGAATAACTTAAAGAGAAATCATCACTTCTAAAATCGGTTTGCCCTCACTTGTTTCACTAGTCGTCGATTTTTGCACAAAATAAGATGCCTATATAGTTGTTACAAATAGAGTAAACACTAATTGTCATGGCTTTCCATTTCCTTGGATCCATGGGTTAAAATACACCATGGAGCATCCTATGGGGTTTAGCCCAACTTCATAATCCATGGAGCATTAGCCCACTACACAAGTATGGATGATTTACACAATCAACCCACATATTTAATTAGTCTTCTTATGATCACTTAATTAATTCTAGATTAATTCTTGATCAATACTAACTAAATAATCTTATTAATATATTATAACTTATAATATATAAATAAAACTTAAGTGTTATTTCTCTCATTTTAGTCTATCCAAATGCATGAAGACATGCAACCCAAATGGACCATGTCGGGTCGGGTCAAGTATATACCAATTATAGTTATGGACTTAGACACTAATCCAACAACCTCCCACTTGGATAAGTCTAATAATTATTATTGCAAGTACGCCTTCACAACCTGACCAGCAATCGTAGTTCTTGAAAGTTGTTGTCGAACGCTGAAGAAACCAATGATGCGTCCATTAGATAAGTGATCATATATTACTCCATTATAGAAATCATATGGACTGAGACATGGATTATAATCATTCTATTTGTCCTCTCGTTTTCCCGATTTCCGATTTATGACGAATGACTAATTGAACAAATCCAATCAGTCCAGGCCCGACTGAGCAGTTACATTTTGTCATCACTAAATCATCGACGGGCCCACATATATCGCTTTTATCCCTATGATGTAAAAGTAATGTATAAACTTCGACTCATATGCTTGTACTAACTACTTGTTGAATCATGTCACACCCCAAAACCAGAGCAGCGGAAACATTCGGGGGTGGAGGACGTCATGTCAAGTATCAAGAGATATGTAAATGGTAAGCAAGTAATGAACAGCCATTTCATTTAGAAAGAAAGTGTTTACAATGTGTGTGTTCACAAAACATAGAAGTCATAAACAAATAACAAAACAAGACTTGAAGTTGTAATTCCCAGCACGAGCACCTGTCTAATAGTCTCCTGAGAGTACAAGTTATTTGAAAGAGTTGATCAGCAATTAAGCTGGTTAGTTCATAAGATTTTAGTGATGTGAGTAAGCTGTAAAATGTGGTTGAAGATGTGTATGCATAAGTGATGTAAGCTGTAAGTTCTGTTGTGAAATGTTCGCCTGTTCCTCTAGAAAATCCTATATTTCCTACTTTAATGGAAGTTCAGTAAAATGACACTACAAGCCTTTCTATGCGTACTAAGTGGGTACAAGTTATATATACTTGGAGTAAATAAAAAATCGATTGTGCGCATCTTCCCTAAACTCACAACCCAACGGGGAACAACAAGTAAGGCGGATAGCACACATTCGATTGGTTGTTACATCGTTGTCATATATAACCTTGATGTATTCACTTGTTACTCATGGAGTTATTTGTAATGGTTCCTTTATATCTAATGGAGAGTTCTTTTAAGAAAACCTATATTTCTTATAGGAAAATAATGACTACGGTGATTACTTTTATAATAGCTTTGTTTATACTGCTATATATAATCTGATATTGGGTAGATAGTTAATTGGGGGAATCTGCCCTAAGCCCACATCCAACGAGAACAGGACGTCGGGGTTATACTAAGGTGTTGTAGAGTTAACTCACCTAAAGTCTCTAAAACTGTACTGGCTTTATAAAATGGATTAAGCCCTTTTCTGGGAAATCTCTAGTTTTGTATACCAAAAATACTGACTTTGATAAGTAAGTTTTGTACTAGAATAACTGTGCGTTGACTCTGTGTCCTATGAGCTGATCCATACTTGGTACTCTTATGATGACTTAATGTATACTAAGCATATATATATATATATATATATATATATATATATATATATATATATATATATATATATATATAGACTCAGCTAGATAATAGATTGGGTGACGTCGGTGCAAGCCCACATCCAACGGGAACAGGAATTACAGCGAAGAACATACTTCCTATTAGTTGTCGGAATCTACTAGCATATATGTATCCTATAGCGTATACATTAAGGAATCACAAAGTTAGCATCATGATCCTAACCTTTAGTCGTAGCCTTCTACCAAGGCATCTTCTGTTCTGAGTTAAACCCGACTGTTCCTTTGTCAAATGTAGAAGTATATTCTCCTTAGTTTATAACTATCTCGACTAGAAAATAGATCAACTTTCAAGTGTTACCGACACTTTATGAAACTAATGGGAGAAGTAAGTAAACAAATGTCGTTTATAATGACCTACGAATGTACTAATAACCTAAAACATATTTGTTTTATTACGGTCATAATGTGAAAGCTAGAACCCCTACTAAACGCTCTCAAAGTAAAGAGATTAAGGGAACCAACCGCGACCCAAACAATTCCTTGTAAGCCGTGTAATTCAGATTAAAGTTATATGATCATGTATACCCAATATAACTATCACTAACGCGTTAGTGATTCATTGGTATAATTAGATCACGTCTGTGTGTTATCATGCTATAGCAACCTAAGTTGTTTGTTATGTTCTGTTTTGGTATTGTTTGATTCTCTTCACTGTTTGTTCTGTTCTGGTATTGTTTGATTCTCTACACTATTTGTTCTGTTCTGGTATTGTTTGATTCCTTGTGTGCTTCATTGTACTAGAAGTAATGAATAGCATTCTCCTAAACTATACCTATAATAGTTTACTAATACTCTACTTGGACTGTTATTGAAGTGACTCATCTCTCTACTAAGTTATGCTTTTACTTTAGTAACGGAGCTTTGTATAACTATAAAGTAACATAACTTTAAAACGAGTTTGAAATTTGTTGACAACTTATAAATAACATAAGTAACATTTTGAAGGATGTTTAACAACAAATATTTACACAATTATCATTGTGTTCAACCTGTATTCCCCCCCCCCCCCCTTAAAACAATTAAAATAGTTAAATGATTCATTACGGGGTATAAACTCACCGATGTGGGTGATTCAAACGGGTATGCATGTAAGGATGAGAAGTTCCACGAAACGAAGTCCCGAGACACAATAATTCCTAAATGATATATAATGACACCTATTGGCATGAATATAGTGTTTATAACAACTATATGAAAGGAAACACCTTCCAGGACTAGTAAACACCTTGACCAAGTCTTGGAATCACATGTGATTCAACATAGGAAGGTAGAATGGCACTCACATGAGTTTCTATCATGGTTTTACGGCCCAAGGGAGTTTATGGCCATAAACTCATGGCTACTCATGTGTAAGTGCAAGTTTTGAAGGCTAGGGAATGATTTAGGGACCTTAGCTCTACCCTAGGATGAGGAAAAACACATTCTTTGGAGTTTTTGAGGAGTTCACGGCCCAATTGAGTTTAAAACTATAAACTCATGGCCATTTATGTTTATGAGGGTTCTAAAGGTCAAAAGGAAGCATCCTAAATTCAAGTCTAAGCCTTAGGAAGTGTTTGTGGCATCAAAACACCCGTAACTTTAGTTTACGGCCCATGGACCACATTGGCAAGTGTTTGCGGCCGTAAACACCTAAGGGTGATGGTATTTTGGTTTCTTTGAGTCCTAAACACATCAAGGTAAACTGCTAGGCTAGTCTCTTGGCTTAAGAAAGGCATTTAGGGCATTTTGGCACCATAAAATGGAGTTCACGGACCAAGAACATCCTTGGCCGTGAACTCACTTCTAGCCCTTGTTTCTTAATGATTTTGAGGTTTAAACAAGTCACGGATAGTCTCTAGGTTCAGTTCCAAGGTTTGGAGGATCATTGGGCACCCTTTGACCCTCAAATTTATTGTTCACGGTCCAAGAAGTTCTTGGGCCGTGAACACCATTTCCTTGGTGTTTTTGGCTGATTTTCATGTTATCTAGGCATATATTACACTTTAATACACTCTAGGGTTGAAGTACTTACAATTGGCGGTGATCGTGTGAAGATCCTTGAGAGAGAAATCGGCTTTTCTCTAGTTGGAAATGTAACAAATGAATAAATATGGTTAAGAACCATATATATACCCCTATGGTTTTTGGCAGAAAATATTTTATTCAGGCAATGAACTCTAATATCAACGAGTTCTGGAAAATCATAGTTGCACAATACCCTAGTGCATCCTCTCTCCTGATATCTCTTTAAGTGTAAATCCTGAAATACTCAAACTTATCCCAAAAGTTTGAAAGCTAGCAGAACGGATTTGACTTCGATTGTTGTGGATGGTTTTACAAAATGGAAACTTTTTTGATTGTCACAAATCATACACAAAGGCACGTTTTATAACATTAAGTTACCAATACGTTTTCGTGCAATCAATGTATAACCAACTCATAGTCAACAACTCATATCTCTAGGTTTGAAGAATATACGATATTATCGTCTCATGATTCACTCGTGATAAAATCCATGAAGTGATTCAAATGAGTGTAGGTTTAATCCAATACTCAGAACTTATGAGCACTCATGAATGTTGCTGCAACCATTGCTATGTCTAATGCACTTTAGACTTATCTTATAAGCCAAATTCATGACAATCTTAAATCAATACCTACTTCCAAAGTATGACTGACTGTGGAGAGTTTGAATAACTTAGTCATTCGGGAAGAATGACCTAGTTATTCTGGAAGTCAAAACATGCAAACTGAAACACAAGAATAATAATTAATCCTATATGGTCCCAAACTATTGAGTGTAAATACAAACCCTTTTATCTAAGCACCATATTGATTACTCATTATTCATTGTTTCGATTTATCAACTTAATACTTGAATTGAAACAATAGTCATGCCATGCACCAAGCATGCATACTATGATTACCTATGGTCCTTTCTTTTGTGAAATAGATCAATTTAACACGACTCCAATGATGCTCATTTCACAATCCCAATCCCTTTTGTAAATGTAAGAATACCAAACTCTTTCTATTTACTATAATTTGTTATATTCTAAGCTCATATGCAATGATCCCCTTGTAATGACTATGCACAAAATTCATAAAGTCTCGGCAACAGACATTACAGAGTATTCAAATGGAAAACAATTCCATGGAAATGAAGTCTCACATTCAAAGTACATTCCTTTGAACATCCTTAATTGCATTAAGTTCTTTAATCTTACACAGATTCGAAGAATAATAATTTCCACCTATGGAAAAAATCCCATATTCTCATTTTGACCATCTCTTTTGAACAAAAGTTGCCTGTTTTTAAAATATGTCAATATGTTCCTTACTCTATACTTCCAATTGTCCATGAGTAACCAATCTTTGGTAAACCTCAATTTGTCCTCGACAATTGCTTATTCATTTTAGGCATATCTAGTTGTAATCCCTTTTCCCCTCTTAATGCCCTAAGCATTAGGAAAATTTAGAATGGAAAAATATTATAGCACATGTAATCGATCCTATATCCGAAGCATATATGACACGATTCATGCTATAAATTTTTTTTTATTTTCCATATTCTCATAATTGGAACTATGAAGAGGTATGCCGTAATCATAATCGAATTTTGAGAATGCAACATATATAGAATTCCCTTATGTTGAACTATTCCAACATAACATTCATACATATCCTTGACTAAAGTTGATTAATATCTAAATCTAAGCTTGTAGAATTGGAATGAAGTATAAAATTCACTCCCTTAATTATAGCGAAACAACTTTTCAAAGCAAATTGAAACTTTTCTTTTTTATAATTAACATTGCTTACTTGCAACACTTAACATAATAATCATGCTCCCAGTAGCAGAATGATTATTATCTTACTAGCACAACACTTATGCTCCCACTAGCTTTGACATGTACTTTGAAATCAGCTGAACTTCTAGAAATAAATACTTTATTGACTTTCTTACCAAAGTTTAGATTTTTGATACGAGATGCTTTGATAATACTTTATCAAAATCATACACCTTTCCTTAGATAGCTCACATGTTTGTCTAGAGCTTTTGCAATTCTCAATAGTTAGTGTGCCAATTAACCAAACACGCTCCACTAACTATATGAGAATGCAAATATCACAACAGCTATCTACTTAAAATCTTCTTAGTGAAAGCGTTTCCTCACCATCATTTTCATGAATCCAAGAGAAACCTTATGAAACTTAGATTTTATGGTGTATGTGTTCCTATCCATGTGAATTTTTCAAAACTATAATCAAAACACAGGGTTAGTGACAAATCCAATCTCAAATGGACTAAACTTGTTCAGTTTCATTTTCTTACCACCCGTCAGTACAAGGTCCTACCATCGCTTCTACGTTACAAACCTCAAGTTGTGGGCTAGTGATTAACAATACTCTTGATTAGTCCTTGAAACTATCTAAAGATCTTTTAAGAGTCCCACTGTCCTCTTGACATATAAGACTCTCTTTGTCAAGAACTATTCCTTGACAAAACAAACATTCAAGAGTTAGTGCGGATTCTTATCAAGAAAAACACTTCACACAATTGGACTTAATTTGTCTTTGTCTTATCCAAGACATCACAACTTACCAAATTCAAGCGTTTTAAACCTTTCTTAAGATTATGTCACTCAAGGCTCAATTTTGGAGTATGAGTCTAAGATTTGATTTTGGAATGAAGTATGATTTATCTTTTGATTTAACCATTTCCACAATTCATGATTTCTCTCCATAGCCAAACAAATGAACTAAGGTGTCCTTAGAGGATCAACTGTGATATGTTTTTATAATCACTAAGATAATCATAAAACAAGATACTCAAGTACTCTCCCATCTCTTCAGATTAGAGAAACTTTTTATCTTTCTGTCTAATTTGATTCTTCTTATCCGTTCTGCCATACATTGAAACCTTTCTAATGTTTCAAAATTACACTTAAACTTGTAAGCATAACCATATTTACTAAAGTTTAGTAAATTATGACGAATAGTCTTTGTGGTAGAGCTGATCAGCACACACCCAAGTGTACCCGATCCCTTTGTCCTTCACTTGACTCACATATACATTTGAACAAGGAATTAGTCTTAATTTCCCTAAATGAAAAATTCTCATTCATCATACAATACAAGTTGCATGATTCCAAGTTTCTATCCAACTGAACCTTGGGTGATGATAATGTTTCCTTATTTGGTAAATTATGACACTACCACAAATGAATGAATAAAATCCATTTACCAATATTGCTTATCAATGGAAACATATAAAGAACAATTTTTTTTCACAAATGCCATTGTAAGGATACTTGAAAATAAATCAAAACAGAATTTTCTTTTATTTTAAAACTTGCGGAAAAAACTTATCGTTACAATGCAAATACATATGAAAACTTGTTGTTATCTATTCCAAAGCAATATTCCATAACTCTTATGCAGCGGCTCAAAATTCTGGTCATCGAACCATGCGATTATAATCAACACACTCTTTCTTTAAGCTTCCTTTGATTCTTCCAAAACATCGAAATGTTATTACATTACATCATGTATTAGGAATCACAGAAAGAGACTTAATAGATTTAGATAGTGGACTTTTTGAGAAGCAAAGTAAAACTTTTGACTTTTACCAACCTTATGAAATTTTAGGTAAATTGGGCAGCTTCGCAACCAATGTCCCTTTTATTGGCAAAAGAAATATATGGACTCTTTGGAAATGGTTGTTGGGGTGCAACGTTATTCATTCATGACTTTGTAAATGTTTGACTTTTGTAAAACCCACTTGCATGTGGTGCTTTAGTCTTTAGACCCATTTGTTAATGAGAGATAGAGAGTGAGAGAGGGAGACATGTAAACACCTCTATATAAGGTGGGTTTGTCCACTTGTAGAGGTGTGCTTGAGAGATGTAAAAGTGAGTGTGTAAGTGTGTGTTATTTATGTAGTCTAGATCTAGATCCTTTTTGTGTAACACCATATACATTCAATATATCTCTTAAAAATTCTCTTCAATTGGTATCAGAGCTTGGTTTTCACGATCAACGTGACTTTTGAAGAACGATTCTCGGTTTGGCAACTTTTGTCGCAATTTGAGCAATTTTGGTGAGTCTCTCTCTATGATCTCTCTTAATTTCATTGAATTCGTGCTTTGCGTTTTTGATTGGTGATCATTTGACTCGTTGGATCAAATTTTTCTTGAAAAACCCATTGTTGATCCAATAATTTTTCGTTGATCAAGCCCGATCCAATCATATTTGTTGTTTGATTCGACTCTTGAATTTTTTAAATTGCTCACTTGAATCCAAATTTTAATTCCAAATTAGTTTGATTCTTTGAGCCTTTGTTAATCAAAATTTAGAGTCAAACAAAATAAGCCCAAGATCGTTTACTGTTCATGTCCAAATCTTGAGTCCAATCTCACTGTTCATTGATAAATCAGTTGGGGCCCAATCGTTCAATTAAAAGATCCGATCTATGTGAGTTAATCCGAAAGAATTACGATTCTTAGTCGACTTTATCATACGCTTTACTGAGTTGTACATTCTTGATTCTCATCGTGTTCGTGTTTCCTGTGTTCTGATTTCATCAACTTGATCATCCGTTGAAATTGATTAATTTGGTTTGAAATTCCAACTTCGTGAATCGATCATAAGTATTGAGTTTATCTCTTAGATCGATCATGATCAATACAGTAGAAATAAGTTGATATGTGAATCCATGATTTTGTTGAAATTGGTCAAGATCTGAATTCTCGATCAAATGGTGTTCTTTTATTCGGATGGAATCAAATTGAAATTCACACTCAGATACTGTGTTCAACTCATTGATCGATCGATTGATCTTTTCTCTTGATAAATCTGAATTCATCGATTGTATTATCTTTTTGAATTGGAACGAATTGAGGAACTGGGTTTGAATGGTGACTTCATGGAGTCAATGGTCGATCGATTGATGACTGATGATTTTGAGATTTCGATTTTCACTGTTGATGGTTTAGTATCGATGATTGATAACGAACAGGTTTTTGATGTCATAATCGATGATGTTGATATCGATGGCATGTATCAAGGTTGATTTGGGGTCGATTTCTAATTAGATTGTAGAACTAGAAATCAGAATGGCTTATTAAGGTCGTTGGTTGATAATCAAAGATTTCTTATGATTAGCTTTTGGTTCTTGAATGGTTGATTGAAGAACAGTGTTCGATTTTTCTTAGATGATTAGTTTTAGGAATCGAATGGTTATGAGCATCGATTTCGAATGTTTGAGTCAATCGATGGGTATAAGGATGTGATATGGAGTTCACGTTTGTCTTCAACAGCAGCTCACATTTGATTAACTGAAGTATATGTTCACAAATAGTGATATGGTTCGCATATGAGATCAAAACATGAGTTCGCATCTGTGGATTGATTATGTTGTTCACTTGGTTTTGCATATTGATTTTGGTTCGCAATTTGCAAGTCAAACAAGATGTTCATTCGCATTCTGTTATGGTTTGGAGATATTCGCATATTTGGTTATATTGGATGAAAGATGCGAAGAATTTGTTAGTTCGCATCAGTGACGTGCGAAGAAATTGAATGAACGTGCGAAGCGTAGCGTATTACTGTGAAACATTTGTGAATTGGGGAAGAAAACAAAAGTTTCGAAAAGAGTCCCTGCAGTTTCGCATTTTTTAACAACAAATACCCAACTTCGCAAAATGGGGTTATAAAATGACAAAAATGCAGAATTCGCAAGATGATAAATTTTACCCAGTTTCGCATTTGGGGTAAAAATTTTGAGAAATTGCAGAATTTTCAGTTTTGGTCCTTGCAGTTTGTGCGAATTTACATTTTCTACCCAGTTTCGCAAATGGGGGAGAATTTAGCATATTTGGCTGTTTTTGGCGCAATGGGTCACTGCAGAATTTCGAAATTGACAATTTCTACCCATTTTTGAGAAATTTTGTCAAAGGCAATCCGTGAACAAAGCTAAAAATTCAATATTTTTTGGATTTTCCGGATTAAAGCAGAAAGTTTATGCCACATGTTAAGGGGGAGTTTTAACATGAAAAATTCCAAATAGAGCACGTTCTTTTTCCTTTGGAGTTTTATAATCAAATTTCGATTATAAAAAGGGGGAGAAGTTTTATATGGAAACTCGAACTTGAATTTTTCATATTACGCGGATTTGAAGACCGAAGTGATCTTGAAGTTTTGAAGATTACGAGATGAGCAATTGGAAGTTCGGAAGTGATGTATTCGAAATGGGTTTGGTTTATTGAAGATTTTTGAGGTGTGTTTTTATGCGTAACTTTAGGGTGATTATTTGGAGTTTGGAATACTCTTGATCATTCGTTGTTGCTCGGATTGTATGGTCTCACATCCTAGAGCCCAAATTGAAGAATCATGGAAGAATTGAAGATTGAAGTTCGTTTCAACATGTGTCACCTTTGAGGCTCGAACCGCGTAGTGCTTGATTTTGGAAGATTTTAAGTGGGTCATTCATTCCTAAATTTGAGGGGGAGAATGTTGGGGTGCAAAGTTATTCATTCATGACTTTGTAAATGTTTGACTTTTGTAAAACCCACTTGCATGTAGTGCTTTAGCCTTTAGACCCATTTGTTAATGAGAGATAGAGAGTAAGAGAGAGACATGTAAACACCACTATATAAGGTGGGTTTGTCCACTTGTAGAGGTGTGCTTGAGAGATGTAAAAGTGAGTGTGTAAGTGTGTGTTATTTATGTAATCTAGATCTAGATCTTTTTTGTGTAACACCATATACATTCAATATATCTCTTAAACACCCAAAAAAAAACTTTTATTTCGAGTATTGTTTCTGCTTAAAAGCTTAGTAATCAGTCTTTAATCAATATAAGATCTGATTAATATTTACTCGTTGTGTTCTTACTTTTCAATCATTCAATCATAATTACTTTCTTAATCTCGATAACAATTCTCTTCAATGGTGTACCATACTATCACAAACTTTGCCATTCTCTTTACCATTAGGTCAAGTGACTTGACCATGACCGATCCCTTTCCATTAGGAAGAGAAAGTTTTTCTGGATTTCCAGTGTCACCATTGTTAATGTCCATGAAGGTTTGAGAAGTTGATGTTCTAATCAAATTTGCTTTACCAGTGTTCCGAATAATTGTTGATTCAGAAGCACCAAGCAAATAGATAAGATCATTCAAGGGTCATGTCGTGACCTGTCATCAGGGAGTGACCGAAGAACCAAGTCAACAGACAGCTACCTCGAGACTTCGACACCCGACTCTCCCGGCTAGTCAATATGTGACTTAACCTCTAAGATGTAAGCATATATAGACTTTGCTTGCCAATAGGGACTAAGTGACTTAGAACTTATTAAATCTTGAAACTTGTGGGATAGGGAGATTTATTGGAGGAGGTGAAGTATGATTTCCGGTCCCATTAATGCATATCAAGGGGATTGATCTTTCACCTTGATTGCCATTTAGGATATCATCTTCTTTAGGAAATCTTGTTCCTAAAGATTTGGGAAGACCATAGCTGTCTGAAGGAGACATCCATAAGGGAGAGAATCAAGTTAGTTGATTTAATGTCGTTAATATAACACCCAATATGAAATATTAAGGCTAGGATCCAACAACCTATTTATAACTGGAAGAGGGATGCCGTAATCTGAGTTATAAAATAGTTGAAGGTAGGTAAATGACGATTTACCAATTTCCACCATGAAAACAAAATATAATTAAGTTTTAATTGGTTTTGAAATTACTAGATCTTTTAAGATACATTGAACTTTCAATGGCATGTTTGAATCTTGATTGTGCCCTCTCAAGTTTGTGACTGGGATGCTGAGGATCACAAACAAGGTGTGAATAACCATGCAAATTGACTTGGTACCCTTAGCTTTATCACTTAATCGATGTGCCGGTTAACCACACATGCTCCACCGATTTCTAATAAAGTCAAGTTACCCTTTGCCACTCTTACTAGTCCTTATTAGTATGTCGGTTAACCACACATGCTCCACTAACGACTTGGTAAGGTACAAAGTGTAATTTCATGGGTTAGCACCATTTCACATTTTCCTAAGTAACTAAGATTGGGAGTTTATAAGTGTTTAGTTACTTAGCATATATCATTATACTTTTAATGAAGGGAGAATTATAGTCCTTTCCTACCCGTTCGGCTAACGACCCTCCACCAGTCAAGGAAGCGGTGGCTGAGAGTGGAGACCCATTAAACTGCCATTTTATAGGCAGTAACCATATACCCCCCTTATAGACCGGCTTCGTGAATGAGGCCTACTAATGGTAAGATTGACTTTATCGTATACATGTCTATATAATTAAAATTATAATGATAGTATAAGGTTGTATTTTAAACATTTAAAATACATGGTGGTTTAATCTATTAATTAAACTATGTGTGTGAGACTTTACAAATTCCAAAACTAGAGGGCAATTTTTGAAACTACTAAAACCCTTTCATTTATAACTTCTGAATTTAATGGTTCATTAAAATGAAGACTCTTCATTTTTATGTAACCTCTTATTCTTTAATAACACTTTTAAAGAAGTGACTCTTAAACATCCATAACTTGAGGACAAGTTATAGAGTCATCAAAACAATTTAATGAAAAGACTCTTCATTTTTTGTATAACCTATGGAACTTTTATGATCTTTAAGATTCATAAATATGACCTTTTATGTAACTTTGGTGACAAGTTACAAAAACACCTTTTATGAACTTCTTATAGATTAATATGGATTGACAGCAACTAACAAATAATATTTTTCATCAATCTAAATTCCTCATAAAACAATGCAACACAAAAAGCTTTTGGTAATCCATAACTTGAGGACAAGTTATGGAGTCCATACAATTTCATCAAGATCATGAATTATACTAACAAACAATTTGCACATAATTTCTATGATCTAACAAAACTCATAAGCATGAACATTCATAATCAAATTTTTTTCAGGAATTACATAAACACATATAAAACTTGAAACTTTGATTATAGCATTGAAATTGGTTTAGCATAATCATTACCATATTAAAAAATAGGTTTTATAAGTCCAAAACAGTCAAAAGTAATGATTCTAGACCAATTCCAGCACCAAAACTCGAAGATATGTTGTTTGGGGTTCCAACTCGTCAAGTAGATGAATAAACTCGGCGTGTTGGATGAGTTTTTCCTTGGACTCGTCGAGTCGCTTTATGGACTCATCGACTCCCTTGTCCAGACAGCAAAAAACTTCATTTTCCGAGACAATTTTTGAAAGTATAAGGGAAAACAAGCCTAGGCTCTGATACCACTGTTGGGTTTTGAGCAATCTAACACTCCTGTGATGTACATGCAACCCTAAATACCTTGGTTCTATGTTTTCTCTATTATACATGCAAATATCAATTTTCCAATGTATCGTTCTAGCTAGCATAATATAAATTCTAGTATAATTACATACCTCTTGTTTGGTGCTTGATTCCATGGAGCTAAAGAGCCTAGTGCCCTAAATGTGACACCTCAAATGGTTCACACAACATCATATGCACTTGGAATAAATTAGAGTGAAATCATCACTTCTAAAATAGTTTTTCCCTCACTTGTTTCACTAGTTGCCGATGTTTGCACAAAATAAGATGTTTATATAGTTGTTACAATTAGGGTAAACCCTAATTGTCATGGTTTTCCATTTCCTTGGATCCATGGGTTCAAATACACCATGGAGCATCCATGGAGCATCCTATGGGTTTTAGCCCAACTTGATAATCCACGGAACATTAGCCCAGTATACAAGTATGGATGATTTTCACAATCAACCCATATATTTAATTAGTCTTCTTTTGATCACTTAATTAATTCTAGATTAATTCTTGATAAATACTAATTAAATAATCTTATTAATATATTATAACTTATAATATATAAACAAACCTTAAGTGTTATTTCTCTCATTTTAGTCTATCGAAATGCATAATGCCATGCAACCCAAGTGGATCATGCCGGGTCGGGTCAAGTATATACAATTATAATTATGAACTTAGACACTAATCCAACACTGATTTGATTATCCTTATCATTGTGTTCAAGAAAATCTTTCCTTGAGACCGTGGACTGTTTCTTCTTATTATTATTTGGTTTAAGCTTGGTTGCATATTGTTGTGATGCACTAGACTCTTCATCACATAACAACATCCGAAAGTCGTATTGTTAATTATTCTTGTGAACTTCATCTTTACTAGGATCAAAGCCAAATGTTGGTTATGTTGGATTAAGGTGTCCAAGGCAGTAAATAAATCAGTATCTTCTTGTAATTATACGCATAGTCCTTTTAGGGTTACCCTTATAACTAGAACTTTGCTAAAATGCCATTTGTAAAGAGAGAATAATTTTTTAGATTATTATATGATAGATAAGCTAACTGGAAATTATGAGGAAATACTTTGTTCATATAATATGTGATTAATATATTAATCGGAAATAGAAAAGTAATTTGTTAATTTATATGATTAATAAATTAAAATGAAATCAGTTAGAATTAATTAATTATTAACCAGCATTAATCTGAAATTAATTCGAGATTAGTTAGAATTAATTAAATCTACGAGGGTTGAATTTTAATTGTCCTAATTGACAAAGGAAATAAAATTTTAGAACCCATAAAGTGGTGGACAAATATTGGAGTATTTTAGAGTTTTTGGAATAATCCTAAAGCTTATAAGGATACCATACTTGTATAGAATAAATCTGTCGAATCTAAGCAGTCTGCAATCTCTGTCTGATCTGCTGAATCATCTTTGTGGTGTGAAGGACCACTTTGGTCCACCCTATAACACTGTGACCAACTTCCCCCTGACAAACAGGGGTACGACACATGCCCTACAACAAGGGCGTGTAGGAGTCCTAGCTCCCACCGAAATCGATGACACATGCCTACAACATATCCTCTAGGGTATGTATTATAACGCCCGTGTTCCTATGCTAAGCATTAGTATAATGATGTAATAATTAGGGTTAAACAATGTAACCAAATTTAAAGTATTAAATAGGAACTATTTGAATATTATGTGCATTATACTTATTTATAAGATATAATAAATTAACAATCAAAATAAGTGTCAAAAATACAACAATATATAAACCTAATATCTACGAAGAAAGTTGTAGTGGTCATGACAAGGATTCCGGAGATATAGAGAATGCTGAACTCCAAGTTATAATGAAAAACTTATGACATATTGAAGTTTCGCGACAAAACCAACAAGATATTGTGTGACATAAAAAAAAAGTGAGTTTACAATAAAATACTTTTTAGCCTTAGTGATCTAAACGAAAGTCGTAGTATACATTAAACCGAGAGCGTGCACAAAAGAACGTCCAAATATGACCTCGTATGAGGAAGTCATGATTTTTCCAAGATTCGGCATAACAATATGGAACCCAGAGTTCGAATATTAGATCGAACAATTTTTAGCCGACACAACCTAAACGAGAATTGAAGATCTCATTAATAGGAGATCAACGATGAAAATATAGACAAAAACGGACGCCGGATGAGAAAGTTATGAATTTTTAACGGACTTTTCCTGTCCCGCCTTGTTAAAATATAAATTTCAAAATAAATTCAAAATTAGCCGATGGAGTCAAACGAAAGTTCTAGAGTATGTTTTCACCTACGCGTGATTATAAAGAACGTCAAAAACGGAGCACGTATGCGAAAGTTACATATTTTAGAAGTCGGAGTATGAAATGCAAAGCTGCTCAAGGAACACGTCGCGTAGAAGGAACGTCCCACGATCTCGCAACCCTTTGCTCCAGATTAACCACGTCGCCCCAGCAGGCTTGAAACATACACCCCCCTCGTACACGCTACATACACATGTGCGCCTTGCTCACCTGGAACATGTTGCGTACATTCTAAGGAGCGTCCTACGTAACCAAGGCCAGCCTCCTTTAAATAGATTTGAGGGTGCCTTTTTTTCTCACACCAAAATACATTCTCTTCTCTCTATAACTTCTCTCTAAGCCCTCCTAAGCTCTATTACTTCCCTATTGCTAAGAGGCAAGCCCCAGAGCGCCAGAAGGCTCCGAGAAAAAGAGCTTTTTGGCTCGGAAAGTTCTGCCCCGCAGATCCCTGTTTCTAGCAAACCTCCCGGTAAGTGAGTTATGTTTACCCTACATTAAGTATAGCTTAGGTATAAATTTATTATCGTTATTATAAACATATAAATAATATATACAATATATAAAGTGTTATTATAATATTTTTTAACTACTCGCGAAACGGGGAATCTAGTTTCAAGGGTCGCATGAGGTTGTTGGATTTCAGAAGTGCTATAATGCCAAATGGTCCTGCCCTACGGTGTTTCATTTCTGGCCCCTGACTGTACATAGTTGTTGAAAAGTATTGTTTAACACTTATAATATAATAATGCTCGTAATTAGCTACGATAAATATTAGAGTAAAATCTAATTGTGATAATACTAGGTTTCGTCGTAGGAAATTATATTGTTAAGAAGCGAAACATTGTCCAAGTTGGAATCACCAGTTTAACAAGTGAGTGCATAGTTACTTTCATCTTACATATAGATATGAAGTATTTAATATAAATTATGCGTTATGTATTCATATTATATGTGTTCTTGATATCTATGCTGGATGAATGATTTATATATGTTTTAAATGGTTTAAATTGTATCTATGTATTTTATATCTACGAAAATGTTGGGTAAAACATGGGTATATGAAATAATTGATGTGTGATGAAATTAGAGGATGAGAGGCATTGATATTTACGATGATTCAGTCATCAAGCAGAGTATGGATGACAACCATGCACTATTCTAAAAAGTCCAGTGGACCGCTAGCATGCTCACAACATGTAGGTGTTTATTTGAACTACATGTTCTCCAGGTGTACTCCACCCCACTCATAGTTGCCTTATTTGACATGTATTGTTGAGGAATACCCTATGCAATGTTGTCCATCCTGATGAAAATCCTTAGACTAGGTTGAATGATTTGATGAAATTAGTAAACTTAATTATTATGGATTGATAACCCTATGTGCTCAATTGGCTCCCAAGCCTAAACAACTTCGTTTATTGCATTACAGGTGGTGGCAAGAGAGCATAGGAGTGATGATAAGATGAGAGTTCAATGGATTATAGGCCACTAGAATAAATAGATGTTGTAAGCCTTATGTTTTTTATGTTTATGCTTTTGATCTGTAATAACAACGAAATCCCAAGGTTTTTAATATAATGAAAATACATTTCCTTGCAAATGCTTTGATAAATCCTTTATCATGTTTTTGGGGACAAATCCCACAATATATTTCTTTAAAAGTATACTCTAATTTTCAAATAAATCATAAACAAATCGGTCTTTTCTGGCTATGAAATTTGGGATGTTATAGTTAGTCTCAGAGCAATAGTTTAAGCGAACTTGAAGTTAGTAGGATTTCTAGACTTAAACTTAGAAGGCTAAGTGAGGATTGTGAGTTGAGTGTCTACTATATTTTATACATGAGCAGTAGCTTATTCTAGGAAAAATGCCAAAATTGCTATTTATGTGCTAAATGATTTATGTTTTAGCTATAATGTGAAAACCCAAAAATTTCAATGCAGTAAAGTCAATCATTCCAATGAAATGTCAATCATGTTTCTGATATCTTTTAGCATTGTTTGGGGTCTATTTGAGGGTTCTGAGCCTAATACGCTTAAGGATTGGGCGTAGGGTTATGACAACTTAAGTTCATTGGTTTGCAATCGAGCCGGTAACTTAATTACAAGGAGTTTAAGACCACAAACTAGGAGTTTACAGCCGTAAACTCTTGTATGGCCGTAAACTCCTCGCATATACATGATATCCCTCCATTTCTAGTCATTTCTTTAGTTTCCAAGTCAAGAAATCGAGTTTTCTCTTAAGTATCATCGAGTTCTTCATCCTAGATCTTAAAAAACGTAAGTGATTCTTCCATGTTTGAGTTGTGATCCTCATTAATGATGTAACATCCTTTGATTTCAACCATGAAAATCATCTTTTTGGGTAAATCTTCAAGATCTTCATCTTTCACAAGAACACCAACTACACACACTTGTTCTTGGTGGTCATCAACACCCATTTTAGCCTCCAAATTTTAAGTAGCCTTCCCTATGCTTAGTACATGTTAGGATCTCTTGTTGAACACCATTGAAAACAACCATTTACCCATAACAATAAGAGTTTACGTCCATGAGCATCTCCCTTGGCCGTAAACCCTTGTTTTTGTCATATCTTGAGCCTCAAACACTTATAGATGCTTGTTAAACATTAGAACTCTTGAACCCTTGAATCCCTATGAAACAAAGACCAAAAATCCATCCATTTTGGAGAGTTTAAGGCGGTACACACTTGGTGTGGCCATGAACACGCTTCCGTTGGCCGTACACTCCTCTTTGATCAATGACATGTGATTCTAACACTTGGTATAAGTGTTTCCTAGTCCCTAAGGGTGTTTCGTTGCATATAACTGCTTCCAAACAGTATCTTCATGCCAATATATGCCATTATATATCATTTAGGACTCGTTTGTGCCTCGAGACTTCATTCGTGGAGCTTCGCATTCTTACACACATATTCGATTGAATCACCCACATACGGTGAGTTCACACCCCTATAGTCAATCTTTTAAACTATTTTAAATGCTTTTAATGGGGGGGGGGATACAAGTTGAACACAAGGATAGTTGTGTAAATGTTTTGTGATAAACATCATTTCAAAGGATTACTTATGTTTAATAAGTGATCAAATCATTTCAGAAGCTCTTTTTAAGATATGTTACTGTATTGTTTATAAAACTCCATTTTTAAAATACAATCATAACTCAGTAGATAAATGAGTCTTTTCATCAAGTCAATATTAGTTCAAGTAAACATACTAGAAAACTATAACATGTATAGTTTAGGGGTTTATTACATACTATAACGAGAATCAGAATGAACATACTATAAAGAGAAACAGAGAGAACATACAATACACTAGAACAGAGAGAATATACAATACTAATACAAGAATACTATAACATTAATGTGAGCCACTACTTCACGACTTAGCAATATACTTTCTAGGTTACGTTTTGTAACTAAAGTCTCCTGTAGGGAGAGAATGAGTTTGTGTATAGATCTATACGGTATTTGCACTCCACATCTTGTTGCTGGCTACAATGGGACTTACAAGTCTACGGGTGACAAATATCACATCAGTTTAGGCGTAATTAGGTTGTCGTTGTAAAGCACCTGTCATATCAGTATGGTTATAATCACATCACATTTTAACCTAAATCAACAAACTGGTTTTAAACTAGTTAGTGCTTTAGTAGTCACTTTTTACAAACATTACTGAATACTTTTATTATTACAAAAGACAAACAGTACAGTCGAGTCTTAGTACATTCACTTAGAAAGGGTCCTATAATGCTAACTTTATGATTCCTTAGTTTATACATCAGGAATAAATATTAATCGGATCCAACAAGTAGTAGGATGTGTGCTTTCTGCTTCATTTCTTGTTCCTTGCTTGGTTGTGGGCTTAGAGCAGATTTACCTAGCCTACTATCTACCCGATCTTAGTTATGTATAAATTTTGTATACACCAAGTAATCATAAGGAGTACCAGGTATGGGCCAGGTCATAACATACAAATTCAATACACCGTTTTCTGGTATAAAATATACTTTTAAAATAGAACATTTGGTAGACAAAACTATAAACTTACCAGTAAAGGGTTTACTCCATTTTATTAAACTAGTTTAACTTAAAGGACCTTAGGTGGTTAATTCTATAATAACTTAGTTTGCACATCAGGGTTATATATAATTAATACCCAATAGGTAGTTGGATGTGTGCTTTCCGCCTTACTTCCTGTTCCTTTTTTGGTTGTGGGCTTAGGGAAGATTCACACAACTAACTTTCTATTCGATATTAGATTATATATAGCTAGTATAAACTAAGTGATTATAGAAGGAACCATTATGGGTACCATTTTTACTAAAAGAAATAAGGGTTTTCTTAAAGAATGTCTTCATCAAGTATAAAGGAACTATTACAGTTAACTCTGTGAGTACCAAGTGAATACGCCAGGCTTATATACAACGATCATGTAACAAACAATGGGATGTGTGCTTTCCACCTCATGACGTCCTCCGCCCTCGAATGTTTCCGTCGTTCCGGTTTGGGGGTGTGACATATAATGATGCCTTATATGCTATTATTTAATCGTATCGATGGTTTCCTGCCGACCAGATCTGGAAATTTTATGTGTTCAAATTTGTAAATGTTCGACTACAATATTAGAACTAGCATGTAACATCTCAGGGGAAGATTTAAACGTGTATCGTAAATAAAGATCTAAATTCACCTACTTTGGTTTATAGATCAACATGGCAGGAACCCGCAGCGGAATGGGAAATGCTATTGCTAATGGTAATCGATAGCCTCAACCCCAAGTGATTGAGCAAGTATCGATAGTAGTAGCTCCACATGAGTCAATCATGATGGTAGGGGTACAATCAATGATCCAGATGATGTTGGATCGTCAGATGGAAGCGACAAGGCATTTATTTCAAAAGAATCAGGATGAACTTACGATGCATGTTGAATAGCCTATGCTGAACATTGAGCAATCTGATGAATGGAACTATAGTCAGACTGTCAGTCAAGCTGAACCACGAGTAGGAAGAAGAAACCACCAGAATGGAGGAAATAACGGACGTGGATGCAAATACAAGGATTTCATCGCATCCAAACCACTAAGTCTTTTTTGAAGCCCAACACCGGTGGAAGTTATGGATTGGATCTTCGAGATGGAGACAATGTTTGAGAGTTGCGACTGTAGAAACAAAAAAAAGACTGCTCTCGTGATTCCCTTTTTAAAGTGTGGAGTACTGAGCTGGTGGAAGCTACTAGTTGATATGATGCCCAAGGGAGAAGCTAGCAAGATATCTTGCGAAGATTTCTTGGTGCAACTAAAAATACAGTACTACTCTCAGTAGGATCGTCTGGAAATCAACAATGTATTTCAGAATCTGAGGAAGGGAAGAATAAGCATCACAGTTTTACGAAGAATATGAAGCTTTTTCCTTACCTAGTTCCCACTGAAATCTCCAAGGTCAACAAGTTCGCCCACAGATTATCAGCCAACTTTGGTCTGATGGTCAACCAAGCAACCACTTTGAAAGCCACCATCTGGGCAACTAATGTCACACCCACGAACCAGACGGCGCAAACGTCCGAGGGCTATTGTGACTCAATTGAATACCATCATAATGAATATACATGGATCATAACATCATTCATCACCATGCATTGAAATATTACAACCGGTATTGTTTACATTCAGTACATTGTTTGAAAACATTAGAATTCCAAAATATAAACCGTTCGATATTATTTAAACAAACATCATGTCACACCCCCAAACCTGAACGGCGGAAACATTCGGGGGCGGATGACTTCATGTGGTAACGTAACAAATGAATACATAGTAAAGAAAGCAATACAACCATCATATATATAATTGAAAGTTTACATTTGTCAAAAGTTACATGTTCAAAACTCAATTACAATATGATGTCAAAAATACGAGATTAAACTGGCGCCGCAGCATCCCTTCAACAAAAGCGAAATGAATACCTGAAATTACTGATTTCTTGGGACATACAAGAAATTTTGAAAGAGTAGATCAGCATTTAAGCTGGTGAATTTCATAAGTATTTAAGTGACAATGTTTGAATGAAATGAAATGTTTTATCTTTGTTTGTTTGTGTTTAGAAAATCCTATATTTTCTACTAGTATAAAAGTAGCCTTCACTCAAGACCAATGTTTGTTTCCAAAGATGTATGTAAATGTAAAATAACCAATGAGTTTGAAAACCTTGTAAATCAATGCATTTTTAATACCCCTTGTGATTTTTATAACCATACTATTGACTCTGAATGCCTATACACAACGTTCTTCAGGCGTTGAAATGTTATGACGTTTGTCAGCCCAAACGGTGGACTGCAGCTAACAGTCAGGGCGCGGGTTGTCAAGCCCGTATAGATCTATACACAAACACCATGCTCCCCCTCCAAGGGATTCTGGTATATAATACAGGACTTGAAATGTGTACTCGAACGTACATGAAGTTAGTGTCTCACAAATCCGTGGTATAAAAACAGATCTACTTGTTAAAATGTTACGTTTGTTCTTGTATACGAAAGTGAGCTTCTTGAAATATGTGATTCTAGTACATAAGAGTTAGAAATCTGTTCGTAAAACTATACCTATTATAATTTCCAAAAAGCGTGTCTTGTTTGTTTAGAAATATTGAGAAAAGGAATCACTTGTTTATGAAAGTATAGATTTTTGGTGTAGAGTCTAGGATAGACAAGAAAAATCTAAGAACAGTTTAGTTTATACATGCATTACAACAACATTTTATTTTAAAAGGTAAAATGCTATTGTGACATATGTTATATATATAAAAGTTCCTTTAGATGTTTATAAATCGCATGTGATTTGAATATATAATAGTATATGAAAGAGTTTCTTTATGTAACACACGATAATACTCGTGTGTTTTACTTGTAATCCCCCCCTTGAAAGCATATAAAAGTATTTAGAATAATTAAAAAGGTTGATTAAGGGGTATGAAACTCACTTGAAAGTTTTGGAGATAGCGAGATGGAAAACCGGGCAGAGTTTCGTCTCGGGAAACGGATTTTCCTCGGGAATCTCGGGAGTAAAATCGACCTTCAGGACTTGAGCCAAAAAGACCAGAGCTTCGGGTTTGAACGGACACGGAAAACAAGGCAAAGTTGAGAGAGAGAGAAGAGAAATGAACCCTTTCTTTGGAAACCCTCGCATCCTATTTATAGTAAGGCTGGTCTGCCTCGGTACGCGGGGCGTACGCTCGTACGCAGCGCGTACGCGTACGTCATGCATGACCGAAGCCTCGACTGCCTCGGTTCGGATGGGACGGGTTGCTGGGTACGCGGGTCGGATGGGACGCCGGGTCGGATGGGACGTCGGGTCGGACGGGTCGGGGCTTCGGACGGGTCGGATGGGTCGGTTTCTTCGGATAGCGCGACGTGGACGATCAGAGGCCAATCCCCTCGGTTACGCGGGGCGTACAGGAGTACGCAGCGCGTACTTCGGAGGAGGATGCTGACTCCCCTTCGGATAATATCCGAATTTTGAATTAAATAAATAATTAATATATTTAATAAGCTTCAAAAATCCATATCTTCTTCGTACGAACTCCGTTTTCGATGGTCTTTATATCCTCGCGTAGGTGAGACTACGCTCTACAACTTTCGTTTAGACTCCGTCGGCAAATTCCAAAATTATATTTTTATTATTTATTAAAAATCCATCGTGTTTAAGGAATTTCTTAGAAAAATCATAACTTCGCTATATGAAGTCGGATTTGGGCGTTCTTTTCACGTACGATCATGGTTCAAAGAAATTTAATCATAGAAGGAATTTAAGTAGAACTTATTTATACATTTTATTATGAAAGTAACTTTTTATTATTCAGAAGTGGTTACAATACTTGACCCATTTTGGTCGTTACAAAGAGTTGAAATATCGGGTTCTCACATCATCCCCCCGTTAGAGAGAATTTCGTCCCGAAATTTAAAGTAGTAAAGATACTAGTGAACATGAAAGAGATGAGGGTACTTTTGTTTCATCTGATCTTCGTGTTCCGATGTGAATTCGGGTCCCCGTTTGGCGTTCCAGCGAACCTTCACGATGGGTATGCGACTTTGTTTTGTTTGTTTGACCTCTCGGTCCATGATTTCTACTGGTTCTTCCACAAAGTTGAGGCTCTCGTTGATCTCGATCTCGTCGAGTGGAATAACAAGAGTCTCATCGGACAGACACTTTTTCAAGTTTGATACGTGGAAGGTTGGATGGATGTTACTAAGTTCGCGCGGTAGGTTAAGCTTGTAAGCCACAGGGCCGATTCTGGCAAGAATCTCGAAAGGCCCTATGTATCTTGGATTTAGTTTCCCACGCTTTCCAAATCGTATTAAACCCTTCCACGGTGAGACCTTTAATAAGACGTGGTCTCCTACCTGGAATTCCAAAGGTTTCCTCCTTTGGTCTGCGTAGCTTTTCTGTCGGTCTCTTGAGGCTTTCAATCGTTCACGAATCTGAACGATCTTCTCTGTTGTTTCACGTATGATCTCTGGACCGGTGAGAGTGCTTTCAGGAACTCTTCCTCTAGCTAACTGGGTATCGCCAACTTCAGTCCAGCACAGAGGGGATCTGCACTTTCGACCATAGAGGGCTTCAAACGGAGCAGCCTTTATGCTTGTATGATAACTATTGTTGTATGAAAATTCGACAAGGGGTAAATGAATATCCCATGCCTTTCCAAAGTCAATCACGCAGGCTCTCAGCATGTCTTCTAAAGTTTGTATTGTCCTCTCACTTTGTCCGTCTGTCTGTGGGTGGTAGGCTGTACTCATGTCTAGCCTAGTTCCCAGGGAACTTTGTAGTGACTGCAAAAATCTTGAAGTGAATCTACTATCTCGATCGGAGATAATAGATATCGGAACACCATGCAGTCGCACTACTTCCCTTAAGTAAGTTCTTGTAAGCTTCTCCATTTTGTCAGTCTCCTTGATGGGTAGGAAATGTGCGGATTTGGTCAATCTGTCGATAATGACCCATATGGTATCGAGTCCACTTGTCGTCTTGGGTAACTTGGTTATGAAGTCCATAGTAATCCGCTCCCATTTCCATTCCGGTATCTCTGGTTGTTGTAGTAGTCCTGACGGTTTCTGATACTCGACCTTAACCTTAGCGCAAGTAAGACATTTACTCACGAAGGTAGCAATTTCTGCTTTCATGTTAGGCCACCAGTACAGTTTCTTAAGATCCAGATACATTTTATCTGAACCCGGGTGAACGGAATATCTTGAGTTGTGAGCCTCAGTCATGACTACGTTTCTGAAACCACCATGTTTTGGGGTCCAGATTCGGTCCATGAGATAGTAGGCTCCGCCACCCTTGACTTCTAAATTCTTCTCCATTCCTCGCAGGGATTCACCCGCCACATTTTCAGGTTGCAAAGCTTCCATTTGTGCTTCCTTAATTTGTGTGGATAGGTGGGAATGGATAGTCATGCTCAGAGATTTGACCCTCCGACCAGTGTATTCCTTTCGACTGAGGGCGTCGGCTACTACGTTGGCCTTGCCAGGATGATAACGAATTTCGCATTCGTAGTCGTTCAGTAACTCGACCCATCGTCTTTGTCGCATGTTGAGTTCCTTCTGATCGAAAATGTGTTGAAGGCTCTTGTGATCGGTGAATATAGTACTCTTTGTTCCGTATAAGTAGTGCCTCCAGATCTTTAGAGCAAATACCACTGCTCCTAACTCGAGGTCGTGTGTCGTATAGTTCACTTCGTGTGTCTTAAGCTGTCGGGAGGCATAAGCGATAACCTTCCCTCTCTGCATCAGAACACAACCAAGTCCTTGATTTGAAGCGTCGCAATACACTACGAAGTCTTCTATCCCTTCTGGGAGGGATAGTATCGGTGCGGTGCACAAGGCCTGCTTTAGTGTCTGGAATGCCTTCTCTTGTTTCGCTTCCCAGTCAAAGGCCACACCTTTCTGGGTTAATGAAGTAAGAGGTTTCGCAATGCTCGAAAAGTTCTTTATGAATCTGCGATAGTAGCCAGCTAGACCTAGAAATTGACGAATTTCTGTTGGTGTCTTTGGTGCCAACGAGTTCTGAATAGCCTTAATTTTGGAGGGGTCCACGTGTATACCTTTTTCGCTAACAACGTGACCTAAAAATTCGACTCTTCGAATCCAAAATTCGCATTTAGAGAACTTCGCATAGAGTTTCTCCGTTCGCAGTGTTTCTAGGACTTTTCGTACGTGTTGACTATGCTCTTCCTCACTTCGAGAGTAGATAAGTATATCATCGATAAAGACGATGACGAACTGATCCAAGTAAGGGCGGCATACCCTATTCATTAGGTCCATAAATACTACTGGTGCATTGGTTAATCCGAACGGCATCACCACGAATACATAGTGTCCATAACGAGTTCGGAAAGCTGTCTTTGGAATGTCCCCCTCTAGAACTCGTAATTGGTGATATCCGGATCTTAGATCTATTTTGGAGAAGTAGTTCGCCCCTTGAAGTTGATCGAATAGGTCGTCAATACGGGGTAGAGGATAACGGTTCTTGACAGTAAGTTTGTTCAGCTCTCTGTAGTCGATGCACATACGGAACGATCTGTCTTTCTTCTTTACAAACAAGACCGGTGCTCCCCAAGGTGAGAAACTTGGTCTTATGAATCCTTTGTGAAGGAGTTCATTAAGTTGACTGGAAAGTTCCTGCATCTCTGCTGGTGCAAGACGATAAGACGACTTCGCTACTGGGGTAGCTCCTGGAATTAAGTCGATTCTGAACTCGACTTGGCGTTGCGGTGGTAATCCTAGTAGTTCTTCTGGAAAGATATCGGGAAAGTCGCGTACTACCGAGATGCTCTTGATGTCCTTCAGTTCTTGACTTGTATCAACGATGTGCGCTAGGAATGCTCGACAATCCTTCCGCAAGCACTTTCGAGCTTGGATGCACGAAATGATGCGAAGATTTGCACTAGATTTGTCGCCGTAGATAACTAATGTTTCATTGTTTGGGAGGTTAAGACGGACTGCTTTCTCAAAGCACATGATGTCGGCGCGAAGAAGACTCAACCAATCCATGCCGACTATGACGTCGAAACTTTTAATTTGAACCGGCATGAGATTGATTGGGAAAGAATAGCCGTCTAATGTTAACGTACAGCCCATGTATATGCAATTTGTGTTTTCGGTTTTTCCATTGGCCATCTCTACAGTGAATGAATTTTCTAACTTGCTAGGTTTAGGTTTAAGTAAATGAATAAAGTTTTGACTCACGAAGCTTCTCTCCGCTCCACTATCGAATAATATGCATGCGTATGAATTATCGAGAAGGAACGTACCAGCAACTATAGTTGGGTCAGCTACAGCTTCGTCGTGTCCTATTGCCAAAACTCGTCCCACACCTCCGGTGTCTGCTGCCTTAGGACAGTTTCTCTTGTAGTGGCCCACCTCGCCACAACCGTAGCAAGCCTGCCCTTCACCCGCACCGGGAACTTGAGTGATCGGCTTTGCGGGTTCCTTGCAGAAACGGGCTGTGTGCCCTTTCCTGCTGCAGTTGGCGCACTGCATATCTCGACAAGGTCCATGGTGGTGGTAATTGCATTTGGTGCATTTTGGGAGGTTGCCTATATAAGGCTTTGTTGGGTAGGTATTTGTAGGGGCTGTAACAGGTACAATGGCAGCATTTACTGAAACCAGTTGTTTCTTTGCGGATTCATGGGAAGACCCACCCTTCCCTTTAATCCACGCTCTCTTCCTGCCATGGTTGTTGTTGTTGTTGTTGTTGTTGTTGTTGTTGTTGTCGTTGTTTCCTTTCTGTGGCGCTGGTGCAGAAGTGGTTGAGTTCTGATGACCTCTGTAGTCGATCAGAGATTGTGCCAGTTCCTTAGCACTTTCAAAGGTGTTAGGTTTAGAAGCTAACACGCTTAACCGCATTTGGGGCGTCAGTCCCCAGATGTACCTTTCTATCTTCTTGCTCTCGGGAGCAATCATATCTGGACAAAGGATTGCCAGTTCGCAGAATCTGTTGGTATAAGTAGCGATGTCGGTACCCACCATTCCGAGAGTCCATAGCTCGTGTTCAAGCTTTTGAATTTCTCCCCGTGGGCAGTATTCTCTCATCATCATGGCCTTCAAGCTCTCCCAGCTTATGGAGTTTGCCACGATTAGGGTAAGTACTTTAACGTGGCCATTCCACCAAGTTAAAGCTTTATCGAGAAGGGTGAAAGTTGCAAATTTGACCTTGCTGTGCTCGGGGCAAGAGCAGATTTCAAAGACTGCCTCCGTCCTTTCAATCCACTGCCTCAGGGCCATCACACCACCAGTACCATAAAACATTCGGGGCTTGGCATTAGTGAAGTCCTTATAGGTGCATTCTCGAGGTGGTCCATGACTCTCGCCATGGTTGGATGGGTGTGTGCCAGATCTCGAGCCATTAGCACTTGAGTTATTGATCTGTGACATGGCAGCTGCCACCGCTGCGGTGACTGCTGCTTGAAACATTACAGCATCAAATTGGGGTGGTGGAGGTGGTGGTGGTATAGGTGCTTCCTCACCGTTGTTTTGCCTTGGATTCCTACGCGGAGGCATCCTTCAACTATAGATTGCAAAGACAAGGATAAGAATTTCATAGAATGGAAAATGTATGTGTCTCATGAACTAAATCGCTATAGTTCAACAACAGATGATAGTATGAATCTTAAAATAGAAGAATGAAAGTTATTTGTAAGACTGAAGGTATGAAACAAGTATTTGGGTTCACAAAGACCATTCAAGGTTCGAACAAAATACTCAACATAGTAGTAAGACCCCCATAAGGGTCTCCGATTACAAAGTTCGAGAAATTTAAAGACTTTTAGCCGAGGTCCTAAGCTATAAAAAAAAAAATTTGAGTCCTTGACAAGCACTACTTGCGTCGAAGGTTGCGCTTGGAGCTTGACTCCGTATCTGATTGCTTTGACTCCATTAGACGCCTATCGAAAGCGGCTTGTTGTTCCCTTAGTTCGGCGAGGGCTGCAATCATTTGCGCTTGAAACGATTCAGCTTGGAATTGGGCGTTGTCTTGCATCTTGTCCAGCCTACGGATGCCAGAAGTGTGAACCTGCACTTCCACGTTGATATCCCGGAGTCGACTAGCTTGTACTCCAGACTGATAGGACTGATTGGCTAACTTACCCACCATTACCGGGAGTGCCCGATCAGCCGAACCTTCGCCGCAGACATCATAGAAGTCCCGACACATGCCGTAGGGAGGGCGTAGGTTTTGCTGTTGGCTCCAATGGTGGAGGTGACTTCCCCAGACGGGAGTCGGTCCTTGAAAGTTCCTTACGAAGACGGGAGGTTGAATGGGTGGTGGATCGATAACTTCCGGCTCTGAGTCGGTACCGGAGTCATCACCCACTTCTATGGGTTCCTCGTCCTCTTCGGGATCATCTTCGATCCATCCTCCATTGCCTTGGTTGGGAAAGTAGGGGTCGCCAGGGTGGTGAAATCCAGCCATTTGACTGTACGAGAAATAGGGTTATAAGAATTGAATAAAGTCGGAACATGTAAAACATGTAAGTTAAACTAGTTTAGGTAGCAAATACTCCTATAGTATTTAAATTCTTGTGATTGATTCTTGTAATGGTTTGGTAAGTTTTGACTTGTTGCTTACTACGATCATTCCTCGATATACGTTGGTCCAATCTTGGGCAAATATAGTTGATCATGCTATATTTGTCCAAAATCTGATTACGTATATCGAGTCTCAATCGTAGTGTCAACTTGTCTAAATACTTGTATAGTTGTATAATCATGAAAATAGTTTGTGGTATGCATGTAATTGTACTTAAATGAACTATCAATTTAAGTTGAACGAAATGTTGTTTAAGTGTAAAAAGAAAATTTGTTTTGTCAGAGAGTATTAGTCCCTTAAGCATTTATAGTTTGTATATCTTATGTGGTTCGATATACTTAGTTCACTATAAACATTGCTCTGATACCAATCTGTCACACCCCCAAACCTGAACGGCGGAAACGTTCGGGGGCGGATGACTTCATGTGGTAACGTAACAAATGAATACATAGTAAAGAAAGCAATACAACCATCATATATATAATTGAAAGTTTACATTTGTCAAAAGTTACATGTTCAAAACTCAATTACAATATGATGTCAAAAATACGAGATTCAACTGGCGCCGCAGCATCCCTTCAACAAAAGCGAAAATGAATACCTGAAATTACTGATTTCCTGGGACATACAAGAAATTTTGAAAGAGTAGATCAGCATTTAAGCTGGTGAATTTCATAAGTATTTAAGTGACAATGTTTGAATGAAATGAAATGTTTTATCTTTGTTTGTTTGTGTTTAGAAAATCCTATATTTTCTACTAGTATAAAAGTAGCCTTCACTCAAGACCAATGTTTGTTTCCAAAGATGTATGTAAATGTAAAATAACCAATGAGTTTGAAAACCTTGTAAATCAATGCATTTTTAATACCCCTTGTGAGTTTTATAACCATACTATTGACTCTGAATGCCTATACACAACGTTCTTCAGGCGTTGAAATGTTATGACGTTTGTCACCCCAAACGGTGGACTGCAGCTAACAGTCAGGGCGCGGGTTGTCAAGCCCGTATAGATCTATACACAAACATCATGCTCCCCCTCCAAGGGATTCTGGTATATAATACAGGACTTGAAATGTGTACTCGAACGTACATGAAGTTAGTGTCTCACAAATACGTGGTATAAAAACAGATCTACTTGTTAAAATGTTACGTTTGTTCTTGTATACGAAAGTGAGCTTCTTGAAATATGTGATTCTAGTACATAAGAGTTAGAAATCTGTTCATAAAACTATACCTATTATAGTTTCCAAAAAGCGTGTCTTGTTTGTTTAGAAATATTGAGAAAAGGAATCACTTGTTTATGAAAGTATAGATTTTTGGTGTAGAGTCTACGATAGACAAGAAAAATCTAAGAACAGTTTAGTTTATACATGCATTACAACAACATTTTATTTTAAAAGGTAAAATGCTATTGTGACATATGTTATATATATAAAAGTTCCTTTAGATGTTTATAAATCACATGTGATTTGAATATATAACAGTATATGAAAGAGTTTCTTTATGTAACACACGATAATACTCGTGTGTTTTACTTGTAATCCCCCCCTTGAAAGCATATAAAAGTATTTAGAATAATTAAAAAGGTTGATTAAGGGGTATGAAACTCACTTGAAAGTTTTGGAGATAGCGAGATGGAAAACCGGGCAGAGTTTCGTCTCGGGAAACGGATTTTCCTCGGGAATCTCGGGAGTAAAATCGACCTTCAGGACTTGAGCCAAAAAGACCAGAGCTTCGGGTTTGAACGGACACGGAAAACAAGGCAAAGTTGAGAGAGAGAGAAGAGAAATGAACCCTTTCTTTGGAAACCCTCGCATCCTATTTATAGTAAGCCTGGTCTGCCTCGGTACGCGGGGCGTACGCTCGTACGCAGCACGTACGCGTACGTCATGCATGACCGAAGCCTCGACTGCCTCGGTTCGGATGGGACGGGTTGCTGGGTACGCGGGTCGGATGGGACGCCGGGTCGGATGGGACGTCGGGTCGGACGGGTCGGGGCTTCGGACGGGTCGGATGGGTCGGTTTCTTCGGATAGCGCGACGTGGACGATCAGAGGCCAATCCCCTCGGTTACGCGGGGCGTACAGGAGTACGCAGCGCGTACTTCGGAGGAGGATGCTGACTCCCCTTCGGATAATATCCGAATTTTGAATTAAATAAATAATTAATATATTTAATAAGCTTCAAAAATCCATATCTTCTTCGTACGAACTCCGTTTTCGATGGTCTTTATATCCTCGCGTAGGTGAGACTACGCTCTACAACTTTCGTTTAGACTCCGTCGGCAAATTCCAAAATTATATTTTTATTATTTATTAAAAATCCATCGTGTTTAAGGAATTTCTTAGAAAAATCATAACTTCGCTATATGAAGTCGGATTTGGGCGTTCTTTTCACGTACGATCATGGTTCAAAGAAATTTAATCATAGAAGGAATTTAAGTAGAACTTATTTATACATTTTATTATGAAAGTAACTTTTTATTATTCAGAAGTGGTTACAATACTTGACCCATTTTGGTCGTTACAAAGAGTTGAAATATCGGGTTCTCACATCATCCCCCCGTTAGAGAGAATTTCGTCCCGAAATTTAAAGTAGTAAAGATACTAGTGAACATGAAAGAGATGAGGGTACTTTTGTTTCATCTGATCTTCGCGTTCCGATGTGAATTCGGGTCCCCGTTTGGCGTTCCAGCGAACCTTCACGATGGGTATGCGACTTTGTTTTGTTTGTTTGACCTCTCGGTCCATGATTTCTACTGGTTCTTCCACAAAGTTGAGGCTCTCGTTGATCTCGATCTCGTCGAGTGGAATAACAAGAGTCTCATCGGACAGACACTTTTTCAAGTTTGATACGTGGAAGGTTGGATGGATGTTACTAAGTTCGCGCGGTAGGTTAAGCTTGTAAGCCACAGGGCCGATTCTGGCAAGAATCTCGAAAGGCCCTATGTATCTTGGATTTAGTTTCCCACGCTTTCCAAATCGTATTAAACCCTTCCACGGTGAGACCTTTAATAAGACGTGGTCTCCTACCTGGAATTCCAAAGGTTTCCTCCTTTGGTCTGCGTAGCTTTTCTGTCGGTCTCTTGAGGCTTTCAATCGTTCACGAATCTGAACGATCTTCTCTGTTGTTTCACGTATGATCTCTGGACCGGTGAGAGTGCTTTCAGGAACTCTTCCTCTAGCTAACTGGGTATCGCCAACTTCAGTCCAGCACAGAGGGGATCTGCACTTTCGACCATAGAGGGCTTCAAACGGAGCAGCCTTTATGCTTGTATGATAACTATTGTTGTATGAAAATTCGACAAGGGGTAAATGAATATCCCATGCCTTTCCAAAGTCAATCACGCAGGCTCTCAGCATGTCTTCTAAAGTTTGTATTGTCCTCTCACTTTGTCCGTCTGTCTGTGGGTGGTAGGCTGTACTCATGTCTAGCCTAGTTCCCAGGGAACTTTGTAGTGACTGCCAGAATCTTGAAGTGAATCTACTATCTCGATCGGAGATAATAGATATCGGAACACCATGCAGTCGCACTACTTCCCTTAAGTAAGTTCTTGTAAGCTTCTCCATTTTGTCAGTCTCCTTGATGGGTAGGAAATGTGCGGATTTGGTCAATCTGTCGACAATGACCCATATGGTATCGAGTCCACTTGTCGTCTTGGGTAATTTGGTTATGAAGTCCATAGTAATCCGCTCCCATTTCCATTCCGGTATCTCTGGTTGTTGTAGTAGTCCTGACGGTTTCTGATACTCGACCTTAACCTTAGCGCAAGTAAGACATTTACTCACGAAGGTAGCAATTTCTGCTTTCATGTTAGGCCACCAGTACAGTTTCTTAAGATCCAGATACATTTTATCTGAACCCGGGTGAACGGAATATCTTGAGTTGTGAGCCTCAGTCATGACTACGTTTCTGAAACCACCATGTTTTGGGGTCCAGATTCGGTCCATGAGATAGTAGGCTCCGCCACCCTTGACTTCTAAATTCTTCTCCATTCCTCGCAGGGATTCACCCGCCACATTTTCAGGTTGCAAAGCTTCCATTTGTGCTTCCTCAATTTGTGTGGATAGGTGGGAATGGATAGTCATGCTCAGAGATTTGACCCTCCGACCAGTGTATTCCATTCGACTGAGGGCGTCGGCTACTACGTTGGCCTTGCCAGGATGATAACGAATTTCGCATTCGTAGTCATTCAGTACCTCGACCCATCGTCGTTGTCGCATGTTGAGTTCCTTCTGATCGAAAATGTGTTGAAGGCTCTTGTGATCGGTGAATATAGTACTCTTTGTTCCGTATAAGTAGTGCCTCCAGATCTTCAGAGCAAATACCACTGCTCCTAACTCGAGGTCGTGTGTCGTATAGTTCACTTCGTGTGTCTTAAGCTGTCGGGAGGCATAAGCGATAACCTTCCCTCTCTGCATCAGAACACAACCAAGTCCTTGATTTGAAGCGTCGCAATACACTACGAAGTCTTCTATCCCTTCTGGGAGGGATAGTATCGGTGCGGTGCACAAGGCCTGCTTTAGTGTCTGGAATGCCTTCTCTTGTTTCGCTTCCCAGTCAAAGGCCACACCTTTCTGGGTTAATGAAGTAAGAGGTTTCGCAATGCTCGAAAAGTTCTTTATGAATCTGCGATAGTAGCCAGCTAGACCTAGAAATTGACGAATTTCTGTAGGTGCCTTTGGTGCCGACGAGTTCTCAATAGCCTTAATTTTGGAGGGGTCCACGTGTATACCTTTTTCGCTAACAACGTGACCTAAAAATTCGACTCTTCGAATCCAAAATTCGCATTTAGAGAACTTCGCATAGAGTTTCTCCGTTCGCAGTGTTTCTAGGACTTTTCGTACGTGTTGACTATGCTCTTCCTCACTTCGAGAGTAGATAAGTATATCATCGATAAAGACGATGACGAACTGATCCAAGTAAGGGCGGCATACCCTATTCATTAGGTCCATAAATACTACTGGTGCATTGGTTAATCCGAACGGCATCACCACGAATTCATAGTGTCCATAACGAGTTCGGAAAGCTGTCTTTGGAATGTCCCCCTCTAGAACTCGTAATTGGTGATATCCGGATCATAGATCTATTTTGGAGAAGTAGTTCGCCCCTTGAAGTTGATCGAATAGGTCGTCAATACGGGGTAGAGGATAACGGTTCTTGACAGTAAGTTTGTTCAGCTCTCTGTAGTCGATGCACATACGGAACGATCCGTCTTTCTTCTTTACAAACAAGACCGGTGCTCCCCAAGGTGAGAAACTTGGTCTTATGAATCCTTTGTGAAGGAGTTCATTAAGTTGACTGGAAAGTTCCTGCATCTCTGCTGGTGCAAGACGATAAGGCGACTTCGCTACTGGGGTAGCTCCTGGAATTAAGTCGATTCTAAACTCGACTTGGCGTTGCGGTGGTAATCCTAGTAGTTCTTCTGGAAAGATATCGGGAAAGTCGCGTACTACCGAGATGCTCTTGATGTCCTTCAGTTCTTGACTTCTATCAACGATGTGCGCTAGGAATGCTCGACAATCCTTCCGCAAGCACTTTCGAGCTTGGATGCACGAAATGATGCGAAGATTTGCACTAGATTTGTCGCCGTAGATAACTAATGTTTCATTGTTTGGGAGGTTAAGACGGACTGCTTTCTCAAAGCACATGATGTCGGCGCGAAGAAGACTCAACCAATCCATGCCGACTATGACGTCGAAACTTTTAATTTGAACCGGCATGAGATTGATTGGGAAAGAATAGCCGTCTAATGTTAACGTACAGCCCATGTATATGCAATTTGTGTTTTCGGTTTTTCCATTGGCCATCTCTACATTGAATGAATTTTCTAACTTGCTAGGTTTAGGTTTAAGTAAATGAATAAAGTTTTGACTCACGAAGCTTCTCTCCGCTCCACTATCGAATAATATGCATGCGTATGAATTATCGAGAAGGAACGTACCAGCAACTATAGTTGGGTCAGCTACAGCTTCGTCGTGCCCTATTGCCAAAACTCGTCCCACACCTCCGGTGTCTGCTGCCTTAGGACAGTTTCTCTTGTAGTGGCCCACCTCGCCACAACCGTAGCAAGCCTGCCCTACACCCGCACCGGGAACTTGAGTGATCGGCTTTGCGGGTTCCTTGCAGAAACGGGCTGTGTGCCTTTTCCTGCTGCAGTTGGCGCACTGCATATCTCGACAAGGTCCATGGTGGTGGTAATTGCATTTGGTGCATTTTGGGAGGTTGCCTATATAAGGCTTTGTTGGGTAGGTATTTGTAGGGGCTGTAACAGGTACAATGGCAGCATTTACTGAAACCAGTTGTTTCTTTGCGGATTCATGGGAAGACCCACCCTTCCCTTTAATCCACGCTCTCTTCCTGCCATGGTTGTTGTTGTTGTTGTTGTTGTTGTTGTTGTTGTTGTTGTCGTTGTTTCCTTTCTGTGGCGCTGGTGCAGAAGTGGTTGAGTTCTGATGACCTCCGTAGTCGATCAGAGATTGTGCCAGTTCCTTAGCACTTTCAAAGGTGTTAGGTTTAGAAGCTAACACGCTTAACCGCATTTGGGGCGTCAGTCCCCAGATGTACCTTTCTATCTTCTTGCTCTCGGGAGCAATCATATCTGGACAAAGGATTGCCAGTTCGCAGAATCTGTTGGTATAAGTAGCGATGTCGGTACCCACCATTCCGAGAGTCCATAGCTCGTGTTCAAGCTTTTGAATTTCTCCCCGTGGGCAGTATTCTCTCATCATCATGGCCTTCAAGCTCTCCCAGCTTATGGAGTTTGCCACGATTAGGGTAAGTACTTTAACGTGGCCATTCCACCAAGTTAAAGCTTTATCGAGAAGGGTGAAAGTTGCAAATTTGACCTTGCTGTGCTCGGGGCAGGAGCAGATTTCAAAGACTGCCTCCGTCCTTTCAATCCACTGCCTCAGGGCCATCACACCACCAGTACCATAAAACATTCGGGGCTTGGCATTAGTGAAGTCCTTATAGGTGCATTCTCGAGGTGGTCCATGACTCTCGCCATGGTTGGATGGGTGTGTGCCAGATCCCGAGCCATTAGCACTTGAGTTATTGATCTGTGACATGGCAGCTGCCACCACTGCGGTGACTGCTGCTTGAAACATTACAGCATCAAATTGGGGTGGTGGAGGTGGTGGTGGTATAGGTGCTTCCTCACCGTTGTTTTGCCTTGGATTCCTACGCGGAGGCATCCTTCAACTATAGATTGCAAAGACAAGGATAAGAATTTCATAGAATGGAAAATGTATGTGTCTCATGAACTAAATCGCTATAGTTCAACAACAGATGATAGTATGAATCTTAAAATAGAAGAATGAAAGTTATTTGTAAGACTGAAGGTATGAAACAAGTATTTGGGTTCACGAAGACCATTCAAGGTTCGAACAAAATACTCAACATAGTAGTAATAGTGCCACTTATATTAATATAAAAGTTGTTACAACGATCATGAAAATTTGACCCCCATAAGGGTCTCCGATTACAAAGTTCGAGAAATTTAAAGACTTTTAGCCGAGGTCCTAAGCTATAAAAAAAAAATTGAGTCCTTGACAAGCACTACTTGCGTCGAAGGTTGCGCTTGGAGCTTGACTCCGTATCTGATTGCTTTGACTCCATTAGACGCCTATCGAAAGCGGCTTGTTGTTCCCTTAGTTCGGCGAGGGCTGCAATCATTTGCGCTTGAAACTATTCAGCTTGGAATTGGGCGTTGTCTTGCATCTTGTCCAGCCTACGGATGTCAGAAGTGTGAACCTGCACTTCCACGTTGATATCCCGGAGTCGACTAGCTTGTACTCCAGACTGATAGGACTGATTGGCTAACTTACCCACCATTACCGGGAGTGCCCGATCAGCCGAACCTCCGCCGCAGACATCATAGAAGTCCCGACACATGCCGTAGGGAGGGCGTAGGTTTTGCTGTTGGCTCCAATGGTGGAGGTGACTTCCCCAGACGGGAGTCGGTCCTTGAAGGTTCCTTACGAAGACGGGAGGTTGAATGGGTGGTGGATCGATAACTTCCGGCTCTGAGTCGGTACCGGAGTCATCACCCACTTCTATGGGTTCCTCGTCCTCTTCGGGATCATCTTCGATCCATCCTCCATTGCCTTGGTTGGGAAAGTAGGGGTCGCCAGGGTGGTGAAATCCAGCCATTTGACTGTACGAGAAATAGGGTTATAAGAATTGAATAAAGTCGAAACATGTAAAACATGTAAGTTAAACTAGTTTAGGTAGCAAATACTCCTATAGTATTTAAATTCTTGTGATTGATTCTTGTAATGGTTTGGTAAGTTTTGACTTGTTGCTTACTACGATCATTCCTCGATATACGTTGGTCCAATCTTGGGCAAATATAGTTGATCATGCTATATTTGTCCAAAATCTGATTACGTATATCGAGTCTCAATCGTAGTGTCAACTTGTCTAAATACTTGTATAGTTGTATAATCATGAAAATAGTTTGTGGTATGCATGTAATTGTACTTAAATGAACTATCAATTTAAGTTGAACGAAATGTTGTTTAAGTGTAAAAAGAAAATTTGTTTTGTCAGAGAGTATTAGTCCCTTAAGCATTTATAGTTTGTATATCTTATGTGGTTCGATATACTTAGTTCACTATAAACATTGCTCTGATACCAATCTGTCACACCCCCAAACCTGAACGGCGGAAACGTTCGGGGGCGGATGACTTCATGTGGTAACGTAACAAATGAATACATAGTAAAGAAAGCAATACAACCATCATATATATAATTGAAAGTTTACATTTGTCAAAAGTTACATGTTCAAAACTCAATTACAATATGATGTCAAAAATACGAGATTAAACTGGCGCCGCAGTATCCCTTCAACAAAAGCGAAAATGAATACCTGAAATTACTGATTTCCTGGGACATACAAGAAATTTTGAAAGAGTAGATCAGCATTTAAGCTGGTGAATTTCATAAGTATTTAAGTGACAATGTTTGAATGAAATGAAATGTTTTATCTTTGTTTGTTTGTGTTTAGAAAATCCTATATTTTCTACTAGTATAAAAGTAGCCTTCACTCAAGACCAATGTTTGTTTCCAAAGATGTATGTAAATGTAAAATAACCAATGAGTTTGAAAACCTTGTAAATCAATGCATTTTTAATACCCCTTGTGAGTTTTATAACCATACTATTGACTCTGAATGCCTATACACAACGTTCTTCAGGCGTTGAAATGTTATGACGTTTGTCACCCCAAACGGTGGACTGCAGCTAACAGTCAGGGCGCGGGTTGTCAAGCCCGTATAGATCTATACACAAACACCATGCTCCCCCTCCAAGGGATTCTGGTATATAATACAGGACTTGAAATGTGTACTCGAACGTACATGAAGTTAGTGTCTCACAAATCCGTGGTATAAAAACAGATCTACTTGTTAAAATGTTACGTTTGTTCTTGTATACGAAAGTGAGCTTCTTGAAATATGTGATTCTAGTACATTAGAGTTAGAAATCTGTTCGTAAAACTATACCTATTATAGTTTCCAAAAAGCGTGTCTTGTTTGTTTAGAAATATTGAGAAAAGGAATCACTTATTTATGAAAGTATAGATTTTTGGTGTAGAGTCTAGGATAGACAAGAAAAATCTAAGAACAGTTTAGTTTATACATGCATTACAACAACATTTTATTTTAAAAGGTAAAATGCTATTGTGACATATGTTATATATATAAAAGTTCCTTTAGATGTTTATAAATCGCATGTGATTTGAATATATAACAGTATATGAAAGAGTTTCTTTATGTAACACACGATAATACTCGTGTGTTTTACTTGTAATCCCCCCCTTGAAAGCATATAAAAGTATTTAGAATAATTAAAAAGGTTGATTAAGGGGTATGAAACTCACTTGAAAGTTTTGGAGATAGCGAGATGGAAAACCGGGCAGAGTTTCGTCTCGGGAAACGGATTTTCCTCGGGATTCTCGGGAATCTCGGGAGTAAAATCGACCTTCAGGACTTGAGCCAAAAAGACCAGAGCTTCGGGTTTGAACGGACACGGAAAACGAGGCAAAGTTGAGAGAGAGAGAAGAGAAATGAACCCTTTCTTTGGAAACCCTCGCATCCTATTTATAGTAAGGCTGGTCTGCCTCGGTACGCGGGGCGTACGCTCGTACGCAGCGCGTACGCGTACGTCATGCATGACCGAAGCCTCGACTGCCTCGGTTCGGATGGGACGGGTTGCTGGGTACGCGGGTCGGATGGGACGCCGGGTCGGATGGGACGTCGGGTCGGACGGGTCGGGGCTTCGGACGGGTCGGATGGGTCGGTTTCTTCGGATAGCGCGACGTGGACGATCAGAGGCCAATCCCCTCGGTTACGCGGGGCGTACAGGAGTATGCAGCGCGTACTTCGGAGGAGGATGCTGACTCCCCTTCGGATAATATCCGAATTTTGAATTAAATAAATAATTAATATATTTAATAAGCTTCAAAAATTCATATCTTCTTCATACGAACTCCGTTTTCGATGGTCTTTATATCCTCGCGTAGGTGAGACTACGCTCTACAACTTTCGTTTAGACTCCGTCGGCAAATTCCAAAATTATATTTTTATTATTTATTAAAAATCCATCGTGTTTAAGGAATTTCTTAGAAAAATCATAACTTCGCTATATGAAGTCGGATTTGGGCGTTCTTTTCACGTACGATCATGGTTCAAAGAAATTTAATCATAGAAGGAATTTAAGTAGAACTTATTTATACATTTTATTATGAAAGTAACTTTTTATTATTCAGAAGTGGTTACAATACTTGACCCATTTTGGTCGTTACAAAGAGTTGAAATATCGGGTTCTCACACATCATGACATAACTGGACACATTTTTCTTCGATTTACCTGTTACCTGAGAATACAAGTATTTTGGAAAAGGTCAACATATGGAATGTTGGTGAGTTCATAAGTAAGGTTTGAAAAGAAATGATTTGTATAGTTTTGAAAACCTCAGAAAATCCGATATTTTCTAAAAAAAATGTTGTATATGAGAAAAAGTGTGAAGATGCATAAGTATGCTTGTTGATTATTATAAACGTGAATAAATGTTAGACTTTGTATGTATATCACATAATCAAGAGTGTTGAATTTCCCAGGGAAAACCCGATGTTTTCCCAATACGTCAAATTACGTGGCTTAGTTAGTATTATTCCTATACGACGTTGTTGTCTATAATCCAGGTGACATTGGATTAACTATGGGTTGTGAGTCGTTATAATCACGCATTAATGAAATGACTATTTTACAACTATACAAACGATCCCTTAGGCGTCGTCCATTATTTCCATAAGTCATTCAAGGCTATCGTGAATGCGAAAGGCACTTGGCCCGACTCGCACTTGACTTCTCAACTTTGCTAGCAGTACCAAAGGACCCTTGGGGCCCAACAACACAATAGAGCTATTGAAAGTCCTTTTACACGGAATTAGGTCATATAAGGCCCAATAACATGTAAGCGTGTTCCCTTCGGGCCTAAAGATCATGTCATTGGGCTAGTTAGGCCCAACAAACACGATTTGAAACTTTCGAGCCCAAAGATGGTGTATTGACTTCTCGTAAACTTCCGCGTGTGTATTGAAGTGTCATTGTTTATTGATTTTTGATTCGTTATTGATTCGAGACCGAATCAATTCGTTTGGTAACGATTTTTGGTGTTGAAGGTGTATTTATTATTACGTTTTGCCGGTAGACGTAGTACTCGTATTTTTATTTTAAGGGATCCATTGTTTTAAGAATGTGAGTTTATTATCTTAAGCCCTTCCTCGGATAAAATTTACACTTTTAACCCTTTAAGTATAAAAGAATTTTCGGTTTAGTCCTTAAACTATTTTTCTTGACACTTTAGTATCAAAACTTATTGGAAAGACATTTTTAGCACAAATTTACTTGATAAACAGCTTAAGTCCTTCAAAAATGAAATTTTTTTGGTTGAAACCTCCATTTTCGCAACTTTTACAATTTTGACCCAAAATGGAAATTTTTTGCATCTTTGGCCCCTTTTTAATTGGAAAAGCATTTTTGACACTTGAAATAGATTTGGTACGCTAGTAATCCCCTGTTTTACAGAAATGTGCAGTTTGAGCCCCTCCAACTCAAAAATTTCGCAATTTGGGGCTTTATTGGGCCGAAAAGCCCATTTTGGCCCATTATGTTTAAATTTCACATTTTTAACCCTTCAAAAGTGTTAATATTCAGAAAATACATATTAGAAACTGTTTAATCTCATCTCAACCTTCGGAATCAATATTTTGTCATTTTGGGCCCCTTAGTTTTGTATTTTAGCATTTTGAGACAAAAAATGGGTTTTAAGTCCAAAAATGTTCATATTAACCAACTTGGTTATTTTTCTAGACTTGATTAGTGTGAAATGGTATAAATTATACTTATTTCATTCATCATATTGTAGATCTCGGTTTTTAGGTTCTTTTGGCTAGTATAAACATCACAATCACATAAGACCATACATATAAGCATAAAAATCACACAAGGCATACATATACTCGTAGATCTACACATTTGCTTGTATTCTACCCCAAAAAACTTATAAAAACCTAAAAAGAGGGGGTATGAAGCTCACCTTTGGGTGTGGTTTCGGTTTTGGAAGGAAAAATGAGAAGATTTCGAACTTGAATGCTTCTAAGGTGCTAGATCATAAGTTTGAATGAATTAAGTGATGATTTTTGAATGAAATGAAATAGCTAGCTTATGGATCTAAGCAATATCTTACCTTAGATGATGATTTTTATGGAAGAAATCCCTTGAACACCTCTTAGATCTCGAAATTATGGAGAAGAAATGAGAGAGTTTCTTGAGAGAATTGTGAGTGAATTGTGTATGTGTGTGTGCTTGGATTTGGCCGAGATCAAGAGAGAGAGGGAGGAGAAGAGAAGTGCTTGCATTGGAAGATGAGATTGCACGGATGTTTGAAGTGCAAAAGCTTAGATATCCTCCATATAAAAATGAGGTGGCAAGCAAAGTAAACCCTTCTTCTTGGGTTTGTAGTTTGGGCCGAGAGATAGAGAAGAGAGATGGAGATTTGGCCCCTTTATGTTTAAGTCCATAATATGGAGCCCAAGTTAATGGTTTTCGCCCCATTGGCCCTTTTAGAGTAATTCACGGCCCAAATAAATATAAATATGATTCTTATTGCCCATTAGGGCTAATTAGGTTAGTTATGGCCCAATGTGGTCCATTAAGGTGTTTTATTTCATTCTAGGCCCAATATGGCCCAAAATGTTAAAATGAATGAAAGTGGGTCCAATTAGAGCCCATTTCAGAGTTCTAAGCCCAAGATGGTCAAATTGGAAGCTTATTGGTCCATTGGGCCCAATAGGGAAGTCCTAGTCCAAAATGGACTTAAACAAGAACTTCTAGGGTTTCCAATTGCTTATTGACTACTTGAAATGCTTATATGAGGTGTTTGATTGAAATTATGTTGTTATAGAGTATGCATCATACATGCTCTCATGTCTTTGATTCATAATTTGGCTTAAGTGTTGTACTTACAAGGCACAAAAATTTCTAGTTGTGACAGCTAAGAATGTTGAGACCCATATAAGGGTCTAGAGAGAGATGAGGTTGGTCATAAAAGGAAGTTCGATGGATCCTTGAGGTCCAACAAGAAGAGAAAATTCTTGAAGTCTGGTTCGAGGAAACTTGGAGGAGGAGGGGAAGTTAAGTGGTGCGAGAAGATTAAAAAGAAATAGTCCGGGAAACATAGCGAAGAGGTGTCCTGCTACAAGTGTGGAAATATTGGGAATTATGTAACTGAGTGTGCATCTAACAAGTGGGTATGATATAGATGTAACGAAGAAGGACACATTTCGAAAGATTATTTGAAGAAAAAGCAGGCAACAAGGCCCAACATTCCATCAAGGCCGAAGGAGAGAGCTTTCCAAATGACCTTGGAAGCCGCAAATCCTTTCTTGTAAATGGATTGTCTGCCAATATGGTGTTTGATTCTGGAGAAAACTACTCCTTTGTTTCATACAAATTTCAGGGAAGACTAGCATTTCCTGTAAATCAACTTGATAATGCTCTAGTTGTAGAAGTTGCTAGTGGCAAATCCATACCTGCTAGCGATTGCATTAAAAACATCATCATCGACTTGAACAGAAATGAACTACACGAGGAGCTGTTACCCATTGAATTGAATAGTTTCGACATTATACTAGGAATGGATTGGCTTAGCGCCAATGACGACGAAATACTATGAAAAAAAAAGATAGTGAGAGTAAACCCACCTAGAAAAGAGTTATGTATGGACTACGGGGACAAACACACGGTGAATTCTGGAATCATTTCACTAATGAAAGCTAGAAAATGTTTATAAAAAGGATGCACGTCAGAGTTGGCATTTCTGGTTGTGGTCGATTCAAAGATGGAGAAGAAGGAGATACGAAGAATAACAGTGGTGTGTGACTATCCGGAAGTCTTTCCAGAAGATCATCCTGAAGGGTTTTGAGCATTATAACACTCATATAGGGTACATGCAACCCTAGATGCCTTGGATCTATGTTTTCTCTATCATACATGCATACATTCAATATTCCAAACCATCATCCTAACTAGCATATAATGGAGTATAAACAACATGAAATACAAGTTAGATGACATACCTTTTAATGTAGACGAAAACCTTGGACGTTTAAGAACTTAGTGCCCTAAGTATTGCACCTCAAATGGAATCACACAACAGCACCAAGAAATAGAGGAACATGAGAAGTTGTCACTTGCACTAATAAAATCGGCTTGCCCTCTTGTGTTTCCACTAGTGCCAATTTCATGAGCTAGAGGGGTTCTTATATAGTGTGGCCTTATTAGGGTTACACCGTGCAAACCCTAATGTACATGACTTTCCATATTCCTCATCCTCCATTGGTTTAAACCTCCATGGATCATCCATGGGTCACCACATGGGTTTAGCCCAACATAAGGAACTATGGATCACAGGCCCATATTATATGAATGAATGATATATATAATCAATCCCCATATATTTAGTTAGTCTCTCTTGATCACAAAATTAATTCCAAACTAATTCTTGATCAATACTACTTAAATAATATGATTTCATATTAATATATTAGAGCTTATAATATATTAATAAATCATAAATAACCTCTTCTCAATTATCCATCCTTCAGATTGTTTCGGTGCCATGGAACCCAAATGGATCACGCTACTCTCGTGTCAAGTACATACCAATGATAATTATGGACTTAGACACTCATCCAACAGTCTCCCACTTAGATAAGTCTAATAATTATTATTTTGAATACGACTCGACAACCCGACTAGCAATCGTAGCTCTTAAAAACCGTTGTTGAACTCTGACCTAATGAATGACGCGTCCATTAGATAACGGATCATATATTCCGCCATTCTAGATATCGTATGGGCAGAGACATGGATTATAATCATTCTCTCTATCCATCTGTTGTTTCCCGATTTCCAATTTCTAACGACTGACTAATTGAACAAATCAAATCAGTCCAGGCTTGGCCAAGCACTTAGGGGTGTCATCACCAAACCATCGAGGGGACCATATATATAACTTTTATACAAATGGGGTAAAAGGAACGGCTAAATTTCGACCTAAATTCTCGCTTGTACTTACTCATCAATCACAAACAACGATATGTTTTATAACACCAAGTTACTGGTGCGTTTACATATGTCAATGTGCAACCGAATTGCAACTACAACTCACATGTCTCCGTTTCAAGAATAGAAGATATTATCGTCTCACAATCACTCGTGATAAAATCCATGAAGTGATTCAAATGAGCGTCAGTTGAACTCAATACTCGAATCTTATTCCAAGAGCACTCATGAACACTGCAGCTACGTCCTAGCCAAACTACATACTCATTCAGGACAGTCTTGCTTCAATACCTACTTCCAAAGTGAGATCGACTGTGGATGGTTTGAAAAACCTGGTTATTCGGTAAGTCAAAACTTGCAAAGTGAAACACAACAATAATACTAATCCTATATGGCCCTAAGACTTTAGAGTCATATTGATTACTCATTATCCATTGTATAATGTTTCGAATAATCAACTTAATACTTGAATGAAAACAATAGTCATGCCATGCTCCAAGCATGCACACTATGTTTGACTAAACAATAGTTATGTCGTGCTCCAAGCATACACACCATGTTTGTCTATGGTCCTTATTTTGTGAAATAATTCCAAAGTGTCACTTCTATAAAGTGTTAGATTGTAAACTATCATGCAATGATTCTTTTGTAATGTCTAAGTACCAAAACTCACAGAGACTTGACCAATGATATTACAAAATATTCCTTTGGAGATTGCTACAGGAAAATTCCATGGAAATGAAGTCTCAAATTCAAAGTACATTCCTTTGAACATCCTTCTTGCATAAAAGTTTCTAACTTTCTCATTTATTCTTCAACTCTTAATATGGAAACATTCTATATTTAACATACGCCAATATATTTTTAATAGACTCCTGTCAATTCATAATAATGTCAATATAGTCCATCCATTACACTACTGCCAACTGTCCTTAAGCGACCAATCCTTGGCGAACCTTAGATTGTCCGTAACAGTTGCTCAATCACTTTAGTCATGATCGGTTCTAGTCCTTTTCCCCTCTTAATGACCTAGGCATTCGGAAAAATTTAGAACACGAGAATATTATAGCATATGCAATCGATCCTATACCCGAAACATATGAGACACGATTCATAATGTCTAACATAAAGACATGATACTTGATCAGTCGTTTGCTATAGTATTTCTAATTGCCATGTTCTCCTAATTTTGATTCTGAAGAGGGATGTTGTAATCATAATGAAGTTTTGACAATGCAATTAACATTTCCATACACATAATTTCCTTATGTTGAACCATTCCAACATAACATTCATATATATATATTTGACTAAATGTGATTAAAATCTCAATCTATGCTTTTAGAATTGAAATGAAGTATAGTTTCCTCTTTCTAAATTATAGAAAAACAACTTTTCAAACTCTGCAACTTGCAAATTGAAACTATTGTTTTCTATAATTAACATTCCCAACTCACAACATTTAGCATAATTGATTATGCTCCCACTAGCATAATAATTATTATCTTACTATCATAACATATATGCTCCCAATAGCTTTAACATGTAGTCAGAAATCAGCTGGACTTCTAGAAATCAATACTTCATCGACTTTCATTACCAAAGTTTAGATTTCTGACAAGAGACGGTTTGATAAGACATTATCTAGGCTTCTCAAACTCATATACCTTTCCTTAGATATCTCACATGTGTACCTAAACACTTTTACAACTTATATCAATAAGTCTCAAATATTTTGACATTTTCCATTTCTCACAATTCAAATTATGAAAAGGGATGTCGCAATCATAATTGAATTTGAAAATGCAAATATCAAAATTCTATCTCCTTAAAATCTACTTAGTGAAAGCGTTTCCTCACCATCATGTTCATGAATCGGAGAGAAACCTTATGACACTTATATTTTTATGGTGTATGTGTTCCTATCCATATGAATCTGTCAAAACCATAATCCCAAGACAAGATTTAGTGTGGATTCTACTCAAGACTAACACTTCACATAATTGGCCTTACTTGAATTTGAAGACTTTAGACACACACAATTATCCTAATTACATATGAAGACATATGTATATAAATAATTAGTGATTAAGACACTAATTATACAAGTATAAACATTTTAACGCGAGGAAAACACTTTTGGTCAAGTGCTAGGAGGCTAGTGGGTTGCAACAAAGAAGTGCAAGGCCTCTAATGGGAGGTTAAGGTCTAATGACCATATGTCTTGTTGTTTTCGGCCGAGGGGAGTAAACTCCTGGCCATAAACTCTCCTTAGGGTCACTAAATGAAGTTTAGAATTACAACAACTCTAGTGGTGAATTGTTTAAAGGCTAAATCAAGTGTTTGGGTTTCCTATTAACTCCTTTAAGGAGTTTACGGCCCTGGGACCATATTCTCTTGGAGTTTACAACCGTAAACTCCCTTGGGAGGGTGTTTATGGTGTTTTCAAGTCTCTAACATTTCAAGGTTATGATCTATGTTGGGTTCTAGGCATAAGGAAGGAGTTAGGGTGTCATTTGACCCCTTTATAGGGGTTTACGGCCCAAGAACATGTCTTGGCCATAAACTCCTCAATACTTGTGATTCCTTATGTTTTCTAGGCTTTAAACACTTTAGGGTACATGTCTAAAATCAAGTCTAAGCCTTAGGTGCCTTAAAAGCACCATTTCAGCATTCTTTTTGGAGTTTACGGCCTAAGATATTCATGGGCCGTGAACTCCCAAAATTGGGTGATTCTTGGTTGATTTCATGTCCCTAATACACTCCTATACAAGTCCAAGGCAGTAGGATATCATGGGGGACAATCTAGGCTTGCTTTCGGGAGTTTACCGCCTAAGAACACCTTGGGGAGTAAACTCCTAAATCGAATGATTTAGCTATGTAATCTATGTTATGAACACATTTAAAGCTTTCTAACACTACTAGAAAGAGTTACTCACAATTTGGGATAAAAACCCGAAGATCCGTGAGAGAGAATTTTGGCTTTTCTCTAATTGGAAATGTAACTAATGAACTATTTGGTTCATAATTCTATTTATAGTCCTGAGATATTTTTGGCAGAAATTTTTTTTATTCCTGAAACGAATTCCAATGTCCTAGAGTGTTGGAATAACAGTGTTGCACAAAACCCTAGTGCATCCACTCTCCTAATATCTCCTTAAGTGTAAAATCCTGAAAACTGCCAAACTTATACTCGAAATCTGAGTTTTCACTGTAACTGTTCTACTTCTATTGGCTTCAAATGGTTTGTTCAGAATGGAAATTTCGGGTTGTCACAATGTGAGATTCATACCCCTCTCTTTTCGGTTTTCATGAGTTTTATGGGGGAGAATACAAGTAAAATGTATAGATCTATGTGTATGTGTATGCTATGTATGATTTTATGCATGTATGTGTGATTTTATGTGTTTTTGTGTTGAATATGTAAACAAAAGGGGAAGAAATCTCGAGATCTATGACATAAGAAGGAAATCAAACATGATCTAAGTTATTTTACACTAAACTAGTCAAGAATAATAACTTATAAGATTGTGATAAACATATTTCAGCACAAAACTCATTTTTGGGATTAAATTGTCAAATGTACAAAAGTTGGGTTAAAATTTGCTAAATCACGTTTTCTTAAAGATCTAAAGGGTCAAAACAATTACGCTAATTGTTTTTCTGAACATTATGATCTTCAAAGGACTTAAAATGTAAATATTAGCTTAATGGGCGAAATTTTGGTATTTTCGGCCCAATAAGCCCAAAGTTCCAAAAATATGACATTTAAAAGGGCTGAAGTGGTAAACTCTCCAAAACAGGGGATAAAAAGTGTAACAAAACTATTTCAAGGGTTATAGATGGATTTCATTTCCAAAACGGATCGAAAATGTAATGTTTTTGGATTTTGGGCTCAAAGTGTAAAAATTGGAAAACGTTGGGCTTTAACTGGAAAATACTATTCTGGAAGGGTTGAAACTGTTCACAAAATAAGTTGGAGTTAAAAATATCATTTCAATAAATCTATGATGCAAAAGTGTCAAGAAAATGTTTTAAGGGCTTAGAATGACTTTTCTCTTATATAAAAGACTAAAATTGTTATTTTATAAAAAGAAAAGGAGCTAAAAAGGTTAAACCAAATATTTAAACCAATTATTTTATTTATAGAATATTGAGTCAAAAATATCAATTTACGGCTTACAAAAATCAAAAGACAAATACACGTATAACTCCAAATATCATTATAAAGAAATTGATCGGTCTCGAGTCGATACAAAATAACAATCGTTAAATCGAACTCTCTAGTAGATATGTGATACCTAAGACAAGTAAACATTCAACACTTGGGCTTGAAAGTTTCAAATCATGCTTGTTGGACCTTGCAAGTCCGTTAGCATGCTCTTTGGGCCCAAGGGATAATGATTATATGTTATTGGGCCTTCTATGACCTAATTCCATGTAAAGGGACCTTAAATGGATTTTTAATTGCTATTGGGCCCTAGTGATCCACTAGTATTGTTATAAGGTCAAAGTAATCAAATGCGAGATGGGCCAACGTGTCTTTCGCATCCCCGATAGCCTAAAATAACTCACAGAAGTAGCAGGACTTCGTACTCCTCTCCTCCTCGTTTGTTAGGATTATGAGTAATCAAAGTAAACAATTTAGGTTGTTAATCAATGGCAAACAAGGTTGTTTGGATTAAGTGAGCGATAACAGGCAACGCCTCTAAGGATCGTTCGTAAACTGTAGTTTAACTAGTCATTATTAATGCATCGCTATAATAACTCGCAAACCTTAATTAATCCAACACCAGCCGAGTAATCAAGGAAGAGTAATCAAAAATCATTCATTGCGGCGGTGTCACTATTTAAGAAATAACTGTATTTTATGTTTTTGGAAAACATCGGGTTTTCCGGGGAAGTTCAACATTGTGCACTTGTACTGTTAATACAAAGTTTTTCAATTATACATGTGTTGAAATCATCATGCATATATTTACGGATCCATTTTAGAAACAATGGTCTTTTCAGAAAATATCAGATTTTCTGGGTTTTACAAACTACACAAATCATTTTATCACAACATTGTTTATGAACTCACCAACATTCCATATGTTGACCGTTTTTCAAAATAACTTGTATTCACAGGTAACTGGTAAGCCGAGGAATAAGTACCAAGTATGTTAGTGTGTTTTGTTTTTGAAAACTATCAAATGATTTATGTGTGGATTTGTAACGTTAAAACAATGTACTTGATGTGAACAATTCCAGTTGTAATATATTGATGCCTTGTGATGATATTCAATTTAAGTCACGCGAGCCCTCGGACGTTTCCGCCGTCTGGTTCGGGGGTGTGACACTTAGTTTCAATATGAAGTCTTAGAGTCGTACTACAATATTGTAAATTGAGTGACATTTCTTAAGTAAGGTTTATAACACTCATAAAATGTAGAGTAAAATGTTTCTACTCTTCTACATTTGAAATTTGTAAGTTGTGACGTTTTGGATAAAACAAAGACCAAGTAAGGCCAATTATGTGAAGTGTTAGTCTTGAGTAGAATCCACACTAAATCTTGAATATTTTACTGTGCAACACTGTTATTCCAACACTCTAGGACATTGGAATTCGTTTCAGGAATAAAAAAAATTTCTGCCAAAAATATCTCAGGACTATAAATAGAATTATGAACCAAATAGTTCATTAGTTACATTTCCAATTAGAGAAAAGCCAAAATTCTCTCTCACGGATCTTCGGGTTTTTATCCCAAATGGTGAGTAACTCTTTCTAGTAGTGTTAGAAAGCTTTAAATGTGTTCATAACATAGATTACATAGCTAAATCATTCGATTTATGAGTTTACTCCCCATGGTGTTCTTGGGCGGTAAACTCCCGAAAGCAAGCCTAAATTGTCCCCCATGATATCCTACTGCCTTGGACTTGTATAGGAGTGTATTAGGGACATTAAATCAACCAAGAATCACCCAATTTTGGGAGTTCACGGCCCATGAATATCTTAGGCCGTAAACTCCAAAAAGAATGCTCAAATGGTGCTTTTAAGGCAGCTAAGGCTTAGACTTGATTTTAGACATGTACCCTAAAGTGTTTAAAGCCTAGAAAACATAAGGAATCACAAGTATTGAGGAGTTTATGGCCAAGACATGTTCTTGGGCCGTAAACCCCTATAAAGGGGTCAAATGACACCCTAACTCCTTCCTTATGCCTAGAACCCAACATAGATCATAACCTTGAAATGTTATAGACTTGAAAACACCATAAACACCCTCCCAAGGGAGTTTACGGTTGTAAACTCCAAGAGAATATGGTCCCAGGGCCGTAAACTCCTTAAAGGAGTTAATAGGAAACCCAAACACTTGATTTAGCCTTGAAACAATTCACCACTAGAGTTGTTGTAATTCTAAGCTTCATTTAGTGTCCCTAAGGAGAGTTTATGGCCAAGAGTTTACTCCCCTCGGCTGAAAACAACAAAACATATGGTCATTAGACCTTAACCTCCCATTAGAGGCCTTGCACTTCTTTGTTGCAACCCACTAGCCTCCTAGCACTTGACCAAAAGTGTTTTCCTCGCGTTAAAATGTTTATACTTGTATAATTAGTGTCTTAATCACTAATTATTTATATACATATGTCTTCATATGTAATTAGGATAATTGTGTGTGTCTAAAGTCTTCACTTGACGCCAAGCACTTGCCCGATCCTTCCTTACGATAACAGTCCGTTCAATTCCAGTCACTTACTGCAGGTGAGTTCATACCCCTTAATCAATGTTTTAAACTGTTTTAAATGTTTTATGGGGGGGGGGGGTGTACAAGTAGAATTATGCTAGTTATTATATCAATCACATGTGATTAATAAGTAGAATTACCCTAGTTATTATATCAATCACATGTCATTAATATGCAACATTCAAATGATTTACTACACATTAGCCGTTTTACCAATCAGTTTCCTTCAAATGATTTTTATAAACATTTTATATGTGTTAAACTCCTTATTACACTGTACATTTTACTCTGTATATCACATTTCAAACTTATTTACAATTGTGTTCCAAATAAATGTTTCCTTATACTTAAACTGTTTTATCAAACCTATGCCTTCAAACTGTTTTATTGGTTGACATCAAGTCGATCTTTTCTGAAAATAATAATTATGTTCAAATGTTTTTACAAAACTTATTTATGCTTTTATATTATAAATTGCATGCCTCTATATGTATAGTTATATAAGAACTGTTTAAAAGTCTTAGGAAGGCTATCCACCCTATTTCCTTTTCGCGCTTGAGATGTGGTCTGGTGGGATATCGGGTACTCGTCCGAAGGTCGTTTAAATATTAGTTATATATCATGTATACATATATAGTCATAAAAGGTCCTTCCAGTTAATCCCATGCCCTTGGGTAGCAAGGGTATACATCCATGTTCATACGTCCCAGTTAGATTACTAGTAAACTACCATATGGGTAGTTTAGGAAGATACTAGAACTATTACTAGAATGCGATATTATACAATGAGTCAGTTCATTCATGAGTCTATACTTGGTAGATAGAGAGCACATACATTACAGCTAGAACATTTCATTACTATGAGTACATATACAACTATACTAGGAAGAGAACATATACAACGATACTAGAACGAGTACATTACTATACTTGCTAGATAGAGAGAGAACACACATTACAGCTAGCACACGTCGAACATTTCCGTACATTACACTTAGATTAATACGTTCATAGAATTGTGATCCACTGTATCGGAGCATGCCTTAAATGTCATGGCCCGAGTTGTAGCCAGAGTCTCTTGAAGGGAGAGCGTAAGTTTGCGTATAGATCTATATTGGATTGACTATCCTACACCTTGCTGCTAGCTACAGCGGGACCTACAGGTCTGCGGGTGCCAAACATCATTCTGTTATTACGACCATTCTTATGTCGGTGTTACCAGTCAATAGTATGGTACAATTAATCACATGATGCCTTAATATAAATCCGGTTTAAGGTAGTTAGTACAGCAGTAGTTCCTATAATACAACACTACAGTACGACATTTATTTTCCCTTTTCTTATATTTAGTGATCATTTCACTTAACCATTTAATGTAAAAACTATATTTTGATAATGATAGTTACACTTGGGAAAATTACACCCTTTTACAAGAAACGATTAGTTAGAACAGTTAAGTCTTGGTAGAAGACTACATTTAGAACAGTTAGGTCTTGGTAGAAGACACACTTGTTTAATAGTAGGAATCATAGGGATTTCTAGGGTTTTTCAAACGTTTACAGTTCATTTACAAACATTTTCATACTTAGAGTTCATTTACAAACATTTTTATACTTACAGTTCATTTACATTTTCCATACTTACACTTCATAAACTTACAAATTCTTACATACAAATTGAGACACTAAAATACTTATGATCTCACCAGCTTCAAAGCTGATACTCGCTTTCAAAATTACTTGTATCCTCAGGTCATCATAGACAGGTACCGATGTAAGGAGAAGGGAAGATGGAGCTTGTTCAAGACTCATCTTTCATTTTGATTTATGCTTTAGTATTTATCAAAATTTAACAGAACACTTGTATAATAATTATATTAGTAATGCAATGGATGATGTTGTTGTTTGTTTACTACTTTTCATTGTTGTGATACTGTACATGACGTCCTCCGCCCCAGAACGTTTCCGCCGTTCTTGGTGTTGGGATTATTTAATTATTATTGATCAAGAATTAATCTAGAATTAATTAAGTGATCAAAAGAAGACTAATTAAATATATGGGTTGATCGTCTAAATCATCCATACTTGTATAGTGGGCTAATGCTCCATGGATAATCAAGTTGGGCTAAAGCCCATAGGATGGTCAATGGATGCTCAATGGTGTATTTGAACCCATGGATCCAAGGAAATGGAAGGTCATGACAATTAGGGTTTACCCTAATTGTAACAACTATATAAGATCATATTCTTTGGGAAAAATTGGCCACTATGAATAATAAGAAAGGGCTAGCCGATTTTAGGAGTGTTCAAGTTTCTATCAAGTTATTCAAAGTGTATTTGGTGTTGTGTGAACCATTTGAGGTGTCACACTTGAGGCACTAGGAACTCAAGCTTCATTAAGACATTCTACATCAAAGAGGTATGTATTCTATCTTGTTATATTCATTATTTTGTATGCTAGATTAGGATAATACCTTAGATGTTCATAATTGCATGTATAATAGAGAAAACATAGATCCAAGGTATTTAGGGTTGCATGTACACTTAGGAGTGTTAGAATGCTCAAAACCCAACAGTGGTATCAGAGACTAGGCTTGTTATCAATTATACTTGATGCAAATTGCTGAAAAAATTGATTTTCTGGCTTTCTAGGCACTGGACTCGCTGAGTCCACTGATAACTCGCCGAGTCCATGAGTAAAATCATCCTACTCGTCGAGTAGGCTCATGCACTCGACGAGTAGGAGCCCCAGACAGCATATTTTCGAGTTCTTTTGGCTAGAAATGGACTAGAAACATTACCCTAAGCTGTTTTTGAACTTATAAACTTGTTTTTGATGTGGTAATGTTCATGCTAATCCAATTTCAAAGATAATTGACAATAGATTCATGTTTTGTATTGGTTTAATGTTTAGACTAGTTACATGAAAAAGTTTGATTTGAATTATCTTGTTCTTATGAGTTGCTTAGATTAATAGGAAGTTATGTGAAATTGTTGTTTTCAATCCAAATTAATCTAAGAGTTGATTGTAAAATGTGTTTTTGTAACTTGTCCTCAAGTTATATCAAAAGTCACATTTAAGTTTCATAAAACTCATAAAAGTTGGCAAAGGTTACAAAATGAAGAGTCTTGTCTCCTTGAATCGTTTTATGACTCCATAACTTGTTCTCAAGTTATGGAAGTTCAAGAGTCACTTCATTAAGTAATAAAATGTGTAACTTTAATTAATTCCATAAGTTATAAAATAAAGAAAATTTATTCTTTTATTAGTTTAAAGTCTTCGATAACTTGTCCTTATGTTATGGAACTTGAAGAGTTTTTGGATTAAAACTACTTTAAACACATAGGTTATGCAAATTAATTAGTTTTTGAATAGTTTCAAAACATGCCCTCAAGTTTTGGAATTTGAAAAGTTTTCACTTATGAATACTTTAATACCAAGTTAGCCCTTAGAATTTTAAAAGTAAAAATTCAACCCTTATACTTTATAATATTATAAGTTAATAATATATATATATATATATATATATATATATATATATATATATATATATATATATATGTAGAAGAGTAAAGTCAGTCTTACCGTTAGTAGGCCTCATTCACGAAGTCGGTCTATAAGGGGGGTATAAGGTTACTTCTTATAAAATGGCAGTTTACTGGGTGTCCACTCTCATCCACCGCTTCCTTGACTGGTGGAGGGTCGTTAGCCGAACGGGTAGGACAAGGACTAGAATTCTCCATTCATTAAAAGTATTAATAATAAATACTAAGTAACTAAACCATTTATTAATACCCAATCATAGTTACTTAGGTGTCACACCCCGAAAACCAAAGGCGGAAACATTGATAGCGTTGACTCCACGTTGAGTATCAAATCCAATGCACATAGTAAAACAGTAAACACAAAACATTACATTACATAATTTTGTTTACATATGTTTGAAAGAAAAGTTATACAAGTGTTATACATATATCATATGAACAAAAGTAAAGACGAGTCTTCAGAACGCTCCATCTTCTTCAAAAGTGTCACACCCCGAAAACCGAAGGCGGAAACATTTTCGGGGTTGACTCCACGTTGAGTATCAAATCCAATGCACATAGTAAGTAAAGTAAATCAACCATTACATTACATAATAAAGTTTTACAGTTGTTTCAAAAGTAAAGTTTGTACAGTTGTGATACATAGTATATATAGACAAAATGAAACGGGTCTTCATGTACTCCGTCTTCTGATCAAAAGAAATCTTCGGGTACCTGTTCTAACGCTGACCTGAGAACACAAGCGGTTTGAAAATCAGCATAAAGCTGGTGAGTTCATAAGCGGTTTTGTTTGTGAACATGATTCGAGTTTCCTTTCTGTTTCTGAAATAGTGTATGTACCAAGAAAATCCCATATTTTCTTAATAGTTAGTTATTGATTCAAAATGAAAGGTATCGTAAGTTTGTACACTGAAAACACAATTATTCATGTGAAAATGTATAGTTGGTTATCTGACTGATTAAACTGTTCTATTTGCTTATCATGTGTTACCAGGAAAGTCCCATACTTTCCTTATTGTGTAATTACAAATTGTAAAAGATGTAATGTTATCCAGTTTGTTACTCTTCTAGTTAGGTAAGTGTTACCCAGAAAAGCCCCATGCTTTCCTGCATTTTGGTTTCAAATGTAAACGATGAAAAGATGTAAAAGATGTAAGTGTGATTGGTTCCCATGTTTTCCCCAGGAAAGTCCCGTACTTTCCTGAATGTTAGTTACAGTGTTGTGAAAGATGTAAAAGATGTAAAAGATGTATAAAGTGATTCATTATTACTATAAGTAAATCTCTGTTATCCCAATTGCGAGTTCCATAACCATAAAATAGACTAAAACCTGTGGCAATAAGTAGTCCACATGTGGCAATAAGTCGTCCACATACTTATGACTTTCGTCACCCTTGAACCATTTCGGTTCGGCTGTACCTAGCAGCCAGGTGCGGGGTAGTCAGCCCCGTATAGATCTATACACTCAAGTCACGCTCTCTAAATACCAGAGATTCTGGTTATGGGTGTAGTCCTCCACTCGCGTACCTTGGTGGAGTGTTCTCCAAGGACGTGTCTCCAATTATACAGGATTAACAAATTTACTAGTAATAATATGATAGTCCTCCACTCGCGTATATATGTGGAGTGTTACCGAGGACAAAACAGTGTACAGGTATTATATTCAAATGTCTTATGTAATGCTTTTAACTAATAAAATATGGAAAACCATTTGTGAAATATATGTAAAATATAACAGTTTAAAGACCTATTTCACAATTATATGTTACGTGATCTGCATGTTCAATTGGTTATCAGTTGTGGTAATCAGAAATTAAAGCATATGAATTATAAAACACACATTTGAAAAGATGTTTCGAGTACAAGAATTCCCTTGTACTTTGCTTGTGTTCCCCCCTAAAAACAGTGAAAAACAGTGAAAAGGTAGGGGTATGAACTCACCGGACTCGGAAACGTGTCGGTTTTGAATGCTAGACGTTGGTTCGGGGTTTGATTACTCGCGATGACCCTATGTAAAATGAAATAATGTCCATATATATATATACAATTAGGGATACATTCACTAATCATATGGAACATTACACTCCAATGAGATTAAACACCTTAGAATGAGCGATTGGAGTGACCCGGGTGGCGTTTAGGGACTTGTAAAGGCACTAGGGACTTGGGACTTGAGTTTACTCTCCATAAGTAAACATTTAAATGAGTTTACAAGCACAAAACACACACATACATGAGTTTACGGCCGTAAACTCATGTGGGTGTGGTTTTGGGTGTTTAAATGGCATAAATGGCTTACATGGACATGGGAAATGTTTCTAGGATTTGTTCTAAATGCATGGAATGGATTAAAATCACCAAAATGATTAATTTATGGGAGTTTACGGCCTAGCATAGGCTCCTGGCCATAAACTCCTTAATCCTTATAAAAATGATAATAAATGTTGTTAAAACAAATCACATGTGATTAATAGGATTATTCCAAGACCTATCATGAGTTTTATGGGACATTTGAGGGTTGCTATGGAGTTTACGGCCCATGAGACCCTCTTCATGGCCGTAAACTCTAATATAGGGTGATATAATGTGTTTCAAGGTCTAAAACTTGCATAGAAGGGCTTCTAAAATTTATCTAAATGCTATAGGGGTGTTTAGTTTGCATTCTAACACCAAAAATTTTGGAGTTTACGGCCCAAGAACAAGCCTTGGCCATAAACTCTTAGAAAACCCACAAATGATGTGTTTAAGTCCCTTAAACTATTTTTGGTTGGTCCCTTGATTTATTCGAAGGCTTTTGGTGGTGTTGGTGTTGGGTTTTGAGCATTCTAACACTCCTAAGTGTACATGCAACCCTAAATACCTTGGATCTATGTTTTCTCTATTATACATACAAATAAGAACTTCCAAGGTATTATCCTAATCTAGCATACAAAACAATAACTATAGCAAGATAGAATACATACCTCTTGATGTAGAAAGTCTTCATGAAGCTTGAGTGCCAAGTGCCCCAAGTGTGACACCTCAAATGGAATCACAATCATCAAAACACATGGAATGACTTGAGAGAAAAACCCACACTTCATGAAATCGGCTAGCCCTTCTAGTACACCCACTAGTGCCGATTTTGTCAAGAATAATATCTTTATATAGTGTTACAATTAGGGCAAGCCCTAATTGTCATGACTTTCCATTTCCTTGGATCCATGGGTTCAAATACACCATGGAGCATCCATGAACCATCCTATGGGTTTTAGCCCAACTTGATTATCCATGGAGCATTAGCCCACTATACAAGTATGGATGATTTACACAATCAACCCATATATTTAATTAGTCTTCTTTTGATCACTTAATTAATCCTAGATTAATTCTTGATCAATACTAATTAAATAATCTTATTATTCTTATCATTAATATACTAGAACTTATAATATATTAATAACCATAAGTGTCTTATTTCTCTCATTCAAGTGCATGATGGTATGCAACCCAAATGGACCATGCCGGGTCGGGTCAAGTCTTACCAAATATAGTTATGGACTTAGACATTAATCCAACAGTTTCCCACTTGGATAAGTCTAAAACTATTATTGCGTATGACTTCAGGAACCAACTGGCAATCGTAGCTCTCAAAAGCTTCTGTCGAACTCTGACCTTGTAGATGAACTCTGACCTTTGTCAGTGACTTGTCCATTAGATAAGGGATCATATATTCCTCCATTCTAGATATCATATGGACTGAGACATGGATTATAATCATTCTCTCTGTCCATTTGTTGTTTCCCGATTTCCGATTTATGACAACTGACTAATTGAACAAATCAAATCAGTCCTGGCCCGGCCGAGCACTTCCATTTGTCATCATCAAATCATCGAGGGGCCCACAGATATCGCTTTTATCCCGAAGGTAAAAGGAACGGATAAACTTCGACTCATATGGCTTGTTCTACTACTTGTTGAATCATACACAAAAGCACGTTTTATAGCACCGAGTTACCGAATGCGGTTTCGTGCAATCAATGTACTACCAACTCATAGTAACAACTCATATCTCTAGGTTTGAAGAATATAAGATATTATCGTCTCATGATCACTCGTGATAAAATCCATGAAGTGATTCCAATGAGCGCGGGTTGAATCCAATACTCAGAACTTATGAGCACTCATGATTGTTGTAGCCTTGTCCAACACCTTAGACCTCTACAACCCATCATGACAGTCTTAATTCATATCTACTTCCAACATATGACCGACTGTGGATGGTTTGAATAACTTAGTCATTCCGGAAGAATAACCCAGTTTATTCGGGAAGTCAAAACATGCAAAGTGAAACACAATAATAATAGAATCCAATATGGTATCAACCCTTTGAACATAAATAAAACACCTTTTATTTATCACCATATGATTACACATTATTCATTGTACACTGTTTCAGCTATCAACTTTATTCTTGAATTTAAAACAATAGTTGTCCCATGCTCCAAGCATGTACACTATGTTTTCTTAAACACTAGTCATGCCACACACCAAGTATGCATACTATGTTTGTCTATGATCTTTACTTTGTGAACTAGATCAATTGAACATAACTTCAATGATTCTCTTTTCACACTCCCAAATCCTTACTGCAAATGCGAGAATTCCAAATTCATACCATTTACAGAAATCTGTTAGATTCTAAACTTATATGCATTGATCCTCTTGTAACGATTATGCACAAAGTCAGAAAGACTTGAAAACAATCATTACAGAGTATTCCAAAGGAGATCAGCTCCTTGGAAACATCGTTCTTGCATTAAGTTTCCTAATCTTAAACAGATTGAAAATTCTAACTCTGAAACATTTCCAGATTCCATTTTGACTATCACTTCTGAACAAGAGTTGCCTCCTTACAGATTATGTCAATATGGTCCTTCCAGAATTATCACTATACTTCCAACTGTCCTTGAGCAACCAATCTTTGGTAAACCTTAGATTGTCCTCGACAATTGTTTAATCCTTTTAGTCATATCCAGTTCTAAACCTTTTCCCTTCTTAATGCCCCAGGCATTTGGAAAATTTTAGAACGGATGATTATAGCACATGTAATCGATCCTATATCCGAAGCATATGGGACACGATTCATGATGTCTCACATAAAGACTAAACCAGTCTTTTGCTATAACATTTCCATTTCAATTTGCCAAGTTCTCATAATTCAGATTATGAAAAGGGATGCCGTAATCATAATCGAATTTTAGAACGCAAATAATGGACTCATATACAGAATTTCCTTATGTTGAGCCATTCCAACATGAAATTCATATATATCCTTGACTAAATGATTAAAACCTCAGATCTAAACCTTATAGATTTGATATGAAGTATAATTTCCTCTCCCTTAATTATAGCAAAACAACTTTTTCCCAATTGAAATTTTTGTTTTCTATAATTAACATTGCTAACTTGCAATACTTATCATAATTATCATGCTCCCACTAACATGATGATTATTAGCATAACACTTATGCTTCCACTAGCTTTGACATGTACTCAGAAATCAGCTGGACTTCTAGAAATCAATACTTCATTGACTTTCTTACCAAAGTTCAGATTTCTGATACTAGATTGTTTTGATAAGACTTTATCAAAATCATACACCTTCCCTTAGATAGCACACTTGTGTATCTAAACAATTATTAAGAGGGATGCCGTAATCATAATGTTTAGACCTTTTTGCCACTTCTCACAAGTCCATGTTAGTGTGCCGGTTAACCACACGCGCTCCACTAACGACTTTGAGAATGCAAATATCACAATTGCTATCTAGCTAAAATCTACTTAGTGAAAGTGTTTCCTCACCATCATTTCATGAATCGGAGAGAAACCTTATGACACTTAGATTTGCTGGTGTATGTGTTCTTATCCATGTGAATTGTCAAAACCATAGTCACAAGACAAGGATAATGACAAATCCAAACTCATATGGATTGAACTCAATCTTAACTTCTTGCCACCTGGCAGCTCAAGGGCCTGCCATTGCTTCCAAGTTGGTGTGCAACAAATTGAGAACTCTAAGAACTCAAATGCAAAACCAACTTTAACTGGAATGGGCACAGAATATGTCAACACGATAGGTTATAAACCTCAAGTCGTGTGCTAGTGAAGAACTTCAGGTTTTACTCTTGATTAGTTCTTGAGACCTTCAAGACCTTTAAGACTCCCACTGTCCTCTTGACATATAAGACTCCCTTGTCAAATATCCAAGAGATAGTGTGGATTCTAATCAAGACAAACACTTCAACAATTGGCCTTAGTTGGTCTTTGTTTTATCCAAAACATCACAACTTACCAATTTCAAATGTGCAAGAGTAGAAAACTTTTACTCTTACATTTGACAAGTGTTTTAAACCTTCTTTTGAGACATGTCACTCAAGTTACAATCTTGGAGTATGACTCTAAGACTTGTATTGGAACGAAGTATGACTCATCTTCTTGATTTAACCATTTCAACAATTCAAGATCCTCTTCTTAGTCATAAGAATGCACTAAGATTTTCTTAGAGAACTAATTGTGCTATGGTTTCTTAATCATTAAGATGATCACAAAACGGATACTAAAGTACTCTCCCATCTTTTCAGATTTGAGAAACTTTTATCCTTCTGCCTAAATTGATTCTTCTTATTCGCTCTGCCATACATTGGAACCTTTTTCCAATGTCTCAGAGTTACACTTAAGCTTGTAAGTATAATCATATTTACTGAGCTTTAGTAAACTATGACGAATAGTCTTACCAATCTTTTGTGGTGGACTAAATCAGTGCACAAAACTATGTACTCGATCCTTTAGTCCATTACTTGACTCACACATCCATGTGAACAAGTAATTAGTCTTAATTTTTCCAAAACTTGAAAGTTCTCATTCATCATGCTATACAACTTGCATGATTCCAAGTTCCGGTCCAATTGAAACTTGGGTGATGAGAATCTTTCCTTATTTGGTAAATCTAGACATTACCACAAATGAAAGAATCAATTTCATATTTCCACTCTTGCTCTTAATGGAATCATATAAGCAACAATTTTTCCTCAAATGCCATTGTAAGGATATTTTTAAAATAAATAAAATCAAAAATTTTTCTTTTATTTTAAAACTTTGCGGAAAAAACTTATCCTTACAATCCATAAGCACATGAAAACTTGTTGTTATCTATTCCTAAGCAATATCTCATAACTCCTAAGAAGTAGCTCAAGAATCCGATCTTCAAACTATGCGATAGAAATCCATCTACGCCATCAGATTCAGCATATTCTTTCTTTAAGTTTCTTCACCTTTTCTTTGATTCTTAAAACATCACCATGTGACCCAGTCACATCATGTATCAAGAATCTCAGAATAGAAACTTAACAGAGTTAGATAGTGGAATTTACCTGAAGTAGAGTCAAACTTATTGACTTTAACATCCTTAGGTAAATTTGGCAGCTTCGTGACCAATGCCCCTTTCTTTGGCAATACAAACATATGGACCCTTTGATAATGGTACATGGGACTATCACAAACTTAGCTTTTCTCTTTACCATTTGGTCAACCGAGTTGACTCTGGCCGATCCCTTTCCATTGGGAAGAGAATGCTTTACTGGATATCCAATGTCATCATTGTCAATGTCCATAAAGTTTTAGGAAGTTGATCTTAGCAAATAGATAAGATCATTAAGGGTCTTGTCATAGTCTGTTTCATAGGTGTTCCAAAAGAACTCACTATGTGACTTAGAAAGTGATTGAACCACCAACTTTCTCAAGACTTTGACACCCAACTCTCCCGGCTTGTCAATATGTGACTACATCTCCAAGATGTGTTCACACCTAGACCTTGCCTTGCCAATAGGGCTTGAGTGACCTTAAACTTTTCAAGAACTTGTGGGTTAGGGAGAATAGTTGGAGGAGGAAAAAGAAGTATGATATCCATGGGACATCATCTTCATTAGGAAACCTTGTTTCAAGAGATTTGGGAAGATCATAAGTGTCTAAACCAGACATCTTTTGGGAGATATTCAAGATAGTTGATCTTAAGTCCTTAATATGACACCCAATATGAAATATTAAGGCTAGGACCCAACAAACTATTTTATAACTTAGAAGAGGTATGCCGTAATCCAAGCTATAAAATATTTGAAGGTAGGTGAATGACGATTCACCAATTTCCACCAAGATAAACGAAATGTATTATTAGGTTTTAATTGGTTGTGAAACTCCTAGATCTTTGAGATTCATTGAACTTTTCAAAGGCATGTTTCAATCTCGAGTGTGCCCTCCAAGTTTTGTGACTGGGATGCCGAGGATCACAAAACGAGATGTGAAGTAACCATGCAAATCACTTGGTACCCTTAATAAATTACCCCTCAATCGATGTGCCGGTTTACCACACACGCTCCATCGATACTATGATAAATATCAAGTCACCCTTTACCTACCTTGTTAAGTCCAAGTTAGTGTGCCGGTTAACCACACACGCTCCACTAACGACTTAGACAAAGTGTAAAGTGTAATTTCATGGGTTAGCACCTTATTCACATTTTTCCTAAGTAACTAAGATTGGGTATTATTAAGAGTTTAGTTACTTAGTATTATCATTAATACTTTTAATGAAGGGAGAATTCTAGTCCTGTCAAACCCGTTCGGCTAACGACCCTCCACCAGTCAAGCAAGCGGTGGGTGAGAGTGGACACCCATTAAGTTGCCATTTTATAGGCAACAACCTTATACCCACCTTATAGACCGGCTTCGTGAATGAGGCGTACTAGCGGTAAGACTGACTTTACTCTTATACATATATATATATTATTAACTTATAATATTATAAAGTATAAGGGTTGAATTTTAACTTTTAAAATTCTAAGGGCTAACTTGGAATTAAAGTATTCATACTTGAAAACTTTTTCAAATTCCAAAACTTGAGGGCAAGTTTTGAAACTATTCAAAACTAATTAATTCCATAACTTATGTGTTTAAAGTAGTTTTAATCCAAAAACTCTTCAAGTTCCATAACTTGAGGACAAGTTATGGAAGACTTTAAACTAATAAAAGAAGTAACTTTTTCCTTTATTTTATAACTTATGGATTTAATTATGGTTACATATTTTTTTCTTTAATGAAGTGACTCTTGAACTTCCATAACTTGAGGACAAGTTATGGAGTCATAAAAATTATTCAATGACACAAGACTCTTCATTTGTAACCATTGCCAACTCTTATGAATTTTATGAGTCTTTAATGTGACTCTTCATGTAACTTGAGGACAAGTTACACAAACACATTTTATACTCAACTCTTAGATTAAAATGGATTGAAAACAACTATTTCACTCAACATTTCTATTAATCTAAGCAACTCATAAGAACAAGATAATTCAAATCAAACTTTTTCATGTAATTAGTCTAAACCTTAAACTAATACAAAACATGAATCTATTGACAATTATCTTTGAAAATGGATTAGCATGAACATTACCACATCAAAAACAAGTTTATAAGTTCAAAAACAACTTAGGGTAATGTTCCTAGTCCATTTCTAGCCAAAAAACTCGAAAATATGTTGTCTGGGGGTCCAACTCGTCGAGTGCATGAACAAACTCGGCGAGTTGGATCGAATTGATCACTTTTAAGGCATGGACTCGTCGAGTCTCCTGATGGACTCGCCGAGTCTGATGGCCAGACAGCACCAGATTCGTTTTTTCCGCTTCTATTGCAGGTATAACAAGAAAACAAGCCTAGGCTCTGATACCACTGTTGGGTTTTGAGCATTCTAACACTCCTAAGTGTACATGCAACCCTAAATACCTTGGATCTATGTTTTCTCTATTATACATACAAATAAGAACTTCCAAGGTATTATCCTAATCTAGCATACAAAACAATAACTATAGCAAGATAGAATACATACCTCTTGATGTAGAAAGTCTTCATGAAGCTTGAGTGCCAAGTGCCCCAAGTGTGACACCTCAAATGGAATCACAATCATCAAAACACATGGAATGACTTGAGAGAAAAACCCACACTTCATGAAATCGGCTAGCCCTTCTAGTACACCCACTAGTGCCGATTTTGTCAAGAATAATATCTTTATATAGTGTTACAATTAGGGCAAGCCCTAATTGTCATGACTTTCCATTTCCTTGGATCCATGGGTTCAAATACACCATGGAGCATCCATGAACCATCCTATGGGTTTTAGCCCAACTTGATTATCCATGGAGCATTAGCCCACTATACAAGTATGGATGATTTACACAATCAACCCATATATTTAATTAGTCTTCTTTTGATCACTTAATTAATCCTAGATTAATTCTTGATCAATACTAATTAAATAATCTTATTATTCTTATCATTAATATACTAGAACTTATAATATATTAATAACCATAAGTGTCTTATTTCTCTCATTCAAGTGCATGATGGTATGCAACCCAAATGGACCATGCCGGGTCGGGTCAAGTCTTACCAAATATAGTTATGGACTTAGACATTAATCCAACAGTTGGATGGCTTTCTAACACTTTAAAATTGATTTTATGCCTTGTTTTAGGGAGTTTACGGCCCAAGCACTCCCCTTGGCCGTAAACTCACATAAGTCCTTCAAATGATATGATTCAAGTGTCCAAATGCTATATTCAAGGTCCTATAATTCATATCTAAGCCATAGAAGTGATTTGGAAGGGTTTAAAGGCATGAAAACCCTAGATTAATGAGTTTACGGCCCAAGAATGCTCCTTGGCCGTAAACTCCTTCAAACTTCACAAAGTTCAAGTTTTAATTGATTAGAGTCCATATCTTAAAGTCCCTTAGGCATATCTAAAGTCCAATTGAGTTTTGGAAGGAGTTTAAGAGCTTAAAACCCCATAAAATGGATTTTACGGCCCAAGCTTGCTCCTTGGCCGTAAACTCATGTTCTTGACCCCAAAACTCAATTAATTCATCAATTTGAAGGCTAAAGATGTTGAATAACATGCTAGAGAGGTTACCTTAAAGATTTGAAGCCTTAAACTTGTGATTTGGACCTTAATTCTAGCTTGGAGGAGAGAGGTTGTAAGAGTTTAGTGAGAATTTGGCCAAAGGCTTCAAATGGAGTCTTAAACATGTTTATATAATGTTCGGGAATTGGACACGATAGAATTCTACCCGATACCGATATTGAGTGAGGTTTTTGGTCGTATCCGATTGAGTTACCGTAACCCGATATGGAAATTTCTAGAAATATTCCGATCACTAATGTTGGGTGTTAAAATGATTTCTAAATGTATTAAGACACCCATTAATTCATTTTAAATGTGTACTAATAAATGACTTAATTATACGGAAGATCGTAAATCGAATTTGGAATGACGATTGGTTGCGCGAGTTGGACTACAAAAGACTTACAATAATTTATACGAAAATTTCGGGTTGTTACATTATCCCCCCGTTAGAGGGAATTTCGTCCCGAAATTCAAAGTTTGAAACACAAGACAAGATACAAATCATGGATTAGAAAAGAGTTGTGGATATTTTTGTTTAATCGAGTCTTCCGCTCCCAAGTGAACTCCGGTCCTCGCTTGGCATTCCAGCGATCCTTCACCAATGGGATGCGACTCTGTTTCGTACGTTTGACTTCTCGATCCATGATTTCGATCGGTTCCTCCACAAAGTTAAGGCTTTCATTGATCTGGATCTCGTCTAAGGGAATTGTTAGGGTTTCATCGGATAGGCACTTTTTGAGATTTGAAACATGGAAGACGGGATGAATGTTACTGAGTTCGTGAGGTAAATGAAGTTTGTAGGCAACTGGACCGATCCTGGAGAGGATCTCATAGGGTCCAATGTACCTTGGATTAAGTTTCCCACGCTTACCAAGACATACAGTGCCTTTCCAGGGCAAGACTTTTAACAGAACACGGTCTCCAACCTGGAATTCTAAGGGTTTCCGACGATTATCGGCGTAACTCTTTTGATGATCACGTGAGGCTTTCAGTCGGTTACGGATTTGAATGATCTTTTCGGTGGTTTCGCGGATGATTTCAGGACCAGTGAGAGCACTGTCGGGAACTCGATTCCTGGCTAACTGTGTATCCCCCACCTCGGCCCAGCACAGAGGGGATCTGCACTTACGACCGTATAAGGCTTCGAATGGAGCAACCCTAATGCTGGTGTGGTAACTGTTGTTGTACGAGAATTCGATCAAGGATAGATGTGTATCCCACGATTTTCCAAAGTCGATGACACATGCCCTAAGCATGTCTTCCAGGGTTTGAATTGTTCTTTCACTTTGTCCATCGGTCTGAGGATGATATGCCGTGCTCATATCTAGTTTGGTTCCAAGGGCTTTCTGAAGGGATTGCCAGAATCTGGAGGTAAACCTGCTATCTCGATCAGAGATAATGGATACAGGTACACCGTGTAGACGTACTACTTCCTGGATGTAGATTCGCGCAAGTCTTTCCATCTTGTATGATTCTTTAATTGGAACGAAGTGAGCGGATTTTGTTAAACGATCAACAATTACCCAAATGGTATCGTACCCACTAGAACACTTGGGTAGTTTGGTGATGAAGTCCATGGTAATCATCTCCCATTTCCACTCGGGAATCTCGGGTTGTTGAAGTAGACCTGAAGGTTTCTGATGTTCGACTTTGACTTTGGCGCAAGTCAAGCACTTGCCCACGAATGTAGCTATCTCAGCTTTCATGTTTGGCCACCAATATTGTTTCTTGAGATCCAAGTACATCTTGTCAGAACCTGGGTGAACAGAGTATTTAGTTTTGTGCGCTTCTTCCATGACTATTTCTCTGAATCCTTCGGATTTGGGAATCCAGATCCGATTCATGAAACAGTGAACTCCGTCACCTCTGATCTCAAGTTTCTTTTCCATCCCTCTCAAAGCTTCAGTTGTCATGTTCTCAGATTTCAGGGCTTCTAACTGAGCTTCTCGGATTTGCACGGGTAGGTTGGAATGGATGGTCATCGCCTGGTTCTTCACTTTGTGGCCTGCACTATCCTTTCGACTAAGGGCATCTGCTACCACGTGGGCCTTGCCGGGGTGGTAACGGATTTCACACTCATAATCACTGAGTAATTCTACCCATCGCCGTTGCCTCATGTTTAAGTCTTTTTGATTAAAGATGTGTTGTAAGCTCTTGTGATCAGTGAAGATTGTGCACTTGGTTCCGTAGAGATAATGTCTCCAAATCTTTAATGCAAAGACTACAGCTCCTAGTTCCAAGTCGTGTGTAGTATAGTTGACCTCGTGTGCTTTCAACTGCCATGAGGCGTAAGCAATCACCTTTCCTCTTTTCATAAGCACACAGCCTAAACCTTGATTAGACGCATCGCAGTAGACGACGAAGTCCTCTGTCCCTTCGGGCAGAGATAGAATAGGCGCGCTACATAAGGCTTTCTTTAATGTTTGGAATGCAGTTTCTTGTTTATCACTCCAACAAAAGGGTACACCTTTCTGTGTTAGAGTGGTTAAACGTTTGGCGATTTTGGAAAAGTTTTGAATGAATCGTCGATAGTAGCTGGCGAGACCCAAGAATTGACGAATTTCTGTGGGTGTTTTCGGTGCCGACCAGTTCTCTATTGCTTTAATTTTGGAAGGATCAACATGAATACCCTCCCCGCTTACCACGTGACCGAGGAAAGTTACCTTCCGTATCCAGAATTCACATTTGGAAAATTTCGCGTATAGATTTTCGGATCTAAGGGTCTCCAACACTAGCCTCAAGTGTTGTTTGTGGTCTTCTTCGCTTCGGGAGTAAACGAGGATGTCGTCAATGAACACTATGACGAATTTGTCTAAGAATGGACGGCACACCCGGTTCATAAGGTCCATGAACACAGCCGGTGCATTGGTTAGACCGAAGGGCATCACTACGAACTCGTAGTGTCCATACCGAGTCCTAAAAGCTGTTTTGGGCACATCACTTTCATGAACTCGCAACTGATGGTACCCTGACCGAAGGTCTATCTTAGAAAAGTAGCTGGCTCCCTGAAGTTGATCGAAGAGGTCATCTATTCGTGGAAGAGGATATCGGTTCTTGACGGTCAATTTGTTCAGTTCACGATAATCGATACACATCCGAAAGGATCCATCTTTCTTCTTGACAAACAGAACCGGAGCTCCCCAGGGTGAGGAACTCTGCCTAATGAATCCTTTACTGAGCAACTCATTGAGTTGACTAGATAACTCCTGCATTTCTGCCGGAGCTAAGCGATACGGAGATTTTGCTACTGGAGTAGCTCCAGGAATTAGGTCAATGCGGAACTCGACCTGACGTTCGCGAGGGATTCCTGGAAGCTCTTCGGGGAACACATCAGGAAAATTGCAGACCTCGGGGATGCTCGCGAGGTCTTTTACTTCTTGATTCTTGTTGATTACATGAGTTAAGAATGCAATGCACTCCTTTCGAAGGAGCTTTCGAGCTTTGATGCAAGAGATGATATGAAGATTGGAACTGAGTTTATCGCCATAGATTACTAGAGTTTGATCCGAAGGAAAATTGAGACGGATAGCTTTTTCGTAACAAAGAATGTCAGCATGATTGGGACTCAACCAATCCATGCCAATGATAACATCAAATCTCTTAATGGAGACGGGCATGAGATCTATAGGAAATGAGTGATCGTTTAAGGTAAGCGTACAACCTATGAATATATCGTTAGTGCGTTCTTTCTCACCGTTAGCCATCTCGACGGTAAACGTTTCAGTTAATGGTTGAGGATTTGGTTTTAGATTATGTTTGAATGCATGACTAACAAAACTCCTTTCAGCACCCGAATCGAAAAGTATACTAGCATACGAGTTGTCGAGAAGGAACGTACCCGAAACAACAGTGGGATCAGCAACCGCTTCCTCTCGTCCCATGGTCAGAATCCTTCTAGTGTTATCAGCAGTTGACTTCTTGGGACAGTTCCTTTTGAAATTCCCAACTTCTCCACAGTTGTAGCAGGCTTGACTAACACCTGCTCCCGATGATTGGTTGGCTGATTGAGTAGGAGTTCTGCAGAATCGAACTGTGTGACCTTTCTTACCATAGTTGGTGCAAGACAATTCTCGGCAGGGACCAGGATCATGATGGTATTTACACTTGTCACACAGTGGGAGGTTTCCAGCATATTTACTGGTAGGAGTTGAGGTTGAGGATCCCATGACAGAAATTGCAGTAACAGGAGTAACAGTAGCACCATGGACTGCTACCGTTTGTTGTTTCTTGGAAGATCCTTGAGAAGATTGACCCTTCTTCTTTTTCCAGAATTTCCTATTTTCACCACTCCTTTGAGTCGGTTCAGAAGTGGTAGTGATTTCCTTAACGTCATCGTTGTGATCAATCAGAATTTGAGCCAAAGTCTTGGCACTATCATAAGTATTCGGACGAGCAGCCAAAACATGACTCTTCGTTGGTTGAGATAACCCCCAAACGAACCTTTCGATCTTTTTGTTTTCAGGAGTGACTAATCCCAGGCAGAGAAGTGCGAGATCATCAAATCGGGAAGTATAAGCAGCAACGTCAGAACCTTTCATCCTCAAGTTCCAAAGCTCGTGCTCTAATTTTTGCATTTCGCCACGGGGGCAGTACTCAGCAATGAGAAGTTCTTTCATGGCCTCCCAGCCCATGGCATTGGCTACAGGTAAGGTCAGAGATTTGACTCGGCCATTCCACCAAGTCAAGGCTTTATCCTCGAAGGTACAAGCCGCAAATTTAACTTTATCAGACTCTGCACAAGCACAGATTTCGAAGATGGACTCAATTTTCTCGAACCATCGGGATAAGGAAATGACACCTCCAGTGCCATTAAAGGAGGTTGGTTTCGCGTTCATGAAATCCTTATAAGAATTTCCTCTTTGATGCCCCCGACTACCTTCAGGGTTTTGAGATTGAGAACCACCTCCTGAACCATTAGAGTTCATTTGCGACATAGCTGCTACCATTGCAGCTGTCATCATCGTTTGGAGTGATGCTAGGTCAAACTGGGGAGGGGGTGGCGGCGAAGAGGGATTATCGTTGTTCTTTGAGTTGGGTCTTTTTCTTGGAGGCATCTTGATCTAAAAAGATCAGGAAAGAGAGGATCATAAGTCCTCTGAATTGAATTAAGAGATATGGGACAGGAGATATCTCATCAAGGCAATTATAGCATCATACTAAGCGAATAAGCAGAAAGGAGTTATCTATATAGAACGTTTTATCGCAAGAGTAATAATCAAGGATTAATGCGTATACAAGAATTTCTACAAAGGAACGGCTCAAGAAATACTCCCATAGTATTTCATGGTTTGCTGCAGCGACGATTTGTTGTTTGGGATTTTGGGTAAGTTTTAGGCATGCCGCATATTACACTCACTCCCAAGCACATGTTGGCCGTGTCTCGAATAAATATAGTTGGCCAGGCTATATTGACCCTAGACACGACTACATAACTGCCCATGTTTAACCATAGTACACAACACCCAATTACTTATGTTCGGTTCTACTTGTAGTTACGGATAGTGACGATTCGGTATACTTGTATACTTTATGAAAATACTTGTAGTTAGAAGATACTTTTAATTCAGAGCACTTAGGCCCTTTAGTGTTTATAGTTTTATACCATGTAAGGTTTGGTATACTTCATTCACTATAAACAAGGGCTCTGATACCAATCTGTCACACCCCGAAAACCGAAGGCGGAAACATTTCCGGGGTTGACTCCACGTTGAGTATCAAATCCAATGCACATAGTAAGTAAAGTAAATCAACCATTACATTACATAATAAAGTTTTACAGTTGTTTCAAAAGTAAAGTTTGTACAGTTGTGATACATAGTATATATAGACAAAATGAAACGGGTCTTCATGTACTCCGTCTTCTGATCAAAAGAAATCTTCGGGTACCTGTTCTAATGCTGACCTGAGAACACAAGCGGTTTGAAAATCAGCATAAAGCTGGTGAGTTCATAAGCGGTTTTGTTTGTGAACATGATTCGAGTTTCCTTTCTGTTTCTGAAATAGTGTATGTACCAAGAAAATCCCATATTTTCTTAATAGTTAATTATTGATTCAAAATGAAAGGTATCGTAAGTTTGTACACTGAAAACACATTTATTCATGTGAAAATGTATAGTTGGTTATCTGACTGATTAAACTGTTCTGTTTGCTTATCATGTGTTACCAGGAAAGTCCCATACTTTCCATATTGTGTAATTACAAATTGTAAAAGATGTAATGTTATCCAGTTTGTTACTCTTCTAGTTAGGTAAGTGTTACCCAGAAAAGCCCCATGCTTTCCTGCATTTTGGTTTCAAATGTAAACGATGAAAAGATGTAAAAGATGTAAGTGTGATTGGTTCCCATGTTTTCCCCAGGAAAGTCCCGTACTTTCCTGAATGTTAGTTATAGTGTTGTGAAAGATGTAAAAGATGTATAAAGTGATTCATTATTACTATAAGTAAATCTCTGTTATCCCAATTACGAGTTCCATAACCATACAATAGACTAAAACCTGTGGCAATAAGTAGTCCACATGTGGCAATAAGTCGTCCACATACTTATGACTTTCGTCACCCTTGAACCATTTCGGTTCGGCTGTAGCTAGCAGCCAGGTGCGGGGTAGTCAGCCCCGTATAGATCTATACACTCAAGTCACGCTCTCTAAATACCAGAGATTCTGGTTATGGGTGTAGTCCTCCACTCGCGTACCTTGGTGGAGTGTTCTCCAAGGATGTGTCTCCAATTATACAGGATTAACAAATTTACTAGTAATAATATGATAGTCCTCCACTCGCGTATATATGTGGAGTGTTACCGAGGACAAAACAGTGTACAGGTATTAAATTCAAATGTCTTATGTAATGCTTTTAACTGATAAAATATGGAAAACCATTTGTGAAATATATGTAAAATATAACAGTTTAAAGACCTATTTCACAATTATATGTTACGTGATCTGCATGTTCAATTGGTTATCAGTTGTGGTAATCAGAAATAAAAGCATATGAATTATAAAACACACATTTGAAAAGATGTTTCGAGTACAAGAATTCCCTTGTACTTTGCTTGTGTTCCCCCCTAAAAATAGTGAAAAACAGTGAAAAGGTAGGGGTATGAACTCACCGGACTCGGAAACGTGTCGGTTTTGAATGCTAGACGTTGGTTCGGGGTTTGATTACTCGCGATGACCCTATGTAAAATGAAATAATGTCCATATATATACAATTAGGGATACATTCACTAATCATATGGAACATTACACTCCAATGAGATTAAACACCTTAGAATGAGCGATTGGAGTGACCCGGGTGGCATTTAAGGACTTGTAAAGGCACTAGGGACTTGGGACTTGAGTTTACTCTCCATAAGTAAACATTTAAATGAGTTTACAAGCACAAAACACACACATACATGAGTTTACGGCCGTAAACTCATGTGGGTGTGGTTTTGGGTGTTTAAATGGCATAAATGGCTTACATGGACATGGGAAATGATTCTAGGATTTGTTCTAAATGCATGGAATGGATTAAAATCACCAAAATGATTAATTTATGGGAGTTTACGGCCTAGCATAGGCTCCTGGCCGTAAACTCCTTAATCCTTATGAAAATGATGATAAATGTTGTTAAAACAAATCACATGTGATTAATAGGATTATTCCAAGACCTATCATGAGTTTTATGGGACATTTGAGGGTTGCTATGGAGTTTACGGCCCATGAGACCCTCTTCATGGCCGTAAACTCTAATATAGGGTGATATAATGTGTTTCAAGGTCTAAAACTTGCATAGAAGGGCTTCTAAAATTTATCTAAATGCTATACGGGTGTTTAGTTTGCATTCTAACACCAAAAATTTTGGAGTTTACAGCCCAAGAACAAGCCTTGGCCGTAAACTCTTAGAAAACCCACAAATGATGTGTTTAAGTCCCTTAAACTATTTTTGGTTGGTCCCTTGATTTATTCCAAGGCTTTTGGTGGTGTTGGATGGCTTTCTAACACTTTAAAATTGATTTTATGCCTTGTTTTAGGGAGTTTACGGCCCAAGCACTCCCCTTGGCCATAAACTCACATAAGTCCTTCAAATGATATGATTCAAGTGTCCAAATGCTATATTCAAGGTCCTATAATTCATATCTAAGCCATAGAAGTGATTTGGAAGGGTTTAAAGGCATGAAAACCCTAGATTAATGAGTTTACGGCCCAAGAATGCTCCTTGGCCGTAAACTCCTTCAAACTTCACAAATTTCAAGTTTTAATTGATTAGATTCCATATCTTAAAGTCCCTTAGCCATATCTAAAGTCCAATTGAGTTTTGGAAGGAGTTTAAGAGCTTAAAACCCCATAAAATGGAGTTTACGGCCCACGCTTGCTCCTTGGCCGTAAACTCATGTTCTTGACCCCAAAACTCAATTAATTCATCAATTTGAAGGCTAAAGATGTTGAATATCATGCTAGAGAGGTTACCTTAAAGATTTGAAGCCTTAAACTTGTGATTTGGACCTTAATTCTAGCTTGGAGGAGAGAGGTTGTAAGAGTTTAGTGAGAATTTGGCCAAAGGCTTCAAATGGAGTCTTAAACATGTTTATATAATGTTCGGGAATTGGACACGATAGAATTCTACCCGATACCGATATTGAGTGAGGTTTTTGGTCGTACCCGATTGAGTTACCGTAACCTGATATGGTAATTTCTAGAAATATTCCGATCACTAATGTTGGGTGTTAAAATGATTTCTAAATGTATTAAGACACCCATTAAGTCATTTTAAATGTGTACTAATAAATGACTTAATTATACGGAAGATCGTAAATCGAATTTGGAATGACGATTGGTTGAGCGAGTTGGACTACAAAAGAGTTACAATAATTTATACGGAAATTTCGGGTTGTTACAAAACGGTGGCGGTGTACCTGTCTAACGCTGACCTGAGAATACAAGCGGTTTGAAAATCAGCATAAAGCTGGTGAGTTCGTAAGCGGTTTAGTTTTGAAAAGAACGAGTTTCCTTTGCTTTCCGAAAAAGTTGTTGTTCAAGAAAATCCCATATTTTCTTATGAAAATAGTTTAGTTATCTTTTGTTACAAATTCGAAAACGGTTTCTTATGTTATTCCTGGAAAATCCCATATTTTCCTAATAGTTTAGTTATTCGTTTGTTACTGTATTTGTTTCTAATTTCGTTACTAATTGTTATGTTACTTCAGGAAAATCCCATATTTTCCTATGTGTTGAGGTTGGTTCTTAAGTTTAATTTCGAAGTACTAATGATTACCATACTCGTAGTATTAGTTAAGTATTCTAAACTCTTAGTTATTCTACATTCAAATGTCTATCATCTACTAACTTAGTTGTATTTTCGAATATTTGGATTCACCAGAAACGTACATTACAATATTTTCGATTATTCTGATGATTTCCAAAAGAGTACATTAGTTGTATTTTCGTATCTCTGGCGACATTCTAAGGTGGATGTATTCGAAACTCAGTAGAGGTCCATAGGTGTACTTTCGTATTAGATTCGAAACTTTGGTGACATTCAAGGCGTACACTAACTGTATATTCGAAGTCTTGGTGTCATCCAAAGGCATTATTTCGCATTCGTAGTCCTATTTATATTCGTATTCGTATTCGTTCTATCCTATTAATTATATTCGTATTCACATTCGTATTCGTACTAACCTAATAGTTATATTCGTATTCGTATTCGTACTATACTATTGGTTATATACGTATTCGTATTCGTATTCGTATTCATATTCGTACTAGTCTATTCGTTATATTCGTATTCGTATTCGTATTCATATTCGTACTATTCTATTGGTTATATTCGTATTCGTATTCGTATTCGTATTTTGTACTATCCTATTGGATATATTCGTATTCGCTTTCGTATTCGTATTCGTACTAATTTTAGTTTATGTTAAATGTGATTTCTTTTGCAAAAATGTAATATACTTCAAAACACTTTTTATAGAAATCTCACTATAGTCTGACAATATACCCTGCAATTCGAATCATTAGTTATCACGATTTTCGATATTAGAAACATACATGAAATAAAACATTTGGACTGAAAATACGTTTAAGTACAAGATTCCTTGTACTTTTGCTTGTATTCCCCCCTGAAAACGTTGAAAACCATTTGAAAAACACATGAAAAAAGGGTAGGGGTATGAACTCACCGGTTGAGAAACACGTCAGTTTGGATCCTAAACGTCAGTTCTGGGTTCGCGAATGCACAAGATTCCTACGGATTATCAAATGATATACATTTTTTTTCGGCCCTAGAGACCCATTCCCCATCAGTTTACGGCCGTAAACTCATGGTGTGGTACTTTTGGTTGCTAAATGGCTTCATATCAATTGGGAATAATTGCTAGACTTGGATTTTTGGCTTTGTAATGGATTAAAACTTACAAAGGGACCATTTATTGGAGTTTACGGCAGTAAACATGGAGTTTACGGCCGTAAACTCCCCCGCACACATGATCTTTGATGTTTTGGTCCTAAATCAATCACATGTGATTCTAATGATTTTTCCTAAGCCTTGTATCAATTTTTGGGGGACTTTTGGCATGCTTTTAGGAGTTTACGGCCCATGAACACCCTCATGGCCGTGAACTCTTATGAAAGGGTGATTTTATATGTTTTAAGGTCCAATACTTGTTTGTAAACACTTCTAGAATTTATGCCAAGGCTTTAGGTTTGTTAAAGTGGCATTTTAACACATTTAGAGGAGTTTACTCCCCATTTTAATGAGTTTACGGCCCAAGATTGTTCTTGGGCAGTAAACTCAAGTTTACTCCTCTAAGTTGATGTTCAATGTATTCCAAGGCCAATTCCATAAGTCTACAAGTCGTATCTAAGCCTTATTGGTGTTTTGGAAGGGTTTAAGGGCTTAAAAACCCCTTTAATATGTGTTTACTCTCCATGATATGGATTTTATGGACCAAGCATGATCTTGGGCAGTAAAATCATTTTTAATCTCCAAAAATTAAGTTCAAGGTGTTTTAAGTCCGGTCCATTAACCCATTAAGCCATATCTAAGCTCCAAAGGTCGATTGGAAGGGTTTTTGGGCTCCAAACCCCATTTTATATGAGTTCACGGCCTAGGACTGTTCCAGGGCCGTAAACTCATGAATGTGGTTCTATTCCATGATTTGAACTCGAATTTGAAGGCTAGAGGGGTTGCATAACAAGTTAGGGAAGGTACCTTGGTGATTATAAGCCTTAAATTTGAGATTCGGACCCTTAAACTTGGATTTAGGAGAGAGGCTAGAGAGAGAGTAAAGAGAGGAAGCAAAAGCATCAAATGAATGTTTAAACACGTTTAAATAGGTCCCAGAACTTGGACACGGTGGAATTCTACCCGATACCGGCATTAAACGGGGCTTTTGGTCGCACCCGATTAAGTTGCCGTTACCCGACGGGGACGTTTCTAAAATTTCTGAAATAAACATTTTCGGCTAATTTCATGAGTTCCTAAGGGTTTTAGACACTCATTAGTATCAAATAAACATATAAGTTTAAATAATTTAACCCAAGACGAAATCGGAACGAACTGATAAACGGCGAGTTTTACGGGTAGAACGGGTTTTTCGGTGATGGAAAATTTCGGGTTGTTACATTTGTTGGATTAATGTCTAAGTCCATAACTATATTTGGTAAGACTTGACCCGACCCGGCATGGTCCATTTGGGTTGCATGGCATCATGCACTTGGATAGACTAAATGAGAGAAATAAGACACTTAAGGTTATTAATATATTATAAGTTCTAGTATATTAATAATAAGAATAATGAGATTATTTAATTAGTATTGATCAAGAATTAATCTAGGATTAATTAAGTGATCAAAAGAAGACTAATTAAATATATGGGTTGATTGTGTAAATCATCCATACTTGTATAGTGGGCTAATGCTCCATGGATAATCAAGTTGGGCTAAAACCCATATGATGCTCCATGGATGCTCCATGGTGTATTTGTACCCATGGATCCAAGGAAATGGAAAGTCATGACAATTAGGGTTTGCCCTAATTGTAACACTATATAAGCATCATATTATTCACCAAAATTGGCACTAGTGGGTGTACTAGAAGGGCTAGCCGATTTCATGAAGTGTGGGTTTTCTCTCAAGTTATTCCATGTGTATTTGGTGTTGTGTGAACCATTTGAGGTGTCACACTTGGGGCACTAGGCACTCAAGCTTCATGAAGACTTTCTACACCAAAGAGGTATGTATTCTATCTTGCTATAGTCATTGTTTTGTATGCTAGATTAGGATAATACCTTGGATGTTCTTATTTGCATGTATAATAGAGAAAACATAGATCCAAGGTATTTAGGGTTGCATGTACACTTAGGAAGTGTTAGAATGCTCAAAACCCAACAGTGGTATCAGAGCCTAGGCTTGTTTTCTTGTTATACTTGCAAAAGAAGCTGGAAAATCGAGTTTTGATGCTGTCTGCCCAGCAGACTCGCCGAGTCCATGAATGGACTCGCCGAGTCCAAGGCAAAATGCATCCAACTCGCCGAGTTGGTTCGTGCACTCGACGAGTTGGACCCCCAGACAGCATAAACTCGACTGTTTTGGCTAGAAATGGACTAGGAACATTACCCTAAGTTGTTTTTGAACTTATAAACTTGTTTTTGATGTGGTAATGTTCATGCTAATCCATTTTCAAAGATAATTGTCAATAGATTCTTGTTTTGTATTAGTTTAAGGTTTAGACTAATTACATGGAAAAGTTTGATTTGAATTATCTTGTTCTTATGAGTTGCTTAGATTAATAGAAATGTTGAGTGAAATAGTTGTTTTCAATCCATTTTAATCTAAGAGTTGAGTATAAAATGTGTTTGTGTAACTTGTCCTCAAGTTACATGAAGAGTCACATTAAAGACTCATAAAATTCATAAGAGTTGGCAATGGTTACAAAATGAAGAGTCTTGTGTCATTGAATGTTTTTTTTTTATGACTCCATAACTTGTCCTCAAGTTATGGAAGTTCAAGAGTCACTTCATTAAAGAAAAATATGTAACCATAATTAAATCCATAAGTTATAAAATAAAGGAAAAGTTAATTCTTTTATTAGTTTAAAGTCTTCCATAACTTGTCCTCAAGTTATGGAACTTGAAGAGTTTTTGGATTAAAACTACTTTAAACACTTAAGTTATGGAAATTAATTAGTTTTGAATAGTTTCAAAACTTGCCCTCAAGTTTTGGAATTTGAAAAGTTTTCAAGTATGAATACTTTAATTCCAAGTTAGCCCTTAGAATTTTAAAAGTTAAAATTCAACCCTTATACTTTATAATATTATAAGTTAATAATATATATATGTATAAGAGTAAAGTCAGTCTTACCGCTAGTACGCCTCATTCACGAAGCCGGTCTATAAGGTGGGTATAAGGTTGTTGCCTATAAAATGGCAACTTAATGGGTGTCCACTCTCACCCACCGCTTGCTTGACTGGTGGAGGGTCGTTAGCCGAACGGGTTTGACAGGACTAGAATTCTCCCTTCATTAAAAGTATTAATGAAAAATACTAAGTAACTAAACTCTTAATAATACCCAATCTTAGTTACTTAGGAAAAATGTGAATAAGGTGCTAATCCATGAAATTACACTTTGCACTTTGTTTAAGTCGTTAGTGGAGCGTGTGTGGTTAACCGGCACACTAACTTGGACTTAACAAGGTAGGTAAAGGGTGACTTAATATTTATCATAGTATCGATGGAGCGTGTGTGGTTAACCGGCACATCGATTGAGGGGTAATTTATTAAGGGTACCAAGTGATTTGCATGGTTACTTCACACCTTGTTTTGTGATCCTCGGCATCCCAGTCACAAAACCTGAAGGGCACACTCGAGATTGAAACATGCCTTTGAAAAGTTCAATGAATCTCAAAGATCTAGGAGTTTCAAAACCAATTAAAACCTAATAATACATTTCGTTTATTTTGGTGGAAATTGGTGAATCGTCATTCACCTACCTTCAAATATTTTATAGCTTGGATTACGGCATACCTCTTCTAAGTTATAAAATAGTTTGTTGGGTCCTAGCCTTAATATTTCATATTGGGTGTCATATTAAGGACTTAAGATCAACTATCTTGAATATCTCCCAAAAGATGTCTGGTTTAGACATTTATGATCTTCCCAAATCTCTTGAAACAAGGTTTCCTAATGAAGATGATGTCCCATGGATATCATACTTATTTCTCCTCCTCCAATTATTCTCCCCAACCCACAAGTTCTTGAAAAAAGTTTAAGGTCACTCAAGCCCTATTGGCAAGGCAAGGTCTAGGTGTGAACACATCTTGGAGATGTAGTCACATATTGACAAGCCGGGAGAGTTGGGTGTCAAAGTCTTGAGAAAGTTGGTGGTTCAATCACTTTCTAAGTCATATAGTGAGTTCCTTTGGGACACCTATGAAACAGACTATGACAAGACCCTTAATGATCTTATCTATTTGCTAAGATCAACTTTCTTAAAAACTTGATGGACATTGACAATAGTGACACAGGAAATCCAGAAAAACATTCTCTTCCCAATGGAAAGGGATCGGCCATAGTCAACTCGGTTGACCAAATGGTAAAGAGAAAAGCTAAGTCTGTGATAGTCCTGTGTGTCTTTATCAAAGGGTCCATATGTTTATATTGCCAAAGAAAGGGGCATTGGTTACGAAGCTGCCAAATTTACCTAAGGATGTTAAAGTCAATAAGTTTGACTCTACTTCAGGTAAATTCCACTATCTAACTCTGTTAAGTTTCTATTCTGAGATTCTTGATACATGATGTGACTGGGTCACATGGTGATGTTTTAAGAATGAAAGAAAGGTGAAGAAACTTAAAGAAAGAATGTGCTGAATCTGATCGCATAGATGGATTTCTATCGCGTAGTTTGAAAAATCGGATTCTTGAGCTACTTCTTAGGAGTTATGAGATATTGCTTAAGGAATAGATAACAACAAGTTTTCATATGGATTGTAAGGATAAGTTTTTCCGCAAAGTTTTAAAATAAAAGGAAATTTTTGATTTTATTTATTTTAAAATATCCTTACAATTGCATTTGAGGGAAAATTGTTGCTTATATGATTCCATTAAGAGCAAGAGTGGAAATATGAAATTGATTCTTTCATTTGTGGTAATGTCTAGATTTACCAAATAAGGAAAGATTCTCATCACCCAAGTTTCAATTGGACCGAAACTTGGAGTCATGCAAGTTGTATAGCATGATGAATGAGAACTTTCAAGTTTTGGAAAAATTAAGACTAATTACTCGGCCACATGGATGTGTGAGTCAAGTAAAGGACTAAGGGATCGAGTACACATTCTTGTGCACTGATTAAGTCCACCACAAAAGATTGATAAGACTATTCGTCATAGTTTACTAAAGCTCAGTAAATATGATTATACTTACAAGCTTAAGTGTAACTCTGAGACATTGGAAAAGGCTCCAATGTATGGCAGAGCGAATAAGAAGAATCAATTTAGGCAGAAGGATAAAAGTTTCTCAAATCTGAAAAGATGGGAGAGTACTTTAGTATCAGCTTTTGTGATCATCTTAATGATTAAGAAACCATAGCACAATTAGTTCTCTAAGGAAATCTTAGTGCATTCTTATGACTAAGAAGAGGGATCTTGAATTGTTGAAATGGTTAAATCAAGAAGATGAGTCATACTTCGTTCCAATACAAGTCTTAGAGTCATACTCCAAGATTGTAACTTGAGTGACATGTCTTAAAGAAGGTTTAAAACACTTGTCAAATGTAAGAGTAAAAGTTTTCTACTCTTGTACATTTGAAATTGGTAAGTTGTGATGTTTTGGATAAAACAAAGACCAACTAAGGCCAATTGTGTGAAGTGTTTTTCTTGATTAGAACCCGCACTATCTCTTGAATATCTGACAAGAAAGTCTTATATGTCAAGAGGACAGTGGGAGTCTTAAAGGTCTTGAAAGTCTCAAGAACTAATCAAGAATAAAACCTGAAGTTCTTCACTAGCACACAACTTGAGGTTTATAACCTATCGTGTTGACATATCTGTGCCCATTCCAGTTAAAGTTGGCTTTGCATATGAGTTCTTAGAGTTCTCAGTTTGTTGCATAACAACTTGGAAGCAATGGCAGGCCCTTGAGCTGCCAGGTGGCAAGAAGTTAAGATTGAGTTCAATCCATATGGTTTTGGATTTGTCATTATCTTTGTCTTGTGATTATGGTTTGACAAATTCACATGGATAAGAACACATACACCAGTAAATCTAAGTGTCATAAGGTTTCTCTCCGATTCATGAAAATGATGGTGAGGAAACACTTTCACTAAGTAGATTTTAGCTAGATAGCAATTGTGATATTTGCATTCTCAAAGTCGTTAGTGGAGCGCGTGTGGTTAACCGGCACACTAATTTGGACTTGTGAGAAATGGCAAAAAGGTCTAAACATTATGATTACGGCATACCTCTTCATAATTGTTTAGACTCACAAGTGTGCTATCTAAGGGAAGGTGTATGATTTTGATAAAGTCTTATCAAAACAATCTAGCATCAGAAATCTGAACTTTGGTAAGAAAGTCAATGAAGTATTGATTTCTAGAAGTCCAGGTGATTTCTGAGAACATGTCAAAGCTAGTGGGAGCATAAGTGTTATGCTAATAATCATCATGTTAGTGGGAGCAATGATAATTATGTTCAGTATTGCAAGCTAGCAATGTTAATTATAGAAAACAAAGATTTCAATTGGGAAAAAGTTGTTTTGCTATAATTAAGGGAGAGGAAATTATACTTCATCTCAAATCTATAAGTTTAGATTGTGAGGTTTTAATCATTTAGTCAAGGATATATATGAATTTCATGTTGGAATGGCTCAACATAAGGAAATTCTGTATATGGGTCCATTATTTGCGTTCTAAAATTCGATTATGATTACGGCATCCCTTTTCATAATCTGAATTATGAGAACTTGGCAAATTGAAATGGACATATTATAGCAAAAGACTAGTTTAGTCTTTATGTAAGACATCATGAATCGTGTCCCATATGCTTCGGATATAGGATCGATTACATGTGCTATAATCATCCGTTCTAAAATTTTCCAAATGCCTGGGGCATTAAGAAGGGAAAAGGTTTAGAACTGGATATGACTAAAAGGATTAAACAATTGTCGAGGACAATCTAAGGTTTACCAAAGATTGGTTGCTCAAGGACAGTTGGAAGTATAGTGATAATTCTGGAAGGACCATATTGACATAGTCTGTAAGGAGGCAACTCTTGTTCAGAAGTGATAGTCAAAATGGAATCTAGAAATGTTTCAAAGTTAGAATTTTCAATCTGTGTAAGATTAAGGAAACTTAATGCAAGAAGGATATTTCCAAGGAGTGGATCTCCTTTGGAATACTCTGTAATGATTGTTGCCAAGTCTTTATGACTTTGTGCATAATCATTACGAGAGGATCAATGCATATAAGTTTAGAATCTAACAGATTTCAGTAAATGGCATGAATTTGGAATTCTTGCATTTGCAGTAAGGATTTGGGAGTGTGAAAAGAGAATCATTGAAGCTATGTTCAATTGATCTAGTTCACAAAGTAAAGATCATAGACAAACATAGTATGCATACTTGGTGTATGGCATGACTAGTGTTTAGAAAACATAGTGTACATGCTTGGAGCATGGGACAACTATTGTTTTAAATTCAAGAATAAAGTTGATAGCTGAAACAGTATACAATGAATAATGTGTAATCATATGGTGATAAATAAAAGGTGTTTTATTTATATTCATAAGTTCTGAGACCATATTGGATTCAATTATTATTGTGTTTCACTTTGCATGTTTTGACTTCCCGAATAAACTAAGTTATTCTTCCGGAATGACTAAGTTATTCAAACCATCCACAGTCGGTCATATGTTGGAAGTAGATATGAATTAAGACTGTCATGATGGGTTGTAGAGGTCTAAGGTGTTGGACAAGGCTACAACAATCATGAGTGCTCATAAGTTCTGAGTATTGGATTCAACCCGCGCTCATTGGAATCACTTCATGGATTTTATCACGAGTGATCATGAGACGATAATATCTTATATTCTTTAAACCTAGAGATATGAGTTGTTACTATGAGTTGATAGTACATTGATTGCACGAAACCGCATTTGGTAACTCGGTGCTATAAAACGTGCTTTTGTGTATGATTCAACAAGTAGTAGAACAAGCCATATGAGTCGAAGTTTATCCGTTCCTTTTACCTTCGGGATAAAAGCGATATCTGTGGGCCCCTCGATGATTTGATGATGACAAATGGAAGTGCTCGGCCGGGCCAGGACTGATTTGATTTGTTCAATTAGTCAGTCGTCATAAATCGGAAATCGGGAAACAACAAATGGACAGAGAGAATGATTATAATCCATGTCTCAGTCCATATGATATCTAGAATGGAGGAATATATGATCCCTTATCTAATGGACAAGTCACTGACAAAGGTCAGAGTTCATCTACAAGGTCAGAGTTCGACAGAAGCTTTTGAGAGCTACGATTGCCGGTTGGTTCCTGAAGTCATACGCAATAATAGTTTTAGACTTATCCAAGTGGGAGACTGTTGGATTAATGTCTAAGTCCATAACTATATTTGGTAAGACTTGACCCGACCCGGCATGGTCCATTTGGGTTGCATGGCATCATGCACTTGGATAGACTAAATGAGAGAAATAAGACACTTAAGGTTATTAATATATTATAAGTTCTAGTATATTAATAATAAGAATAATGAGATTATTTAATTAGTATTGATCAAGAATTAATCTAGGATTAATTAAGTGATCAAAAGAAGACTAATTAAATATATGGGTTGATTGTGTAAATCATCCATACTTGTATAGTGGGCTAATGCTCCATGGATAATCAAGTTGGGCTAAAACCCATATGATGCTCCATGGATGCTCCATGGTGTATTTGTACCCATGGATCCAAGGAAATGGAAAGTCATGACAATTAGGGTTTGCCCTAATTGTAACACTATATAAGCATCATATTATTCACCAAAATTGGCACTAGTGGGTGTACTAGAAGGGCTAGCCGATTTCATGAAGTGTGGGTTTTCTCTCAAGTTATTCCATGTGTATTTGGTGTTGTGTGAACCATTTGAGGTGTCACACTTGGGGCACTAGGCACTCAAGCTTCATGAAGACTTTCTACACCAAAGAGGTATGTATTCTATCTTGCTATAGTCATTGTTTTGTATGCTAGATTAGGATAATACCTTGGATGTTCTTATTTGCATGTATAATAGAGAAAACATAGATCCAAGGTATTTAGGGTTGCATGTACACTTAGGAAGTGTTAGAATGCTCAAAACCCAACAACATTATCCCCCCGTTAGAGGGAATTTCGTCCCGAAATTCAAAGGTTACGATACAGCTCATGAAAGGAAAAGAGATGCGGGTGGATCAGCTGCTCCAGGTTTTCACGCTCCCAAGTGGCATCGGGTCTCCGCTTGACGTTCCAGCGAACCCTCACTATCGGGACGCGTCTTGGTTTCGTTGGGTAGATACTTCTTAAGGACCGAGACATGAAATACCAGAGGAATGTTACTAAGTTACATGTTTCTATAGGTATCTCTGGTGCCGACTAGTTCCCTATCGTCTTAGCTTTTGGAAGGTTCACGGGTATGACTGCTTTGCTTATCTACATAACCAGGGAAAATGGTTTAACCGAAGGGCACCACTACGAACTCGTGGTGATCATATCAGGTACTGGTCACTATATTGGACACATCATCCTCCCAGAGGTTCGGATACGAGGTAGTTCCAAGCATTAGGTCGATACTAGACTTGACTAGACGTTCGGAAGGAATTCTCGAGAATTTTCAGGAAAGGCATCGAGGAAGGAGCTGCAGACTTCTCGCTTCCCGAATATCACAAAGACGAGGAATGCATGGCAAACTTTCTAAGATTTGATGCACGAAGATGCGAAGGTCGGATTTAGGTTTGATGCAGAAGATCATGAGAGTCGGGTCAGAGAAAAGATTTGGACGGACGACCCTTTCGAGAACAAGAATAACAGCATGAATGAGACTCAGTCATTCCATGCCTAGATTGCATCAATGCTTTCCATGAAAAGTTTATCATTAGATCGAATGGAAATGAATAATTATCCAGATTGAGGATACGTTCTATAGGTATGACGTTAACATTCTCTTTCTCACTGGTTGGTCATCTCGACAGTAGATGTTTCAATTACTAACGAAGGATTTAGTTTAGAAAGATATTTGAATGAATGGTTAGCAAATTCTTACAGCATTAGAATCGGAAAGGGCTACGGGTACAAGATTCATCGAGGAGGAGTATACTTGTGGCAACGGTGGGGTCAGCGGATGTCCTTTCTTGTCCCATAGTCAGGACTCTGCCGGTGTTGCTAGATGTTACTGTCTTAGGACAGTTTCGTTTATAATGCCCGACCTCTCCACAGATGTAGCAGGTTTGACCGATACCAGCTCCGGAAGCTTGACTAGTTGATGGGGTTGGGGTTTTGCAGCTTCGTGCAAGGTGACCTTCCTGGCCACAGCTTCTACAAAACTTTGTACGACAAGGGCCAGGGATGCGATGGTGGTAGCTACATCGGTTACACCACGGGAGGATATCAGCATATCCGGTGACAGGTGCTTGGGCTGAGGAACCTACAACAGATACAAAGATAGGGGTAATGGCAGCGTGGACTGCGACTATATGATGTTTCTTCGAGGGTTCCGGGGAACACTAACTCTTCTTCTTCTTTTTCCAAAACTTCGTTTTCTCGCCACTCTTTTTTGTTGGCTTGGGAGTGGTTTCTGCTTCATCTTGGTCATCATTGTGATCGATTAAGGTTTGCGCTAGACATTTGGCGCTGTCATAGGTATCTCGCTTCGTCGCTATAACGTTCCCTTTTGTTGGTTGGGTTAATCCCCAGATGAAACTCTCAATCTTTCTGCTCTCCGGGGTAACTAACCACAGATAAAGCAGTGCTAAGTCATCAAATCTGGATGTGTAGGCGGCGATATCAGAACCTTTTATCTTTAGGTTCCAGAGTTCATCCTCCAGCTTCTGGATTTCACCCCGAGGGCAGTACTCCGCGCGCAGTAGTTCCTTCATAACTTCCCATCCCATAGCATTGGCTACAGGTAGAGTCAGTGTTTTGACTCGGCCATTCCACCAAGTCAAAGCTTTATCGATGAGCGTACATGCGGAAAATTTTACCTTATCGGATTCCGAACAGGCACAAATCTCGAAGATAGATTTGATCTTTTCTAACCATCGAGTTAGAGCAATGACACCCCCTGTGCCATCGAAGAATGTGGGTTTTGCGTTCTTAAAGTCTGTATAGGAACACTCCTTCCGGTGTCCTTGATTACCTTCCTGGTTTTGGGTTTGGGAACCACCCCGTGAACCACTGGGGTTTAGTTGAGGCAGGATGGCTGATATGGTGGCAGTAATGGTTGCCTAAAGTGTTTCCAGATCGATTTGAATAGGGGGTGGTGGCGGCGGAGGGTTGTTGGTATTCTTCGAGCTGGGTCTCTTTCATGGAGGCATCTTGATCTAAAAAGATCAGGAAAAGGGAGGATCATAAGTCCTCTGAATTGAATCAAGAGATATGGATCGACGGATATCTCATCAAGACAGATATAACATTATATTAAGCGATAAGGCAGGAAAGAGTTATCAAGGCAGAAAATTTTATTGCTAGAGGAATGATCAAGGAACAACGCGTATACGAGGATTTCTACAAAGGATCGGCTGGAGAAATACTCCCATAGTATTTCATGGTTCGCTGCAACGACGGCTCGTTTTTTGGGGTATTGAGTAAGTTTTAGGCATGTTGCGTACCACAGTCACTCCCAAGCACATGTTGGCCGTGTCTCGAATGAATATAGTTGGCCAGGCTATATTGATCCTAGACACGACTACATAACTGCCCAGGTTTAACCACAGCGTACAACGCCCATTTACTTATATTTTGTTCTACTTGTAGTTATGGATTTTGACGGTCGGGTATACTTGTATACTTTAGAAAATACTTATATTTGTAGAGTATACTTTTAGTTCAGAGCACTTAGGCCCCTTAATGTTTATAGTCTTATACCATGTAAGTTTTGGTATACTAGTTCACCATAAACAAGGGCTTTGATACGAATATGTCGCACCCCGAAAACCAAAGGCGGAAACATTTCCGGGGTTGACTCCACATTGAGTATCAAATCCAATGCACATAGTAAAACAGTAAACACAAAACATTACATTACATAATTTTGTTTATATCTGTTTGAAAGAAAAGTTATACAAGTGTTATACATATATCATATGAACAAAAGTAAAGACGAGTCTTCGGAACGCTCCGTCTTCTCCAAAAGGTGGCGGTGTACCTGTCTAACGCTGACCTGAGAATACAAGCGGTTTGAAAATCAGCATAAAGCTGGTGAGTTCATAAGTGGTTTAGTTTTGAAAAGAACGAGTTTCTGTTGCTTTCCGAAAAAGTTGTTGTTCAATAAAATCCCATATTTTCTTATGAAAACAGTTTATTTATCTTTTTTTACAAATTCGAAAACGGTTTGTTATGTTATTCCAGGAAAATCCCATATTTTCCTAATAGTTTAGTTATTCGTTTGTTACTTTATTCGTTTCTAATTTCGTAACTAATTGTTATGTTACTTCAGGAAAATCCGATATTTTCCTATGTGTTGAGGTTGGTTCTTAAGTTTAATTTCGAAGTACTAATGATTACCATACTCGTAGTATTAGTCAAGTATTCTAAACTCTTAGTTATTCTACATTCGAATGTCTATCATCTACTAACTTAATTGTATTTTCGCATATTTGGATTCACCAGAAACGTACATTATAGTCTTTTTGATTATTCTGATGATTTCCAAAAGAGTACATTAGTTGTATTTTCGTATCTCTGGCGACATTCTAAGGCGGATGTATTCGAAACTCAGTAGAGGTCCAGAGGCTTACTTTCGTACTAGATTCAAAACTCTGGTGACATTCAAGGCGTACACTAACTGTATATTCAAAGACTTGGTGTCATCCAAAGGCGTTATTTCGCATTCATAGTCCTATTTCTATTCGTATTCATATTCGTTCTATCCTATTAGTTATATTCGTATTTGCATTCGTATTCATACTAACCTAATAGTTATATTCGTATTCGTATTCGTATTCGTAGTCGTGCTATACCATTGGTTATATTCGTATTTGTATCCGTATTTGTATTTGTATTCGTATTCGTACTATTCTATTGGTTATATTCGTATTCGTATTCGTATTCGTATTCGTACTATTCTATTGGTTATATTCGTAATTGTATTCGTATTCGTATTTTGTACTATCCTATTGGATATATTCGTATTCGCTTTCGTATTCGTATTCATACTAATCTTAGTTTATGTTAAATGTGATTTCTTTTGCAAAAATGTAATATACTTCAAAACACTTTTTATAGAAATCTCACTATAGTCTGACAATATACCCTGCAATTCGAATCATTAGTTATCACGTTTTTCGATATTAGAAACATACATGAAATAAAACATTTGGACTGAAAATACGTTTAAGTACAAGATTCCTTGTACTTTTGCTTGTATTCCCCCTGAAAACGTTGAAAACCATTTGAAAAACACATGAAAAAAGGGTAGGGGTATGAACTCACCGGTTGAGAAACGCGTCAGTTTGGATCCTAAACGTCAGTTCTGGGTTCGCGAATGCACAAGATTCCTACGGATTTGGCATTTGGAAAAATTAGAACACGAGAATATTATAGCTTATGCAATCGATCCTATACCCGAAACATATGAGACACGATTCATAATGTCTAACATAAAGACATGATACTTGATCAGTCTTTTGCTATAGTATTTCTAATTGCCATGTTCTCCTAATTTTGATTCTGAAGAGGGATGTTGTAATCATAATCAAATTTTCACAATGCAATTAACATTTCCATACACAGAATTTCCTTATGTTGAACCATTCCAACATAACATTCATATATATATTTGACTAAATGTGATTAAAATCTCAATCTATGCTTTTAGAATTGAAATGAAGTATAGTTTCCTCTTTCTAAATTATAGAAAACAACTTTTCAAACTCTGCAACTTGCAAATTGAAACTATTGTTTTCTATAATTAACATTCCCAACTCACAACATTTACCATAATTGATTATGCTCCCACTAGCATAATAATTATTATCTTACTATCATAACATATATGCTCCCAATAGCTTTAACATGTAGTCAGAAATCAGCTGGACTTCTAGAAATCAATACTTCATCGACTTTCATTACCAAAGTTTAGATTTCTGACAAGAGACGGTTTGATAAGACTTTATCTAGGCTTCTCAAACTCATATACCTTTCCTTAGATAGCTCACATGTGTACCTAAACACTTTTACAACTTATATCAATAAGTCTCAAATATTTAGACCTTTGCCATTTCTCACAATTCAGATTATGAAAAGGGATGTCGTAATCATAATTGAATTTGAAAATGCAAATATCAAAATTCTATCTCCTTAAAATCTACTTAGTGAAAGCGTTTCCTCACCATCATGTTCATGAATCGGAGAGAAACCTTATGACACTTATATTTTTATGGTGTATGTGTTCCTATCCATATGAATCTGTCAAAACCATAATCCCAAGACAAGGTTAGTGACAAATTCAAACTCATATGGACTGAACTTGTTTAATCTTAATTTCTTGCCACCTCACAACACAAGGGTCTGCCATTCCTTCCAAGGTTGATATGAAAACAACTAAGAACTCCTAGAAATAACATGCGTAGTCAACTTTAACTGGAATGGCACAAAAACAAGAATATGTCAACACGATAGGTTAATAACCTCAGGTTGTGCGCTAGTGATAAACAATTTGTTTTATTCTAGATTAGTCCTTGAAACTTGTCAAGATCCTTAAGACTCCCATTGACCTCTTGACATATAAAATTCACTTTGTCAAGAAACATTACTTGACAAAAAAATATTCAAGATTAATTGTGGATTCTACTCAAGACTAACACTTCACATAATTGGCCTTAGTTGGTCTTTGTTTTATCCAAAACGTCACAACTTACAAATTTCAAATGTAGAAGAGTAGATACATTTTACTCTACATTTTATGAGTGTTATAAACCTTACTTAAGATATGTCACTCAATTTACAATATTGTAGTACAACTCTAAGACTTCATATTGAAACTAAGTGCCACACCCCCGAACCAGACGGCGGAAACGTCCGAGGGCTCGCGTGACTTAAATTGAATATCATCACAAGGCATCAATATATTACAACTGGAATTGTTCACATCAAGTACATTGTTTTAACTTTACAAATCCACACATAAATCGTTTGATAGTTTTCAAAAACAAAACACACTAACATACTTGGTACTTATTCCTCGGCCTACCTGTTACCTGTGAATACAAGTTATTTTGAAAAATGGTCAACATATGGAATGTTGGTGAGTTCATAAACAATGTTGTGATAAAATGATTTGTGTAGTTTGTAAAACCCAGAAAATCCGATATTTTCTGAAAAGACCATTGTTTATAAAATGGTGTGAAGATCCATAAATATATGCATGATGATTTCAACACATGTATAATTGAAAAACTTTGTATTAACAGTACAAGTGAACAATGTTGAACTTCCCTGGAAAACCCAATGTTTTCCAAAAACATAAAATACAGTTATTTCTTAAATAGTGACACCGCCGCAATGAATGATTTTTGATTACTCTGCTGGTGTTGGATTATTTAAGGTTTGTGAGTTATTATAGCCATGCATTAATAATGACTAGATATAACTACAGTTTACGAATGATCCTTAGAGGCGTCGCCCGTTATCGGTCACTTAATAGTATTTTCCAGTTAAAGCCCAACGTTTTGCAATTTTTACACTTTTAGCCCAAAATCCAAAAACATTACATTTTCGATCCGTTTTGGAAATGAAATCCATCTATAACCCTTGAAATAGTTTTGTTACACTTTTTATCCCCTGTTTTGGAGAGTTTACCACTTCAGCCCTTTTAAATGTCATATTTTTGGAACTTTGGGCTTATTGGGCCGAAAATACCAAAATTTCGCCCATTAAGCTAATATTTACATTTTAAGTCCTTTGAAGATCATAATGTTCAGAAAAACAATTAGTGTAATTGTTTTGACCCTTTAGATCTTTAAGAAAACGTGATTTAGCAAATTTTAACCCAACTTTTGTATATTTGACAATTTAATCCCAAAAATGAGTTTTGTGCTGAAATATGTTTATCACAATCTTATAAGTTATTATTCTTGACTAGTTTAGTGTAAAATAACTTAGATCATGTTTGATTTCCTTCTTATGTCATAGATCTCGAGATTTCTTCCCCTTTTGTTTACATATTCAACACAAAAACACATAAAATCACACATACATGCATAAAATCATACATAGTATACACATACACATAGATCTATACATTTTACTTGTATTCTCCCCCATAAAACTCATGAAAACCGAAAAGAGAGGGGTATGAATCTCACATTGTGACAACCCGAAATTTCCATTCTGAACAAACCATTTGAAGCCAATAGAAGTAGAACAGTTACAGTGAAAACTCAGATTTCGAGTATAAGTTTGGCAGTTTTCAGGATTTTACACTTAAGGAGATATTATAGAGTGTATGCACTAGGGTTTTGTGCAACAATGTTATTCCAATACTCTAGAACATTGGAATTCGTTTCAGGAATAAAAATATTTTCTTGCAAAAATATCTCAGGACTATAAATAGAATTATGAACCAAATAGTTCATTAGTTACATTTCCAATTAGAGAAAAGCCAAAATTCTCTCTCACGGATCTTCGGGTTTTTATCCCAAACTATGAGTAACTCTTTCTAGTAGTGCTAGAAAGCTTTAAATGTGTTCATAACATAGATTACATAGCTAAATCATTCGATTTTGGAGTTTACTCCCCAAGGTGTTCTTGGGCGGTATACTCCCGAAATCAAGCCTAGATTGTCCCCCGTGATATACTACTGCCTTGGACTTATATAGGAGTGTATTAGGGACATGAAATCAACCAAGAATCACCCAAGTTTGGGAGTTCACGGCCCAAGAATATATTAGGCCGTAAACTCCAAAAAGAATGCTCAAATGTTGCTTTTAAGGCACCTAAGGCTTAGACTTGATTTTAGACATGTAACCTACAGTTTTTAAAACCTAGAAAACATAAGGAATCACAAGTATTGAGGATTTTACGGCCAAGACATGTTCTTGGGCCGTAAACCCCTATAAAGGGGTCAAATGACACCCTAACTCCTTCCTTATGCCTAGAACCCAACATAGATCATAACCTTGAAATGTTAAAGACTTGAAAACACCATAAACACCCTCCAAAGGGAATTTACAGCCATAAACTCCAAGGGAATATGGTCCCAGGGCCGTAAACTCCTTAAAGGAGTTAATAGGAAGCCCAAACACTTGATTTATCTTTGAAACAATTCACCACTAGAGTTGTAGTAATTCTAAGCTTCATTTAGTGACCCTAAGGAGAGTTTACGGCCAGGAGTTTACTCCCCTGGGCTGTAAACTCCAAAAAATATGGTCATTAGACCTTAAACTCCCATTAGAGGCCTTGCACTTCTTTGTTGCAACCCATTAGCCTCCTAGCACTAGACCAAAAGTGTTTTCCTCACGTTAAAATGTTTATACTTGTATAATTAGTGTTTTAATCACTAATTATTTATATACATATGTCTTCATATGTAATTAGGATAATTGTGTGTGTCTAAAGTCTTCACTTGACACCAAGCACTTGCCCGATACTTCCTTACGATAACAGTCCGTTCAATTCCAGTCACTTACTGCAGGTGAGTTCATACCCCTTAATCAATGTTTTAAACTGTTTTAAAAGTTCTATGGGGGATATAAGTAGAATTATGCTAGTTATTATATCAGTCACATGCGATTAATAAGTAGAATTACCCTAGTTATTATATCAATCACATGTGATTAATATGCAGCATTCAAATGATTTACTACACATTAGCCGTTTTACTAAACAGTTTCCTTCAAATGATTTTTATAAACATTTTATATGTGTTAAAATCCTTATTACACTGTACATTTTACTCTGTATATCACATTTCAAACTTATTTACAATTGTGTTCCAAACAAATGTTTCCTTATACTTAAACTGTTTTATCAAACCTATGCCTTCAAACTATTTTATTGGTTGACATCAAGTCGATCTTTTCTGACAATAATAATTATGTTCAAATGTTTTACAAAACTTATTTATGCTTTTATATTATAAATTGCATGCCTCTATATGTATAGTTATATAAGAAATGTTTAAAAGTCTTAGGAAGGCTATCCACCCTATTTCCTTTTCGCGCTTGAGATGTGGTCTGGTGGGATATCGGGTACTCGTCCGAAGGTCGTTTAAATATTAGTTATATATCATGTGTACATATATAGTCATAAAAGGTCCTTCCAGTTCATCCCATGCCCTTGGGTAGCAAGGGTATACATCCATGTTCATACGTCCCAGTTAGATTACTAGTAAGCTACCATATGGGTAGTTTAGGAAGATACTAGAACTATTACTAGAACGCGATGTCATAAAATGAGTCAGTTCATTCATGAGTCTATACTTGCTAGATAGAGAGCACATACATTACAGCTAGAACATTTCATTACTATGAGTACATATACAACTATACTAGGAAGAGAACATATACAACGATACTAGAACGAGTACATTACTATACTTGCTAGATAGAGAGAGAGAACACACATAACAGCTAGCACACGTCGAACATTTTCGTACATTACACTTAGATTAATACGTTCATAAAATTGTGATCCACTGTATCGGAGCATGCCTTAAATGTCATGGCCCGAGTTGTAGCCAAAGTCTCTTGAAGGGAGAGCATGAGTTTGCGTATAGATCTATACTGGATTGACTATCCTACACCTTGCTGCTAGCTACAGCGGGACCTACAGGTCTGCGGGTGCCAAACTGTTGGATTAATGTCTAAGTCCATAACTATAATTGGTAAGACTTGACCCGACCCGGCATGGTCCATTTGGGTTGCATGGCATCATGCACTTGGATAGACTATAATGAGAGAAATAAGACACTTATGCTTATTAATATATTATAAGTTCTAGTATATTAATAATAAGAATAATAAGATTATTTAATTAGTATTGATCAAGAATTAATCTAGGATTAATTAAGTGATCAAAAGAAGACTAATTAAATATATGGGTTGATTGTGTAAATCATCCATACTTGTATAGTGGGCTAATGCTCCATGGATAATCAAGTTGGGCTAAAACCCATAGGATGGTCCATGGATGCTCCATGGTGTATTTGTACCCATGGATCATGGAAATGAAAGGCCATGTCAATTAGGGTATTTGGTGTAACCCTAACTATATAAGCATCTTATTCTTGACCAAAATCGGCCACTAGTGAGAGTAAGAAAGGGCTAGCCGATTTTCATGAGTGTAGAATTCTCTCAAGTTATTCCAAGAGTATTTGGTGTTGTGTGAACCATTTGAGGTGTCACACTTGGGGCACTAGGCACTCAAGCTTCATGAAGACTTTCTACATCAAAAAGGTATGTATTCTATCTTGTTACACTCATGTTTTGTATGCTAGATTAGGATAATACCTTGGAAGTTCTTATTTGCATGTATAATAGAGAAAACATAGATCCAAGGTATTTAGGGTTGCATGTACACTTAGGAGTGTTAGAATGCTCAAAACCCAACAGTGGTATCAGAGCCAAGGCTTGTTTTCTATTAAACTTGATGCAAATTGCTGAAAAATGCTGAAAAACTCGATTTTTTGGGCACTGGACTCGCCGAGTCCACTGATGAACTCGCCGAGACCATGAGTAAAATCATCCTACTCGCTGAGTAGGTTCATGCACTCGCCGAGTAGGAGCCCCAGACAGCATATTTTCGAGGATTTTGGCTAGAAATGGACTAGGAACATTACCCTAAGTTGTTTTTGAACATATAAACTTGTTTTTGATGTGGTAATGTTCATGCTAATCCAATTTCAAAGATAATTGTCAATAGATTTATGTTTTTAATTAGTTTAGTGATTAGGCTAATTACATGAAAAAGTTTGATTTGAATTATCTTGTTCTTATGAGTTGCTTAGATTAATAGAAAAGTTAATTGATTATGTGTTTTCAATCCAAATTAATCTAAGAGTTGATTCTAAAATGTGTTTTTGTAAGTTGTCCTCAAGTTATATGAAAAGTCACATTTAAGTTTCATAAAACTCATAAAAGGTTACAATGGTTACAAAAGATGAAGAGTCTTGTCCTTAAGTTATGGAGGTTCAAGAGTCACTTCATTAATAAATAAATAAATAAAGTGTAACCTTAATTAATTTCATAAGTTATAAAATAAAGAAAAGTTAATTCTTTTATTAGTTCAAAGTCTTCCATAACTTGTCCTCAAGTTATGGAACTTGAAGATTTTTTGGATTAAAACTACTTTAAACACATAAGTTATGGAATTAATTAGTTTTGAATAGTTTCAAAACTTGCCCTCAAGTTTTGGACTTTGTAAAGTTTTCACTTATGAATACTTCAATTCCAAGTTAGCCCTTAGAATTTTAAAAGTTAAAATTCAACCCTTATACTTTATAATATTATAAGTTAATAATATATATATATATATATATATATATATATATATATATATATATATATATATATATATGTATATGTATAAGAGTAAAGTCAGTCTTACCGCTAGTACGCCTCATTCACGAAGCCGGTCTATAAGGTGGGTATAAGGTTGTTGCCTATAAAATGGCAACTTAATGGGTGTCCACTCTCACCCACTGCTTGCTTAACCGGTGGAGGGTCGTTAGCCGAACGGGTTTGACAAGACTATAATTCTCCCTTCATTAAAAGTATTAATGACAAATACTAAGTAACTAAACTCTTAATAATACCCAATCTTAGTTACTTAGGAAAATGTGAATAAGGTGCTAATCCATGAAAATACACTTTGCACTTTGTTTAAGTCGGTTAGTGGAGCATGTGTGGTTAACCGGCAAACTAACGCGTATTTAACAAGGTAGGCAAAGGGTAACTTAATGTTTATCATAGTATCGATGGAGCGTGTGTGGTTAACCGGCACATCGATTAAGGGGTAAACACTTAAGGGTACCAAGTAATTTGCATGGTTACTTCACACCTTGTTTTGTGATCCTCGACATCCCAGTCACAAAACCTGAAGGGCACACTCGAGATTGAAACGTGCCTTTGAATAGTTCAATGAATCTCAAAGATCTAGGAGTTTCAAAATCTATTAAAACCTAATAATACATTTCGTTTATCTTGGTGGAAATTGGTGAAATGTCATTCACCTACCTTCAAATATTTTATAGCTTGGATTACGGCATACCTCTTCTAAGTTATAAAATAGTTTGTTGGGTCCTAGCCTTAATATTTCATATTGGGTGTCGTATTAAGGACTTAAGATCAACTATCTTGAATGTCTCCCCAAAGATGTCTGGTTTAGACATTTATGATCTTCCCAAATCTCTTGAAACAAGCTTTCCTAAATGAAGATGATGTCCCATGGAAATCATACTTCTTTCACCTCCTCTAATTATTCTCCGTAACCCACAGGTTCAAGGTCACTCAAGCCCTATTGGCAAGGCAAGGTCTAGGTGTGATCACATCTTGGAGATGTAGTCACATATTGACAAGCCGGGAGAGTTGGGTGTCAAAGTCTTGAGGAAGTTGGTAGTTCAACTACTTTCTAAGTCACATAGTGAGTTCTTTTGGAACACCTATGAAACAGACTATGACAAGACCCTTAGTGATCTTATCTATTTGTTAAGATCAACTTCCTTAAAACTTGATGGACATTGACAATAGCGACACAGTAAATCCAGAAAAGCATTCTATTCCCAATGGAAAGGGATCGGCCATAGTCAACTCGGATGACCAAATGGTAAAGAGGAAAATCTAAGTCCGTGATCGTCCCGTGTACCATTATCAAAGGGTCCATATGTTTATATTGCCAAAGAAAGGGGCATTGGTTGCGAAGCTGCCAAAATTTACCTAAGGATGTTAAAGTCAATAAGTTTGACTCTACTTCAGGTAAAGTCCACTATCTAACTCTATTAAGTTTCTATTCTGAGATTCTTGATACATGATGTGACTGGGTCACATGGTGATGTTTTAAGAATCAAAGAAAAGTGAAGAAACTTAAAGAAAGAATATGCTGAATCTGATCGCGTAGATGGATTTTTATCGCATGGTTTGAAGATTGGATTCTTGAGCTACTTCTTAGGAGTTATGAGATATTGCTTAGGAATAGATAACAACAAGTTTTCATATGGATTGTAAGGATAAGTTTTTCCGCAAAGGTTTTAAAATAAAAGAAATTTTTTTTGATTTTATTTATTTTAAAATATCCTTACAATGGCATTTGAGGAAAAATTGTTGCTTATAAGATTCCATTCATAGCAAGAGTGAATATATGAAATTGATTTTTTCATTTGTGGGAATGTCTAAATTTACCAAATAAGGAAAGATTCTCATCACCCAAGTCTCAATTGGACCGGAACTTGGAATCATGCAAGTTGTATAGCATGATGAATGAGAACTTTCAAGTATTGGAAAATTAAGACTAATTACTTATTCACATGGATGTGTGAGTCAAGTAATGGACTAAGGGATCGAGTACATAGTCATGTGCACTGATTAAGTCCGCCACAAAAGATTGATAAGACTATTCGTCATAGTTTACTAAAGCTCAGTAAATATGATTATACTTACAAGCTTAAGTGGAACTCTGAGACATTGGAAAAGGTTCCAATGTAAGGCAGAGCGAATAAGAAGAATCAAATTAGGCACAAGGATAAAAGTTTCTCAAATCTAAAAAGATGGGAGAGTACTTTAGTATTAGTTATGTGATCATCTTATTGATTAAGAAACCATATCACAATTGGTTCTCTAAGGAAATCTTAGTGCATTCTTATGACTAAGAAGAGGGATCTTGAATTGTTGAAGTGGTTAAATCAAGAAGATGAGTCATACTTCGTTCCAATACAAATCTTAGAGTCATACTCCAAGATCGTAACTTGAGTGACATGTCTCAAAGAAGGTTTAAAACACTTGTCAAATGTAAGACTAAAAGTTTTCTACTCTTGTACATTTGAAATTGGTAAGTTGTGATGTTTTGGATAAAATAAAGACCAACTTAGGCCAATTGTGTGAAGTGTTTGTCTTGATTAGAATCTGCACTATCTCTTGGATGTTTGACAAGGGAGTCTTATATGTCAAGAGGACAGTGGGAGTCTTAAAGGTCTTGAAAGTCTCAAGAACTAATCAAGAATGGAACCTGAAGTTCTTCACTAGCACACGACTTGAGGTTTATAACCTATCGTGTTGACATATCTGTGCCCATTCCAGTTAAAGTTGGCTTTGCATATGAGTTCGTAGAGTTCTCAATTGGTTGCTTAACAACTTGGAAGCAATGGCAGGCCCTGAAGCTGCCAGGCGGCAAGAAGTTAAGATTGAGTTCAATCCATATGAGTTTGGATTTGTCATTACCCTTGTCCTGTGACTAAGGTTTTGACAATTCACATGGATAAGAACACATACACCATTAAATCTAAGTGTCATAAGGTTTCTCTCCGATTCATGAAAATGATGGTGAGGAAACTCTTTCACTAAGTAGATTTTATCTAGATAGCAATTGTGATATTTTCGTTCTCAAAGTCGTTAGTGGAGCGTGTGTGGTTTACCGGCACACTAACCTGGACTTGTGAGAAGTGGCAAAAAGGTCTAACCATTATGATTACGGCATCCCTCTTCATAATTGTTTAGACACACAAGTGTGCTATCTAAGGGAAGGTGTATGATTTTGATAAAGTTTTATCAAAACAATCTAGTATCAGAAATCTAAACTTTGGTAAGAAAGTCAATGAAGTATTGATTTCTACAAGTCCAGCTGATTTCTGAGTACATGTCAAAGCTAGTGGGAGCATAAGTGTTATGATAATAATCATCATGTTAGTGGGAGCATGAGAATTATGATAAGTATTGCAAGTTAGCAATGTTAATTATAGAAAACAAAAGGTTTCAATTTGTAAAAGTTGTTTTGCTATAATTAAGGGAGAGGAAACTATACTTCATCTCAAATCTATAAGCTTAGATTATGAGGTTTTAATCATTTAGTCAAGGATATATATATGAATTTCATGTTGGAATGGCTCAACATAAGGAAATTCTGTATATGGGTCCATTATTTGCGTTCTTAAATTCGATTATGATTACGGCATCCCTTTTCATAATTTGAATTATGAGAACTTGGCAAATAGAAATGGAAATGTTATAGCAAAAGACTGGTTTAGTCTTTATGTGAGACATCATGAATCGTGTCCCATATGCTTCGGATATAGGATCAATTACATGTGCTATATTCATCCTTTCTAAAATTTTCCAAATGCCTGGGGCATTAAGAAGGGAAAAGGTTTAGAACTGGATATGACTAAAAGGATTAAATAATTGTCGAGGACAATCTAAGGTTTACCAAATATTGGGTGCTCAAGGACAGTTGGAAGTATAGTGATAATTCTGGAAGGACCATATTGACATAATCTGGAAGGAGGCAACTCTTGTTCAGAAGTGATAGTCAAAATGGAATCTGGAAATGTTTCAAAGTTAGAAATTTTTCAATTTGTGTAAGATTAAGGAAACTTAATGCAAGAAGCGTGTTTCCAAGGAGCTGATCTCCTTTGGAATACTCTGCAATGATTGTTGCCAAGTCTTTGTGAATTTGGGCATAATCATTACAAGAGGATAAATGCATATAAGTTTAGAATCTAACAGATTTCAGTAAATGGCATGAATTTGGAATTCTTGCATTTGCAGTAAGGATTTGGGAGTGTGAAAAGAGAATCATTGAAGTCATGTTCAATTGATCTAGTTCACAAAGTAAAGATCATAGACAAACATAGTATGCATACTTGGTGTATGGCATGACTAGTGTTTAGAAAACATAGTGTACATGCTTGGAGCATGGGACAACTATTGTTTTAAATTCAAGAATAAAGTTGATAGCTGAAACAGTATACAATGAATAATGTGTAATCATATGGTGATAAATAAAAGGTGTTTTATTTATGTTCATAGGTTTTGATACCATATTGGATTCAATTATTATTGTGTTTCACTTTGCACGTTTTGACTTCCTGAATAAACTGGGTTATTCTTCTGGAATGACTAAGTTATTCAAACCATCCACAGTCGGTCATATGTTGGAAGTAGATATGAATTAAGACTATCATGGGATGGCTTGTAGAGGTCTAAGGTGTTGGACAAAGGGCTACAACACTCATGAGTGCTCATAAGTTCTGATTATTGGATTCAACCCGCGCTCATTGGAATCACTTCATGGATTTTATCATGAGTGATCATGAGACGATAATATATTATATTCTTCAAACCTAGAGATATGAGTTGTTACTATGAGTTGGTTGTACATTGATTGCACGAAAACGCATTTGGTAACTCGGTGCTATAAAACGTGCCTTTGTGTATGATTCAACAAGTAGTAGAACAAGCCATATGAGTCGATGTTTATCCATTCATTTTACCTTCGGGATAAAAGCGATATCTGTGGGCCCCTCGATGATTTGATGATAACAAATGGAAGTGCTCGGCCGGGCCAGGACTGATTTGATTTGTTCAATTAGTCAGTCGTCATAAATCGGAAATCGGGAAACAACAAATGGACAGAGAGAATGATTATAATCCATGTACCAGTCCATATGATATCTAGAATGGAGGAATATATGATCCCTTATCTAATGGACAAGTCATTGATAAAGGTCAGAGATCATCTACAAGGTCAGAGTTCGACAGAAGCTTTTGAGAGCTATGATTGCCAGTTGGTTCCTGAAGTCATACGCAATAATAGTTTTAGATTTATCCAAGTGGGAGACTGTTGGATTAATGTCTAAGTCCATAACTATAATTGGTAAGACTTGACCCGACCCGGCATGGTCCATTTGGGTTGCATGGCATCATGCACTTGGATAGACTATAATGAGAGAAATAAGACACTTATGGTTATTAATATATTATAAGTTCTAGTATATTAATAATAAGAATAATAAGATTATTTAATTAGTATTGATCAAGAATTAATCTAGGATTAATTAAGTGATCAAAAGAAGACTAATTAAATATATGGGTTGATTGTGTAAATCATCCATACTTGTATAGTGGGCTAATGCTCCATGGATAATCAAGTTGGGCTAAAACCCATAGGATGGTCCATGGATGCTCCATGGTGTATTTGTACCCATGGATCATGGAAATGAAAGGCCATGTCAATTAGGGTTTACATGGTGTAACCCTAACTATATAAGCATCTTATTCTTGACCAAAATCGGCCACTAGTGAGAGTAAGAAAGGGCTAGCCGATTTTCATGAGTGTAGAATTCTCTCAAGTTATTCCAAGAGTATTTGGTGTTGTGTGAACCATTTTAGGTGTCACACTTGGGGCACTAGGCACTCAAGCTTCATGAAGACTTTCTACATCGAAAAGGTATGTATTCTATCTTGTTACACTCATTGTTTTGTATGCTAGATTAGGATAATACCTTGGAAGTTCTTATTTGCATGTATAATAGAGAAAATATAGATCCAAGGTATTTAGGGTTGCATGTACACTTAGGAGTGTTAGAATGCTCAAAACCCAACACAAACATCATTCCGTTATTACGACCATTCTTATGTCGTTGCTACCAGTCAATAGTATGGTACAATTAATCACATGATAGCTTAATATAAATCTGGTTTAAGGTAGTTAGTACAGAAGTAGTTCCTATAATACAACACTACAGTACTAGATTTATTTTCCCTTTTCTTATATTTAGTGATCATTTCACTTAACCATTTAATGTAAAAACTATAATTTGATAATGATAGTTACACTTGGGAAAATTACACCCTTTTACAAGAAACGATCAGTTAGAACAGTTAAGTCTTGGTAGAAGACTACATTTAGAACAGTTAGGACTTGGTAGAAGACACACTTGTTTAATAGTAGGAATCATAGGGATTTCTAGGGTTTTTCAAACGTTTACAGTTCATTTACAAACATTTTCATACTTAGAGTTCATTTACAAACATTTTTATACTTACAGTTCATTTACATTTTCCATACTTACACTTCATAAACTTACAAATTCTTACATACAAATTGAGACACTAAAATACTTATGATCTCACCAGCTTCAAAGCTGATACTCGCTTTCAAAATTACTTGTATCCTCAGGTCATCATAGACAGGTACCGATGTAAGGAGAAGGGAAGATGGAGCTTGTTCAAGACTCATCTTTCATTTTGATTTATGCTTTAGTGTTTATCAAAATTTGACAGAACACTTGTATAATAATTATATTATTAATGCAATGGATGATGTTGTTGTTTGTTTACTACTTTTCATTGTTGTGATACTGTACATGACGTCCTCCGCCCCAGAACGTTTTCGCCGTTCTTGGTTTTGGGATTATTTAATTAGTATTGATCAAGAATTAATCTAGAATTAATTAAGTGATCAAAAGAAGACTAATTAAATATATGGGTTGATCGTGTAAATCATCCATACTTGTATAGTGGGCTAATGCTCCATGGATAATCAAGTTGGGCTAAAGCCCATAGGATGGTCAATGGATGCTCCATGGTGTATTTGAACCCATGGATCCAAGGAAATGGAAGGTCATGACAATTAGGGTTTACCCTAATTGTAACAACTATATAAGATCATATTCTTTGGGAAAAATTGGCCACTATGAATAATAAGAAAGGGCTAGCCGATTTTAGGAGTGTTCAAGTTTCTATCAAGTTATTCCAAGTGCATTTGGTGTTGTGTGAACCATTTGAGGTGTCACACTTGAGGCACTAGGAACTCAAGCTTCATTAAGACATTCTACATCAAAGAGGTATGTATTCTATCTTGTTATATTCATTATTTTGTATGCTAGATTAGGATAATACCTTAGATGTTCATAATTGCATGTATAATAGAGAAAACATAGATCCAAGGTAATTAGGGTTGCATGTACACTTAGGAGTGTTAGAATGCTCAAAACCCAACAGTGGTATCAGAGACTAGGCTTGTTATGAATTATACTTGATGCAAATTGCTGAAAAATGCTGAAAAAATTGATTTTCTGGCTTTCTGGGCACTAGACTCGCTGAGTCCACCGATAACTCGCCGAGTCCATGAGTAAAATCATCCTACTCGTCGAGTAGGCTCACTCGACGAGTAGGAGCCCCAGACAGCATATTTTCGAGTTCATTTGGCTAGAAATGGACTAGAAACATTACCCTAAGCTGTTTTTGAACTTATAAACTTGTTTTTGATGTGGTAATGTTCATGCTAATCCAATTTCAAAGATAATTGACAATAGATTCATGTTTTGTATTGGTTTAATGTTTAGACTAGTTATATGAAAAAGTTTGATTTGAATTATCTTGTTCTTATGAGTTGCTTAGATTAATAGGAAGTTGTGTGATATTGTTGTTTTCAATCCAAATTAATCTAAGAGTTGATTCTAAAATGTGTTTTTGTAACTTGTCCTCAAGTTATATGAAAAGTCACATTTAAGTTTCATAAAACTCATAAAAGTTGGCAAAGGTTACAAAATGAAGAGTCTTGTCTCATTGAATGGTTTTATGACTCCATAACTTGTCCTCAAGTTACGGAAGTTCAAGAGTCACTTCATTAAGTAATAAAATGTGTAACTTTAATTAATTCCATAAGTTATAAAATAAAGAAAATTAATTCTTTTATTAGTTTAAAGTCTTCCATAACTTGTCCTTATGTTATGGAACTTGAAGAGTTTTTGGATTAAAACTACTTTAAACACATTGGTTATGCAAATTAATTAGTTTTTGAATAGTTTCAAAACTTTCCCTCAAGTTTTGGAATTTGAAAAGTTTTCACTTATGAATACTTTAATACCAAGTTAGCCCTTAGAATTTTAAAAGTAAAAATTCAACCCTTATACTTTATAATATTATAAGTTAATAATATATATATATATATATATATATATATATATATATATATATATATATATATATATATATGTATAAGAGTAAAGTCAGTCTTACCGTTAGTAGGCCTCATTCACGAAGCCAGTCTATAAGGGGGGTATAAGGTTACTTCCTATAAAATGGCAGTTTAATGGGTGTCCACTCTCATCCACCGCTTCCTTGACTGGTGGAGGGTCGTTAGCCGAACGGGTAGGACAAGGACTAGAATTCTCCATTCATTAAAAGTATTAATAATAAATACTAAGTAACTAAACCATTTATTAATACCCAATCATAGTTACTTAGGTGTCACACCCCGAAAACCAAAGGCGGAAACATTTACAGGGTTGACTCCACGTTGAGTATCAAATCCAATGCACATAGTAAAACAGTAAACACAAAACATTACATTACATAATTTTGTTTACATCTGTTTGAAAGAAAAGTTATACAAGTGTTATACATATATCATATGAACAAAAGTAAAGACGAGTCTTCGAAACGCTCCGTCTTCTCCAAAAGGTGGCGGTGTACCTGTCTAACGCTGACCTGAGAATACAAGCGGTTTGAAAAATCAGTATAAAGCTGGTGAATTCATAAGCGGTTTAGTTTTGAAAAGAACGAGTTTCCTTTGCTTTCCGAAAAAGTTGTTGTTCAAGAAAATCCCATATTTTCTTATAAAAACAGTTTAGTTATCATTTGTTACAAATTCGAAAACGGTTTGTTATGTTATTCCAGGAAAATCCCATATTTTCCTAATAGTTTAGTTATTCGTTTGTTACTGTATTCGTTTCTAATTTCGTTACTAATTGTTATGTTACTTCAGGAAAATCCCATATTTTCCTATGTGTTGAGGTTGGTTCTTAAGTTTAATTTCGTAGTACTAATGATTACCATACTCGTAGCATTAGTTAAGTATTCTAAACTCTTAGTTATTCTACATTCGAATGTCTATCATCTACTAACTTAGTTGTATTTTCGAATATTTGGATTCACCAGAAACGTACACAGGAGTGTGCGGCCGTACACTCCTCATTTGAGTCCAGATGTTGATTTTTGAAGTGTATGCTCTTCATACTTGGGAGTTTTGAATGTGTGCTGCCCCCATATGAAGGTGTGCGGCCGTACACCTTTATGGGATGATGAATATGATGAACATAATGAGTTTTAAGCTTGGGATCCAAGTGTTTACCACTATACTTAGCTTGAAGATGGAGTAGATCACGATTATGAAGCCTTCCAAGTGTTCTTGGTTGATGATTTAGAGAGAGAAAGTAGAGAGAGGGAAGAGAACATCTAAATGAATGAATGAAGGGGTATCCATCCATAAATTGAATTGGGTGTGAGGTTGAGGGTGTTTGCGGTTGGGTGTGTGGCCGTACACACAGGTGTGTGGCCGCACACACCTTATTTAGTGAGCTTGGCCCGATATTGTGATACTAAACACTCTCCAACCCTTCCTAAGACTCATATCTAGATTATACTAAGTCTAGAGCACCCGTATGAAACCACAAGATTTAATAAATGACAATGAACACAAGTTTTAGTGCTAGATCAATTAAATGGGTTAGAAGTTTCGGGTTGTCACATCAGATCTTTCAGGTAGTCAGGGCAGCTTCACAACCAATGCCCCTTTTCTTAGCAATAGAAACATATACACTCTATGGGAATGGTACATGGGACAATATCAGACTTAGCCTTTCTCTATCCCTTGGAAAATGAAATCTTTTTTGGACTTCATGTGTTTACATGTTCAATGTCCATGGAAGTTTGGGGAGTAGATCTTCCAATCAAATTGGCTTTTCCAGTGTGCCAAATCATTGATGATTCGGCAACAACAAGCAAATAGGTAAGATCAATAAGGGTCATGTCGTGATCTGTCACATAGTAGTCCTTAATGAACTCACTATATGATTCAGCAAGTGATTAAGGAACCCAGTCAACAGCCAACTTGCTCGAGACAACGTCACCCAATACTCTTATCCTGTCAATACGTGACTTCATCTCCAAGACGTGAGTACACACATGCCTTCCATCTTCATGTTTCATTGAAAGTTGGGATTGAGTAACCTTGAAACTTTCAAGTCTTTGAACTTGTGGGTTAGTGAAAATTATTGGAGGAGGTGAAGGAAGTGAGGTACAATTTTCACTTCCACGATCCAATCGTGGAACTGATGGGTTTTGAGCATTCTAACACTTCCTAAGTGTACGTGCAACCCTAATAACCTTGGATCTATGTTTGTCTAATTATCATGCAAAGTTTAATTCCAACGTTATATTCCTGTCTAGCATACATGGGGAACAATTTTTAACTTGAATGAAAGATACAACAACTTACCTTGTTGTTGCTTATGATCCTTGAAACCTTGTGAGCCTAGCACCCCAAGTGTGATGCCTCAATTGCTTCACACAACACCAAATGGTTTTGGAATGACTTTAGAGAGAATACACACTTCTAAAATCGGCCTAGCACTCTTGTTTCTTTTGTGTAGCCGATTTTGGTGGAGAATATGTTCTTTATATAGTGTTGACACATCTAGGGTTACACCATGTAAACCCTAATGTGTCATGACTCTTTATTTCCATGACCCATGAGTTTGTAACTCCCATGGAGCATCCTATGGGTTTAACCCAACATAATAATCCATGGAGCCTCTTAGCCCACTATACAAGTTATGGATGATTTACATAATCAACCCATATATTTAATTAGTTATCTTTTGATCACTTAATTAATTATAAATTAATTCTTGATCAAACTAATTAAATATAATTATTAATATATTAGAACTTATAATATATTAATAAACCACAAGTTTTATTTCTCTCATTTGGTTTATCCAATTGCATGGTGCCATGCAACCTAAATGGACCATGCCGGGTCGGGTCAAGTACATACCGAAAATAGTTATGGACTTAGACACCTTATCGAAAAGTCTCCCACGTGGATAAGTTTAATAACTATAACTGTAATACTTCAGGAGCCGAACGACAATCATAGCTCTTTCAAGGTCTCTCGGAACTGAGAAGATGATGATACGCCATTTAATATTAGTCATCATATAATCCTCTGTTCTAGATATCAGCCGGACAAATATATGGAACAATGTCTTACTTATTGTCCAGCAGTTTGTTTCCCGATTTCCGATTTGTTTGACAAACAACTTAATTGAACACATCAACTTACTTCTGACTGGTCCTGGTACATAGGTCAAAACAAAATCATCAAGGGTCCTAGATATCAGCTTCTAATCCAAGAAGCAACAGATAAACTTCGACTCATATGTTTGTTCTACAACTCATTGAATTATACACAAAAGCACGTTTTATGACATCGAGTTACTAATGCGTTTATGTACAATCAATGCGTAACCAACTCATAAGTAACAAATTATATCTCTAGGTTTGAAGACTTATATGATATTACCATCTCACGGTCACTCGAGATAAATTCAATGAAGTGATTCCAATGAGCGTGGGTTGAGTCCAATGCTCATAACTTATGAGCACTCATGATTGTTGTAGCCATGTCCAACACCTAAGACGTCTACAACCAATCATGACAGTCTTGATTCATACCTACTTCCGACATATGACCGACTGTGGAGGTTTGAATAATATGATATACCAAACATAATTATTCTGGAAGTCAAAACATGGAAATGAAATTTAGTAAACGATCGACAAGAGATAGCAACACTTTACTCATAAATAAAACACATTTTATTCATCATCTAATGTCAATTACACTTTACAAATTTCGAGGTTATCTAACTACTAAATCTAATATCATCCTTCATCCCTATGCTCCGAGCATGCTGGAGATGCTTAACCCGAGTTGGTCCCTTTGTGAGGGGATCTGTTGGATTCTCATCCGATGATATCCTCTTTGCCACGAGGAGTCCTACTTCTATTCGATGTCTGATGAAATGTTATTTTTTGTCGATGTGTCTGGATCTCCTATGATCCCTTGGTTCCTTGGCTAAGGCAACTGCACTTTCACTATCACATAAAATTTCCATTGGCTCCTTAATAGCTGGTACAACTCCAAGGTCTCAAATGAAGTTCTGCATCCATATAGTCTCCTTTCCTGCCTCGCTAGCTTAAATATACACTGATTCGCAAGTTGAATCAGCCACTATCTCTTGCTTGGAACTCTTCCTAGAAATTGCTCCTCTGTTTAAGGTAAAGACCCAGCCTGACTGAGAGCGGAAATTATCCCTATCAGTCTGAAAGCTAGCATCACTATACCCTACAACTATCAATTCATCACTCCCACCGAGGGTAAAGACCCAGTCCTTAGTCCTCCGTAGGTACTTGAGGATATTCTTTGGCGCAGTCCAATGTGTCTGGTCAGGGTTCCCCTGATACCTGCTAACCATGCTCAAGGCAAAGGCTACATCAGGTCAAGTACACGTTATAGCATACATGATCGATCCTACAACCAAAGCATAAGGTATTCGACTCATTTCTGCTATCTCGGCCTCAGTACTAGGGCTTTGTGTCTTCCTCAATCTAGCATTACTCTGGACGGGTAACTCTCCTTTCATGGAGTCCTGCATGCTGAATCTCTTCATCACTTTATCCAAGTAGATACTCTGACTAAGTCCAATTAGTCTTTTACTTCGGTCTATCAAGATCCTTATCCTAGAATATAGGCAGCTTCTCGTAAGTCCTTCATAGAGAAACACTTCCCAAGCCAGGACATAACTTCCTCCAGAGTTGGGATATCATTTCCTATGAGTAGTATGTCATCCACATACAATACCAAAAAGCTAACTATACTCCCACTAGCCTTGACATATACACAAGATTCTTCTTCACTCCTGGAAAAGCCAAATTCTTTGACTTTCTCATCAAAGCAAAGATTCCATCTGCGAGGTGCTTGCTTTAATCAATAAATGGATTTCTCAAGCTTACACACTCTATTAGAGTACTCTGTGTTGACAAAACCCTCTGGCTGACTCATGAAAACATCCTCAGCCAACTTTCCATTAAGGAAAGCAGTTTTGACATCCATTTGCCATATTTCATAGTCATGAAATGCAGCTATGGCTAACAGACTTAATCTTGGCCACTGGAGAAAAGGTCTCATCGTAATCAACTCACGGAGATTGTGAGAAACCCTTTGCAACCAGTCGTTCCTTATAAGTGTGTACATTACCATCCATGTCGGTCTTCTTCTTGAAGATCCATTTGCACCCTACAGTCTTACGACCTGGTACATTCTCAACCAAGTTCCAAACTTGATTTTCATACATGGACTGTATCTCGCTGTCCATTGCCTCTTTCTACTTGGCTGACTCAGGGCCTGCCATGGCTTCCGCATAACTGTTAGGTTCATCCAGACCTATGAGTGTCTCAACACTGATAAGTGTTTCACCTTCCGCAGTAATATCGAATGCATAATAATGCTCAGGTGCATTCATAACCCTTGTGGAACGCCTCAGAGGTACTAACTTGTCAATTGGCTCAACAGGAGTTTCCTCCTCAAGTTGAGTGCTAGGGTTTGAAATTCCTTCACCACTTGACTCTTGAATTTCTTCAAGGTAAACTTGCCTCCCACTGTTTTATTGGCTTATGAACTATCTCTCTCGAAAGAAAGCCCTCTTAGCTACAAAGACCACATTTTCACTACGTCTATAGAAGAGGTAACCAAAGGATTGTTGTGGGTAGCCGATGCAAATACACCTCTCGCTTCGAGGTTCGAGCTTATCATGAGTATCGCCTCTCACGAAAGCCTCGCAACCCCAAATCTTGATGTGGTCTAGTTTGGGTACTTTACTAGTCCACATCTCATGAGGAGTTTTGGCAAATTTCTTTGTAGGGACCAAATTAAGGATATGGGCGGCAGTCTCTAAGGCATACCCCCAAAATGAGATTGGTAGCGAAGCTCGACTCATCATGGAACGAAACATATCTAACAAGGTTCGATTACGCCTCTTAGCCACACCATTCAACTGCGGTGTCCTGGGAGGTGTCAATTGTGAGACAATCCCACATTCCCTAAGATTGTCAGGGAATTCTGACCTAAGATATTCACCACCTCGATCGGATCGAAGCATCTTAATGTTCTTGCCCAATTGATTCTCCACTTCCTGTTTAAATTCCTTAAACCTTCCAAAATTCTCTGACTTATGCTTGATTACGTAGACATATCCATATCTACTGTAATCATCAGTAAAAGTCAAATAATAACGATTAGCATTCCTTCTGGCATGTTTGAAGGGTCCACACACATCCGTGTGTACGAGATCCAACAAACCTTCACCCTTCTCACAAGAACCTGTGAAGGGTGACTTTGTCATTTTTCCATGTAAGCATGATTCACAAGTATCATCTGACTTTAGGTCAAATGACTCCAAGACTCCATCCTATTGGAGTTTGCCTATGCGTTTACTTCTTATATGTGCAAGACGACAATGTCATAATGATACTTTATCCAAGTTATTATTATTAACAGAATCAATACACAATACATTATTTCCAAAGTTATCAACCACAGATACAATTTCATACACGCCATCATAAGGTAATGCTTTAAAATAAAGAACATTATTAAAGAAAGCATTAATCGAACCAACTTCATTATCAAATGAAAAGATAAAACCTTGTTTATACAAGGCATGAACGGAAATAATATTTCATGCCATTTCTGGCAAATAACAACATTTATTCAAATCTAAACTAATCCCACTACTTAGCGATAAAGTATAAACTCCAATTTTGGTGACAGGTAGAGCTTTCCTATTCCCCATGATTAAGTTTATTCTTCCGTGCTCCACATTCTTACTTCTTCTTAGTCCCTACAAATCAGAACAGATATGAATACCACAACTGGTATCAATGACCCAAGAGTTAGAATGGGGTGAGTTATTAGATAATATAGTGTAAATACCTACATGGTTGGGTTTAACTTTCATATACTTCACATCTTGCTAGTATTTTGGGCAGTTCTGCTTCCAACATGATTTTTCATGGCAATAGAAGCATTCAGCCTCTTTTGGGTCAGAAGAAGGAGTGACGAAACCTTTCTTAGTTCCACTTGAAGAAGAGCCATCAAGGGTCCTAGCCTTGGTACCCTTCGCATAGCTCTTCCTCTTCTTCCCACGACCTTTCCCAATTGCCAAAACCGGGGCGGAGTTTGGAGTAGGAGTGTTAACAACCGACTTCCCCTTAAGACTTGTATCTGCGGTCTTGAGAAGTCCCTGAAGTTTGATGAGTGTGACCTCTTCCTTATTCATGTGATATATCATGCGTAATTGATCATAGCACGATGGTAAGGAGTGCAAAATGATATCTATTGCAAGCTCCTCAGGGAAGTTTACATTAAGCTTTAGCAACCGATCAACATACCTTTGCATTTTCTGCATGTGGTTCGTGACGGATTCCCCGTCCTTCATCACGGTTGTTATGATGGAGCAGATGATTTCATACCTCTTTTGTCTTCCATTTTATGGTATCTTTCCATCAGATCTTGCTGCATTTCAAAGGGGTAGAAGTCTTCATAGGACTTTTGGAGTTCTGCTATCATGGTGGCCAACATGATGCATGGTACTTTTGTAGTATCCCTTTCATGTGCCCAGAAGTCAGCGATCTCCTGGGGAGTTGTAGTGGTCTCATCAATCTCCTTAAGCTCCTTGTCAAGGACATATTCTTTGTCCTCGTAGCGGGTGATCATCCTGATGTTTCTGATCCATTCATTGAAGTTGGATCCATCAAAAGTGACTTTCCCACACAAGTTCATAAGGGTAAAGGAGCCATTAGGATTAAAGCTAGAAGCAGCATTGTTTGAAGACATCTGTAGGAAGAGGACAAGATTAGTTTAGATATTAAGAGAGACCTTAATAGAACACCCAAATGTAATATTAAGGTTAGGATCCAATCACAATATATTATAACTTAGAAGAGGTATGCCGTAATCCAAGCTATAACATATTTGAAAGGTAGGTGAATGACGATTCACCAATTTCCAGCATGAAAAAAAATATATTAAATATTAGGTTTTTGATTGGTTCTTAGAAATTCCTAGATTCTTTTGAGATTCAATGAACTTTTCAAAGGCATGTTTCAATCTCGAGTGTGCCCTCCAAGTTTTGTGACTGAGATACCGAGGATCACAAAACGAGGTGTGAAGTGACCATGCGAATCACTTGGTACCCTTAAAGTTTATCACTCAATCGATGTGCCCGTAAACCACACATGCTCTACCGATACTATGATAGACCTTAACACACCCTTTACCTACCTTGTTAAGTCCAAGTTAGTGTGCCGGTTAACCACACACGCTCCACCAACGACTTAAAGAAAGTGTAAAGTGTAATTTCATGGATTAGCACCGTATTCAAGTTTTTCCTAAAGTAACTAAGATTGGGAATTTAATAAAAGCATTTGGTTAATAATATACATCATACTTTTAATGAGAATTTATAAGTCCTTGTCCTACTCGTTCGGCTAACAACCCTCCACCAATCAAGGAAGCGGTGGGTGAGAGTGGACACCGATTAAGTTGCCATTTTATAGGCAACAACCTTATACCCCCCTTATAGACCGGCTTCGTGGATGAGGCGTACTAGCGGTAAGAAGACTTTCTCTTATATATATATATATATATATATATATATATATATATATATATATATATATATATATATTATTAAGTTATAATATTATAAAGTATAAGGGTTGAATTTTAACTTTTAAAATTCTAAGGGTTGGAACTAAAGTTTTAATCAAGACTTTACTTGTTCCAAAACTTGAGGGCATGTTTTGTAAACTTTCAAAACTATTCATTTCTTATAACTTATGAGTTAATTGAGTAAGAAAATGAAGACTCTTCATTTTTATAACTCTTGTGTTCTTTTAATGGCTTTAATAAAAGTGTGACTTTTGGTTTTCTATAACTTGAGGACAAGTTATGGACTCCATTATAACACATTATGATCATGAATTAAACTACCAAGAAGGTTACAAGCAATTCCTATGATCATCTAATCTTCATAAGTTCAAGAACATGAATATGAACACTTTCAAGAATCAAAAAATTACACTTAAAAACATTGTAATTTTGATAATTGCCATTGCAAATGGATTAGCATAAACATTACACCATCTAAAACAAGTTTTCAAGTACCAAAACAGTTTAGGGTAATGTTTCTGGTCCATTTGCAGCGACAAAAGTCGAAAATATACATTCTGAGGCTCCTACTCGTCGAGTGCACAAACCTACTCGGCGAGTAGGAAGAATTTACATATGAACTCGGCGAGTCCCCCATGGACTCAGCGAGTTCAACAGGCAGACAACAAAAAATCGACTTTTTTCAACAAATTTGCACAAATAACAAACAAACAAGCCTACGCTCTAATACCACTGATATGTTTTGAGCATTCTAACACTTCCTAAGTGGACACGAAACCCTAATAACCTTGGATCTACGTTTGTCTAATTGACATGCAAAGTTGAATTCCGAGGTTATATTCCTATCTAGCATACACGGGGAACAATTTTTAACTTGAATGAAAGATAGAATAACTTACCTTGTTGTTGCTTATGATCCTTGAAACCTTGTGAGCCTAGCACACCAAGTGTGATGCCTCAAATGCTTAACACAACACCAAATGCTTTTGGAATGACTTTAGCGAGAATACACACTTCTAAAATCGGCCTAGCCCTCTTGTTTCTTTTGTGTAGCCGATTTTGGTGGAGAATATGTTCTTTATATAGTGTTGACACATCTAGGGTTACGCCATGTAAGCCCTAATGTGTCATGAATCTTCATTTCCATGACCCATGGGTTTGTAACTCCCATGGAGCATCCATGGAGCATCCTATGGGTTTAACCCAACTTGATAATCCATGGAGCCTCTTAGCCCACTATACAAGTTATGGATGATTTACATAATCAACCCATATATTTAATTAGATATCTTTTGATCACTTAATTAACTCTAAATTAATTCTTGATCAAACTAATTAAATAGTATTATTGATATATTAGAACTTATAATATATTAATAAACCACAAGTGTTATTCCTCTCATTTAGTCTATCCAATTGCATGGTGCCATGCAACCCAAATGGACCATGCTGGGTTAGGTCAAGTACATACCAAAAATAGTTATGGACTTAGACACCTTATCCAACAGGAACATCATCTTTGGAATGAAAGCTTGTTCTAGAAGATTTGGGAAGACCATAGTTATCTGAACTGGACATATATAATGGGAGAAATTCAAGTTTAGTTGATTTTAGTCCTTAATATAACACCCAACATGAAATATTCAGGCTAGGACCCAACATAATATTTTACAATTTGGAAGAGGGATGCTGTAATCGAAACTACAAAATATTATAAGGTAGGTAAATGACGACTTACCAATTTCCATCACGAAAAATTAAATGGAATTTTAGGTTTTAAGTGAAGTGAAACTCTTAGATCCTTTGAGATTCATTGAACAATTCACTGGCATGTTTAAATCTCGATTATGCCCTTCAAATTTGTGACTGGGATGCCGAGGATCACAAACAAGTGTGAATAACTATGAAAATTAGCTTGGTACACCCAGTGTTACAACCACCTAATCAATGTGTCGGTTAACCGCACACACTCCATTGATCTATGATTAACATCAAGCAACTCTTTTCCATGCACCATTAGTCCAGAATAGTGAGTCAGTTAACCACACATGCTCTACTAACGACTTAACAAGATGCAGAGTGCAATTTCATGGGTTAGCACAATATTCACATTTTCCTAAGGTAACTATGATTGGGAATTTATAAGTATTTAGTTACATTATATTTATCATTATACATTTAATAAAGGTAGAATTAGAGTCCTATCCTACCCGTTCAGCTAACGACCCTCCACCAGTCAAGGAATAGATTAGGAAGAGGTTTTTGATGAAATTAAGTTGTTAAATCATAGATTAAACATCAATATACCTTATATGATGAATTTTGTGGAATAATCTCCTTGAAAAGCCCTTAGATCTCGAAAATTTGATGAAGAGGGTTTCACCTCCATGTCCATGATTTCGACTGGTTCCTCGACGAATAGGATATTCTCGTTGATTTCTATTTCCTCGAGACGAATGACGAGGGTTTCATCGGATAAGGACTTTTTCAAGTTTGAAACATGGAAAACAGGGTGTACACTACTGAGCTCAGTGGGCAGCTGTAGTCTATACGCCACTGGACAGATTCGGGAAAGAATCTCGAAAGGTCCAATGTATCATGGATTTTTCTTTCCGTGTTTTCCAAAACGAATAACCCCTTTCCAGGGAGAGACTTTTAACAACACCCGATCTCTGACTTGAAACTCCAAGGGCTTTCGCCGTTTATCATCGTAGCTCTTCTGTCGGTCGCGTGATGCTTGTAGTCGAGCCCTGATTTGAACTATTTTCTTCGTTGTTTTGCGTATGATCTCCGGTCCTGTTAACGCATCGCCTGGTGTCTTCCCTCTTGCTAGCTGGGTGTCACCTACCTCAGCCCAACACAATGGTGATCTACATTTGCATCCATACAACGCCTCGAAAAGAGCAACTCTGATGCTCGTGTGGTAATTGTTGTTGTACGAGATTTTGATTAAGGGTAAGTGGGTAGCCCGCGACTTTCCAAAGTCTATCACACACGCTCGAAGCATGTCATCAAGTGTCTGAATGGTTCATTCACTCTGAACATCCGTTTGTGGATGATAAGCAATGCTCATGTGGAGATGTGTTCCTTGTGCTTTCTGAAGTGATTGCCAAAAATGTGAAGTAAATCTAATATCTCTATCTGAGATGATAGACACAGGCACTTCCTGAAGTCTCATAATTTCCTTGATGTATAAGTGCTCATAATTTCCTTGATGTATATCCTAGTCAACCTCTCCATCTTGTAGGATTCTTTTAATGGCAGGAAATGAGCGGATTTCGTCAACCTGTCGACTATTACCCAAATGGTGTCCAATCCATCTGTTGACATGGGTAATTTGGTTACAAAGTACATAGTAATCCTTTCCCATTTCCACTCGGGAATTATTAGTTGATGTAATAATCTCGAGGGCTTCTGATATTCCACCTTTACTTTAGCACAAGTAAGGCATTTGCTAACATAGGTGACAATCCCTGCCTTCATGTTGGGCCACCAATAGTGTTGCTTAACATCCAAGTACATCTTGTCTGAACTTGGATGGATGGAGTATCGCGTCTTGTGGGCTTCGTTCATGAATACCTCTCTGAATCCCCCAAGTTTAGGGACACAAATGCGGTTCATAAAGTAATATGTCCCGTTTTCCTTCACTTCAAAGTTCTTCTCCATTCCACTTAATGCTTCCCTTGTTTTGTTTTCTGCCTTCATTGCATCTGACTGGGTTGTTCCGATTTGCGAGGTCAGGTGGGATTGGATCGTTATCGAGAGAGTTTTCACTCGACGATTCGAGTATTCTTTCCTACTCAAGGCATCAGCTACCACGTTAGCCTTGCCTGGGTGGTACTTGATTTCACACTCATAATCGTTTAGCAGCTCAACCTATCTTCGTTTCCTCATGTTCAACTCTTTTTGATTTAGGATGTGTTGGAGGCTCTTGTAGTCTGTGAAAATGGTGCACTTTGTACCATAAAGGTAGTGCCTCTAGATTTTTAAGGCGAAGACCACAACTATCAATTCCAGGCCGTGGGTTCTATAATTCACTTCATGTGTCTTTAGTTGTCAGGGTACATAAGTTATCACCTTCCTATGCCGCATGGGTATGCAACCTAGACCCTGATTCGACGCATCACAGTAAACTATGAAGTCTTCCGTTTTTTCTAGTAGCGATAGTACCGGTGCACTGCAGAGTTCTTGCTTCAGAGTTCGGAATGCAGCTTCTTGCTTATCTATCCATTCGAAGAGTACGCCTTTTTGGGTAAGCATGGTGAGTGGCTTGGCTGTCTTAGAGATGTTCTGGATGAACCTCCCGTAATAGCCTACGAGACCAAGAAATTGGCGAATTTATGTGGGTGTTGTTAGGACTGCCCATCCTTCGATGGATTTGACCTTATAAGGATCCACATGTATCCCTTCTTGACTAACAACGTGACCCAAAAAGTTCACGCTACGGAGCCAGAACTCACACTTAGAGAGTTTTGCGCATAGCTTCACAGTTTGCAGGATTTCCAGGATTTGTCGGAGATGTTGGCCATGCTCTTCTTCGCTTCAAGAGTAAACTAGAATGTCTTCAATGAAAACGATGACAAAGTTTTCGAGGAATGGTCGGCAGATTTGATTCATTAGGTCCATGAATGCGGCAGGGGAATTTGTTAGACCGAAGGGCATTACGACAAATTTGTAATGTCCATAACGAGTTCGGAAAGCGGTTTTGGGGATATCCTCTTCCCGGACCTGGAGTTGATGGTACCCAGATCGGAGATCTATCTTAGAGAAGTGGCTTGCGCCTTGAAGTTGGTCAAATAGATCGTCGATTCGCAGGAGTGGATAGCGATTTTTAACAACGAGCCTATTTAGTTCTCTGTAGTCAATGCACATCCTAAAAGATCCATCTTTCTTCTTAACAAAGAGAATTGGAGCTCCCCATGGTAAGAAATTGGGTCGGATGAATCCTCTGTCCAAAAGTTCACTGAGTTGGCTGGACAATTCTTGCATCTCCACAGGAGCCAATATGTAAGGCGACTTGGCGATGGGAGTAGCTCCTGGCACAAGGTCAATTCGAAACTCAACTTGTCTTTCTGGGGGTATCCTTGGAAGATCTTCAGGAAAGACATATCGGAACTCACAAGCTGTTGGAATGTCTTGAATGTTGAACCCTTCCTTCGATTTGTCCACTATATGAGCCAGAAACGTCAAGTCCTTCTTTCGCAGATACTTTTGTTCCTTGACGCACAAGAGAAGACAAAGGTTCGTGTTGGGTTTGTCTCCGTAAATAACTACGGTTTTGTGATTTGGAAGATGGAGGCGAACGGCGTTCTCGTGACACATAATCTCAGCATGGTGGGGGCTTAACCAATCCATGCCGATAATCACATCAAAACTCCTAATGGAAACAGGGATTAAGTTTATTTGAAAGACGTGTTGGTTTAAGGCTAGGGTACATCTGATATCGATTTCCCCTGTGGATTCTATTTTCCCATTGTCCATTTCCACCGTAAAGGTTTCATTGAGCTTCTGGGGTTGTTTTTTTAACAAGTGCTTAAATTTATTGCTCACAAAACTTCGTTCTGCTCCGGTATCAAATAAGATGCATGCATAAGCGTGGTTTAAGAGAAACGTACCAGTGACAACAACGGGATCCTAAACCGCTTCTCCCTGACCCATGGTTAGCACTCTTCTAGTTCCTCCATTCCCGGGGTTGTTGTCGTTAAGGCAATTTCGACGGAAATGCCCAGTCCTTCCACATCCATAGCAGGTGTGGATCGGTCCTGCATTGTTGTCGCTGTTGTTGTTGTTGTTGATGATGTTGTTGTTGCGGTTATTGTTGTTGTTGTTTCCTTGTTGTTCATTCTGCGGAGGATAGGTCCCGCAATATTTTGCTGTGTGACCCTTTCGATTGCAGCTGGTGCAATGCATCTCTGTGAATTCTCCGTTATGATGGAGACTGCACTTGTTGCACTTTGGGAGATTGCCATAATACTATTTAGGAGCACTTAGAGCAGCTGAGATTAGAGCATGTGGTGCGGAGGGAACTTGGGTGGTTGCAGCATTAACTGTCACTGTTTGTTTTTTCTTGGACAATTCTGAGCCTTGACGTCCCTTCATCTTGTTGTTCTTTCCTTTCTTGTCGTCACTTTCCTTCTTACCTTCAGCCTCCACCGGCTTCTCACCCTTCTTGTTGTTATGGTCATATAGTTTCTTGGCCAATCTCTTGGCACTGTCGAAGGTTTTGGGATTTTCTGCTATCACATTTCCTTGGATTGGGGAGGTTAGTCCCCAGACGAATCGTTTGATTTTCTTTCCCTCCGAAGTGATCATGTCAGGGTACAACAGAGACAGTTCGCTAAACCTCGATATGTATGCGTCAATGTCGGAATTTCGGACGGTGAGATTCTACAGCTCTTGTACCATCTTCTGGATTTCGCCTCGCGGGCAGTACTCAGCTATTAGCATTTCTTTCATCTCTTTCCATGGCATAGAGTTAGCTACGGGAAGAGTCATGGCTTCTACGTGTCCGTTCCACCAAGTGAGAGCTTGGTCAACGAAAGTGCATACGGCAAACTTCACCTTCATCTCCTTAGGGTATTCGCATATCTCGAACGCCGATTCCACCTTCTCAATCCATCTTTTCAGTGTTAACATTCCCCCCTATGCCATTAAAGGTTTGTGGCTTGGCATTGATGAAATATTTGTAGGAGCATGTCTTGGTAGGTCCTTGATTTATTCCGTTGTTCGAACTTCCAGCCCTTGTCCATTGACTCCTCCATTGTTTCCTTGGGTGAATTTGTGCCATTGTTGCGGTGACCGCAACAGATACAACCGCTTGGAATGCAGCTGAATTGACTTCGGGTGGGGTTGGCCTAGGGTTTCCGCGGGTTGGTCGTTGAGGCATCTTTCTGTCATGGAACAGAAAGATGTTGAGTGCCTATGGTTTTTATGAGATTGTGGTCCTATAAACTAGGTGTGTGGCACGAACTTAAGTAATTTCACAAATTAGCATACAATCATGGATATATGACACATAGAAAATTACAACATCCTAGTAGGACACATAAAATTTTCCATTAATATTATCCGCACTTTGATACATGAAAATTTGCTTGAAAGAGCATACACAAATGGTGCAAGTTCGGCAGCGTAACAACTCTATGACTAGTGTAATCAATTAAACATACAGTCGATGGTACATAGCATAGATCCTATTAAGATAATACTAAAGACGGATACGACTAGTCCTAGTCATGGTAGGACGCGACAGGGATTGGTGTTGAGGAAGTGGACGCTCCCTGAAGACGAGCCACCTGTTGTTCCGCATCTCGGAGTCGAGCAACCCACTTTACCTGTCTCATGTGGAACTCTCGGATAACCTCTCGCGTTTCCTGCTCTGCACGCTTGACCCTAGTCCGCATCTAGTGCATCTGATCGGCGGTGCTCTGAGCCAGGTCGCCAATATTCCACAATCGCCTCACCATGACCGGGAGTGCGCGATCAGCCGGTCCTGCTTCCCTCAAGTAATAGAACTCGCGTGACATGCTGAACGCGGGTCGCTATCCCTGCTGCCTACTCCACCTCCAAAGGTTGATACCCTAGGGGGTGTAGGACCAGTGGTGCCCACCCGATAAGTGGGCACCCTAACTGGATAAGGGGGTTGATGAATTCGGACTCTGCATCCGAATCACCATCTCCGTGATCGTTGGGTTCCTCTTCGAGATCTCCTTTGGCTTCCTCTTCTTCATGGTCCACCACTGGCTCGACAGGTCCGCCCTCGACTTCCGCCTGAGGTTCCCCTTCGGATTCCTCCTCGGGGTCCTCCTCGGGTGCCTCTTCAAACTCCTCCTCGTGGTCCTCTTCAGGTTCCTCTTCGGATTCTTCCAACCATCTGTTATTCCCTAGATTAGGGAAACAAGAATCTCCAGGGTGATGGAAACCAGTAATGCTGTCTGCGAGAGTGTATAAATATGGTAATATTATTCCTAAGAAGTTTTATTTATTGTATACATTGAGTTGATGTTCTCTTCTTGGTGAAAAAGGGGTATTTTTTAGGTTTACCTATCATCGCGATTTCCTCGGGGCATGTGATAGTTGTACCTCAGAGGAAATGTAGTTGATCAGGCTACATCCACTCCTTGATAGGACTAGGAACAGTCTCGGCTTAATCGAGATGCTAGCATTATCTTATTTGATTTGGTATTGTGTTATTTTTCCTGTGTCATACGAGTAGGAGTGTTTTATCATTGTGTTTTATTTATTTTGTTTTGTTCAGATTTGTTTTGTCCCTTTTTGGTCTATAGTTGCATATCAATGTGTGGTTAGATATGCTAGTTCACTATAAACAGAGCTAGTCCAAAATGGACTTAAACTAGGATTTCTAGGGTTTCCAAATCTTTGTTGATTAGTTGAAGTGCTTGTATAAAGTGTTTGATGGAAGTTTTGTTGTCATTGAATAAGGATCATACATGGTTTCACATTTTTGGTTCACAGTTATTATCATTGTTGTTGTTACAAGCATCAAAATTCTTAGTTGTGACACTAAGTATGATTCATCTTTTAACCATTTTAACAATCCATGATTCCTCTTCTTAGCCATACAAATGCATTAAGATATCCATAGAGGATCAATAGTGGTATGGTTTTCCATAATCATTAAGATGATTGTAAAACACGATACTAAAGTACTCACCCATCCTTTCAGATTGGAGATACTTTTATCTCTCTGCCTAATTTGATTCTTATCATTCATTCTGCCATACATTGAAATTTTTCCAATGTTTCAGAATTATACTTAATGTTGTAAGTATAACAATATTTACTAAACTTTAGTAAATCATGACGAATAGTCTTATCCTTCTTTGTGGTGAACCTTGACCAGTGTATAAGAATGTGTACTCGATCCTTTAGTCCTTCACTTGACTCACACACACATGTGATCAAGGAATTAGGCTTAATTTGGCCAAGATTAAAATTCTCATTCATCATACAATACAGCTTGCATGAGTCCAAGTCTCTATCCAACGGAAACCTTGGTGATGAGAATCTTTCCTTATTTGGTAAATCATGACACTACCACAAACGAAAGAATCAAATCTATATTGCTAAAATTAGAAACATACAAACACCAATTTCAAAAATGCCATTGCAAGGAGATATAATAAAATAAAACAAAACAAAATTTTATTTCTTTATAAAATGCGTGAAAAAAATTTCCTTCCAATGCAACTTCAAATGAAAACTATGCTACTACAAGTTTCTAAGCAATTTATCATAACTCCTAAGCAGCATGTCAAAGATTTGATCTTCGAGCTATGCGATCGAAATCCATCTTCGTGGTCAAATTTAGCATACTCTTTCGTTTAAGCTTCCTTCCCTTTGCTTGATCCAACAAAACATCAAAATGCAACCATGTCACATCATGTATTAAGAATTAACAATTAGGAACTTAATAGTGTTAGATAGTGGACTTACCTAAAGCATAGTCAAATTTTTTGATTCTACCTTTTCTCAGATCTTTCAGGTAGTCAGGGCAGCTTCGCAACCAATGCCCCTTTTTTAGCAATAGAAACATATATACTCGTTGGGAATGGTACACGGGACAATATCAGACTTAGCCTTTCTTTATCCCTTGGAAAGTGAAATCTTTTCTGGACTTCATGTATTTACATTTTCAATGTCCATGGAAGTTTGGGGAGTAGATCTTCCAATCAAATTTGCTTTTTTAGTGTGCCAAATCATTGATGATTCGGCAACAACAAGCAAATAGGTAAGATCAATAAGGGTCATGTCCTGATCTATCATATATTAGTCCTTAATGAACTCACTATATGCCTCGGAAAGTGATTGATGAACCCAGTCAACAGCCAACTTCCTCGAGACAATGTCACCCAATACTCTCATTCTGTCAATATGTGACTTCATCTCCAAGACGTGAGTACACACATGCCTTCAATCTTCATGTTTTATTACAAGTAGGGATTGAGTGACCTTGAAATTTTCAAGTCTTTGAACTTGTGGGTTAGTCAAAATTATTGGAGGAGGAGAAAGAAGTGTAGTATGATTTTCACTTCCACAATCCAATCGTGGAACATCATCTTTGGAATGAAAGCTTGTTCTAGAAGATTTGTGAAGACCATAGTTGTCTGAACGGGACATATATAATGGGAGAAATTCAAGTTTAGTTGATTTTTGTCCTTAATATAACACCCAACAATAATTATTATGGCTAGGACCCAACATAATATTTTACAATTTGGAAGAGGGATGCTATAATCGAAACTGCAAAATATTATAAGGTAGGTAAATGACGACTTACCAATATCCACCACGAAAAATGAAAAGGAATTTTAGGTTTTAATTGAATTGAGACTCCTAGATCCTTTGAGCTTCATTGAACAATTCAATGGCATATTTAAATCTCGATTGTGCCCTTCAAGTTTGTGACTGGGATGCCGAGGATCACAAACAAGGTGTGAATAACTATGCAAATTAGCTTGGCACACCCAATGTTACAACCACCTAATCAATGTGTCAGTTAACCACACACGCTCCACTGATCTATGATCAACATCAAGCTACTCTTTTCCATGCACCGTTAGTCCAGATTAGTGAGCTAATTAACCACACACACTCCACTAATGACTTAACAAGGTGCAGAGTGCAATTTCATGGGTTAGCACCATATTCACATTTTCCTAAAGTAACTATGATTGGGGATTTATAAGTATTTAGTTACTTTATATTTATCATTATACATTTAATGAAGGTAGAATTAGAGTCCTATCCTACCCGTTCGGCTAACGACCATCCACCAGTCAAGGAAGCGGTGGGTGAGAGTCGACACCCATTAAACTGCCATTTTATAGGCAGTAGCCTTACAGACCGGCTTCGTGAATGAGGTTTACTAACGGTAAGACTTGTTGGATTAATGTCTAAGTCCATAACTATAATTGGTTAGACTTGACCCGACCCAACATGGTCAATTTGGGTTGCATGGCATCATGCATTTGGATAGACTATAATGAGAGAAATAACACTTAAGGTTTGTTAATATATTATAACTTCTAATATATTAATAAGGTTATTTAATTAGTATTGATCAAGAATTAATTTGGAATTAATTAAGTGAACAAAAGGAGACTAATTAATTATATGGGTTGATTGTGTAAATCATTCATTCTTATATATGTGGGCTTCTGATCCAAGATTGATTATGTTGGACTAAGTCCATGGGGTTACTCATGGATACTCCATGGAGGTTAAAATCCATGGAGCATAAGGAATGGGTAAAGTTAGGAATTACATGGTGTAACCCTAATAGCCACCATATAAAAGAATCTTATGGCTCAAGAAATCGTGCACTAGTGTGTGAATATGAGGGCTAGATGATTTCAAGAAGTGTTTCTTTTTCTCTCAAGTCATTCCATGTGCATTTGGTGTTGTGTGAACCATTTGAGGTGTCACACTTGGGGCACTAGGAACTCAAGCTTCATGAAGACAAGCTACATCAAACAAAGGTATGTACGCTATCCATTTGATTACCCAAGTATCAAGTATTGTATGCTAGATGGGGTAATACCTTGGAAGGTTCATATTTGCATGTATAATAGAGATAAAATAGATCCAAGGTATTTAGGGTTGCATGTACACTTAGGAGTGTTAGAATTTTCAAAACCCAACAGTGGTATCAGAGCCTAGGCTTGTTTTCGCGTTATAATTGCAAAATTGGCTGAAAAATCGAATTGTGGTACTTTCTGCACAGCAGACTCGCCGAGTCCACTGATGGACTCGCCGAGTCCAAGGCAAAAAGCATCCAACTCGCTGAGTCGGTTCGTGCACTCGATGAGTTGGACCCCCAGACAGCATATATTCGATTTTTTTGGCTGGAATTGGATTAGGAACATTACTCTAAGATGTTTTTGGACTTATAAGCTTGTTTTTGATGTGGTAATGTTCAGGCTAATCAAATTTCAAAGATAATTGTCAATAGATTCATGTTTTGTATTAGTTTAAGGTTTAGACTAATTAAATGAAAAAGTTTGATTTGAATTATCTATTAGTTCCTTTGATTAATAGAAAGTTATGTGAAATTGTTGTTTTCAATCCAAATTAATCTAAGAGTTGATTCTAAAATGATTTTTTTGTAACTTGTCCTCAAGTTATATGAAAAGTCACATTGAAGTTTCATAAAACACATAAAAGTTGGCAATGATTACAAAAGATGAAGAGTCTTGTCCTCAAGTTATGGTGGTTCAAGAGTCACTTCATTAAGTAATAAAATGTGTAACCTTAATTAATTCCATAAGCTACAAAATAAAGAAAAGTTACATTATTTTATTAGTTTAAAGTCTTCCATAACTTGTCCTGAAGTTATGGAACTTGAAGAGTCTTTTAATTAAAACTACTTTAAACACATAAGTTACGGATTTAATTAATTTCGAATGGTTTCAAAACTTGCCCTCAAGTTTTGGAAATTGAATATGTTTTCACTTATGAATACTTTAATTCCAAGTTAGCCCTTAGAATTTTAAAACTTAAAATTCAACCCTTATACTTTATAATATTATAAGTTATTAATATTTATATATATGTATAAGAGTAAAGTCAGTCTTACCGTTAGTAAGCCTCATTCACGAAGCCGGACTATAAGGGGATATAAGGTTACTACCTATAAAATGGTAGTTTAATGGGTGTCCACTCTCACCCACCGCTTCCTTGACCGATGGAAGGTCGTTAGCCGAACGGGTAGGACAAGGACTAGAATTCTCCCTTCATTAAAAGTATTAATGATAAATACTAAGTAACTAAACTCTTATTAATACCCAATCTTAGTTACTTAGGAAAATTTGAATTTGGTGCTAACCCCTGAAATTACACTTTGCACTTTGCGTAAGTCGTTAGTGGAGCGTGTGTGGTTAACCGGCACACTAACCTGGACTTAACAAGGTAGGAAAAGAGTAACTTAATATTTATCATAGTATTGGTGGAGCGTGTGTGGTTAACCGACACATCGATTAAGGGGTAAATACTAAGGGTACCAAGTATATTTGTTTGGTTACTTCACACCTTGTTTTGTGATCCTCGGTATCCCAGTCACAGAACCTGAAGGGCACACTCGAGATTGAAACATGCCGTTGAACATTTCAATGAATCTCAAAAAGAACCTAGGAGTTTCAAAACCAATTAAAACCTAATAATACATTTCGTTTATCTTGGTTGAAATTGGTGAATCGTCATTCACCTACCTTCAAATATTTTATAGCTTGGATTACGGCATCCCTCTTCCGAGTTATAAAATAGTTTATAGGGTCCTAGCCTTAATATTTCATATTGGGTGTTATATTAAGGACTTTTAATAAACTATCTTTAATATCTCCCAAAATATGTCTAGTTCAGACATCTATGATCCTCCCAAATCTCTTGGAACTTCACTTCCTCCACCTCCTCCAATTATTCTCCCTAACCCACAAAGTTAAAGGTCACTCAAACCCTATTGGCAAGGCAAAGTCTAGGTGTGATCACATCTTGGAGATGAAGTCACATATCGACAAGCCCGGAGAGTTGGGTGTCAAAGTCTTGAGAAAGTTGGTGGTTCAATCACTTTCTAAGTCACATAGTGAGTTCCTTTAGGACTCCTATGAAACATACTATGACAAGATCCTTAATGATCTTATCTATTTGCTAAGATCGATTTCCTAAAACTTTATGGACATTGACAATGAAGACGATGGATATCCAGTAAAGCTCTTTCTCCCCAATGGAAAGGGATCGGCCATAGTCAACTCGGTTGACCAAATGGTAAAGACAAAAGCTAAGTTTGTGATAAACCTACATACCATTACCAAAGGGTCTATATGTTTACATTGCCAATGGAAGGGGTATTAGTTGCGAAGCTGTCAAATTTTACCTAAGAATGTTAAAGTAAATAAGTTTGACTCTACTTCAGGTAAAGTCCACTATCTAACTCTGCTAAGTTTCTATTATGAGGTTCTTGATACATGATGTGACTGGGTCACATGTTGATGTTTTAAGAATCAAAGAAAAGTGAAGAAACTTAAAGAAAGAATATGCTGAATCTGATTGTGTAGATGGATTTCTATCGCATACTTTGAAGATCGGATTCTTGAGCTACTTCTTAGGAGTTATGAGATATTGATTAGGAATAGATAACAACAAAGTTTTCATGTGCTTTTGCACTGTAAGGATAGTTTTTTTGCAAAGTTTTTAAATAAAAGGAAAATTTTGACTTGATTTATTTTAAAAATATCCTTACAATGGCAGTTGTGGAAAATTATTTGTTGCTTATATAACTCCATTAATAGCCAGAGTAGAAATATGAAATTGATTCTTTAATTTGTGGTAGTGTCTAAATTTACCAAATCAGGAAAGATCCTCATCACCCAAGTTTCAATTTGACCGAAACTTGGAATCATGCAAGTTGTATAGCATGAGGAATGAGAATTTTTTTTCTTTGGAAAATTAAGAATAGTTCCTTGTTCACATGTATATGTGAGCCGAGTGAAGGGATAAGGGATCGAGTGCACATTCTTGAGCACTGCTCAAGTCCACCACAAAAGATCGATAATGATAAGACTATTCGTCATAATTTACTAAGGCTCAGTAAATATGGTTATACTTACAAGCTTAAGTTTAATTCTGAGACATTGGAAAGGGTTCCAATGTATGGCAGAGCGAATAAGAAGAATCAAATTAGGCAGAAGGATAAAAGTTTCTCAAATCTGAAAAAGATGGGAGAGTACTTTAGTATCATGCCATATGATCATCTTAACGATTAAGAGACCTTATCGCAATTCATCCTCTAAGTGCATTCTGATAGTTAAAAAGAGGAGCTATGAATTGTTGAAGTGGTTAAATCAAGAAGATGAGTCATATTTCATTCCAAAGCAATTCTTAGAGTCATACTACAAGATTGTAACTTGAGTGACATGTCTTAAAGAAGGTTTAAAAATACTTGTCAAATGTAAGAGTAAAAGTTTCCTACTCTTGTACTTTTGAAATTGGTAAGTTGTGATGTTTTGGATAAAACAAAGACCAACTAAGGCCAATTGTGTAAAGTGTTTGTCTTGATAAAGAATCCAAACTATCTCTTCAACATTTGGCAAGTGAGTCTTATGTGTCAAGAGGATAGTGGGAATCTTAAAGATCCTGAAAGGATAATCAAGAATAAAAACCTCTAAGTTGATCACTAGCACACGACTTGAGGTTTATAACCTATCGTGTTGACATATTTTGTGCTCATTCCAGTTAAAGTTGGCTTTGCATATGAGTTCTTGGAGTTCTCAGTTGGTTGCATAACAACTTGGAAGCAATGATAGGCCCTTGAGCTGCCAGATGGCAAGAAATTAAGATTGATTTAAGTCAATATGTGTTTGGATTTGTCATTATCCTTGTCTTGTGACTATGGTTTTGACAATTCACATGAATAAGAACACATACACCATTAAATCTAAGTGTCACAAGGTTTCTCTCCGATTCATGAAAATGATGGTGAGGAAACACTTTCACTAAGTAGATATCAATTGTGATATTTGCATTCTCAAAGTCCTTAGTGGAGCGTGTGTGGTTAACCGGCACACTAACCTGGATTGGTGAGAAGTGGCAAAGGTCTAATAAATTGAGACTATGATTACGGCATCCCTTTTCATAGTTCTTAAATTGTTTAGACACGCCTGTGAGCTATCTAATGAATGGTGTATGATTTTGATAAAGTCTTATCAAAACAATCTAGTATCAGAAATCTGAACTTTGGTAACAAAGTCAACAAAGTATTGATTTCTAGAAGTCCAACTGATTTGTGAGTACATGTCAAAGCTAGTGGGAGCATAAGTGTTATGCTATTAATCATCATGTTAGTGGGAGCATGATAATTATGATAAATATTGCAAGTTAGCAATGTTAATTATAGAAAAACAAAAGTTTCAATTCGTGAGGCTGCAGGGGTTGAAAAAGTTGTTTTGCTATAATTAAGGGAGATGAAATTATACTTCATTTCAATTCTGAAATCTTAGATTGAGATTTTAATCAAATTTAGTCAAGGATATATATATATATATATATATATATATATATATATATATATATATATATATATATATATATATATATATATATATATATATATATATATATATATATATGAATTTCATGTTGGAAGGGCTCAACAAAAGGAAATTCTATATATGGGTTCATTATTTGCGTTCTAAAATTCGATTATGATTACGGCATCCCTTTTCATAATCTGAATTATTAGAACTTGGCAAATAGAAATGAAAATATTATAGCAAAACACTAGTTTAGTCATTATGTGAGACATCATGAATCGTGTCCCATATGCTTCGGATATATGATCGATTACATGTGCTATATTCATCCTTTATAAAATCTTCCAAATGTATGGGGCATTAAGAAGGGAAAAGGTCTAGAACTAGATATGACTAAAACGATTAAGCAATTGTCGAGGACAATCTAAGGTTTACCAAAGATTGGTTGCTCAGGGACAGTTAGAAGTATAGTGTTAATTGTTGGAAGGACCATATTGATGTATTTTGAAAAGAGGCAACTCTTGTTCAGAACTGATAGTCAAAAAGGGAATGTGGAAATGATCCCATTGGTGGATGTTGTTCAATAAATCTATGTAAGATTAGGAAACTTAGTGCAAGAAGGATGTTTCCAAGGAGTTGATCTCCTTTGGAATGCTCTGTAATGTTTTTTGTCAAGTCTTTGTTACATTGTGCATAATCATTAAAAGAAAATCATTGCATAAAAGTTGAGAATCTAACAGATTTCTATAAAATGGCATGAATTTGGCATTCCTGCATTTGCCATAAGAATTCGGGAGTGTGAAATTAGAATCATTGAAAGTTTGGTCAGTTGGTTTATTTCACAAAGTAAGGATCATAGACAACATAGAGTGCATACTTGGTGTATGGTAAAGCTATTGTTTAGAAAAACATAGTGTACATGGTCGGAGCATGGGACAACTATTGTTTTAATTCAAGAATAAAGTTGATAACTGGAATAGTATGCAATGAATAATGTGTAATCATATGGTGATAAATAAAAGGTGTTTTATTTATGCTCATAAGTGTTGATACCATATTAGATTCAATTATTCTTTTGTTTCATTTTGCATGTTTTGACTTACATAATAAACTAGGTTATTCTTCTGGAATGACTAAGTTATTCAAACCGTCCACAGTCGCTCATATGTTGGAAGTAGATATGAATCAAGACTGTCATGGGTTGGCTTGTAGAGGTCCAATTTGGTGGACAAAGTTGTGCTAAAACACTCATGAGTGCTCATAAGTTCTGAGTATTAGATTTAACTCACGAAAATGCATTCGGTAACTCGATGTTATAAAATGTGCCTTTGTGTATGATTCAACAAGTAGTAGAACAAGCCATATGATTCGAAGTTTATCCATTCCTTTTACATTAGGGATAAAAGCAATATTTGTGGGTCCCTCGATGATTTGGTGATGATACATGTGAGTGCTTGGGCAAGCCAAGACTGATTTGATATGTTCAATCAGTCAGTCATCATGACTCGGAAATCGGGAAACAACAAATGGATAGAGAGAATGATTTTAATCCATGTCTTTGTCAATATGATATCTAGAATGGAGGAATATATGATCCCTTATCTAATGGACAAGTCATTGACAAAGATCAGAGTTCATCGACAAGGTCAGAGTTCGACAGAAGCATTTGAGAGCTACGATTTCTGATCGGTTGCTGAAGTCATACACAATAATAGTTCTAGACTTATCCAAGTGGGAGACTGTTGGATTAATGTCTAAGTCCATAACTATAATTGGTAAGACTTCACCCGACCCGACATGGTCCGTTTGGGTTGCATGGCGTCATGCATTTGGATAGATTATAATGAGAGAAATAACACTTAAGGTTTGTTAATATATTATAAGTTCTAATATCTTAATAAGGTTATTTAATTAGTATTGATCAAGAATTAGTTTGGAATTAATTAAGTGATCAAAAGGAGACTAATTAATTATATGGGTTGATTTTGTAAATCATTCATTCTTATATATGTGGGCTTGTGATCCAAGATTCCTTATGTTGGACTAAGTCCATGGGGTAACCCATGGATACTCCATGGAGGTTAAAATCCATGGAGCATAAGGAATGGGTAAGGTTATGAGCTACATGGTGTAACCCTAATAGCCACCATATATAAGAATCCCATGGCTCAATAAGTCATGCACTAGTGTGTGAATATGAGGGCTAGACGATTTCAAGAAGTGTTTCTTTTTCTCTCAAGTCATTCCATGTGCATTTGGTATTGTGTGAACCATTTGAGGTGTCACACTTGGGGCACTAGGCACTCAAGCTTCTTGAAGACAAGCTACATCAAACAAATGTATGTATTCTATCCATTTGATTACCCAAGTATCAAGTATTGTATGCTAGATAGGGTAATACCTTGGAAAGTTCATATTTGCATGTATAATAGAGAAAACATAGATCCAAGTTATTTAGGGTTGCATGTACACTTAGGAGTGTTAGAATGCTCAAAACCCAACAAAATGTGTCAAAACAAGACTCTACATTTAAAGATTTCAAAACTTGAAGGAAGATTTTGAAATTTTCAAAAACTTTTCGAATCCTTAACATATGAGTTTAATATAGGCTTTAATGAAAAGACTCATGAAAATCCATAACTTGAGGACAAGTTTTGGAGTTCATAGAAAACATTTATGAAAAAAAAAAAACTATTTAACACCATAACCTATGAGTTTAATGAATTCCTTAAAATAAAAACTTTTCATTTTCCATAACTTGAGGCCAATTTATGGAGTATATTAAAGGACATAAAGATCATCAAATAAACTAACAAGCATGTCAAATAATGTCAATGATCAAGATTAAACTCATATGAACAAGATAAATCATATCAAACAAATATCATGTAATTAGCATAATAATATAAACTAATAATAAATATGAAACTTTGAAAATTATCTTATAAATATAAGCAGGATCATTACACATGAAAAACAGGTTTATAAGTTCAAAAACAGCTTAGGGTAATGATCCTAGTCTAATTCTAGCCGAAAAATCGAAAATCTGCATTCTGGAGCACCAACTCGTATACATATATATATATATATATATATATATATATATATATATATATATATATATATATATATCTGTATTAAACCTATAATATTATAATAGTATGAGGGTTGAATTTTAAACTTTTAAAATTCCAGGGTTTGGAACTAAATGTGTCAAAAGAAGGCTCTACATTTACAAATTTCAAAACTTGAGGGAAAATTTTGAAATTTTCAAAAACTTTTGGAATCCTTAACATATGAGTTTAATATAGGCTTTAATGAAAAGAGTCTTGAAAATCCATAACTTGAGGACAAGTTATGGAGTTCATAAAAAACATTTATGGAAAAAAAACTATTTAACACCATAACCTATGAGTTTAATGAATTCTTTAAAAGAAAAACTTTTCATTTTCCATAACTTGAGGACAAGTTATGGAGTATATTAAAGGAAATAAAGATCATCAAATAAACTAACAAGCATGTCAAATAACGTCCATGATCAAGATTAAACTAATATGAACAAGATAATTCATATCAAACAAATATCATGTAATTAGCATAATAATATAAACTAATACTAAACATGAAACTCTGAAAATTGTCTTATAAATATAAGCATGATAATTACACATCAAAAATAGGTTTATAAGTTCAAAAACACCGTAGGTTAATGATCCTAGTCCAATTCTAGCCAAAAAATCGAAAATTTGCATTCTGGAGCACCAAGTCGTGAAGTGCAAAATCAAACTCGGCGAGTTGATCAGAATTGTGCTTGGACTCGGTGAGTCCCCCAGTGGAGTCGTCGAGTCCACTGTCCAGAACAACAGAAAATCAGTTTTTCAAGCTTAAACAAGAGGTAGCATCAAATATAACTAAAAACAACCTTAGGCTCTAATACCACTGAAGGGTTTTGAGCATTCTAACACTGTTATATTTTCTCTATTATACATGCATACATTCAATATTCCAAACTATCATCCTAACGAGCATATAATGGAGTATTAACTACATGAAATACAAGTTAGATGGCATACCTTTTAATGTAGTTCAACTTTGGACCTTTAAGAACTTAGTGCCCAAGTGTTGCACCTTAAATGGAATCACACAACACCACCAACAAATGGAGGAACTTGAGAAGATGTCACTTACACTCATAAAATCAGCTTGCCTCTTGTGTTTCCACTAGTGCTAATTCAATGAGCTAGAGGGGTTCTTATATAGTATGGCTTGATTAGGGTTACACCATGCAAATCTAATGTGCACGAATTTTCATATTTCACATGTTCCATGGGTTTAAACCTCCATGGGTCACCACATGGGTTTAGCCCAACATACGAAAGTATACATCACAAGCCCACATTATAAGAATGAGTGGCTTACAAAATAAATCCCCATATATTTAATTAGTCTCTTTTGATCACAAAATTAATTCCAAACTAATTCTTAATCAATACTAATTAAATAATATGATTTCATATTAATATATTCGAACTTATATTATATTAATAAATCATAAATAACCTCTTCTCAATTATCCATCCTTCATATTGTCCCGGTGCCATGCAACCCACATGAACCATGCTACTCTTGGGTCAAGTACATACCAATTATAGTTATGGACTTAGACACTAATCCAACACATCCTGGATTTCCCTCTGATAAACAAGTGGAATTTCGAATAGACATGTTACGAGGATCAACACCAATAGCAAAAGCGTCATACCAATTAGAATTGACGAAGATGAAGGAGCTTATGATGCAACTTCAGGAGTTGTTGGACAACGATTTCATTAGACCTAGGTCATCACCCTGGCAAACTCTGGTGAACTAGTACCCATTGCCAAGGATTGATAACCTATTCAATCAGCTGCAAGATTCGACTATTTGTCAAAGATCGGTCTTAGGTCAAGATATCATCAGCTGAAGGTGAGAGAGCAAGATATGGAGAATATTGCATTCAAAACGAAATACAGATACTATGAGTTCTTGGTTATGTCATTTGGACTAACAAATGCTCCAAAAACATTCATTGATCTGATGAATAGGGTTAGTAAACCATTCCTCGATAAAGCTGTCATAGTGTTCACAGTTGATATTCTAATTTACTCAAAGAGGTAGTTGGAGCATGGCAAGCATCTACGAGAAGTGTTAGAAGTTTTGAAGAATGAGAAATTGTATGTGAAATTCTCAAAATGTGATTTTTGGATTCGAGAAGCCCAATTCTTGGGCCATGTGCTTAACCAGGAAGGAATAATGGTTGAGCCAGCTAAGATTGAAGTTGTGATGATGTGGGAACGCCCAAAAAGTCCCACGGAGATTCGAAGATTTCTGTGATTAGCTAGATATTACCGAAGATTTATCCAAGGCTTCTCTTCGATAGCTGCTCCATTGACGGCTTTGACCCATAACGGAACCACATATACTTGGTGTTGGGTTAGGTTTTGTTCACAATCTATAGCGAGTTGAAGACTTCACAATCTATAGCGATGCATCTAGAATTGGGTTAGGTTTTGTTCTGACCCAAAGAGATGAGTTGATAGCATATGCATCAAGACTTTTGAAGCAGCATGAAAAGAGCAATCCTACTCATGATCTGGAGTTGGCAACGGTAGTATTTCTATTCAACATATGGATGCGTTATCTTTATGGCACAAAGTGAACACTTTTCACTGATCATAAGAGTCTCCAGTATCTCTTTAATCAGAAGGAATTGAATATGACACAACGACGCTGGCTAGAGTTACTCAAGGATTACGATTGTGAGATACTTTACCACCCTGGTAAAGTAAATGTTGTGGCTGATGCTCTAAATTGAAAGGCAAACCTTGAAATAAAAATGGCAAGAGCGTTAAGCATAAAAGTTGTCTCAAGGATTGTGGAAAGCATCAACAATCCTTAGGAAGAAGCTTCAGAGAAAGATGACCAAAAGGACGAACGTTTAGGAAAAATGTTGGTGTTCAGTACAAACAGTAAAGGATTGAAGGTATTCCAAGCTAGGATTTGGGTACCTAAGATGGGAGGAATAAGGGATCTTCTGATGGAAAAAGCTCATAAGACCATGTACTCAATTCATCCTGGCAGCACTAAGATGTATAGGGATCTGAAACCCTACTATTGGTGGCCGACGATGAAGCTTGATGTTGCAAAGTATGTGGCAGATTGTGTAGCATGTGCGAGAGTTAAGGCGCAAAATCAGAAACTGTATGGGGGTTTATAACCTTGACCTATACCCATGCGTAAATGGGAAGGCATCACCATGGATTCTGTAACTAAACTGCCCAGGACAAAAAACGGTCATGAAATGATTTGGGTAGTCGTGGATCGATTCAAAAAGAGTGCACACTTCATAGCAGCCAGTGTGAGATGGTCTATGGATTATCTTGCAAGTGCTTGCGTGAAGGAGGTAGTAAGACTTCATGGTGTAGCTTTAATGATTGTATCAGATCGTGACAGTCGTTTCACATCAAGCTTTTGGAGGAGTCTACAAGAGGAAATGGGTTCGAGGTTGTGTTTATGTACAACTTGCCATCTATAGACTGATGGTCAGAGCGAAAGAAAGATTCGAACACTAGAAGATATGCTAAGAGCATGTAGCCTATAATTCCAAGGTAACTGGGATGAACACATACCCCTGGTAGAGTTTTACTACAACAATAGTTACCATTCAAGCATCAAGATGGCACATTATCAAGCCATGTACGGACGGAAGTGGCGTGTGCCATCTTGTTGGCTTGTTGTTAGAGAATCACTGTTTATGGGCCCCATAGTAGTCCATCATACTGCTGAAAAGTTGAATGTGGTTAGAGAAAGGATGTTAGCAGCTCAAGATCATCAAAACAGATATGCTGACAAGAAGAGACGACTGATGACATTTGAAGTTAGAGATTTGGTTTTGCTCAAAGTCTTACCACGGAAGGGATTTATAAGATTTGGGAAAAGAGGAAAGTTGAGTCCAAGGTTTATTAGACCATTAAAAGTTCTTTAGAGGATTGGGAACTAACCTTACAAGCTAGAACTACCAAAATAACTAGATGGTATTCATAACACCTTCCATGTGTGTTATTTGAGGAAGTTCACAAGAGAAGTTCCCGATATAATTCCACTTTCTAAGTTAAGGATGGATGTAAATCAGAGACTAATTGAAGAGTGTGAGGCAATTTCTGACTGTAAGACAAAGAAGTTGTGACGCAAGATGGTCGACTTAGTGCTTGTGCGATGGAAACTGTAACAGTCCGGATTCCCAGGTATTATTCATTTATTTATTTTTGGTAATTTGTGAGGAGACTCAGTGAGTTGGAGCCCAGACTCGCCGAGTATGATCGCGGATTTGGACGCGGGTTCGCGTCCGGACTCGGCGAGTCCAAGAGTGGACTCGGCGAGTCCACACTGTTTAATGAAACCCTAATTTCCCGGCCTTGAGCCCTATTTAAAGGGCCTTATAACCCTTCATTGAGGCTACCTTCGACCTTGAGAGCAACAGAGCATCTGAGAGTCCTTGTGATTGAGAAAAGAGGCCATTATTCACCATCCTTGTGTGTGTTATCAAGAAGGGAAGAGGAAGGCCAAGCTAGGAGAGTTGGGTAGCTTGGATCTACTTCCATTTCGGCAGAGGAAGCTATTTGAAGTAATGTTCAGAGCTTATTCTCGTGTTTTTATTGATATGGTCAAATCTAGGGTTTCTTCATGCCTTGTTTACCTTGTAATTGGAGTGTGAGAGGTCCCATGGGGAATTGGTACCTAGATCTGGACCTTAGTAGGTCTAGAGAGTCCCAAATGCTCTGCTTTATGCCTTTCCTTTTGAGTTGTGGACTTAGGTTACCATTTTAGATGTCATTTCACCAAATGAAACCTTGTAGGCGTCGCATGGTAGCCAAGATTGTAACTTTACGTGATAAATGTGCTTGGAAGGACTGGATCTATGAGTTACTGGAACGGATCTGACCTCAGGAGTGAGTTTGAGTTCATGCATGGCTTAGACTCGCCGAGTCCGAAGAATAGACTCGGCGAGTAGCATGAAGACTGTCCATAACCACTCAGCGAGTGGTCTTACCGAGTTAAGGGTTCACTCAGTGAGTCAGGGAGAGTCAGAGAGAGTTGAGAGGTGGACTGAGTCAAGCTGGAAGTCGTCGAGTTGTTCTTGAGACTCGGCGAGTTGAGTCGTGGTGGCCCCACGATTCATGCCAGGTGGAACTCGTCGAGTCAGGGAAGTACTCGACGTATCAAGAGAGGATCCTAGGGAGTCAGTGAACACGTATAGACTCGTCGAGTCGATCTAGTGCACTCGCCAAGTCCGGTCAAAGTTGACCGTTGACCATTGACCGTTGACCAGAGTTGACCAGTATTGACTTGATAGGGGTATTCAACCTTAGTTTGTGAAAGTGTTAATTAGAGATATATGGTGTTATAGGAGGATTATAGCTCAGAGGATCGAGCGCGAGTGATTTCTGGGATTTGCGAGTTATCGAGATACGCGAGGTGAGTTTTCTCACTGTACTTTACCTTGAGTAGGTAATCAGAGTTATGTGACAGAGTATTTGTATGCTATATGTTATGTGTTGTACTACATTATTTCTATGTGATTTATGTTGTGCATGTTTATAGAGTTGGAAGCGGAAGGTTCCCAGAGATAGAACTAGAGGGTTCACAGAGTAGGGTCTATGGGCCCACAAAGTTATAGTCTCGTGTGGCTAATATGTGTTATGTGTGGTATTTTGGGGAACTCACTAAGCTTTGTGCTTACAGTGTTGGTGTTTATTGTTTCAGGTACTAGTGATGACCGTGGGAAGGCGCCGGCTTGATCAGTACACACACGTGGGATTTTTTTGTTATGTGATCTTGGGATTCTTTGTATGACATGGATTGGAGTTTCAAACATTGATGTTTTTATGAAAATTAAATGAATATGTTTTTATATTATGCGAAAAATTGTTTTAAAATTCACGATGTTACAAGTTGGTATCAGAGCCTTGGTTTGAGGGATTCGAGTACACCTTCGGGCGTATTTGAACTCAAACTGAGGATTTGAGAAGTATTTTCAAAAAGAGTAAAAGAATATTGTAAGAACGCAGAGCAGAGTTGTGTGTTCGATTAGTCCGCGCCCGAACGGTGATTTCCCAAAATACCCTCATGTTATGTGATATTGATATTGATATGATGTATTCTCATGCTAGAGTAGGCTAGGTACTCCTATTAGGACTAGAGTGACCTGATTTGTGATGCCTTAGCCTAGGGAGAGGTGAGATGCTATGAGATGCTTGAGAGTGAGTAGGTAGCAGCAAGGGGCTTATGAGAGATTTGTTAGAGAGTGGATTATGCCTGATAGAGTACTTGGAATTTGGGATCCGAAGAGGACTTGGGGTGTATTCTGATACGATGCAGACAGTAGTATTGGGCCCGTACTACTGAAAGCACCGGAGCGGTGTACAGCCCAAGTAGGAATCTTTGGAATACCAAGGATAAAGGAGGCATGAGTTGTCGAGTGTGAGTATGCTCGAATGGATTCTAATTTATCGTATGTTGTATTTCAGAGGTAGATCATGGTGAGGAAATGTCTGATGCCGGAGAGCAGTGAGACCAGTGATGAGGAGATCCGCCGGATCATCCATGAGGAGGTGGCTGCAGCCATCAGGGCAGAGATACCAGAGATGTTCGGGTCTATTAAGACCACGTTGATTGAGACCTTCGACGAGCGTTATGCCGCTCTTTCTAAGGCTGCTGTTGCAGCGGCCACCGCAGCTATTGCCGCCGCGAGGCCGGAGGGTGGTGATGCGTTGCTGTTCCGAGAGTTCAGCAACACAAAACCACCAGAGTTTGATGGGACCCAGGACCAGGTGGCGGCTATGAGATGGATTTCTGATATGGACGGGTGTTTCTTCACTTGCTCAACTCCTGAGCATTTGAAGGTTTGGTTCGCGCTGAACCAGCTTCGCTTGGGAGCGAAGGACTGGTGGAAGTTTGTGACAGCGCACTTTACGTCTGCTGAGCTTGCGGCAGTGACCTAGGAGAGGTTCACTGCCATGTTCCGAGATGAGTACGTTCCACAGGTGGAGAGGGAGCGTTTGGCCCAGGAGTTTCTGACCCTCAAGCAGGGTACTGAGTCTGTTATGGTGATTACCAGGATGTTCCATGAGAGGGCGATGTTTTGCCCTGAGCATGTGTCCAATGAGCAGTCACGTATGAGCCAATATTTTAGTATCTTGAGGCGAGACATTCGGGAGTTCGCGGCGAACTCCTCATACCGGACATTTTCCGAGCTTCGGGCAAATGCCCGGAAAAGGGAGATTGAGCTAGAGACCCAGGCCAGAGAGGAGGCGGAGTCTCAGGGGAGGGATCGACGGCCGGCATAGTCTCAGCCGGCAGACAAGCGGGCCAAGCCCGCTGATCCCAAACCAGGGAGCCAGAAGGGCCGCACTTGTGGGAAGTGTGGCAAGGGTCATGATGGAGTCTGTAGAGCGGGATCTTGCTACAAGTGTGGCAAGGAGGGGCACATGGCCAAGGACTGCCCCAAGGGGTTTGCGGTGTGTTTTCATTGCAACCAGACCGGACACCGGAAGGCAGAGTGTCCGCAAATGCAAGGATCATTTGACGGAGCACCTAAGGGATCTGCCCCTGCCGCCATCAGAGCTACCGAGAGTCGGCCAGTGAAGGCCGAGGTGCCGAGAGCACGAGGGAGAGCTTTTCAATTGACCGCGGAGGAGGTCCGCGGAGCACCCGATGTCGTGGCTGCTATGCATTCTTTCGTGTATTTATTTTGATGTTGAGATATTATGCTTATATTATGTTATGCGTAGGTACTATTCTTGTGAATTATGTACCTGCCTTGGTGTTATTTGACTCGGGTGCGAGTCGGTCTTTTGTATCTTTGGCTTTTAGTCAGCATATCAGTGTTAGTCGTGAGGCGTTGAGTCGGCCTCTGAGAGTTTCCATAGCTGACGAGAGGGTGATATATGCCATGGAGGTTCTCCGAGGGTGCGTAGTCAAGATTTTCGGTGTTGAGTTCCCGATTGATTTGGTTCCTATTGCGATGAGTGATGTATGTGTCATTGTGGGCATGGACTGGTTGAGCAGATTCGGTGCGGTTATCGACTGCGAGCGACAGCTGGTGACCATACGAGACCCTAGTGGGGGAGTTCTTATGGTGTACGGCGAGGGTACACGTTCTGGATCAGCGTTTTGTTCGGCCGCTAGGGCAAGGCAGTGTCTATAGTAGGGCTGTAAGGGTTTTGTGGCGTATGTGATGGATACGCGGGTGGATTCCGAGAGACCGAGGTTTGTTGAGGAGGTTCCGATAGTGCGTGAGTTCCCAGATGTATATCTTGAGGAGTTGCCGGGTGTGCCTCCTGTGAGGCAAGTGGAGTTCAATATCGATTTGGTTCCGGGGGCCGCGCCTATCGCTAAGATGCCTTATCGCCTTGCACCTCCAGAGCTGCAAGAGTTATCCTCGTAGCTTCAGGAGCTGCTGGGGAAGGGGTTTATTCGGCCGAGCAGCTTGCGGTGGAGAGTGCCTATCCTGTTCGTCAAGAAGAAGGATGGTTCACACCAGATGTGCATTGATTACCGGGAGTTGAACAAGCTGACGGTCAAGAACCGTTACCCGTTGCCGAGGATTGACGATTTGTTCGATCAGTTGCAGGGAGCATCTTGGTTCTCCAAGATCGATTTGAGGTCTCGATATCATCAGGTGAGGGTGCGGGATGAGGACGTCCAGAAGACAGCATTCAGGACGTGTTATGGGCATTACTAGTTTGTGGTGATGCCTTTCGGGCTCACTAATGCCCCGGCAGTGTTTATGGATCTCATGAACCGAGTGTGCATGCCGATGTTGGATCGATCAGTGATCGTATTTATTGATGATATTTTGGTATATTCGAGATCTACAGAGCAGCATGAGGAGCATTTGAGAGAGATCCTCGGGGTTCTGAGATCGGAGAGGCTTTATGCCAAATTCTCCAAGTGTGATTTCTGGTTGCGAGATGTCCAGTTCCTAGGACATCTCGTTAACCAGAAAGGAATATTGGTCGACCCGGCCAAAGTTGAGGCGGTGATGAGTTGGGAGGTGCCGAGGTCACCCTCCGAGATCAGGAGTTTCCTAGGGTTGGCAGTGTATTATCGGAGATTTATCATGGATTTCTCTAAAATCGCAGTGCCACTCACCAGGTTGACCCGGAAGGGTGTTGCTTTTTCCTGGGGCCCCGAGCAGCAGGCCTCCTTTGAGACACTTCGTCAAAGATTATGCGAATCCCCGGTGTTAGCCCTCCCGGAACGGATGGAGGACTTTGTGGTATACTGTGACGCATCGATTTTGGGGTTGGGGGCGGTGCTGATGCAGAGAGGGCATGTGATAGCATATGCATCGAGGCAGCTGAAGCCTCATGAGATGTGATATCCCACCCATGATCTAGAGTTGGGGGCAGTGGTGTTCGCCCTCAAGATTTGGCGTCATTACCTGTATGGGGTTCGGTGTACGATATACACGGACCATAAGAGTTTGAAATATTTTATGGATCAGCCCAACCTAAATATGTGACAGAGAAGGTGGTTGGATGTGGTCAAGGATTATGATTGTGAGATCATGTACCACCCAGGCAAGGCTAATGTTGTAGCCGATGCACTGAGCCACAAGGCAGAGAGCACCCCGCTGCGGGATGTATGTTTGAGATTGACCGTGGTAGCTCCAGTGTTGGACGCCATTCGTGGGGCACAGGCCGAGGCTGTGCAACATGAGATGCAGAAGAAAGAGTGGGTTGTTGGTTTGGTTTCAGAGTTCTTTACCGATGGTCGGGGGCTTATGACATTTCAAGGGTGTATCTGGGTGCCGTATGTGGGAGGAACGCGTACAATTTTGATGGAAGAGGCTCATCGGTCAAAATTTTCGATCCATCCTGGGGCCACTAAGATGTATTTGGACCCGAGGAAGGAGTATTGGTGGCCCTGTATGAAGAGGGATGTTGCGTGGTTTGTTGAGAGGTGCTTGACCTGTCGTAGGGTTAAGGCCGAGCACCAGAGGCCGCATGGTAAGTTGCAACCGTTGGAGGTTCCCGAATGGAAGTGGGAACAGATCACCATGGATTTTATCACCAAATTGCCAAGGACTGCCAGGGGAGTTGATGCAATTTGGGTGATTGTGGACAGGTTGACGAAGAGCGCTCACTTTCTTGCTATCAGCGAGAGTTCTTCAGCAGAGAAATTGGCAGAGGTGTACGTGAGGGAAGTGGTATCTCGGCATGGGATGCCGATCTCGATTGTTTCAGACCGAGATGTGCGTTTCACTTCCAGATTCTGGAAGAAGTTTCATGAGGAGTTGGGTACTAGGCTGCATTTTAGTACCGCATATCATCCCCAGACAGACAGACAGAGTGAGCAGACGATTCAGACACTCGATGACATACTCCGGGCAGTGTGTTGGATTTCGAGGGGAGTTGGGATACGTACTTTCCCTTGGCAGAGTTTTCCTACAACAACAACCATCATTCGAGCATTGGTATGCCGCCCTTTGAGCTGTTGTATGGGAGGAGGTGTCGGACCCCCATTTGTTGGGGAGAGGTTGGACAGCGTGTGATGGGGAGTACAGAGATCGTGCTTCAGACGACAGAGCAGATCCAGCAGGTCAGATATTCAGGTGGATGCGAGCCTGAATTATGCTGAGAGACCAGTGGCAATCAGAGATCGGAAAATCAAGGTTCTGAGGAAAAAGGAGGTACCCCTGGTTTTGGTTCAGTGGCAGCATCGGAAGGGGTCCGAGATGACTTGGGAACCGGAGCGTGAGATGCGCGAGCAGCATCCAGAGTTATTTGCAGAGCGAGACTTCGAGGGCGAAGTCTAGTTCTAGTGGGGGAGAATTGTAACAGCCCGGATTCCCAGGTATTATTCATTTATTTATTTTTGGTAATTTGTGAGGAGACTCGGAGATTTGGAGCCTAGACTCGCCGAGTATGATCGCGGATTTGGACGCGGGTTCGCGTCCGGACTCGGCGAGTCCACGCTGTTTAATGAAACCCTAATTTCCCGGCCTGAGCCCCATTTAAAGGGCCTTATAACCCTTCATTGCGGCTACGTTCGACCTTGAGAGCACCAGAGCATCTGAGAGTCCTTGTGAGTGAGAAAAGAGGCCATTATTCACCATCCTTGTGTGTGTTAGCAAGAAGGGAAGAGGAAGGCCAAGCTAGGAGAGTTGGGGAGCTTGGACCTACTTCTATTTCGACAGAGGAAACTATTTGAGGTAATACTCAGAGCTTATTCTCATGTTTTTATTGATATGGTCAAATCTAGGGTTTCTTCATGCCTTGTTTACCTTGTAATTGGAGTGTGAGAGGTCCCATGGGGAATTGGTACCTAGATTTGGACCTTAGTAGGTCCAGAGAGTCCCAAATGCTCTACTTTATGCCTTTCCTTTTGAGTTGTGGACTTAGGTTACCATTTTAGATGTCATTTCACCAAATGAAGCCTTGTAGGAGTCGCATGGTAGCCAAGATTGTAACTTTACGTGATAAATATGCTTGGAAGGACTGGATCTATGAGTTACTTGAACGGATCTGACCTCAGGAGTGAGTTTGAGTTCATGCATGGCTTTGACTCGCCGAGTCTTAAGAATAGACTCGGCGAGTAGCATGAAGATTGTCCATAACCACTCAGCAAGTGGTCTTACTGAGTTAAGGGTTGACTCAGTGAGTCAGGGAGAGTCAGAGAGGGTTGACAGGTGGACTGAGTCAAGCTGGAAGTCGTCGAGTTGTTTTTGAGACTCGGCGAGTTGAGTCGTGGTGGCCTCGCGATTCATGCCACGTGGAACTCGTCGAGTCAGGGAAGTACTTGACGTGTCAAGAGAGGATCCTAGGGAGTCAGTGAACACGTATAGACTCGCCGAGTCGCTCTAGTGCACTTGCCGAGTCCGATCAAAGTTGACCGTTGACTGTTGACCATTGACCAGAGTTGATCAGTGTTGACTTGATAGGGGTAGTCAACCTTAGTTGTGAAAGTGTTAATTAGAGATATATGGTGTTATAGGAGGATTATAGCTCGGAGGATCGAGCGCGAGTGATTTCCGGGATTTGCGAGTTATCGAGATACGCGAGGTGAGTCTTCTCACTATACTTTACCTTGAGTAGGTAATCAGAGTTATGTGACAGAGTATTTATATGCTATATGTTATGTGTTGTACTGCATTATTTCTATGTGATTTATGTTGTGCATTCTATAGAGTTGGAACCGAAAGGTTCCCAAAGTTAGAACCAGAGGGTTCACAGAGTAGGGTCTACGGGCCCACAAAGTTAAAGCCTCGTGTGGCTAATATGTGTTATGTGTGGTATTTTGGGGAACTCACTAAGCTTTGTGCTTACAATGTTGGTGTTTATTGTTTCAGGTACTAGTGATGACCGTGGGAAGGCGCCGACTTGATCAGTACACACACGTGGGATTTTTATGTTATGTGATCTTGGGATTCTTAGTATAACATGGATTGGAGTTTCAAACATTGATGTTTTTATAAAAATTAAATGAATATGTTTTTATATATTATGCGAAAAATTATTTTGAAATTCACGGTGTTACAGAAACATACGAATGGGCCGAACCTCACCTAGGAAATAGAGAGTGACATGATGAGTCACAATCCACATCTTTTTGCTAATGCATGATTCTGGGATGGAATCATCCGAAGAAGGAGAGAATTTTAAAGCCTGTGTTTTTAGGGTAATCATTAGTATAATGATGTAATAGTTATGATCAACCATTGTAACTTAATTTGAACTATTAAAGAGGAATTACTTGAATATTATGTGAACTATGTGATTTTATGTGCATTATACTTATTTATAAGATATAATAAATTAATAATAAAACTAAGCATAAAAAATAAATTAATACATAAACCCAATATCTATGAAGAAATTTGTAGTGGCCGTGACAAAGATTCCAGAGATATAAAGAACGTTGGAATCCGAGTTATAACAAAGAAGTTATGACATGTCGAAGTTTCACGACAAAACCGACATGACGCTGTGTGACATAAAAAAAGTGAGTTTACCATAAATTAATTTTATCCTTAGTGATTTAATCAAAACTCATAGTATACGTTAAACCGAGCATGTGCATAAATAGAACCTCCAAATGTGACTTCGTATGAGGAAGTTATGATTTTTCCAAGATTCAACATAGCGGTATGCAGCCCGGAGTTCGAATATTAGATCGACTGAATTTTAGCCGACACAACCTAAGTAAGAATCGAAGAACTCGTTAATAGGAGCTCAACGATGAAAAGATAGACAAAAACGGACGTCGGATGAAAAGTTATGAATTTTTAACGGACTTTTCCTATCCCGACATGTTAAAATATAACATTAAGAATAAAATCAAAATTAATCGACGCAGACTAAACAAAAGTTGTAGAGTACGTCTCCAATTACTTGTGGATTTAAAGAACGTCGAAAACGGAGCTTGTATGCAAAGGTTACAGATTTCAGAAGTTGGGAGTGTGAAATACGAAGTTGCTCAAGGAATGCGACACGTACACTCACCCTCCTCGTACACGCTTCATACACATTAGCTCCATGCGCACCCGGAACGCACTACGTACATCCGAAGTAGCGCCCTGCGTAACCGAGGCCAACCTCCTTAAAATAGCATGTGAGGGTGCCTTAATTTCTCACACCAAAATCCATTCTCTTCTCTCTCTAACTTCTCTCTAAGCCCTCCCAAGTTCTAGTACTTCCCTAGTCCTAAGAGTCAAGCCCCGGAGTGCTAGAAGGATTTGAGAAAAAGAGCGTTGAGGCTTGGAAAGTTACACCCCTGCAGATCCCGGTTTCAAGCAAACCTCCCGGTAAGTGAGATATGCTTACTCTACTTTAAGTATAGCTTAGGTTTAAATTTATTATCGATACTATAAAATAATAAACAATATATATATATATATATATATATATATATATATATATATATATATATATATATATAATATAAAGAGTTAGTATAATATTTTTAAACTACCCACGGTATGAGGAATCTAGTTTGAAGGGTCGCATAGGGTTCTTGGATTTCAGAAGTGCTATAATCCCAAAATGGTGCTGCCCTCCAGTGTTTCATGTCTGGTCTCTGTCTGTACATAGTGGTTGAAAAATATTGTTTAACACTTATAAAATAATAACGCTCGTAACTAGTCGTCATAAATATTAGACTAAAATCTAGTGGTAATAATATTAGGTTTCGTGGAAGGAAATTATATTGTTAAGAATTGAAGTGTTGTCCAAGTTGGAATCACCACTTTAACAAGTGAGTGCATAGTTACTTTCATCTTACACATAGATATGAAGTAGTTGATATAAAGTACGTGCTATATGTGCATAATATTTGTGTTCTTGATATCTATGTTAGATGAACGATTTATACATGTTTTAAATGATTTAAACGGTATATTTATTTCATATCTATGAAAATGTTGGGTAAAACATGGGTAGATGAAATAGTTGATATCTGATCAAATAAAATGATGAGATGCCTTGATGTTTAGGATGATCCGGTCATCTAGTGGAGTATAGATGATGACCACATACTATTCTCGACAATCCAGTGGAACGCTAGCAGACTCCCAATCTGTAGGTGTTTATTTGATCTACGTGTTCACCAAGTGTACTCCAAAACCCTCATGGTTTCCTTATTTCACATGTATTTTTGAGGAATCCCCTAAGCAATGTTGTCAATCCCAATGAAAATTCATAGGCTAGGTCCCTTATAATAGATTCTTTACGGACATAAGGTGAGGATAACGGGAACGGGTAATCGGGTTGAATGATTTGATGAAATTAATAAACATAATTATTGTGGTTTGAAAACCCTATGTGCTCACTAGGCTTCCAAGCCTGACCCACTCAGTTTATTGCATTATAGGTGGTGGCAAGAGAGCACATAAGTGATGATCTGATGAGAGATTAATGGATTATAGGCCACTAGAATAAATAGATGTTATAAGGCCTATGTTGTTTCTGTTTATGCTTTTGATATGTATTAACGACAACATCTCGAGGTTTTTAATATAATGAAAATACATTTTTTCAAAAATGCTTTGATAAATTCATTATCATGTTTTTAGGAACAAATTCCGCAACATATTTCTTTCAAAGTATACTTTGATTTTGAAAAAAAGCATAAACAAATCGGTGTTTTCTTGCCATGAAATTGGGGATGTCACAATTTGTATCAGAGCGTTAGTTTAAGCAAACTTGGAATTAGTAGGATTTCTTGACTTAAACTTTGAATACTAAGTGATGATTGTGAGATGAGTGTCTACTATATTTTAGACACAAGCACTAGCTTATTTTAGGAATGATGCCTAAATTGCTATTATGTGCTAAATGATTTATGTATTAGCTATAATGATGCATTATACGCTATTATTTGATCAGATCTATGGTCTATTGCCGACTGGATCTGGAAAAACCTTACGTTCTCAGAATTTTAAAACAAAGGAGACCAGAACTCCAAGGCGAGCGATGATCTCGCGAATATACATCTCAACCAACTTCTCGGCTGAAGAACTCTCCCGAACTGCTAGAAAGTGGGTACTCTTGATCAATCGATCCACGATAACCCAAATAGCATCAAAACCATTTTCCTTCTTCAACAATTTGGTGATGAAGTCCATCGAAAACTACTCCCATTTCCACATGGGTACCTTTAGAGGCTGCAGCTTGTCATGTGCTCTTTGATGCTTAGCTTTGACCATCCTGAAGGTCATGCATCTCTTCACGTACCAAGCTATCTCCCTCTTCATACATGGCCACCATTAGCTCAATCCAGTACATCTTGGTGGCCCAGATTGATAGAAAAGCAAAACTTATGAGTCACTTCCAACACAATCTGTCTGACCTGTCACACCCCCAAACCAGAATGGCAAAAACATTCGGGGGTGGGTGACTTCACGTAATACCATAACAATTGAATATTATAAAGAAAGTAACACAACCATCATATGTATAATAAAAACGTATATTTTTGCGTTATACATCTTTCCAAAAGAATATTACAATATGATGATGAAAAGGTTTAAAAATAAACGTCCTTAGCGTTCCTTCTTCAAAAGCTGGTGGTTACTTGTATTGCTGATTCCCTGAGAAATACAAGTGATTTCGAAAAAGTGTCAACAATTAAGTTGGTGAGTTCATAAGTGTTTTGTATTGAAAAGTATGTCCTTTTGGTAGTAAATCGATGAACGAGGTTTTTAGAAAATCCAATATTTTCTATAAATAGTTTGAAAAGTTCCCTTTTTGGAGTGCGTTAGTATTTTTCATACTTGACTGATAAAGATAAACTTTGTGCTCAAAACAATATAGAAAACTGAATGCATATATAAATCTCGTAAATAAAACTTGTTTTTATACTTTCATGTGAGTCTTATAACCATACTATTGACACTGACTGCCTGTAACAACATTCTTCAGGTGTTGTAGTGTTATGACATTTGTCACCCCAGACGTGCCGGTCTAACTGTAGCTAACAATTTAGGTGCGGGGTTGTAAATCCCGTATAGATCTATACACAACTATCACGCTCTCCCTACAAGAGATTATGGTATACAATACAGGACTTGAAATGCATACATAAGAGTACGTTGAAGTTTAGATATCTCACATCACTTAGTATAAATAGATTTACGATAAGAAAGACTTTACTTCATTTTGTTTGAAAGTATTTCATTTTTCAAGATATATACGTAAGAATGTATGAATAACTTGCTAACTATACCCATTATAGTTTTTCAGAAAGTATGTTCCATTTGGTGAAAATAACTAGATGATATACTAACCCTTTATATGTAAAGTAAGTTGTTGGTATCGATAATCAATAAGATAGATGTTACATTTATGTTTATAAAACGATACTTTTACTTGTATTGTACTTCTATTTCCCCCCTAAAACATGAAAAGACTTGAAAGGTAGGGGTATGAACTCACTTTTTTGGTTTGAAGAGAGTGGGGGTAGGGTCGAGCAGAATATCAACCGCGGAAAGCTGCGTCATCGAGCTCTTCGGGGATCTCGGTAGCGTAGAACCTTCTTCGGGGGCTCGGGTGCTGAAACCGAGGGCGTCGGGATAGCTTCTGGTGCTTGAAAGTATGTGGGAGTGATTGAGAGTTTTGAGAAGGTGTGTCAAAAATCCGTAGCTCAAGCCTTCTATTTATAGTGCTGGAAAATCGAGTACGCTGGGCGTACCACCGGAGTACGTTGTGTGACAACCCGATATTTCGAGACAATGTAATGTAACACCAGTCAAATTTAGTTCAAAATATAACTTTCCTAAAATCCTATTTGGGTTAAATAAACTGGTAGGAGTCGTATCAAGGTTTTCATACATATAAAGAGCACAAAAATCCGAGTTATAACGAGGAAGTTATAACCATTCTAAAATCCGGACAAAACCGGCAACACCGATTAAACGAAAAATACGAACTTTCAATACAATAGTTTTTAGCCTTAAGTATCTAAATGAGAGTTGTAGATAATATTAAACCGTGAGCGTACATAACAAGAACGTCCAAATCTGACATTGTATGAGGAAGTTATGATTTTTCTGAGATCCGGATATAGCAGTAGACAGCTAAAAACTCGAAATAGAACTCAAGAGAATTTTGACCGAAACAACCTAAATGAAAATCGAAGTTCTCAAAAATAGTAGCGCAACGGCGAAAAGTCTGACGAAAACGGACATCGGATGAAGAAGTTACGGAATTTTAACGGACTTTTCGTGTCCCGGCCCGTTAAAAATAAATAATTAAAAATAAATTCAGAATTTGCCGATGAAGTCTAGACGAGAGTTGTAGATCATATTTTTAGCTATGCGTGCATATAAAGAACTTCGAAAACAGAGCTAGTACGCGAAGGTTATGGATTTTACAAGTTCGAGGCCCGAAATCCGAGGCTGTCAGGCTTGCCACGACATGGCACAAGCTTGCCGCGACCCGGCAAGTGACTGAGGGCGTCCAATCAATGGAAGAGGATAATTTTGACTCCCCACGACGTGGCCATCACTAGCCACGACGTGGCACACCCCAAAAATGCCCCTATAAATAGAATTCAAGGGCTCCGCGTTCCATTGCTCAGTTCCCTTTTTTCTCGCGCCGAAACTCTGCGTTTATGCCCCCGAGACCCTCCCAAAGCCCCAGTTTTCACCTTCAAGTCCCGAAGGAAGGTTTGGTGTTCTTGAGATTCCCGAGACTCCCAAGTATCCCGAGATTTTCCCGCGTTTTCAACTCTTCCTGTCGAAGTTCTGCTCCATACTTCTCTCGACTACTCCAAATCAACCACTTCGAACAAGTGAGTTCATACCCCTATAATCTACACTTTCAAATGCGTTGTAAATGCTTTTTATACGCTTTTAAGGGGGGGAATACAAGTAAACAAACGGTTATCCCCGTGTGAAATACATAAATCTTTGTTATACTTTTTGGTTATGAAACCAATCACATGTGATTTATAACTAACATACAATTGGACTTACTACACTTTTAGCCGTTTAACCGCACAGAGTACTTCAAATAGCTTTCTCAAACGGTTTTACATGTTAAAACACTTTTAGAAAACTATCTTACAAAACGTATGTTTCCTTTTTGAATCTGTTATAGTTGTGCATCAAACAAAGGTTTTCTTACACTTAAACTGTCTTGTCAACTGTTTTCGAATCGTTTATAAACTGACATCAAGTCACAAATTCTTATTTATTAAACTTTTCAAGAGTTTTACAAAACTTCTTTTATGTTTTTATATTATAAATTGCATGCCTCTATATGTATAGTTATATAAATAATGTTTAAAAGAATTAGGAAGGCTATCCACCATGTTTCCTTTTCCTCGATTTGGATGTGGTTTGGTGGGATATCGGGTACCCGTCCGAAGGTGGTTTAAATATTAGTTATATATCATGTGTACATATATAGTCATAAATGTTCCATCAGTTAATTCAGTTCCGACACTCTTGGGTAGCAAGGGTGTATAAACCTACTTCGACACTCATCAATTACTTTCTAGTAAACTATTATAGGAATAGTTTAGGAGATATAAAACATTATTCCTATTACAAAGAATCACACAAGAGTCAGTTCTTTTATGAGTCTATACCAACTTCTTATTTACAAGTATGTATTTTCATAACAAGGATAATCTTTTCATATAAAAAAGGCATTTCGTTATATTACTTGTGAACTTGTTGTTAGCAAACATGTGAGACAATGACTTTGTTAGTACCAAAACGAAAGTTCCCACCTATAACCAGAGTCTTTTGGAGGGAGAGCGTGACAAGTTTGTATAGATCTATATGGGGCTAACGACTCCGCACCCTGGCTGTTAGCTACAGTTCCCGGGGTGACAAATGTCAACATAGGTACTGCGTCTAGTATGGTTATGAGGAACTCACAACACGCGGAACCAACAACTCTTGTACGTAGTAATATACATTTAACTCAATCATGCTCAAGGGGTAATAACTACACCATGGGATATTATTAGCATGTTCACAATTCAGGATAAACACCCTTTTAACCAGTTTTACTAAAACAAAAGACTCACAGGGAGTATTAAAAATATATTTGTTTATAGAATCATCAAGTGCCTTGGCGATTTTATACATACATAAATCTATTATTTAGGCATGAAAAACATCATTGTGTTATAGTTTTGGAACTTTTAAACTACCACACACTTATGGATAAATGTTGGACTTTTAGAAACAAATATTTAAAAAAAGGCAGGTCTTGGTAGAAGACTACTTTCAAAACATTTAGGTCTTGGTAGAAGACTACATACAAAACATTCAGGTCTTGGTAGAAGACTACTTACAAAACATTCGGGTCTTGGTAGAAGACTACTTTCAAAACATTCAGGTCTTGGTAGAAGACTACTTACAAAACATTCGGGTCTTGGTAGAAGACTACTTTCAAAACATTCAGGTCTTTGTAGAAGACTACTTACAAAACATTCGGGTCTTGGTAGAAGACTACTTTCAAAACATTCAGGTCTTGGTAGAAGACTACTTACAAAACATTCAGGTCCTGGTAGAAGACTACTTTCAAAACATTCAGGTCATGGTAGAAGACTACCTTCAAAACATTTAGGTCTTGGTAGAAGACTACTTTTTATACTAGTAGGAAATATGGGATTTTCTAGGGTTTTTCATACTTATACTAAATGTTTCATCAAACATTCACCAGTCTTTCATAACAAATTTTCAAAGCAATAACATTAAAATACTTAGGAATTCACCAGCTTTATTGCTGATACTCGCTTTCAAAATAACTTGTATTCTCATGTTACAAATAGACAAGTGTTGATGCAAGGTTTAGAGAAGACAGAGCAGTCAAGACTCGTCTATTATTTTGATTAGTTATCATGTTGTCTTGTACTATGACAGAACAAACTTGTAATCAAAATTATACTATTAATGCAATGGATGATGTTGTTTCTTTTTTTACTACTTTACATTTGTTGTGATACATTACATGACGTCCTCCGCCCCAGAACGTTTCCGCCGTTCTCGGTTTTGGGGGGTGACAGATTGGTATCAGAGCATTGTTTATAGTGAACATAGTATATCAACCCATAAAAGATATATACTAACTATAAATACATTGGGATTAAAATACTCTGATTTAGAGTTAATACTTTTAAATAATAAAATATTTAAGTAAGTATACGTGCCTGCATTCATACTAAAACCGGTGTCACAACGACAAGAACAGAAGTATTACGATTGTCGAATATCACAAGTAAGCTTGGGGATGCATAGTCAGTCTTGGGAGTGGCATAGCCTGATCAACTATGCTGGTCCGAGGAGTGATTAGCATATGCCCAAGAATGGGTGTGATATGGAAACAAGTCTAAAAACTTACCAACATTACCACAATGAGAGCATTATAACAGAACCTAAGTTTAAAATACCATAGGGGTATTTTGGGTTACCATAATTACTTACTTGAGAACTAAAAAGGATCTTCATTGCTAAGTTGATAGTTGCTAAGTGGATACACTAAGGCTATATGTACCTAGGATGTTATAGACTTAGAATCGGTGAAATTTTTGCTTTACCCTTATTCCTTGTGAATTTGGAGTTAATGTCACTTATTCGAAAGCCTATTCTGTGTTGATTACATATGACTAGTATGCACTTTACAAATAACAATGTAACTAATAAAGATTTTCTAATAATTATCTAGATAGTTCGTCTAATAATTATTTCCTTACCCCAAATTATCGCGTAGATAACATGGCTGGACTCCATCCCCATGGCAACCTGTACTTTCCGAGCGAAGTCATTGCTGGATGGTTTGGAGAAGGACCAGAGAATGATCATCCAATCCCTTTGAATGATCACCATGCTGAAAACCATTCGGATGTTGATAACTCCAAACCCGAGGTTGAGAACCTACCCCTGGTAGCCCCATTTCCAAATCCTAACCCTCGTCCGACTTTTCATTGCCCGACGCCACCTTGGGTAGAATGCGTGGAAACATGGAACGAAGAGCAAGATTAACCTATGCGGTTTAATGGAGACCAAAGCTTCTACAACGTAAATGAAGGGAGCTCAGCAGATAGAGTTCTACCGATCCTGATCCGTAGAGTTGCCCGAAACAAAATTCAGGGCAGGACGGCTCTCCAACGTATCGAAGAGGTTAATACCAATGCAAGAATGCATACCACTCGCACCAATGGCCTTGATCACAAGTGAGAGATCTGAGAAAAACCATGAGACCCTGCTGCAAGCACTAGATGAAACCCGAACCGAAGTCATAAGAGCTCCAAGTACGCCAGAGGGTGTACGAGAGATACCTACTTGATATGGAACGTCAACTAAACCAAACTAAGGGTTCACCATAGGGGTGACCGTCGCCAGTAGGAGATACCTTACTTACTTCTTTGTTTTAAAGAACCGTGTTCCTGTCAACGTTATGTGTAGTACTTCCTATGTAATTACCTTGTACTGTAAGTACTTTTATTTAAGTCCTTATGCTGTCAAAGACTTTTCTACTCCGAATATGATGTAAGACCTACAACAAGGTCAATTTCCCCAAACCTATTAAATCTTAAACATCAATGATATCGACAGTCGGCTAACATACGTTTCAATCTTTGTTCAAATGCTTTCATCATGCTTTCATTGGAGTCTATTTGAAACCCTATCTAGTCAAGTTATTGGACTATGGTAATTTAACTCCGGAATCAATTCCAAGTCTCTTTCAAAGGTTGGATCATGTTATCCACTGTGACATCCCCAAAATCTCGGCCAGAAAAGACCGATTTCATTTATGCTTTTTAAAACATTTTCAGAGTAAATCCATTTGATTTTAAAAGAGATGCGGAATTTGTTCCCAAAAACAAAACATGATAAAATAGATATTTATCAAAACATTTCATGATTTCATTTCATAATCAAAAGTCGGGATGTCATGTTCCGATACAGATCATAAAGCATAAACGATTACATTACAAGTCTTTCAACAAATATATACGTATGCAGACTTGTAAACAAAAATGACTTGATGATTCGCCCATCTTAAGCTCTTGCGCCACTTCCTGTAATACAATTAAACTGAGTGGGTCAGGCTTGGGAGCCTGGTGAGCATATAGGGTTTTCAAACCCACAATAATTATATTTAATTACAACATTCAACAATAAACCCGATTACCCATTCCCGTTATCCTCACCTTACGTTCCTAAAAATAACGTCTATTATAAGGAACTTATTTCAGGATTTTCATCGGGACGGACATTACTGCAGAGGGGCTTCCTCAACAATAAGTGTCATAAAGGCAACCATGTGGGGGATAGAGTACACCGGTGAACACGTCGTTCACAACACCTACAGGTAATGAGCCTGCTAGTGTTCCACAGGACAGTCTAGAATAGTCCGTGGTCGTCATCCATACTCTGCTGAATGACTAGAATAACACCAATAACACCGAGGCCTCTCATCTGTTTATTTCACACCAATTATCTACCCATGTTCTACCCAACATATTAGTAGATAAAAATATACATTATTATACATTGTTTAAAAACCTGTATAGCATGCTTTAATCAATACATATTCCACATAACAGATGAGGCATACACACATAACACGTATTTCATAGAGAATATACATTCACACATATAACCACAAAATATATACACGTAGAACGTATTTTATATTAAATACTTCATAATATTACGTATTAAAAAGGGACTATACACTCACTTGATCAGAAGATAATCCGACAGCACTACGGCTTATAGAAGTAGCGTCGCTCCGTAGATCTGGAAGATCTTCACAAAAACCGGCTCCTCGCGGGTAGGGCTTCGGCTCGGGAATAACGCTCTTCGGGATTCTCGGGGCTTCGGATCTCGCTTCGGGGCTTGGGAATAATACCGGGGCTTCGGGGTATAAATGGCACGCAAATCAAGGCAAAAGATGAGAGAAAATGAAGAATTTGTAAAAGAAAAGAAGCTGGCCTCGCATCCCCTTTTATAGGCTGATCCTCGGGGTTACGCTGGGCGTAACTTTGGGGTTACGCGGGGCGTAATGCCTCGCAGATCGTCAGCGCTTACGTCATCGTTCCCCTTACGTCACTGCATACGACTTCGGACTACTCGAGTGCCCTTCGCTGTACGCGGGGTGTACAGCAGTACGCGCTGTGTACTTCGGATAGACCGCCTCTCCTTTCTTCGGATAATATCGGAGTAAAATAAAAATAAAAATAAATATTAAATATTTTATTAAACTTCAGAAATATATATCTCCTTCATACGGACTCCGATTTCAACGTTCTTTATATCCACACGAAGGTGAGACTACGCTCTACAACTTTCGTTTAGACTCCGTCGACTAATTTTGACTTTCATTTTTATTAATTAATTTTAGAAGGCTCGGACAGGAAAACTTCGTTATAAAATCATAACTTCTTCGTCCGACGTCCGTTCTCGCCTATCTTTTCATCGCTTCGCTACTAACAACGAGATCTTCGATTCTCATTTAGATTGTTTCGGCTAAAAACCGCTCGATCTCAAATCGAGTATTCGGGCTGCATACTGCCAAGTCGAAACTTAGAAAAATCATAACTTCCTCATACGAAGTCAGATTTGGGCGTTATTTTTATGCACGCTCTCGGTTTAACGAAATCTACGACCTTCGTTTAGATTGCTAAGGCTAAATATCGCTCTAACTTAAATTCATATTTTACGTCACTTGGCGTCGTGCCGGTTCTGACGCGAAACTTCGACAGGTCATAACTTCTTCGTTATAACTCGGATTTTGGCATTCTATATATCTCTAGAATCCTTGTTTCGACCACTACAACTTTATGCAAAGATATCAGGTTTATCTCACACTTTAATTTTTGACGCTTATTTTATTCTTAATTTAATTACATCACATAATTAAGCAAATAAACACATAACTCACATAATTCACAAATAATACATTTTATTATTTCAAATTGGGGTTACAATGGCTAACCTTGACTATTACATTGCTAAAAATGGCAAGCCTAGAAACACGGGCGTTACAATTCTCTCCACCTTAGAATGATTCCGTCCCCGGAATCACACACCAGCAAACAAATGCGGATAGCGACTCATCATGTCACTCTCCGTTTCCCAGGTGAGATTCGGCCCATTCGTGTGTTTCCATCGGACAAGCACTAACTCAACCATCTTACGTCGTAACTTCTTAGTCTTTCGGTCAACGATTGCCTCCGGTTCCTCAATCAACCTTTTGTTCTCATTGATCCTCGACTCCGAAAGTGGAATTATGTCGGGAACTTCTCCCATGAACTTCCTCAAGTAACACACATGAAAAGTGTTATGAATTCCATTCAGTTCTTCTGGTAGTTCGAGCTTGTAAGCTTGGTTCCCAATCCTCTGAAGAACTTTAAACGGTTCAATAAACCTTGGACTTAACTTTCCCCTTTTACCAAATCATATAAGTCCCTTCCACGGCGAGACTTTAAGCAAAACTGAATCTCCAACTTCAAAAGTCATCAGTCTTCGCTTTTTGTCAGCATAGCTCTTTTGACGGTCCTGAGCTGCTAACATTCTTTCCCTAATTATTTTCAACTTTTCTGCAGTTTGATGGACTATCTCCGGCCCCATAAACTGCTTTTCCCCAGCCTCAAGCCAACAAGACGGTGTACGACACTTCTGTCCATACAATGCTTGATAAGGTGCCATCTTTATGCTCGAGTGAAAACTATTATTATAGGAAAATTCTACCAAAGGCAAATGTTCATCCCAATTACCTAGGAATTCCAAGGTACACGCTCTCAGCATATCTTCAAGTGTTTGTATCGTCCGTTCGCTCTGACCATCAGTCTGCGGATGGTAAGCTGTACTGAGACACAACTTGGTATCCAATTCCTCTTGTAGACTTTTCCAAAATCGTGAGGTGAAACGACTATCATGATCCGAGACAATCGTTAGCGGAACACCGTGAAGCCTCACAATTTCCTTCACGTAAGAATTTGCAAGCTTTTCCATAGACCATTTCTCGTTGGCTGCTATGAAATGCGCACTCTTAGTGAATCGATCAACGACCACCCAAATTATGTCGTGACCACTTTTTGTTCTGGGTAGTTTAGTGACAAAATCCATAGCAATGTCTTCCCACTTACCCATAGGCACAGGTAATGGTTCTAAACTCTAGTATGGTTTCTGATGTTGTGCCTTGACTCTTGCACAGCTCACACACTCGGCCACATACTTCGCAATGTCGAGCTTCATCGTCGGCCACCAATAATAGGGTTTCAGGTCCCTATACATTTTTGTGCTACCGGGATGAATCGAGTACATGGTTTTGTGAGCTTCTTCCATCAGAAGATCTCTGACTCCTCCTGTCTTAGGTATCCAAATCCGATCTTGGAATACCTTTAGTCCGTGACTGTTTATGCCGAACACCAACGTTTTGCCCAAACGTTCCTCCTTTCGGTCATTCTTCTCAAAAGCTTCGCTTTGAGCTTTCTTGATACTTTCCAAAATAGTTGAGACAACTTCAATTCTCAACGCTCTTGGCCTTCTCCTTTCATGATTGACTTTCCGACTGAGAGCATCAGCAACAACATTGGCTTTACCGGGGTGGTAAACTATCTCACAGTCGTAGTCCTTAAGTAATTCCAGCCAGCGTCGTTGTCTCATATTCAACTCTTTCTGACCAAAGAGATACTGGAGACTCTTATGATCAGTGAAAAGTTTGCACTTCGTGCCATAGAGGTAATGCCTCCATATTTTCAGAGCGAAAACTACCGCTGCCAATTCCAAATCATGAGTCCGGTAGTTCTTTTCATGCTCTTTCAGCTGTCGAGACGCATATGCGATCACCTTATCCCTTTGGGTTAAAACACAACCCAATCCAACCCCAGACGCATCGCTATAAACAGCGAAGTCTTCAACTCCATCGGGTAGAGAAAGTATCGGTGCCTCGCATAGTTTCTTCTTTAGTCTCTCGAATGCTTCTTTATGCTTATCACTCCAAGCATAAGTAGCTCCTTTGTGGGTTAAAGTTGTTAATGGACTAGCGATCGAAGAAAAGCCTTGGATAAACCTTCGGTAATATCCGGCTAATCCCAAAAAGCTTCGGATCTCCGTGGGAATTTTCGGTTGTTCCCACTTCATCACAACTTCGATCTTCGCTGGATCAACCATTATCCCTTCTTGGTTGACCACGTGACCCAAAAATTGGACTTCACGAATCCATAAATCACATTTGGAGAACTTTGCATACAGCTTCTCCTTCTTCAAGACTTCTAACACTTCTCGCAAGTGTCTGCCATGCTCCTCTTAGCTTTTTGAATAAATCAGAATGTCGTTTATGAACACTATCACAGATTTATCAAGGAACGGATTACAAACCCTATTTATTAAATCCATGAATGTTGCTGGAGCATTAGTTAGTCCAAACGACATAACCAAAAACTCGTAGTGTCCATATCTGTAACAACGTAAATTTTCAAACAAAATTTTCATTTCAAAATAAAGTATTTTGGTTCAAAACAAGGCATAAACACTCCAAGTGTCATGTCAGAATACAAATCATATGGATCCCAAGATCACAAAACATCTATCAGTGTGTACAGATCACGCCGGCGCCTTCCCACGGTCCTCGCTAGTACCTGAAACACATACACAACAACTGTAAGCATAAATGCTTAGTGAGTTCCCCAAAATACAACTTACGCACATACGCCTTTCTAGGCCCTGACCTTCCGGTCCATGTGTCTCAGGGGACTTCCGTCCCTGCTGGGTAAACCTTCCGGTCCTACCCATGCCAACCTTACGGTCCACAACACAACGCCTTCCGGCCCTTAACATAATGTCTTCCGGCCCACATAACATACATAGCACGTATAACAATTAACTTATCACATATAGCACATATATCTCATATCATATTCGACCTTCCGGTCACATAGTCAAACCCTTCCGGGTACAGTATAGTGAGAAGACTCACCTTGTGAATATCGAAAGCTAGCATATCCCGAAGTCACTCGTGCTCGATCCGCCGAGCTACAATATCCCTATAACATCATACATCTCTTATTAACATTTTTATCTTCTAAGTTTGACTATCCCTTGGAAGTCAAACATAGGTCAACTTTGGTCAACGGTCAACTTGACCGGACTCGGCGAGTGCACAGGGGCAACTCGGCGAGTCTAGACGTATTCGACAACTCCCTAGGATTCCCTTCTTACTCGTCAAGTGCTTCCCCTGACTCGACGAGTTCCACCTGGGAGAGTCGTGGGGCCACCCCGACTCAACTCGCCGAGTCTCAAGAACAACTCGGCGAGTCCCAGCTCGACTCAGTCCACCTGTCGAACCTCTCTAACTCGTCCTGACTCACTGAGTCAACCATAACTCGGTCAGGACTACACACTGGGTGTCCTCAAGGACAATCTTCAAGCGACTCGTCGAGTCTGTTCATCAGACTCGGCGAGTCCAAGCCATGCACCAGCTAAAACTGGCTTTTACGGTCAGATCCGTTCCATCCATTCATAGATCTGGCCTTCCCAAGCTTAGTTGTCACGTAAAGTCTCAGTCTTGGTTGCCATGCAATGCGTACAAGGCTTATTTTGGGGAAACAACCTCTAATATGACCACCTTAGCTTCTAACTCAAAAGGATGGACATAAAGCTAGTCATATGGGGTCTCCTGGACCTGCTAAGCCCCAGATCTAGGTCCCATATCTCCATGGAACCTTTTATACTTCCAATTTAAGCCAACAAATGCAAGAAGAAACCCTAGATTTGACACATCAACACAAAACACGAAGTTTGGCTCTGAAAGTTACCTCAAGAAGACTCCCTTGAAGAGTTAGCAATAGATCCAAGCTCCCCAACTCCTCAAGTTTGATCCTCTCCCTCCTTTCTTGCAATATCACACAAAACGGTGAACAAATGGCCTCCAAATACACTCACAAGGGCTCACAGTCGTGTGGGGGCTCTTAGGGTTCAAGATGGCCGCAAATGAGGGCCATAAGGTCCTTTAAATAGGGCTTAGGACCGGGAAATTAGGGTTTCATTAAACAGCGCAGACTCGCCGAGTCCATATCCTGGACTCGCCGAGTCCAGACGAATCCCGCGTCCAGAATCGCGACCCTACTCGGCGAGTCTGAGCTCCAACTCGCCCAGTCCCCTATCAAAACACAAAATAATCAAATAAATGAGGATACCTGGAATTCCGGGCTGTTACAATATCGCGTTCTGAATGCAGTTTTCTCTATATCCTGCTCCCTTACTTTCAGCTGATGATATCTTGACCTCAAGTCGATCTTTGAGAAATAACTTGAACATTGTAGTTGATCGAATAGGTCATCAATCCTCGGCAACGGATATCTATTCTTTATTGTTGCCTTATTCAGCTCTCGGTAATCAATGCACGTCCTCATGCTTCCATCTTTCTTCTTTACGAATAACACCAGAGCTCCTCAGGGTGATGAACTAGGTCTAATGAAACCTTTGTCCAATAACTCCTGAAGATGCATCATTAGCTCCTTCATCTCCGTCGGTGCTAATCGATAAGGTGCTTTTGCAAATGGCGTTGTTCCTGGCAACAAGTCAATACGGAATTCTACTTGTCGATCGGGTGGTAATCCAGGAAGATCTTCGGGAAATACTTCCGGATAATCACACACAATAGGAATATTTTGCATCACCTTCTTTTCCTTCTTAGCGTCGATCACAAATGCTAAATATGATGTACACCCCTTGGTCAAACATTTTATGGCTTTCATTAGAGAAATAATTCCAGAGTTTACTCTGCGTTTATCTCCGTACACCATAAACGATTCCTTCCCAGGTGGATTCACTTTCACTATTTTCTTCTTGCATAAAATTTCAGCATCATTGGCGCTAAGCCAATCTATTCCCAAAACGATGTCGAAACCGTTAAGTTCGATAGGCAATAATTCCTCGTGGAACTTATTCCCATTCAAGTCAATTAAGATGTTTTTCATGCGATAACTAACAGGTACAAACTTGCCACTAGCAACTTCGACTAATAAAGCATTATCTAGTCTAACAACAGGCAAAGCTATTTTTCTACCAAATTCATGCGATATAAAGGAGTAGTTGGCTCCAGAATCAAATAAAATTTGGGCAGGCAATTCGTTTACGAGAAAGGTACCTGAAGCGACATCGACTTCATCTTTAGCAGCTTCCAGTGTCATCTGGAATGCTCTCGCCTTTGGCTTTGGCGGAATGTTGGGTCTTGCTGCTTCCTTCTTTTTCAGACAATCCCTTGAGATGTGCCCCTCTTCACCACAATCTTAACAAACATTTTTGGTGAAGGTGCAGTCATTGGCATAATGCCCTGGCTTTCCACATTTGAAGCATGTGGTTTCCCCGCCATACTTCCCATGATGCTTCTTCTTGCACTTGTCGCACCATTTCGCCTCTACCTTTCCTCCACTTCCTCTCGAACTAGACTTCGAGAATTTACTTTTCTTGCTGGACCCTGAAAATCCATCGATTCTCCTCTTCTCACCAACCTATGACCTTTCCAGACCTTTTTCCCTGATCTGGGTCTCAACATTTCTAGCAGCCCAGATGGCGGCTTTCAATGTGGTTGCTTGCTTAACCATTGGACCATAGTCCACTGGTAGTCCAAGGGCAAAATTGTTGACCTTAGAGAGTTCTGTAGGCACCAAATATGGGATAAACTTCATCTTTTCCGTGAAACTTGCAGCGTATTCAGTAACGCTCAATTTCCCTTTCTTCAAATTCTGAAACTCATTACTGATTTCCAGAAGGTCCTGCTCGGAGTAGTATTGCATTTTTAGTTGTTCCACAAAGTCTTCCCAAGACATTTTGTCTGCTTCTCCCTTGGGCATAGAGTCAGCTAACAGCTTCCACCAACTCAGCACACCAGATTTTCGTAGAGGGATCGCAAGAGCGGTCTTCTGCCTGTTGCTGCATTCGCAACTTTCAAACATAGTCTCCATTTCAGAGACCCAGTCCATAACTTGCACCGGCGTCGGGCATCCGGATAGACATGGTGGTTTGGATGCCATGAAATCCTTATACTTGCACCCACGACCATCATTTCCTCCATACTAGTTATTGCGTCTAACCACTGGTTGTTCGTCTTGACCAATGATTCCACTAAAGTTTTCTCCTTCAGACTACCCTCCATTCTCCCCGGGCTCTTCCGCTTGAATTGATGGTTCTTCACGATTCTGCCTAAGCAGGCGTCTTGTTTCTTCCATCTGACGATCCAACATCATTTGAATCATCATTTGTACACCAGCCATTGTTATCGGCTCAGGTGCATCAGCTACGACAGGTACTTGTTGAATGACAGGCGGTTGATTCCTGTTTTCATCAGCATTTCCAACTCCGCTTCTTGTTCTCACCATTTTTTATCTACACACCGAATAATTTCACCTTATTACTCCAAACGATTACATGTTAGTTCTAATGTCGTATACATACGCTTAGAATCCTAAACACATAAACCTTCAGATCCGGTTGGCAACAAACCGTAGATCCGAACAAATAATATCATATATGGCAACATATAACATTTAGCACATAAAAGCATTTTAGGCGACTTTCCTAAAATAAACTAGTGCTCGTGTCTAAAATTTATCAGACACACATCTCACAATCTCCACTTAGCATACTAAGTTTAAGTCTAGAAATCCTACAAATTCCTAGTTCGCTTAAACTAATGCTCTGATACCAACTGTGACATCCCCAAAATCTCAGCCAGAAAAGACCGATTTCATTTATGCTTTTTAAAACATTTTCAGAGTAAATCCATTTGATTTTAAAAGAGATGCGGAATTTGTTCCCAAAAACAAAACATGATAAAATAGATATTTATCAAAACATTTCATGATTTCATTTCATAATAAAAAGTCGGGATGTCATGTTCCGATACAGATCATAAAGCATAAACGATTACATTACAAGTCATTCAACAAATATATACATATGCATACTTGTAAACAAAAATGACTTGATGATTCGCCCATCTTAAGCTCTTGCGCCACTTCCTGTAATATAATTAAACTGAGTGGGTCAGGCTTGGGAGCCTGCTGAGCATATAGGGTTTTCAAACCCACAATAATTATATTTAATTACAACATTCAACAATAAACCCGATTATCCATTCCCGTTATCCTCACCTTACGTTCCTAAAAATAACGTCTATTATAAGGAACTTATTTCAGGATTTTCATCGGGACGGACATTACTGCAGAGGGGCTTCCTCAACAATAAGTGTCCTAAAGGCAACCATGTGGGGGATAGAGTACACCGGTGAACACGTCGTTCACAACACCTACAGGTAATGAGCCTGCTAGTGTTCCACGGGACAGTCTAGAATAGTCCGTGGTCGTCATCCATACTCTGCTGAATGACTAGAATAACACCAATAACACCGAGGCCTCTCATCTGTTTATTTCACACCAATTATCTACCCATGTTCTACCCAACATATTAGTAGATAAAACTATACATTTTTATACATTGTTTAAAAACCTGTATAGCATGCTTTAATCAATACATATTCCACATAACAGATGAGGCATACACACATAACACGTATTTCATAGAGAATATACATTCACACATATAACCACAAAATATATACACGTAGCACATATTTTATATTAAATACTTCATAATATTGCGTATTGAAAAGGGACTATACACTCACTTGATTAGAAGATAATCCGATAGCAGTACGACTTATAGAAGTAGCGTCTCTCCGTAGATCTGGAAGATCTTCACAAAAACGGGCTCCTCGCGGGCAGGGCTTTGGCTCGGGAATAACGCTCTTCGGGATTCTCGGGGCTTCGGATCTCGCTTCGGGGCTCGGGAATAATAACGGGGCTTCGGGGTATAAATGGCACGCAAATCGAGGCAAAAGATGAGAGAAAGTGAAGAATTTGTAAAATAAAAGAAGCTGTCCTCGCATCCCCTTTTATAGGCTGATCCTCGGGGTTACGCTGGGCGTAACTTCGGGGTTACGCGGGGCGTAATGCCTCGCAGATCGTCAGCGCTTACGTCATCGGTCCCCTTACGTCACTGCGTACGACTTCGGACTACTCGAGTGACCTTCGCTGTACGCGGGGCGTACAGCAGTACGCGCTGCGTACTTTGGATAGACCGCCTCTCCTTTCTTCGGATAATATCGGAGTAAAATAAAAATAAAAATAAATATTAAATATTTTATTAAACTTCAGAAATTCATATCTCCTTCATACGGACTCCGATTTCAACGGTCTTTATATCCACGCGAAGGTGAGACTATGCTCCACAACTTTCGTTTAGACTCCGTCGACTAATTTTGAAATTCATTTTTATCAATTATTTTTAGAAGGCTCGGACAGGAAAATTCGTTATAAAATCATAACTTCTTCGTCCGACGTCCGTTCTCGCCTATCTTTTCATCGCTTCGCTACTAACAACCAGATCTTCGATTCTCATTTAGATTGTTTCACCTAAAAACCGCTCGATCTCAAATCGAGTATTCGGGCTGCATACTGCCAAGTCGAAACTTAGAAAAATCATAACTTCCTCATACGAAGTCAGATTTGGGCGTTCTTTTTATGCACGCTCTTGGTTTAACGAAATCTACGACCTTCGTTTAGATTGCTAAGGCTAAATATCACTCTAACTTAAATTCATATTTTACGTCACTCAGCGTCGTGCCGGTTCTGACGCGAAACTTCGACAGGTCATAACTTCTTTGTTATAACTCGGATTTTGGCATTCCTTATATCTCTAGAATCCTTGTTTCGACCACTACAACTTTATGGAAAGATATCGGGTTTATCTCACACTTTAATTTTTGACGCTTATTTTATTCTTAATTTAATTACATCACATAATTAACAAATAAACACATAACTCACATAATTCACAAATAATACATTTTATTATTTCAAATTGGGGTTACAATGGCTAACCTAGACTATTACATTGCTAAAAATCGCAAGCCTAGAAACACGGGCATTACATCCACCAACCAATAATACCCTGGTTTGGACGATAAGCATTTTGAGACCATTCTATTAATTTACTTCTACTCCATACTGGGACTGCATGATAGGGATGTAGGTCAAACCTTCAAGAACATACTTTTATCCTTTACATGAACGATCGAACTACGTCTAGGTTCAACCCTACTCACTCCCAAATTCATTTTTCTCTCCGTGTAACAGAATCATGTCGCCGAAGAAAAATGATCAACCCATCAACCAAACACCAACTCTTCAGATTGATGCCGCGACCTTTCAAGCTGCAGTCTCGGCTGCCGTGTCAGCTGTTCTAACTCATCTTAACGCTAACAACGCGAATGTTAGTGGGATTGTTAACAATAATTCCAATCCAAGTAACAATCAAATACCTCAACGAGCAACAAACTACCACAACACCGCAAATCTCAAGCCCAAGAATAACAAAGGAATGTTTTGGGCTAAGGCTAAAGGCAAATCACCCCAAGGGGTGAGCAAAAGACAACAACCTGCGGCATCCTTCGCAGCCACGACATATGTACCTCCTACTATCATCCCTTCTGGTATCCCAATTGTCCCTACACCAGCTAGGCAGTATGCCAGAAACCTACCGAAATGCAATAAGTGCAGCTTCCATCATCTGGGTAGTTGTCGTCTGTTACACTGCTTTCAATGCAACAAGAACGGACATACTACGAATTGCTGCAGGACTCGGAACCAACACATTACTTCAACCACCAATGTCGAAACCTCTCGAATATGCCATCTATGTGGCGTAATGGGACACTTCAAGAGGGACTATCCAACAGAGGAGAATGATGGTGAATCCGGAGGAGTTTGACCTCATAATGGAAAGAAGCAACGAAGGACCCTACTATAGTATAAGTTCACTTCCAATCGTCAGTATTATGTATGTTTTTAAAACATGTTTAGAACTAGTGCAACTTGAGTCTTATCTTTTGCGAGATCCCGTCAGTTAAGGGACCCTCGTGTTGCGTATACTTGCCTTTTATAGTATACTTTCTTCGCAGCAGTATTCCTTTAGTTACTCTAAAGTACTGTAACTCTGTTAAAAAGTTGCACTGTTGTGTTTTGTCTGTAACGCCTTTATGATCAAATCTAGTGCCTTTATTTCCAAGTGATTTCGATATCATCATACGATCAGAGTCTATTTGATCCTCACAATACCAGTTTCGTGCGTAAATCTCTTTCTCCGAAATCATCTTTCTAACGAAACTATCACTTCAGAACTCCGAAGTACTTATGCGTAGAGTACATCATGTTTCTTACCCTTTCCAAAGAAACCTCAGCAAACCTCCACGAACTATCACTCGTATAGTACGTCAAGTTAAATCCAATGACCCACAGTTTCAATCTTAATTATATACGACTTGTATACCCGAGACTGTGATTGATGACCTAGGTATGAGTTCTACTATGAACTTCTGGACGGAGACTGCCCAATACTGAGAGTGATCGTGTTTCCGTCGGAATAAACTTAGAAATATCTATCCTTTTCCCTAATTCATGAGTAGTCATACTTTCTTTTAGATCTTCACGACATCTAATCTACCCCAAGGTTTTGACATCATAATCAGTAGGAGTTGGTTAAGTCTACATCGAGCCGACATCAGGTGCTTTGATAAAGCAGTTCATCTTAACCTCCCTATCAAAGAACCTCTTGTTATTTACGGAGACAAATCAAGTACGAACCTTTGCATCATTTCGTGTATTTAAGCTCAAAAGCGCTTACGAAGGGAATATCACACATTCCTTTCACACATCGTCGATACGAGCCAAGAAGCGAAGGACATTCAGAACATCCCAAAAGTACGCGACTTTCCCAACACCTTTCCAGAAGAACTACCGGGATTACCACCACAACGTCAAGTCGAATTCAGAATCGACTTAGTTCCAGGGGCTACCCCAGTAGCCAAACCACCTTATCATCTAGCTCCAACTGAGATGCAAGAACTTCCTAGCGAGCTTAACAAACTCCTCAGAAGGGGATTCTTTAGGCCAAGTTTCTCACTTGGAGGAGCACCGGACTTGCTGTAAACAAGAAAGAGCGTTCCAGACGCTAAAGTAAGCCTGATGCATCGCACCAATATTATCCCTCCCAAAAGGGATAGAATATTTCATGGTGTAATGCAATGCATCCAACCAAGGGCTTGGTTGTATTCTTATGCAAGAGGAAAGGTCACTGCCTATGCCTCAAGATAGCTTAAGACGCGAGAAGTTAACTATACAACACATGATCTTGAGTCAGGAGCAACGGTAATTGATCTGAAGATCTGGAGACACTACTTGTAGGGTACAAGGTGTAATACCCTCACAGACCACAAAAACACTCAACACACATTCAACAAAGAAGAGTTATCATACCAGTGAAGTCAAACGAAAGAAGCAAAGTCGTATCCTGATAGTGAAAGGTTCGCTGGAATGCCAAGCGAGAACCTGAGTTCACTTAAGAACACGAGAAGCAAATAAAACTTCTATCCGTAACATAATTATTAAGTCTTGCTTAAACTCTAATTTCGGGACGAAATTCCCTCTAACGGGGGGATGATGTGACAACCCGATATTTCGAGACAATGTAATGTAACACCAGTCAAATTTAGGTCAAAATATAACTTTCCTAAAATCTTATTTGGGTTAATAAAGTGGTAGGAATCGTATCAAGGTTTTCATACATATAAAGAACACAAAAATCCGAGTTATAACGAGGAAGTTATAACCATTCTAAAATTCTAGACAAAACCGGCAACACCGATTAAACGAAAAACACGAAGTTTCAATACAATAGTTTTTAGCCTTAAGTATCTAAATGAGATTTGTAGATAACATTAAACCATGAGCGTACATAAAAAGAACGTCCAAATTTGACTTCGTATGACGAAGTTATGATTTTTCCAAGATCCAGATATAGCAGTAGACAGCTAAAAACTCGAAATAGAGCTCGAGAGACTTTTGACCAAAACAACCTAAATGAGAATCTATGGTCTCAAAAATAGTAGCGTAACGGGGAAAAGTCTGACAAAAACGGACATCGGAAGAAGTTATGGAATTTTAACGGACTTTTCGTGTCCCGGCCCGTTAAAAATAAATAATTAAAAATACAATCAAAATTTGCCGATGAAGTCTAAACGAGAGGTGTAGATCATATTTTTAGCTACGCGTGCATATAAAGAACGTCGAAAACGGAGCTCGTACGCGAAAGTTATGGATTTTACAAGTTCGAGGCCCGAAATCCGAGGCTGTCAGGCTTGCCACGACGTGGCACAAGCTTGTCGTGACCCGGCAAGTGACTGAGGGCGTCCAATCAATGGAAGAGGATAAGTTTGACTCCCCACGACTTGGCCATCACTTGCCACGACGTGGCACACCCCAAAAATTCCCTATAAATAGAATTCAAGGGCTCCGAGTTCCATTGCTCAGTTCCCTTCTTTCTCGTGCCGAAACTCTGCGTTTATGCCCCCGAGACCCTCTCAAATCCCCGATTTTCACCTTCAAGTCCTGAAGGAAGGTTTTGTGTTCCCGAGATTCCCAAGACTCCCAAGTATCCCGAGATTTTCCTGCGATTTCAACTCTTCCTGTCGAAGTTCTGCTCGATTCTTCTCTCGACTACTCCAAATCAACCACTTCGAACAAGTGAGTTCATACCCCTATTATCTACACTTTCAAATGCGTTATAAATGCTTTTTATACACTTTTAAGGGGGGGATACAAGTAAACACACGGTTATCCCCGTGCGAAAGACATAAATCTTTGTTATACTTTTTGGTTATGAAATCAATCACATGTGATTTATAACTAACATACAATTGGACTTACTACACTTTTAGCCGTTTAACCACACAGAGTACTTCAAATAGCTTTCTCAAACGTTTTAACATGTTAAAACACTTTTAGAAAAATGTCTTACAACTGTATGTTTCCGTTTTGAATTTGTTATAGTTGTGCATCAAACAAAGGTTTTCTTACACATAAACTGTCTTGTCAACTGTTTTTGAATCGTTTATAAACTGATATCAAGTCACAAATTCTTACTTATTAAACTTTTCAAGGGTTTTACAAAACTTCTTTTATGATTTTATATTATAAATTGCATGCCTCTATATGTATAGTTATATAAATAATGTTTAAAAGAATTAGGAAGGCTATCCACCCTGTTTCCTTTTCCTCGATTTGGATGTGGTCTGGTGGGATATCGGGTACCCGTCCAAAGGTTGTTTAAATATTAGTTATGTATCATGTGTACATATATAGTCATAAATGTTCCATCAGTTAATTCAGTTCCGACACTCTTGGGTAGCAAGGGTGTATAAACCTACTTGGACACTCATCAATTACATTCTAGTAAACTATTATAGGAATAGTTTAGGAGATATAATACATTATTCCTATTACAAGGAATCACACAAGAGTCAGTTCTTTTATGAGTCTATACCAACTTCTTATTTATAAGAATGTATTTTCATAACAAGGATAATCTTTTCATATAAAAAAAGGCATTTCCTTATATTACTCGTGAACTTTTTGTTGGATAAGGTGTCTAAGTCCATAACTTATTTGGTACATACTTGACCCGACCCGACATGGTCCATTTGGGTTGCACTTCACCCAAACGATTTATGGATAATTTTATAAGAATTGTATACTTACGATTTATTAATATATTATAAGTTATAATATATTAATATGAAGTCATGTTATTTAATTAGTTTTAGTCTTAAATTAATTATGAATTAATTTAGAGATTAAAAAGAAGACAGATTAAATTATGGGTTATTATATTTTATATAGTGTGGGCTAATACTCATTTGTTAATGGGCTAAGCTAATATGAAAGTCCATGGATGATCCATGGAGCTTTTAACCCATGGATCCTTGGAAAGGAAAAGACATGGGTTATTAGGGTTTCACCTTAACCATGCACACTATATAAAGAAGCATATGATGCAAGAAATGTGACACTAGTAGTGTGAGACTTAGTGGTTGCCGATTCCACAAGAAAGTATACTACACTCTCAAAGTTTTCCAAGTGTTTGTGGTGAATTGTGATTCCATTTGAGGCATTCACACTATTTGCATGTATTTTAGAAGAAAACATAGATCCAAGGTTTATTAGGGTTGCATGCACACTTAGGAAGTTTCAGATTGCTCAAAACGCAACAGTGGTATCAGAGCCTAGGCTTGTTTTCTTGAATACTTGATGCAGATTGCTGAAAATCAAAGTTTATGTGCTATCTGCACAGCAGACTCGCCGAGTCCATGAAGGGACTCGACTAGTCCAAGACAAAATTCATCCAACTCGGCGAGTTGGTTCATGCATTCGATGAGTTGGAACCCCAGACAGCATATCTTCGAGTTTTGGTGCTGGAATTGGTCTAGAATCATTACCTTAAACTGTTTTGGACTCATAAAACCTGTTTTTGATGTGGTAATGATGATGGTGGACCAATTTCAAAGTTATAATCAAAATTTCAAGTTTATATGTGTTCATAGGATTCTTGAAATTGTTGATGTGGATGTTCATGTTCATATGAGTTTTGTTAGATCATAGGAATTATTTGCAAATTGTTTGTTAGTTAATTCTTGATCTTAATGTGTTTTAATGGAATTCATAATTTGTCCTCAAGTTATGGAATTCCAAAAGTTTTTTGTTTTAAATGTTTTTTTAAGAAGTCATAAGTTACACTTCAGAAGTGTTTTTTTCTAATAAATGCTTTTATGGACTTCATAACTTGTCCTCAAGTTATGGATTTCCAAGAGACTCTTCATTAAAAGTATTAAACACTTAATTAAAACTCATAAGTTATGAATATCGAAAAGTTTATGAATTGTTCAAAACTTGCCCTCAAGTTTTGGAATTTGTAAAGTCTCACACAAACATTAATTCCATACCCTAGAAGTTTTAAAAGTTAAAATTCTACACTTATACTATTTATAACATTAATGGTTAATTATATATATATATATATATATATATATATATATATATATATGTATAAGAACAAGTCATTTTACCGTTAGTAGGCCTCATTCACGAAGCCGGTCTATAAGGTGGGTATGAGGTTGTTGCCTATAAAATGACGACTTAATGGGTGTCCACTCTCACCCACCGCTTGCTTGATCGGTGGAGGGTCGTTATCCGAACGGGTAGGACAATGACCTTAAATTCTCATTAAAAATATGATGAATGTTATAAATTAACTAAATGTTCTATTTAATTCCCAATCTTAGTTACTTTAGGAAAAATGTGAATTTGGTGCTAGCCCATGGAATTCACACTTTGTACCTTACCAAGTCGTTGGTGGAGCGTGTGTGGTTAACCGGCACACTAACTTGGACTAGTAAGGATCATGAAGGGTGAATTAATGTTTGTCATAGATCAATGGAGCGTGTGTGGTTAACCGATACATTGATTAGGTGATAATATTAAGGGTACCAAGTGAATTGGTATGGTTATTCACACCTTGTTTTGTGATCCTCGGCATCCCAGTCACAAAATTTGAGAGGGCACACTCGAGATTGAAACATGCCATTGAAAATTTCAATGAATCTCAAAAGATCTAGGAATTTCAAATCCAATTAAAACCTAATAAATTATTTCGTTTTTCATGGTGGAAATTGGTGAATCGTCATTCGCCTACCTTCAAATATTTTATAGCTTGGATTACGGTATCCCTCTTCCAAATTATAAAATATTGTGTTGGGTCCTAGCCTTAATATTTCATATTGGGTGTTATATTAAGGACTTTGAATCAACTAACTTGATTTTCTCCCATTATAGATGTCTGGTTCACACAACTATGATCTTCCCAAATCTCTTGAAGATGGTGTCCCTCAACATCATGCTTCACTTCCTCCACCTCCTCCAATTATTCACCCTCACCCACAAGTTCTTGAAAAGTTTAAAGTCACTCAATCCCTATTGGGAAGCATAGTCTATGTGTGCTCACATCTTGGAGATAAAGTCACATATTGACAAGCCGGGAGAGTTGGGTGTCAAAGTCTCGTGAAAGTTGGATGTTCAATCACTTTCTTAGTAACATAGTGAGTCTCTTTGGGACTACTATGAGGCAGACTATGACATGACCCTTAATGATGTTATCTTTTTGCTTGGTGTTGTGGAATCAGCAATGATTCGGAACACCAATAAAGCAAATTTGATTAAAAGAACAACTTCCCAAGTCTACATGGACATTGACAATGGTAGCATTAGATATCTAGAAAAGGATTTCTCTTCCCAATGGAAAGGGATCGGCCATAGTCAACTTGGTTGACCAAATGGTAAAGAGAATGGCTAAGTCTGAGATAGTCTCATGTGCCATTACCAAAGGGTCCATGTGTTTTGTTGCCAAAGGAAGGGGCATTGGTTGCGAAGCTTCCCTATTCACCTGAAAGGTCATAAGGTTGATCAAGTCAAGAGGTTTGACTCTACTTCGGGTAAAGTCTACTGTCTAACTCTATTATGTTCCTATTTGGACATTCTTATTACATAATGTGAATGGGTCACATGCTGATGTTTTTAAGAATCAAAGAAAAGATAGGAAGCTTAAAGTAAGTATATGTTGATTCTGATTGCAAAGGTGGGTTTCGATCGCATGGTTCGGCAATCAGAATTTTAAGCTGTTCCTTAAGAGTTATAATATACTGCTTATGAATACATAACAACAAGGTTTTCATGTGGATTGTAAGGATAAGTTTTTGCGCAAAGTTTTAAAATAAAAGGAAAAAAGGGTTTTAATTTTATTTATTTTAAAAATATCCTTACAATGGCATCTATGGAAAATTGTTGCTTATATGTTTCCAGTAATAGCAATATTGGAAAGTGGATTTGATTTTTTTATTTGTGGTAGTGTCTGAATTTACCAAATGAAGAAAGTTTTTCATCAACCAAGTTTCAATTGGACAGAAACTTGGAATCATACAAGTTGTGTTGTATGATGAATGAGAATTTTCATCTTTGAAAATTAAGACTAATTCTTTGATCACATGTATATGTGAGTCAATTGAAGGACTAAGGAATTAGGTACATTGGGTGTGCGCTGGTCAAGGTCCACCACAAAGATTGATTTGTCATCATTTACTGAAGATTAGTAAATATATTATACTTACGAGGTTAAGTATAATTATGTAACATTGGAAAGGTTACAATGTATGACAAAACAAATGAGAAGAATCAAATTAGGCAGAGAGATAAAAGTTTCTCAAATCTGAAAGGATGGAGAGTACTTTAGTATCGTATTTCATGATCATCTTAATGATTATGAAACCATATCACAAATTCATACTCTAAGGACGTCTTAGTGCATTGTTATGGCTAAGAAGAAAGGTCATGAATTGTTGGATTGGTTAAAATCAAGAAGATGAGTCATACTTCGTTCCAAAACAATTCTTAGAGTCATACTCCAAGATTGTAACATTGAGTGACATAAAGTAAGGTTTAAAACACTTATCAAATGTAGTGTAGAATGTTTCTACCCTTGTACATTTGACATTGGTAAGTTGTGATGTCTTGGATGAGACAAAGACCAACTAAGACCAATTGTGTGAAGTGTTAGTCTTGATAAGAATCCGCACTATCCTTTGAATATTTGTTTTGTCAAGGAATGGTTCTTGACTGGGGAAACTTATATATCAAGGGGACAGTGGGAGCCATAACGATCCTGAAAGAGTTTCAAAATTTAATCAAGAGTAAAACCTGTAATTTATCACTAGCACACGACTTAAGGTTTGTAACCTATAGTGTTGACATAATTCTTATTTCTGTACCTACTTCAAATAAGTTGAATTTGCATGTGAGTTATCAGAGTTCAACTTGGAAGCATTGGTGGGCCTTATGCTACCAAGGTGACAAGAAACTAAGATTGAACAAGTATAATTCATGTAAGGCTGAATTTGTCACTAACCTTATCTTGTGATTATGGTTTTGATAAATTCACATGGATAGGAACTTATACACTATAAAATCTAAGTATCATAAGGTTTCTCTCTGATTCATGAAAATGATGGTGAGGAAACGCTTTCACTAAGTAGATATCAATTGTGTTATTTGCATTTTCAAAAGTCGTTAGTGGAGCGTGTGTGGTTCACCGACACACTAACATGGACTTGTGAGAAATGGCAACGGTCTAAACAATTAAGACTATGATTACGGTATCCCTTTTCATAGTTCTGAAAATTGTTTAGACACACATGTGAGCTATCTAAAAAATGGTGTATGAACCTAAATTTCAGAAGTCCAGCAGATTTCTGGAAATATGTCAGAGGTAGTTAGAGCGTAAGTGTTATGCTGATAATCATCATGTTAGTGGGAGCATGATTATTACGTTTAGTGTTGAAAGTTAGCAATGTTAATTATAGAATACAAAGTTTCAATTCGTGAAGTTGCAGGGGTTGAAAAGTTGTTTTGCTATAATTAAGGGAGAGGAAATTATACTTCATTTCAATTCTAGAAGCTTAGATTGAGATTTGAATCTTCTTTAGTCAAGGACATATATATGAAGTTTATGTCTGAATGGTTTGACTTAAGGAAATTCTATATATATTGCGTTCTCAAAATTCAATTATGACTACGGCATCCCTCTTCACAGTTAAATTTTGAAAACATGGCAAATAAAAAAATATTGTAGCAAAAGACTGGTCTAGTATCATGTCTTTATGTCAAACATCATGAATCGTGTCCCATATGCTTCGGATATAGGATCGATTGCATGTGCTATAATATTCATCTTTTCTAAATTTTCAAAATGCTTAAGGCATTGAGAAGGGAAAAGTCTAGAACTGGATATGACTAAAGTGATTAACCAATTGTCGAGGACAAATCTGAGGTTCGCCAAAGATTGGTTGCTCAGGGACAGTTGGAAGTATGATGTAAGTTGTCGGAAAGGACCATATTGACATATTCTAAAAAGAAGTAACTCTTGTTCGGAAGTTATAGTCAAAATGGGACTATGGAAATGTCTCCATAGGTGGAAGTTATTCAATCTATGTAAGATTAGAAAACCTTAATGCAAGAAGGATGTTCAAAGCAATGTACTTTGAATATGAGACTTTCGTTCCATAGAAGTTGACCTTCTTTGGAATACTCTGTAATGACTGGTAACAAGGTTTTGGTGACTTTGTGCATAATCATTACAAGAGGAACATTGCATAAAAGTTTAAAATCTAACAGTTTTTTGGTAAATGATAGGAATCAGGGATTCTCACATTTACAATAAGGATTTGGGATTGAGAAATGAGTATCATTGGAATCATGTTCAATTGATCTACATCACAATGTAAGGATCATAGACAAACATAGTGTGCATACTTGGAGTATGGCATAACTGTAGTTTATAAAAACAAAGTGTACATGCTAGGAGCATGGGACGACTGTTGTTTTATTCAAGTCTTAAGTTGATTGTTTGAAACATTATACAATGAATAATGTGTAATCAATATGGTGATAAATAAAAGGTGGTTCTATTTATATTCAAAAGGGTTCTGAGACCATATTGGATTCAATTATTATTGTGTTTCACTTTGCATGTTTTGACTTCCAAAATAGCTAGGTTATTCTTTCTGAATGACTAAGTTATTTAAACACTCCACAATCGTCCATATGTTGGAAGTAGGTATGAATCAAGACTGTCATGAATCGAGTTTGTATATGGCTAAATGGGTTTAGTCATAGCATTGGTTGCTACAACATTCATGAGTGCTCATAAGTTATGAGTATTGGAATAAACCCACGCTCACTTGTATCACTTCATGGAATTTATCTCGAGTGATCGTGAGACGGTAATATCATATAAATCTTCAAACCTAGAGATATGAGTTGTTACTTATGAGTTGGTTGTGCATTGATTGCACGTAAAGGCAACGCATCAGTAACTTGATGTAATAAAACATGCCTTTGTGTACAATTCAACAAGTAGTAGAACAAGCATATGAGTCGAAGATTATCTGTTCCTTCTAGAAATAGAAGCGATATCTGGGCCCCTCGATGATTTTGTTGTGACCTATGTACCGGCCGGTCAGAACTAAATTGATGTGTTCGATTAAGTTCTTTGCAAACAAATCGGAAATCGGGAAATAAACTGCAGGACAATAAATACGACGTTGTTCCATGTAATTGTCTGGCTGATATCATGAGAAGAGAGGATTATATGATCACTTATCTAAAATGGCGCTTCATAGTTCAACAGATTTTTCGAGAGCTACGATTGCTGGTTGGTTCCTGAAGTAACATACGCAAATATAGTTATTAGACTTATCCAAGTGGGAGTCTGTTGGGTAAGGTGTCTAAGTCCATAGCTTATTTGGTACATACTTGACCCGACCCGGCATGGTCCATTTGGGTTGCACTTCACCCAAACGATTTATGGATAATTTTATGAGAATTGTATACTTACGATTTATTAATATATTATAAGTTATAATATATTAATATGAAGTCATGTTATTTAATTAGTTTTAGTATTAAATTAATTATGAATTAATTTAGAGATTAAAAAGAAGACTGATTAAATTATGGGCTATTATATTTTATATAGTGTGGGCTAATACTCATTTGTTAATGGACTAAGCTAATATGGAAGTCCATGGATGATCCATGGAGCTTTTAACCCATGGATCCTTGGAAAGGAAAAGACATGGGTTATTAGGGTTTCACCCTAACCATGCACACTATATAAAGAAGCATATGATGCAAGAAATGTGACACTAGTAGTGTGAGACTTAGTGGTGGCCGATTCCACAAGAAAGTATACTACTCTCTCAAAGTTTTCCAAGTGTTTGTGGTGATTTGTGATTCCATTTGAGGCATTCACACTATTGGTGCTTGGCTCTCAAACTCCAAACAATCAACCATCATCAAAAGGTATGTATTTCTACTAGTACTTTTATGATTCATAATCCTTATGCTATGCTAGTTAGGAAGAAACCTTGGAAGTTATTATTTGCATGTATTTTAGAAGAAAACATAGATCCAAGGTTTATTAGGGTTGCATGCACACTTAGGAAGTGTTAGATTTCTCAAAACCCAACACTTGTTGTTAGCAAACATGTGAGACAACGACTTTGTTAGTACCAAAACGAATGTACCCACCTATAACCAGAGTCTCTTGGAGGGAGAGCGTGATAAGTGTGTATAGATCTATACGGGGCTGACGATTCAACACCCTGACTGTTAGCTACAGTCCCGGGGTGACAAATGTCAACATAGGTATTGCGTCTAGTATGTCAACATAGGTACATTTAACTCAATCATGCTCAGGGGGTAATAACTACACCATGGGATATTATTAGCATGTTCACAATTCGGGATAAACACCCTTTTAACCAGTTTTACTTAAACAAAAGACTCACAGGGAGTATTAAAAATATATTGGTTTACAGAGTCATCAAGTGCCTTGGCGATTTTATACATACATAAATCTATTATTTAGGCATGAAAAGCATCATTGTGTTATAGTTTTGGAACTTTTAAACTACCACACACTTATGGATAAATGTTGGACTTTTAGAAACAAATATTTAAAAACGGGCAGGTCTTCGTAGAAGACTACTTTCAAAACATTCAGGTCTTGGTAGAAGACTACTTACAAAACATTCAGGTCTTGGTAGAAGACTACTTACAAAACATTCGGGTCTTGGTAGAAGACTACTTTCAAGACATTCAGGTCTTAGTAGAAGACTACTTACAAAACATTCGGGTCTTGGTAGAAGACTACTTTCAAAACATTCAGGTCTTGGTAGAAGACAACTTACAAAACATTCGGGTCTTGGTAGAAGACTACTTTCAAAACATTCAGGTCGTGGTAGAAGACTACTTACAAAACATTCAAGTCTTGGTAGAAGACTACTTTCAAAACATTCAGGTCTTGGTAGAGGACTACCTTCAAAATATTCAGGTCTTGGTAGAAGACTACTTTTTATACTAGTAGGAAATATGGGATGTTCTAGGGTTTTTCATACTTATACTAAATGTTTCATCAAACATTCACCAGTCTTTCATAACAAATTTTCAAAGCAATAACATTAAAATACTTATGAATTCATCAGCTTTATTGCTGATACTCGGTTTCAAAATAACTTGTATTCTCAGGTTACAAATAGACAGGTGCTGATGCAAGGTTTAGAGAAGACAGAGTAGTCAAGACTCGTCTATTATTTTGATTAGTTATCATGTTGTCTTGTACTATGAAAGAACAAACTTGTAATCAAAATTATACTATTAATGCAATGGATGATGTTGTTGCTTTTTTTACTACTTTACACTTGTTGTGATACATTACATGACGTCCTCCGCCCCTGAATGTTTCTGCCGTTCTCGGTTTTGGGGTGTGACATGTTGGGCGTACTTCGGTTACGCTGGGCGTAACTTTGCGTCATGGCTTACAGCTCGAGTCTAGCTAGGCGTAGAGCTGCAGCCGATGGGACTCGACCCCGCACCTGAGTAGGCTGGGCGTACTCCTACATTACGCTGGGCGTAATCCCAGCTTCCGTCTTCTAAATTCCGTAACTTTCGTATACGGGCTTTTTTTTCGCGTTCTTTATGTCAACGCATAGGTGAGATTGTGCTCTACAGCTTTCATTTAGTCTCCGTCGGCTAGTTTTGATTTATTTTTAATGATATGTTTTTAATAGGCCGGGACTGCTAAAGTCCGTTAAAAATTCATAGTTTCTTTATTCGACGTCGGTTTTCTTTTGTCTTTTTATCATTTTACTCCTATTGTGGAGACCTTCAACTTCCGTTTAGGTTGCGATAGCTAAATAATGCTCGATCCTCAATTCGAGTTTTTAGCCCTCTACTACTGTTACGAAATTCAGAAAATTCGTAACTTCTTCATACGAGGTCCAATTTGGGTGATCTTTTTATGTATGTTTACAGTTTAACGAATTCTACAACTTTTGTTTAGACACTTAAGGCTAAAATGTATTTTATTGTAATTTCACTTTTTACGTTTAAATAATGTTTTAACAGTGTGTCGTAAATATTCGAGTGGTTATAATTTCTTCGATATAACCCAGTTTTGAATGATCTTTACATTTTTGGAAACCTTGAAATGATATCTAACATTTGATGCATCCCAATTTAGATATTTGAACACTTTATTTTTGGGGTTAATTTCATTGATTCCAAATAGTTTTCGTTGTATTTGACTTTTGAGTGTTACACTACTTTTGGAAAATATAGGCTTGTCACATCATCCCCCCATTAGGGGAATTTGGTCCCGAAATTTATTTTAAAATAGAGTTTACAGGTTACGAAAAAGATGCGGGTACTTTTGTTTCAACTGATCCTTGCGTTCCCAGGTGTATTCATGTCATCGCTTGGCGTTCCAGCGCACCTTTACAATAGGTATGCAGCTTTGTTTAGTCCTTTTTATTTCCCGATCCATTATCTCTACTGGTTCTTCTACAAATTGGAGATTCTCATTTATTGCAATTTCGTCTAGAGGGATGACAAGGGTCTCATCGGACAAGCATTTCATTAGGTTTGATACGTGAAAGGTAAGGTGTACGTTGTGGAGTTGCAGAGGTAATCGGAGTTTGTATGCCACTAGACCGATCCTGGAAAGGATCTCGAATGGTCTGATGTATCTTGGGTTCAGTTTCCCATGCTTTCCGAAGCGTATTAACCCCTTCCAGGGCGAGACTTTTAGTAGGACTTGATCTCCAACCTGGAATTCCAAGGGTTTCCGTCTTTTATCCGTGTAACTCTTTTGTCTATCCCTTGATGCTTTCAGATGCTCCCGGATCTGAACAATCTTCTCCGTAGTTTCCCTTATGATTTCTGGTCCAGTGAGCGTGTTGTCAGTTGCTTGTCCTCTTGCTAGTTGTGTGTCCCCCACTTCGGCCCAGCACAGAGGTGACCTGCATTTACGGCCGTAGAGGGCTTCGAACGGGGCAGCCTTGATACTAGTGTGGTAGCTATTGTTGTACGAGAACTCGACCAAGGGTAGATGGGTGTCCCATGCCTTGCCAAAATCGATTACGCAAGCTCTCAACATATCTTCTAGGGTTTGTATGGTTCTCTCACTCTGGCCGTCAGTTTGTGGGTGATAAGCGGTACTCATGTCTAGTCTTGTCCCTAGAACTTTTTGTAGTGACTACCAGAACCTTGAGGTGAATCTACTATCTCGGTCCGAGAGAATGGATATCGGCACACCATGCAGTCGTACAATTTCTCTGAGGTATCTCCTAGTTAGCTTCTCCAATTTATCCGTCTCTTTGATCGGTAAGAAGTGCGCTGATTTAGTTAACCTGTCGACGATCACCCAAATAGTGTCGAGTCCGCTTTCCATCCTGGGTAGTTTGGTTATGAAATCCATGGTTATCCGTTCCCACTTCCATTCAGGTATTTCTGGTTGTTGCAACAATCCTGAGGGCTTTTGGTATTCTACCTTTACTTTGGCGCACGTCAGACATTTACTCACATAGGTAGCAATTTCGCCTTTCATGTTCGGCCACCAGTACAATTTCTTGAGGTCGAGATACATCTTATCGGAGGTGGGGTGTATGGAGTATCGTGTCTTATGGGCTTCGTTCATGATGACTTCTCTGAATCCGCCAAACTTCGGTGTCCAAATCTGATCCATGAAGTAATGAACTCCATCATTCTTGACCTCAAACTTCTTATCCATTCCCCGTAAGGCTTCCCCTGCCACATTTTTAGATGTTAACGCTTCTATTTGGGCTTCCTTGACTTGTGTGGACATGTGTGAATGGATTGTCATGGTTAAAGACTTCACTCTGCGGACCGAGTATTCCTTCCGGCTGAGTGCATCGGCCACCACGTTAGCCTTTCCGGGATGATATCAAATCTTGCATTCATAATCATTTAGTAGTTCTCCCCACCGTCTTTGTCTCATGTTGAGTTCCTTCTGGTTGAGGATATGTTCGAGGCTTTTATGGTCGGTGAAGATCGTACATTTCGTGTCGTAGATGTAGTGCCTCCATATCTTTAGAGCGAAGACGACTGCTCCTAGCTCAAGATCGTGCGTTGTGTAGTTCACTTCGTGAGTCTTTAGTTGCCTTGAGGCGTAGGCGATGACCTTCCTTCGTTTCATCAGGACACACCCGAGTCCTTGGTTTGATGCATCGCAATAGACCATGAAGTCCTCTGTTCCTTCCGGCAAGGTTAGAATGGGCACACTACATAAGGCTCGCTTTAGTGTCTGAAACGCGATGCCTTGTTTTTATCCCCAGTCGAAGGTCACACTCTTCTGAGTTAGGGTGGTGAGTGGCTTGGCAATCTTTGAAAAGTTTTGTATGAACCTTCGGTAATACCCGGCGAGTCCCAAAAATTGTCGGATTTCTGTAGGGGTTCTTGGAGTCGTCCAACTCTCTATTGCCTTGATCTTAGAAGGATCCACGTGTATCTCCTCCTTGCTTACTACATGTCCTAGGAAATCCACTTCCCGAATCCAAAATTCGCACTTTGAAAATTTTGTGTATAGCTTCTCTGCCCTCAATTTCTCCAAAACTTGGCGGAGGTGTTGACTGTGTTCTTCCTAGCTTCTTGAATAGATGAGTATATCACCTATGAAGACGATCACGAATTTATCCAGGAAGGGACGACATACTCAGTTCATCAAGTCCATGAACACTGCTAGAGCATTTGTCAACCCGAAGGGCATTACAACAAATTCGTAGTGAACATAGCGTGTTCGGAAAGCCGTTTTGGGGATGTCTCCTTCCAGTACTCGCAGTTGGTGATAACCAGATCTTAGATCAATCTTTGAGAAGTAGCTCGCTCCCTGTAGTTGGTCGAACAGATCGTCTATGCGCGGTAGGGGATATCGGTTCTTGATCGTGAGTTTGTTCAGCTCCCGATAATCGATGCACATGCAAAAGGATCCGTCCTTCTTTTTCACGAATAGGACCGGTGCTCCCCATGGAAGAAGCTCGGTCTGATGAAGCCCTTGGTCAGCAGCTCGTTTAATTGACTGGACAGTTGCTGCATCTCGGCTGTGGCTAAACGGTAAGGCGACTTTGCTACTGGAGTAGCTCCGGGGATTAAGTCGATTCTGAACTCGACTTGGCATTCTGGTGGAATTCTTTGAAGATCTTCTGGGACGATGTCCGGGAAGTTGTAGACTTCCGAAATGTCTTTAATGTTCTTCGATTCTCGTTTCTTGTCTACTACGTGGGCTAGAAAGGCATGATATTCTTTGCGAATATATTTTTGTGCTTTAATACAGGAAATGATTTGTAAATTTGAACAAGGTTTCTCACCATAAATGACAAGAGTTTCACCGTTTGGCAGATTGAGGCGAGCGGCCCTTTCGTGACAAAGTATATCGGCATGGTGAAGGCTCAACTAGTCCATACCGATGATGACATCGAAACTTCTTATTGAAATGGGCATAAGATCGATTCGAAACAAGTGCTCGTTTAAATTTAATGTGCATCCTACGTACAAATCGCTTGCGCTTTCCGTCTTACCGTTTGCCATTTCTACAGTGAATATTTTATTGAGTGGTTGGGGTTTTTGACTAAGTAGGTGTTTGAATTTATGACTCACAAAACTTCTCTCCGCACCGCAATCAAAGGGTATGCATGCATAAATGTTGTCGAGGAAAAATGTACCCGTAACCACCATGGGATTTGCTATTGCTTCATTCTGTCCTATTGCCAGCACTTTTCCCACACCGCCAGCATTCCTTTTCTTGGGGAAATTCCTCTTGAAGTGCCCTGTTTCTCCACACCCATAACATGCCTGGCTTACTCCAGTACCAGAACTTGAGTGATTGGTTGTGCCGGTGCTTTACAGAAACGGACAGTGTGACCTTTCTTGTCGCAATTCTTACAGTGCATTACACTGTAGTCACCGTGGTGATGGTAATTGCATTTTTTGCACTTGGGCAGGTTCCCAACATATTGTTTTGTTGGCGCAGGGGTAGCAGGGGTTGCAGTGGGGGTAGTAGCGGCATGGACTGCCACCATTTATTTCTTTGAAGGTTCTTGTGAAGTTTGACCTTTCCTCTTATTCCAGAACTTCTTCTTGCTGTTGTTGTTGGCACTGTTGTTGTGGTTGTTGCTTCCTTTGGTTGGTTCGACGACTACGGTTGCGACATTCTGAGAGACACCGTGGTCGACGAGGGATTGTGTCGGCTCCTTGGCGCTTTCGAATGTCATGGGTTTGGAGGCTAACGCACTTCCTCGAAGTTGGGGTGATAGTCCCCAGATATACCTTTCCACCTTCTGGCCTTCCAAGATCATCATTCCTGGGCAAAGTATCGTCAAATCACTAAATCTGTTGGTATAGTCTGTAATGTCCGAGCCTACCATCTTAAGTTCCCACAGTTCCTATTCGAGCTTTTGGATCTCGCCCCTGGGGCAGTACACTCGTAGAAGCATTATTTTCAGGTTTTCCCAACCCATGGAGTTCGCCACCGGTAGGGTTAGTGCCTTGACGTGGCCGTTCCACCACATTAGGGCTCGTTCGGAGAAAGTATAAGCGTAGAATTTCACTTTGCTTTCTTCGGGGCACGTGCAAATCTCGAACACGGCTTCCGTTTTCTCTATCCATTGGGATAGAGCCATTACTCCCTCAGTTCCACTAAAGGGAATAGGTTTGCTGTTAGTGAAGTCCTTGTAAGTACATTCCTCGGAACGACCCTGATTTAGGCCATATGTAGAGATGTTTATTCCTCCGCCTGACCCCGTTGTTACTTATTTGTGCCATTGCTGCATTTACAGCGGCTGTTACGGTGGCTTGGAACATTGTTGTATCCATAGCTGGAGGGGGTGGTGGAGGTGGTGTTGCAGCTGGGTTTTTGCGCGGTGTTTTACGAGGAGGCATGTTCTCGTAGAGAAATAATAATAAAGACTATAAGTTTCAAATGAATTGACAATCAAGCACTAGAGGCTTAGTCATATCTTGTAATATGTTCTGACATTATTTAATGGTTTCAAAGCAATTTAAATAATCCGATGAACTTCGATGGGTATATAAAGACATACTTCATATATATATATATATATATATATATATATATATATATATATATATATATATATATATATATATATATATATATATATATGTCACACATATGGTGCGTTACATCATGCTTCATGTTTATAGGAAAATTTTGACCTATCTATAGGTCTCCGATTACAAGTTCAAGGGGAATAAGAAAAACTTTATCCGAGGTCCTATTCTATATCAAAATTGTTGGAGTTGAGCAAGTTCTACTTGCGGCGCGTTTTGCGTTTGGAGCTAGACTCGACATCTGACTGCTTGACTCCCATTAGGCGCCTTTCAATAACTGTTTGTTGTTCCTTCATCTCTCTTATTTCTGCCAGTGCTGTCACCATTTGGTTCTGAAGCGTCCCTGTGTGGAGTTGGGTACTTTCGTGTAGTCCGTCCAGATGACGGATGTCTGCGGCGTTACCCTGTGTAGCAGCATTGACCTCACGAATTCTGGCCGCTTGCATATCCGATTGGTAGGTCTGGGTGGCTATCTGTCTCAGAAGGACGGGAAGCGCCCTATCGGCTGAGCCTCCTCCACTGACATCGTAAAACTCCCGACACATGCCGAAGGGAGGGCACACACCTTGCTGATGGCTCCAATAGTAGAGGTGGCTTCCCAAGATGGGAATAGGAGGTTGGTAATCCATTCTAACTTCGGGAGAACGAGGAGCGGGAGGGTTGATCACTTCAATCTCAGAGTCCGTTCCATCGGTAACTTCCTCTTCCTCCTCTATAGGCTCTTCTTCCTCTTCGACTTCCTCATCGACTTCGTATTCTTCTCCGACTTCAACTTCTAATTCCTCTGGGTCTTCTTCTATTCATCCACCGTTACCTAGGTTTGGGTAGTAGGGATCTCCCGGTATATGGAATCCGGCCATTTGTCTGTACTAGGATAGAGGTATAAGAAAAGAAATTCCTATTTAACGACATCCTAAGTTTAGCTATATATTGTGATGTGCAAGTTTTTATTGTCCTTATATTTTTATAATAATACTCCTATAGAATCTCAAATTTGCAAGTTTAGAAATTTTGTATTTGGTATGTTTTTGACTTGTTGTCCACTACAACCATTCCTTGACGTGTGTTGGTCAAATCTAGGATAAATATAGTTGATCAGGCTATATTTATTCTCGATTTTATTACATACCTCAAAGCCTAATCATAGCGTCGCAACTCTCCTTAATACTTTTTAGAAAACTTTGTTATGATACGAGACCTATGCATGCATGTAAAAAAATGTAAATTTTAACAGAAAATATGTCGTTTATGAAAACGCGTTGTCAGAGGGTTTTTGGTCCCCTTTTTGCATTTATAGTTTGTATATCCTATGTGGTTCAATATACTTAGTTCACTATAAATAATGTTCTGATACCAATCTGTCACACCCCGAAACCAGAATGGCGGAAACATTCGGGGGTGGGTGACTTCACGTAGTACCATAACAATTGAATATTGTAAAGAAAGTAATACAACCATCATATATATAATAAAAACGTATATTGTTGCGTTATACATATTTCCAAAAGAATATTACAATATGATGATGAAAAGGTTTAAAAATAAACGTCCTTAGCGTTCCTTCTTCAAAAGCTGGTGGTTACCTGTATTACTGATTCCCTGAGAAATACAAGTGATTTCGAAAAAGTGTCAACAATTAAATTGGTGAGTTCACAAGTGTTTTGTATTGAAAAGTATGTCCTTTTGGTAGTAAACCAATGAATGAGGTTTTCAGAAAATCCAATATTTTCTATAAATAGTTTGAAAAGTTCTCTTTTTGGAGTGCGTTAGTATTTTTCGTACTTGACTGATAAAGATAAACTTTGTGCTCAAAATAATGTAGAAAACTGAATGCATATATAAATCTCGTAAATCAAACTTGTTTTTATACTTTCATGTGAGTCTTATAACCATACTATTGACACTGACTGCCTGTAACAACATTCTTCAGGTGTTGTAGTGTTATGGCATTTGTCACCACATACCTGCCGGTCTAACTGTAGCTAACAATTTAGGTGTTGGGTTGTCAATCCCGTATAGATCTATACACAAGTATCACGCTCTCCCTCCAAGAGATTATGGTATATAATACAGGACTTGAAATGCATACATAAGAGTACGTTGAAGTTTGGATATCTCACATCACTTACTATAAATAGATTTACGATAAGAAAGACTTTACTTCATTTTGTTTGAAAGTATTTCGTTTTTCAAGATGTATACGTAAGAATGTATGAATAACTTGCTAACTATACCCATTGTAGTTTTTCAGAAAGTATGTTCCATTTGGTGAAAATAACTTCATGATATACTAACCCTTTATACGTAAAGTAAGTTGTTGGTATCGATAATCAATAAGATAGATGTTACATTTATGTTTATTAAACGATACTTTTACTTGTATTGTACTTGTATTTCCCCCCTAAAACATGAAAAGACTTGAAAGGTAGGGGTATGAACTCACTTGTTTGGTTTGAAGAGAGTGGGGCTAGGGTCGAGCAGAACTTCAACCGCAGAAAGTTATGTCTTCGAGCTCTTCGGGGATCTCGGTAGCGTAGAACCTTCGTCGGGGGCTCGGGTGCGGAAACTGAGGGCATTGGGACAGCTTCTGGTGCTTGAAAGTATGTGGGAGTGATTGAGATTATTGAGAAGGTGTGTCAAAATCCGTAGCTCAAGCCTTCTATTTATAGTGCTGGAAAATCGAGTACGCTGGGCGTACCACCGGAGTACGCTGGGCATACTTCGGTTACGCTGAGCGTAACTTTGCGTCATGGCTTACGACTCGAGTCTAGCTAGGCGTAGAGCTGCAGCCGATGGGACTCGACCCTGCACCTGAGTATGCTGGGCGTACTCCTACATTACGTTGGGCATAATCCCGGCCTTCGTCTTCTAAATTTCGTAACTTTCGCGTACGGGCTCCGTTTTTGCGTTCTTTATGTTCACGCGTAGGTGAGATTATGCTCTACAACTTTCATTTAGAGTCCGTCGGCTAGTTTTGATTTATTTTTAATGATATGTTTTTAATAGGCCGGGACTGCTACAATCCGTTAAAAATTCATAGTTTCTTTATTCGACGTCGGTTTTTGTTTGTCTTTTTATCATTTTACTCCTATTATGGAGACATTCAACTTCCGTTTAGGTTGCGATAGCTAAATAACGCTCGATCTTCAATTCTAGTTTTTAGCCCTCTACTACTGTTACGAAATTTAAAAAATTCGTAACTTATTCATACGAGGTCCAATTTGGGCGATCTTTTTATGTATGTTTACAGTTTAACGAATTCTACAACTTTTGTTTAGATACTTAAGGCTAAAATGTATTTTATTGTAATTTCACTTTTTACATTTAAATAATGTTTTAACGGTGTGTCGTAAATATTCGAGTGGTTATAACTTCTTCGATATAACCCAGTTTTGAATGTTCTTTATGTTTTTGGAAACCTTGGCACGATATCTAACATTTGATGCATCCCAATTTAGATATTTGAAAACTTTATTGTTGGGGTTAATTTCGTTGATTCCAAATAGTTTTCGTTGTATTTGACTTTTGAGTGTTACACTACTTTTCGAAAATATAGGGTTGTCACATGACCCCACCAGACATTGAAAACCATACCTGAACATAGCGAGTCAACAGTCCAGGACCATACAGAACAAATTTGGCAATCTAAACCCTAATCCTCTTTATCTTCCAGTTCGCTTCCCGAGCTCCCTTGGCCTTAGCCTCGCTAATCAATCCTAAAAGCGGGGAATCCACTGATATCCTCATACACGATACCCTAACTATAGACCCAGCCGACTTGCGGCTCAAAGCATCCGCCACCACTTTCGCTTTACTCGGATAGTAAAGTATCTCGCATTGATAATCCTTGACTATATCCAACCACCTGCGCTACCTCATGTTCAGGTTCGGTGGATCCATAATATGCCACAGACTATTGTGAACCATGTAGATAGTACAGCAGATCCAATAAAGATAATGCCTCCAAATCTTGAGGGAAAAAACCACTGCCCCCAACTCCAGATCAAGCTTGGGATATTGTGTCTCTTGCGGTTCCAGCTACCGCGAAGCATAAGCTATAACCCATCCTCTCTGCATGAGGACCGCCCCCCAAACCAGTGATGGATGCATCACAGAAAACCACAAAATCCTCAATTCCCTCTGGAAGGGTCCAAACCGGGGCTTCACATAATCTCTATTGAAGGGTCTAAAATGTTGTCTGCTACTCAAGGCACCTTCAAATATCCACCTCCCTCCTCGTCAAACGAGTAAGAGGTACTACAATCTTGGAGAAATCCTTAATGAATCTTCGGCAGTACCCAGTAAAACCCAAGAAACACTGCATCACAGCCTCGATCATGCCAGATTAACCAATATCCCATCCAGGTTAACGATTTGTCCAAGGAGCATGACCTCTCGTAACCAAAACTCACACTCCAAGAACTTAGCATAAAGTCGTTCTCGCCTCAAAACACCCAAAAACTCTCGAAGATGCTCCTCATGCTAGTCTCTAGTCTTGTAATATACCAAGATATCATCAATGAACACAATAACCGAATGTGTGACAATAGTCGAATTCGGGTCAAGTCTAAGCCGGAGAAAGTCAACGAGTCAAACCGGTCAACTCAATTAAACCTTGTATAATAGGGTTTGTATTATGTAAATTTCTGTATAACTCACTATCTTAATGAGAAAACATCACTTGGAAAGTTTGTGTGTTTAAATTTCTGTAACCTTAGTGCTAAACAATGAACAAGAACAATAAAACAATGTTGCATACTCATAGGGAGTGTGTAAGATCCTAAAACATGGCATAACGGGGTTTACGGACCTTGCATTGCGAAGCCGGACACTCACATTCGTCACACACGAAACTGCTCTCAATCGTTTTCACTCTATCTCTTCTTATCGAGAATCTCTCCTAAATCTCTCTAAGTATGTGAAATCTCTCCCAAATATCTCTTTGTATGAGAAATCTCTCCAAGAATGTCAAATCTCTCCCAAATCTCTCTAAGTATGTGAAATCTCTCCTAAATATCTCTTTGTATGAGAAATCTCTCCAAGAATGTCAAATCTCTCCCAAATCTCTCTAAGTATGTGAAATCTCTCCCAAATCTCTCTAAGTATGTGAAATCTCTCCTAAATATCTCTTTGTATGAGAAATCTCTCCAAGAATGTCAAATCTCTCCCAAATCTCTCTAAGTATGTGAAATCTCTCCCAAATATCTCTTTGTATGAGAAATCTCTCCAAGAATGTCAAATCTCTCCCAAATCTCTAAGTATGTGAAATCTCTCCCAAATATCTCTTTGTATGAGAAATCTCTCCAAGAATGTCAAATCTCTCCCAAATCTCTCTAAGTATGTGGAATCTCTCTCAAATCTCTCGCAAAATCTGTCTCAACTTTCTATAGTCACTCGGGGCATCCCGACCCTCAAATTTGGCGAAAACAGCCCAAAAACGGAAGTCTAAGCGAAAAACGGACTTAAGGAGCCGAAACCCCTCTTAGGAACCGAAAGTCCTCTTAGGAACCGAAAGTCCTCTTAGGAACCGAACCCTTTTGAGTCGAAGGCTGCTGAACCGAACCTCACTCAAAGAACCGAACCCGAAGGCTCCTGGAACCGAACCTTGCATGCCTCACCCGAACCCGAACGTTCGGTCCATTTGGGTTCAAGGTTCCCTCGGTCTAGTTCGTTTCTGTCTTGCTTCGGACCGAGCCTTCGGACTGACCCCTCGCCCTTCGCTTCTCGCTTCTGGTTCGCACCTTTCGCTTCCGACTCGGCACCAGCAAGGACCGAACCTCGGCCTAGGGATCGAACCTAGGCCTAGGACCGAGAGGTCTCGCTGGGAATGCTTTTCTTCCCGGTTTTCGACTAAATTTGCGTTTTAGGCCCGTTTTTAATTGTTTTAACACGGGATTTTCACCCAAAACTTTATTTTAACATATAAGGACCCATAATTATTAAATTATCACGTTTTTAAACATAAAACCTTACCCAAAAGAGTGGGTGAAGTACAAAGGTGGAGTGTTGACTTTCCTTTAAGTTATGACACAGGCAACCACTCCCATACCCACTCCATGTCACTATTCACCACCAGTCCATACCTTGTCACTTCCTTGTCCTTTTTACCTCTCTAACAAGTTATTCCAAGGTTTTTGAGAGCTAGATATTTATCCTCTCTCCTCATTTTTCTTCCAATTACTCTCATTTCACCAAAGATCCAACTCCAACTTTTCCCTCAAACTTTTCTCTCCAATTCGAGATCCCAAGGCTGATCATCAAGTGTTCTTCCACTCTTGGTAAGTATAATTCATCCTCCTTGTTATTATTGCACTTCATTCTACTCAAATCATTGATTGCTTACACAAACTCCATAACTATGATGCTAGATTCTCGAAAATCTTCAAGGCATCTCCAAGTGTTCTTGAGTTAAACACTTCCATTCTTCAATAATCATCTACTGAAATCACTTAAGGTGAGTTCATACCCCCTACATTTTCATGTTTTCTCAAGTTTTTAGGGGGGGGGGGGGGGGGGGGGGAATACAAATTAAATCACCAAGAACATAACTAAATTTTTCTAACAGCTTTCATCAGAAAAGTTGGGCTCCATTCACGGACTGTTTTGGACAACTTGAACATTTGTGTTTTCAAAACTGTTTTAGGTGTAAGTAGTACCAGTTCTTAGCTTTAAAATGACTACTTGCACATCTCCATACGATTTTTCTAAAATTTATGGTGATTTTTACAAAACTGTCTATCATTTCAAACACCAATCCAGACCAATCTGTGAATATGGACTTATTCACACAAGTTAGAGGTCACTAAAAATTATGGAAAATTTTATGAACAAACTAGACTCATTTTCCAAACTCTCAGAAGTTGCAGAACTTCATTTGGACATTTTATGATTTTTCTACAAATTTTCTAATAACAGTTACAGAAAATGTTATAATCAGAAAAGCACTAGCAATTTCATTTCACCTTGTAACATGATGAGCATGGTGTATATTGTTATGTGTTTATGTGTTATTGCAATATATGACAATCTTGTGTTAGTATCTAGATATAAACCAGTTAACAAATGGATTTTTACTAGATAAAGCATAGATTAAACAAAGCGTTATTATTGAAGTATACCCATTACACACAAACATTTTATTAAACTATGTTAAGTATAGTTTACGTACTTTGCTATTACTACCCTTGTTTTGATAAACTATAATAGGTATAGTTTATGATACATTTCCAAATGCGTACATTTTCGAAAGGGTACATTTATACAAAAGGGAAACTTTCATTATGTTAAGTGTAAATTCGTTAATAACTTTGTGAGACATTCGCTTCGCATAAATCATAAGTCCTGTATTGTAACCAGAGTCTCCTGGAGGGAGAGCGTGATAGTTGTATATAGATCTATATTGGGCTTGACAAACCCACACCAGAGCTGCTTGCAACAGCTAGACCGGCAGGTCTGTGGTGACAAGTGTCATTTCAGTTCTACAATGCCCGAAGAACGTCGTTTTCAGGCCACCTAGGTCATAGTATGGTTATAATAACTCACAGAAAGTATTAACAAACTTAAGAATTTACGAGAATTTCACTAATATCATACGCGTTTATATTGAAATAAACTCAAGTTATTTTCTGTAAATAAGGAAGATTACTCATACGGTTCAGTCTTTGGATACAAGACTATAGTATTCATTTTAAGGAAAATATCGGATTTTTTTTTCTGGAACAACTATACAATTACGAGACAAGCTTTTTCATAATTATATACAAAAACTTATGAACTCACCAACCATTGTGTTGACACTTTTTCAAACTACTTGTATTCTCAGGAAATCGCTAAACAGGTAACAAAGTACTTTTGAGGATGGGACGTTGAGGCGTCAAACTTATCATATTTTGTCAACATATTGTAATTTATTTTGAAACATGTAATTCATACAATGATGTAACTCTATCAATTATATATATGTTGGTTGTGTTTACTTTCATCACTATTGCCATTGTTGTTATGATACTACACATGAAGTCCTCCACCCCCGGACGTTTCCGAAATCCTTGGTTTGGGGGTGTGACAGAATGATCGAGCATCGGCCCAAATACTTGATTCATCAAATCCATGAATATTGCAGGCGCATTGGTGAGCCTAAACGGCAACACCACCAAGTTGTAATGCCTATAACGAGTCCAAAACATGGTCTTCTCGACGTCCTCCTCTCTCACCCTGAGCTGATGATACCCAGACCTCAGATCTATCTTAGTGAACCAAAATGCACCCTGAAACTAATCAAATAGGTCATCAATGCGTAGAATGGGATAACGGTTATTTACCGTTAACTTGTTCAACTCCCAGTAATCAATGCACATCCGGTGTAAACCATCCTTCTTCTTAACGTACAAAATTGACGCTCCCCACGGAGAACTGCTCGGCCTGACTAATTGCTTGCCTAGAAGTTCCTACAGCGACAACTCCTGCATCTCAGGTGGTGCCAAGCGGTACGACACCTTGGCAATAGGAGCTGCACCTAGCAAATGGTCGATCATGAACTCGAGCTGCCTTTTAGGATGCACACCAAGTAACTACTCCGAAAATACATCTGTGAACTCCCTGACAACCTAAACCTCTGAAATTGATGTTTGGTCCCCAACCCGCATATCAACCACAAAAGCTAAGAAATTCATACACACATGTTGAATATACTGTCGAGCCCTGGCTGCAGAACAAAACCATGAACCCATCATGGTGCCCTCTCCATAGATAACCATTTTTCCCCCACTTGGGGTTCGAACTACCACGCATTGTTGCACAATCAATCATAGCGTCGAACTGACTCAGTCAATCTATAACCACAATAACGTAAACATCCTCCATTGGGATAGGGATCAAATTGATCGATACAGGCACCCCGCAGATCTGCAAAACACAACCCTGATACAATGATGAAGCAGAAACCCCGTGTTCATTGGCGATAAAAACTCTCAATGTACATTCCAACTCCCCAATAGGCGTATCAAGCTCCCTACTAAATGATCGAGAAACAAAGGACCGACTCATACACAAGTCAAACAACACTAAAGAAGGCAAAGAGTTCACTAGGAACGTACCTAACATAGGCATATATATATATATATATATATATATATATATATATATATATATATATATATATATATATATATATATATATATATATATATATATATTCACATGTATATATAAGCATAACATAATACATAATCGACAAGATAAAGGATAGAAACATGCCATTCACAACATTTGGAGCTGCTCTGGCCTCCTCGGCATTGATATGAAAAGCGCGACCTCGAGCCCTCGGGGGCTTTGCCCTCCCATGGTGCCCATTTATGATCCTCAAAGTAGCTTTCATGGGGTCTGTGCCGGCTTGGCGGTGAGCAATGGACAGTTGACCTTCACATGGCCAACCTGATCATAATGATAGCAGATCCTGGTATTCTGAACTGGGGCCAACTAGCGGCAATCCCTCGCATAGTGCCCCTCCCTGCCACATTTGTGAAGGGTTTTGAGCATTCTAACACTACTATGGTTTACTTGAAACCCTAGAAACCTTGGATCTTTTTTTCTCTATTATACATGCAAATATTCAACATTCCAAGGTTTCGTCGTAACTAGCATAATATAAAGTATATACAATACAAGAATCTAGTAGAATGACATACCTCAAACAAAGGGGGAGATTGTTAGGTCATAATTTTGTGGCTGAGACTTTGAAGGTGTGCGGCTAAGACTTTGAAGGTGTGCGGCTGAGACTTTGAAGGTGTGCGGTTGAGTGTGCGGTTGGAGTGTGCGATTGGTGTGTATGGTTGGGACCCATGCTTGTAATGACCTGGGTCCCCAAATCTAAATAATCCCACTCATTAATGGGGGCTATGTTTCCTTCACGGGAGGATATGTAGGGAAGATCACTCAAAAAGGAATAGTTGTAAATGGAGTGCTAAGTTTTGAGAACGTCATCTACACTCCTGAGTTAAAGTATAGCCTGTTGAGTGTCTCACATATCAGCTTATAGACTACGGATAATGATCTACGGTTAAGCAGTGAAGACCTCGATGCAATAGTGTTTACAGAGTGTTCCATCGAGTTGTACCTGACGTTTTTCTGATATAAACGTGTGCAAGCTCGATTTCTTTTCATCTTCTTATTCTATTGCTGCTTGATCATTGACAAAAGGAGTTAGTGGTGTTCTCAAAGTGACGTCTCCAACTTTTGATCAGATGGCCGACACCTTTCAACCGATATGGATACAACTTCAAGGATTCCTCCCCTTCCATTTGCTATTCCAACTTTATTTCCATTTGATGAGTGATCAGATACTGACACAAACCTCCCAGCCTCTTGTGAAAACAAGATGACTTGATCAGAGGTAGGGAGATCTTATCCAAGAACGAGTACCACCAATCAAACAACCCTCCAAAGCTGCTACACCAACTCAACCGACCCTATAAGGACCAAGTAATGTTAGATCTTCGTTTGAAGTCGGGACTTCTTCTGCTCGTGGGGGTTCTTCTCCTCCACAACCTACGCATGATGTTGCCTCATTGAGGCTTGCCAGGTTTCTTGCTCAACGAGATTCAAATCCTTTACCTCGTGGCAAATAAATATCAATAGGTGAAGGAAGTTAGGGGGAGCAGGCCCATCTATCTCAGAGCTCAAGGAGGAGATCACTGATGAAGAAGACCTGAGTCCATGCTAGCTCAAACCAAGGGGGATATTGTTAGGTAATAATTTTGTGGTTTGAGCTAGGCATTCATCTCGTATAGGTCTTGGTAGGGTCTTGGGGTTTGTTATGTTGGTTGTAGTATGTTAGCGAGTGTGTGCGGCCATACATGCGTTTGCGGTTACACACTCTATGTGCGGCTGCACATTCTGTGTGCGGCCATACATGCGTGTGCGGCTGTACACACGTGTGCGGTTGTACACACGTGTGCGGCCGGTAGTCCTATAAATAGAGTGTGTCTGTGTCAGTTGTATAGAGACGTCAGTGACGTATGTGTGTGTTTTCCCAAGGTGTACCTGATATTTATATGATATAGATGTGTGCATGCTTGGATTAATTCTTCTTCTACTCCTTCTACACTTTGTTTGATTGTTTGCCTTATATGATCACTGATTTGGATCCATTAGTTTTTGGGACTTATAGATAGCCACCTCATGGCTACAATCGGGGTCCTGAAATCCATCGAAATTTGGGGGCTTCGTATTCTCGAGGTCCCAATACTAAAATACCTTACTCGATCCAACACCTGTAGCTGCAAAGGTTGCAGAGGGTGCAACAACAGTAGTCTCAACAACAGCTGCATATCTATCATCAAAGAACTTCGGCATAACGGTCTTAACAGACCCAAATAATTCTAGTATCTTGTCCCTGACAATAGCCACAACCTCCTCATGGAGAATCTCCCTAATCATGTCATCTAATGCAACTAACCCACCCTGACTGCCAGCTCCTGATCTTAATTCGAACCCAGTCTCAACTTGCCTCGTCATCACCATACAAAAAATAAACTAGGGAATATCAGATAACACGTATATCAAAACAGGGAACCAACTTTTAATAAGGCTCTAGGCATTGTGACTTCTCCGTTACGTGTATGAGTCCTATGCTTCCAGTAGTACGGGCCCATACTACCTTCCACAGCTGCCCACATTTGTTCCAATGGATCATCACAACAACCCTAACGATACACACTAGCATAAACATACAATCAACCCTCACACTCAAGAGGAAAGACTAATCATCTCATAACTGGTCGGCTGATGTCACACCCCAAAACCGATAACGGCGGAATACGTTTCGGGGTGGATGACGTAGTGTACGGTATCATCACAATTGCATAATAGTAAAAACAAGAAACATACAACCATTGCATTTACATAGTGAATTTAATTACAATTGTGTTTTGTAATGTTTAACAATCACCCAAAAGTAATCAAAAATAAGAGATGGGTCTTGTGTGCTCCACCTTCTCCAAAAATGCCGCGTCTGTACCTGTCTATCTTTGACCTGAAGATACAAGTTATTTTGAAAACGAATATCAGCATAAAGTTGGTGAGTTCATACGAGTTTAGTGTGAGTTTTTGTATACAAAGCATTTGTGAGAAAAATGTATCATTTATATTCATAAGTAGTAGAAACTTAGGAAAAATCCCATATTTTTCCAGAGAATACATTTTAAGTGACAATCTGTGAAAAGTATGCATTCTTCATTTCTTTGAAACCGTTTATAGTAAAGTATATTGGCAAATCTCCAAATAATAAATGTGATAGAATAGGTTAAGCATGAAATCAGTGTTAGAGGTGCAAGCTTCCTTTAGTGATAGATACTTACTTACTTCGAGATGTAGTTTAACATTTAGTGTAGTATTTTAGAGTAGTTGTAGAGTATTCCTTGTATATCACTAATAGTAAGGATAATAGAGGATCCCATGACCTTCCCAGTCATGCATAGTATAGTGAAGTAGTGGCATCCCTGGGCCTGCACGGCGCAGACTGAGATTAACAGTCGGGATGTAATAGCGTCTGCCCCGTATAGATCTATACATGTAGAGTCGTCTCCCTGCTGGAAAACTCCGGGCGTAGTGGATAGCGAATAGAGTATCTCGTAGCGGGTTAGTGTATTATTGTTTGTTTAGTGTTTTCTCTATTGTTATAGTGTAGTAATCTTTTACTATTGATCATAGCGTATTCTCTTACTAGTGTATCGTCTAGTAATAGTGAGTATTATAGTGTAGATAGTAATGACTTTAGCGAGTAGTAGCTGTAGCAACCGTAACCATACCTATTATGGTTATCTTAGTGGGGATGGTTCTTGGCACGTTAGTGACTTTAGCATTAAGTGAAAGCAGTAACATTCGTATCCCATACTGATATAAAGATTATATAACTAAGAAATCAACTACAGTCGGACAGATAACTACTACCCTAAGTCCACAATCAAACAAGAATAGGAAATAAGGCGAGATATCGGTCCTAAGTCCTCCAAGTCTTACTTATATAAATATATCAGAGTGGTTACATTTTATAAGTAAATTGATTAAATAAAAGTATTTTCCAAAAAGAACAGTTAAAATCTGATTCATTGTTTAAAAATAGTTTGAAAAGGGTGAAACCCGTTTATAAGGCATAGGAACAAATCACATGTGATTTGAACTAAGGGTAGTGAATCACATGTGATTAATCCTTGTAACTCGGAAATCGTTCTGTAAAACCTTACATAAACATTTATAAGCAACTTGTATCTCCCCCCTAAAACATTTAAAACATTTGAAAGGTTCATTAAAGGGGTATGAACTCACCTGAAATCGCGGAAATCGGGTGAATCGGGTAAATCGGGTAAAAGTGTTGATTGAGCGTTTGGTACCAAATAACCACTTGTGCACCTTTTAGGACCCTAATGTCATATGAAATATGTATTTTACAAGAAGTTAATCATCTTATGCTTTTCATTATAGTATTTGGACATTCTTGCGTCGTTTTCGGGGTTTTAAGGCCTAGAAAGGGTTCCCGGGAGTGGTACAAGGCCATGAATGATTTACGGGAGGCTCCATGAACTCACTCCCCTGGGTGTGTGGTAAAAGAGTATTCAAATGTTGTGTACACTCATTTCATATGTCTCGGGCATCGCACCCGATACACGGCTACCCGATGTTTAAAGTTAACTGGGTTAAAACTTTTTACCCGGGTGAAGTGGTTGAAAAAGTAATACAACTCTATTTGGTTAAACGGGGTTAACACATACGAGTTATATTTCTTATGATAATATCAAGCCATGCATAAATTTAGATATTCGGATATTGACGATTCCAAATATTACATAAAATAACGTATAGTGACACGTTCCGTTAGTGAAAATGGGATTTGTAACGGGAATAGATTTGGGGTTGTCACAGCTGACTCCACAGAAATTATCCATTAAACTTCGACCAACCCTGCAGCACTTGTGTATGCAAGTCATACATAACGTTGGACCTTATAGATAGTCGAATATTTGATCCTACCTAAGCCCTTCATTAATCAAGAACAGGAAATAAGGCCAAATCAAACATTCTCAAGATATAAAACCATTATTATGCATTGCCATGATGCATACACTAAGCAACTATAGTAATGATGTCAATTCCATGTAAGAAGAACCCTAGGCTATATGCCATCATACAATCAGGCAATTCTATCATGCAAATTCCTGAAGATCCGTAGCCTATAAACTAGCATGTTGTTCTAACATATCACATTATCAAATAACGGTGTGGTAATTTGGGGTCTACTTTATTGGCTTCAGTCGATCGTACACATCACATCCTCCTTGATTATTTTGAAAACTTTTGAAAATTGTTTTGAAAAATATTTTCCTTAGTTTGAGATTGGACTCACACGAGTGCTTCATCAAATTCACTCAAACCAAGGATCTGATACCAACTTGTAACATCCATAAATTTCACCAATAATTTAAAATTTTTAAACAATACAAAATCATCATTTGATTAGAAAGTATCTTTCTGAAACATGACTATTATCAGAGTTTTCCCAAAATCATAAACAAAACACGAGGAGGTGCACAATAAATCGTTCGCCCTCCTGCGATCATCTAAGGTACCTGAAATATAACCCAAAACTGTAAGCCTAAATCCTAGTGAGTTTCCCCCAAAATACCAACCCAATACAAAAACAGCATAATATCAATAAACAGGATGCATATAGAGCCTTCAATTTGACAGGAAGGTCGCACCGGCCTGCAATCTACCTGGTACGCTCACAGAACCTTCAACATGACCGGTACACCACACCAGGCCTTCATCTAACCTGGACCATTCTCCAGGCCTTTGGCCTGACTGGTACACCTCACTGGCCTTCAGTGTATCCTAGACACCTTGGGTCTGTTGGCCTGCAGCACAAAGCAGGACCGCCTTAACCCAACGACACATACACCGTGCCGACACACATATACGCATATATATATACATATATATATATATATATATATATATATATATATATATATATATATATATAACAGACAAGCATACAAAAAAACCATCCAAATAACAAGGAGACAGATCCTATAGATCATTAAGAATAGCATCATCCTATCTACTAGGATACAGATCTAACAGATCACTAAAACACTCAATCAAACAATAATCATGATAACAATCCAAAGGGTCAGCCTTGGTGTCTTTGACCCATAAGTATAGTGAGGATAACTCACCTTATATTCGTGACAACCTGAACCTTTTTCCGTTACCGTTAGCCAATTTCTGTTAATAAAATTTGAATTGTATTCAATTCCGTCAAATTCATTTGGTTTGGAAAATAATTTAGTTATATAATTGAATTTCATATATATGATTCGAAAGCAAAATCACACGAAAAAACCAGTTTCCTTTAAAAAATCAATAGTTTTCGGCCTGAGTGATGTTCATGGTCGTAAACCCGTTTACGGTCGTACACCTGTTTACGGCGAGCGACAGGTGGCCCCCACCACCGACCATGGAGCCCCCTATAAATATGAGCATCTACCCCTCACTTACACTTTTTTGGCCGAGAACTCTCTCTAACCTCTCAACCGTAAACACCAAAAACACCCCCTTTTCTTCCGAAAATCATAAAGAATCACCTTTGGAGGTTCTTTTCGAGAATCTAAAACGCGTTTTTCACCGAATCCAACATCATTGTTCTTACGGCCGTACACGCTTCACACCTTCAAATATTAAAAGGCCGTAAACCCTTCAAAAATTTATAATTCCTTCAAGATCACAGTTCATGGCAGTAAACCCTTCAAGAGGCTTTTCAAGGCCATAAACAGTTCACGGTTGTAAACCCCTTCACGGCCCTAAACCCTCCCTAAGTGTTGAATTAGATTGAAAAACCGTTTTCCCCGATTCATTCAAGTCCCAGTAACATTCCTTAACCGAAAGCAAGTGTTTTTCTAACACTTTATCTTATGAAATTACTAATCTAGATACATATATGTATTTAATTGTTATTAGGATTCCGTTAAGTGCCACATACAACTACTCGAGGGTCTTCATTGTCAGTTCGTTGATTCGACAATTGCACCCAACTAACAGTGAGTTCATACCCCTACACTTTTGTGATTTTTAACGTTTTCATGGGGGATATAAGCCAAACACAAATGATTTTGTGAACCAAACAAAAAGGATTTCAACAATTTTAAAACTTATGCAATTGATACAGTCAAACGATTCCCACATTTTATAAAATATTTAGATATTTTATCACTTTTGTACTATGCTGAGCATAAGAAACACTTTCAACTTGAAAACATAATTGCATAGTTGTCAGAACAATTCACAAACCAAGTACATACCATTTCAAGCAAACTATATTGGGTATAATATGGGGAAATAATTACACAGTTTTTACCGATTCAGACTATATTCATGGGCAAACATATAAATGATGACAACTTTAGTTTATGACATTAATTACTACGTTCAGATAAAAAAAGTATAACACCAAATAATTATTTAAGTATAATTATTAATACCCTACCAAGTATACAAACGGTTTGAATTACGAGAAAACAATATAGAACTACAGGTAAAATAGTTAATACAGGACTGTGAGATAACTCTTGAACTGTACCCTTCAGGTACTGGTAAAATCCTCAACGTTTAGTGTAACCAGAGTCTCTTGGAGGGAGAACGTGAGATTTGTGAATAGATCTATTCGGGACTGACATTCCCACAAAAACATTGGATTCTTATGAACTCACCAACTTTATGCTGATACTCTTTCAAAAATCGCTTGTATTCTCAGGAAATCAGTAATCAGGTACTCCTGCAACATTTTGAAAAGACGGAGTGCATAGAGAGACGTCTTTTACTTATTTTTTCATACTATTGATGTATACAAACTATGTATCAAACATATGTAAATATTCATATCTTAATGTAATGGTCGTGTTTACTTTGATTACTATGATGCAATTGTTGTGATACTAGTCCTCCACCCCCGAACGTTTCCGGCGTTTCGGTTTGGGGGTGTGACAGATTGGTATTAGAGCTATTGTTTATAGTGAACTAAGTATACCGAACCTTACATGGTATAACCCAATAAACACTAAAGGGCTGAAGTGCTTGTTGGGTTTTGAGCATTTTAACACTCCTAAGTGTACATGCAACCCTAATTACCATGGATCTATGTTTTCTCTATTATACATGCAAATATGAACTTTCCAAGGTATTCATCCTAAGTAGCATAATAACATTGATTCATATGCATATATCAAGGTAGAATTACATACCTCTTTGATGTAGAATGTCTTCATGAAGCTTTAGTGCCTAGTCCCCCAAGTGTGATACCTCAAATGGTTCACACAACACCAAATACACTTGGAATAGATTAGAGAGAAATCCACACTTCATAAAAATCGGCTAGCCCTTTCACATATAACCTAGTCCCGATTTTGTCAATAATAAGATGCTTATATAGTTAGTGATAATTAGGGTAAACCCTAATTGTCATGGCTTTCCATTTCCTTGGATCCATGGAGCATCCATGGAGCATTTTATGGGTTTTAGCCCAACTTGACAATCCATGAAGCATTAGCCCACTATACAAGTATGGATGATTTACACAATCAACCCATATATTTAATTAGTCATCTTTTGATCACTTAATTAATTCTAGATTAATTTCTTGATCAATACTAATTAAATAATTTGATTAATATATTAGAACTTATAATATATTAACAAACCTTAAGTGCCATCCAACCCAAATGGACCATGCCGGGTCGGGTCAAGTCTACCAGTTATAGTTATGGACTTAGACATTAATCCAACAGTCTCCCACTTGGATAAGTCTAAAACTATTATTGCAAGTATGACTTCAAGAACCGACTGGCAATCGTAGCTCTCAAAAGCTTTTGTCGAACTCTGACCTTGTCGATGATCTCTGACCTTTTTCAATGACTTGTCCATTAGATAAGGGATCATATATTCCTCCATTCTAGATATCATGTGGACTGAGACATGGATTATAATCATTCTCTCTATCCATTTGTTGTTTTCCGATTTCTGATTTATGAGGACTGACTAACTGAACAAATCAAATCAGTCCAGGCCCGGCCGAGCAATTACATTTTTCATCACCAAATCATCGAGGGGCCCACATATATCTCTTTTATCCCAAAGGTAAAAGGAATGGATAAACTTCGACTCATATGGTTTGTTCTGCTACTTGTTGAATCATACACAAAGGCACGTTTTATAACATCGAGTTACCAATGCATTTTCGTGCAATCAATGTATAACCAACTCATAGTAACAACTCATATATGTAGGTTTGAAGAATATAAGATATTATCATCTCATGATCACTCGTGATAAAATCCATGAAGTGATTCCAATGAGCGTGGGTTGAATCGAATACTCAGAACTTATGAGCACTCATGAGTGTTGTAGCACCACCTTGTCCAACATCTTAGACCTCTACAAGCCCAACCCATGATAGTCTTGATTCATATCTACTTCCAACATATGACCGACTGTGGATGGTTTGAATAACTTAGTCAATCAGGAAGAACGAGCTAGTTATTCTGGAAGTCAAAACATGCAAAATGAAACACAAGAATAATTGAATCCAATATGGTCTCAAACTTATGAATATAAATAAAACACCTTTTATTTATTACCATATGATTACACATGATTCATTGCATACTGTTTCAGCTATCAACTTTATTCTTGAATTTAAAACACTAGTTGTCCCATGCTCCAAACATGAACACTATGTTTTCTAAACACTAGTCATGCCATACACCAAGTATGCATACTATGTTTGTCTATGATCTTTACTTTGTGAAAGAGATCAATTGAACATAACTCCAATGATTCTCATTTCACAGTCCCAAATCCTTACTGCAAATGCAAGAATTCCAAATTCATGCCATTTTCTGAAATTTGTTAGATTCTAAACTTATATGCATTGATCCTATTGTAATGATTGTGCACAAAGTCACAAAAACTTGACAACAAACATTACAGAGCATTCCAAAGAAGGTCAACTCCTTGGAAACATCCTTCTTGCATTAAGTTTCCTAATCTTACACAGATTTATTGAACAATTTCTAACTTTGAAACATTTCCATATTCCATTTTGACTATCACTTCTAAACAGGAGTTTCCTCCTTACAAATTATGTTAATATGGTCCTTCCAGAATTGGCATTATACTTCCAGCTGTCCTTGAGCAACCAATCTTTGTTAAACCTTAGATTGTCCTCGACAATTGCTTAATCATTTTAGTCATATCCAATTCTAGACTTTTCCCTCTTAATGCCCCAGGCATTTGGAAAATTTTTAGAAAGGATGAATATAGCACATGTAATCGATCCTATATCTGAAGCATATCGGACACGATTCATGATGTCTCACATAAAGACTAAACCAGTCTTTTGCTATAATATTTCCATTTCAATTTTCCAAGTTCTCATAATTCAGATTATGAAAAGGGATGCCACAATCATAATCGAACTTTAGAACGCAAATAATGGACCCATATATAGAATTTTCTTATGTTGAGCCATTCCAACATAACATTCATATATACTTGACTAAATATGATTAAAACCTCAATCTAAGCTTTTAGATTTGAGATGAAGTATAATTTCCTCTCCCTTAATTATAGCAAAACAACTTTTTCCCAATTGAAACTCTTTGTTTTCTATAATTAACATTGCTAACTTGCAACCTTTATCATAACACTTATGCACCCACTAACATGATGATTATTAGCATAACACTTATTCCCCCACTAGCTTTGACATGTACTCGGAAATCAGTTGGACTTCTAGAAATCAATACCTTTTTGACTTTCTTACCAAAGTTCAGATTTCTGATACTAGATTGCTTTGATAAAACTTTATCAATATCATACACCTTATCATAGATAGCTCACAGGTGTGTCTAAACAATTTTAAGAACTATGAGAAGGGATTCCGTAATCATAGTCTCCATTGTTTAGACCTTTGCCACTTCTCACAAGTCCATGTTAGTGTGCCGGTTAACCACACATGCTCCACTAACGACTTTGAGAATGCAAATATCACAATTGCTATCTAGCTAAAATCTACTTAGTGAAAGTGTTTCCTCACCATCATTTTCATGAATCGGAGAGAAACCTTATGAAACTTAGATTGACTAGTGTATGTGTTCTTAACTATGAGAATTGTCAAAACCATAGTCACAAGACAAGGATAATGACAAATTCAAACTCATATGGACTTAACTCAATCATAATTTCTCGCCATCTGGCAGCTCAAGGGCCTACCATTGCTTCCAAGTTGTTGTGCAACTAATTGAGAACTCTAAGAACTCATATCCAAAGTCAACTTTAACTGGAATGGGCACAAAAATAGGAATATGTCAACACGATATGTTATAAACCTCAAGTCGTGTGCTAGTGAAGAACTTCAGGTTTTATTCTTGATTAGTTCTTGAGACATTCAAGACCTTTAAGACTCCCTTTGTCCTCATGACATATAAGACTTTCTTGTCAGATATTCAAGAGATAGTGTGGATTCTAATCAAGAAAAACACTTCACACAATTGGCCTTAGTTCGTCTTTGTTTTATCCAAAACGTCACAGCTTACCAATTTCAAACTTACAAGAGTAGAAAACTTTTACTCTTACATTTGAAAAGTGTTTTAAACCTTCTTTAAGACATGTCACTCAAGTTACAATCTTAGAGTATAACTCTAAGAATTGTTTTGGAATTAAATTTTACTCATCTTCTTGATTTAACCATTTCAACAATTCATAGCTCCTCTTCTTAGCTATCAGAATGCACTTAGTCGATTCTTCTTATTCGCTCTGTCATACATTGGAATCTTTTCCAATGTCTCAGAATTACACTTATGCTTGCAAGTATAACCATATTTACTGAGCTTTAGTAAATTATGACGAATAGTCTTATCGATCTTTTGTGGTGCACTTCACCAGTGCACAAGAATTTATACTCGATCCCTTAGTCCTTTACTTGACTCACACATCCATGTGATCAAGTAGTTAGTCTTAAATTTTCCAATGCTCAAAAGTTTTCATCCATCATGCTATACAACTTGCATGATTCCAAGTTTCGATCCAATTGAAATTTGGTTGATGAGAAACTTTCCTTGATTGGTAAATTTAGACACTACCACAAATGAATGAATCAAATTCATATTTCCACTCTTGCTCTTAATGGAATCTTATAAGCAACAAAAATTTTCACAAATGCCATTGTAAGGATATTTTTAAAATAAATAAAATCAAAAATTTTCCTTTTGTTTTAAAAACTTTGGAAAAAAACAATCCTTACAATGCAAAAGCACATGAAACTTTGTTGTTATCTATTCCTAAGCAATATATCATAACCCCTAAGAAGTAGCTCAAGAATCTGACCTTCAAACTATACGATAGAAATCCATCTACGCGATCAGATTCAGAATAATCTTTCTTTATGTTTTTTTCTTTGATTCTCAAAACATCAACATGTGAACTTGTCACATCATGTATTAAGAATCTCATAATAGAAACTTAGCAAAGTTAGATAGTGTTCTTTACCTGTAGTAGAGTCATACTTATTGACTTTATACATCCTTAGGTAAATTTGGCAGCTTCGCAACCAATGCCCTTTCTTTGGGAATAGATACCTATGGACCCTTGATAATGGGACTATCACAGACTTAGCTTTTCTCTTTACCATTTGGTCAACCGAGTTGACTATGGCCGATCCCTTTCCATTGGGAAGATAATGCTTTTTCTAGATTTCCAGTGTCATCATTGTCAATGTACATAAAGTTTTGGAAAGTTGATCTTAGCAAATAGATACGACTATTAAGGGTCTTGTCATAGTCTGTTTCATAGGAGTTCCAAAGGGACTCACTATGTGACTTAGAAAGTGATTGAACCACCAACTTTCTCAAGGCTTTGACACCCAACTCTCCCGGCTTGTCAATATGTGACTACATCTCCAAGATGTGATCACACATAGACCTTTGCTTGCTAATAAGGCTTGGGTGACCTTAAACTTTTCAAGAACTTGTGGGTTAGGGAGAATAATTGGAGGAGGTGAAAGAAGTATGATTTCCATGGGACATCATCTTAATTTTAGAAAAACTTGTTTCAAAAGATTTGGGAACATCATCTTTTGGGAGATATTCAAGATAACCGATTTAAAGTCCTTAATATAACACCCAATATGAAATATTAAGGCTAGGACCCAACACAATACTTTTATAACATTGAAGAGGGATGCTGTAATCCAAGCTATAAACTATTTAGGTGAATGACGATTCACCAATTTCCACCAAGATAAACGAAATGTATTATTAGGTTTTAATTGGATTTGAAACTCCTAGATCTTTTGAGATTCATTGAACTTTTCAATGGCATGTTTCAATCTCGAGTGTGCCCATCAGGTTTTGTGACTGGGATGCCGAGGATCACAAAACAAGGTGTGAATAACCATGCAAATATACTTGGTACCCTTAAGTGTTTACCCCTCAATCGATGTGCCGGTTAACCACACACGCTCCATTGATACAATGATAAACATTAAGTTACCCTTTGCCTACCTTGTTAAATCCAGGTTAGTGTGCCGGTTAACCACACACGCTCCACTAACAACTTAAGCAAAGTGCAAAGTATAATTTCATTGGTTAGCACCTTATTCACATTTTCCTAAGTAACTAAGATTCGGTATTAATAAGAGTTTAGTTACTTATCATTTATTATTAATACTTTTAATGAAGGGAGAATTCTAGTCCTTGTCCTACCCGTTCGGCTAACGACCCTCCACCGTTCAAGGATGCGGTGGGTGAGAGTGGACATCCAATAAACTGCCATTTTATAGGCAGTAACCTTATACCCCCCCCCTTATATACCGGCTTTGTGAATGAGGCCTACTAACGGTAAGATTGACTTTACTCTTATACATACATATATATATATATATATATATATATATATATATATATATATATATATATATATATATATATATATATATATATATATATATATATATATATTATTAACTTATAATATTATAAAGTATAAGGGTTGAATTTGAACTTTTAAAATTCCAAGGGCTAACTTGGAATTAAAGTATTCATAATAGAAAACTTTTCAAATTCCAAAACTTGAGGGCAAGTTTTTGAAATTATTCAAAACTAATTAATTCCATAACTTATGTGTTCAAAGTCGTTTTCATTAAAAAACCCTTCAAGTTCCATAACTTGAGGACAAGATATGGAAGACTTTCAACTAATAAAAGAATGTACCTTTTCTTCATGGACTCGGCGAGTTCATCAGTGGACTCGGCGAGTTCAGTGCCCAGAAAGCCAGAAAATCGATTTTTTCAGCATTTTTAAGCAATTCGCATCAAGTATAATTGAAAACAAGCCTAGGCTCTGATACCACAGTTGGGGTTTGAGCATTCTAACACTCCTAAGTGTACATGCAACCCTAAATACCTTGGATCTATGTTTTCTCTATTATACATGCAAATATGAACTTTCCAAGGTATTCATCCTAACTAGCATAATAACATTGATTTATATGAATATATCAAGTTAGAATTACATACCTCTTTGATGTAGAATGTCTTCATGAAGCTTGAGTGCCTATTGCTCTAAGTGTGACACCTCAAATGGTTCACAGAACACCAAATACACTTGGAATAGATTAGAAAGAAATCCACACTTCATAAAAATCGGGTAGCCCTTTCACATATAACCTAGTCCCGATTTTGTCAACAATAAGACGCTTATATAGTTAGTGACAATTAGAGTAAACCCTAATTGCATGGCTTTCCATTTCCTTGGATCCATGGGTTCAAAATATACCATGGATCATCTTATGGATTTTAGCCCCACTTGGCAATCCATGAAGCATTAGCCCACCATACAAGTATGGATGATTTCCACAATCAACCCATATATTTAATTAGTCTTCTTTTGATCACTTAGTTAATTCTTGATCAAGAACAATTAAATAATCTTATTAATATATTAGAACTTATAATATATTAACAAACCATAAGTGTTATTTCTCTCGTTATAGTCTATCCAAATGCATGATGTCATGCAACCCAAATGGACCATGCCGGGTCAGGTCATGTCTTACCAATTATAGTTATGGACTTAGACATTAATCCAACAGTGCTCTGAACTAAAAGTATACTTTTAAAAATATAAGTATTTTACAAGAAGTATACCAGTATACATACATACCCAAAACAGTATAATAATTAGAACCAAACAAAAGTATTTCGATGTTGAACCCTGCGGTTAAACATGGATAGTTATGTAATCATGTCTAGGATCAATATAGCCTGATCAACTATATTTATTTGAGACATGACCAACATGTGTCTTGGAGTAACCATGGTGTTGCAGCAAGCCTAAAACTTACCAAGCTATATAGATCAAGATATCGATAGAACAGAGCATAAAACTTAAAATACTATAGGAGTATTTTAGCTACAGCCAAATACAGTGTAGAGATTCATTCCAAATGTTGCTACTTATTTATCCCTAGCGATAGTTTACTTCCATTGGTAACCTTTCTTTGTTTATCGCTTAGTAGAACACTTTATCTATCAGGTCGGGATATGCCCTATTTCATTTCACCTGATTCTAAGAGACTTACCATCTTCTTCTTATTGATTATTTTTAGAACAAGATGCCCCCCAAGAAAACACTCAACAGAAAGAACAACAATCCCCGACGGATCCGATGCCACCACCTCCTTAGTTCGACCCGGCCATGTTCCAAGCAGCAGTCACGGCTGTTGTGACTGCCGCAATGTCGCAAATAAATTATGGCGGCTCTAGCGGGTCGGGAAGTGGTACCCATACATTTAATTTTGAGGGTGGTCAGGGACACCAGAGGGATTTTCCTACAAAGATTTCAAGAATGCGAAGCCTAAATCCTTGCACCGTAATGGAGGAGTCATTGCCCTGACCTGGTGGTTCGAGAAGATCGAATCAATTTTCGAGATTTGTGCTTGTTCTGAGTCCACCAAGGTGAAGTTTGCTACCTGCACCTTCACCGATAAAGCCATGACTTGGTGGAATAGCCGAGTCAAATCCCTAACTCTTCCTGTAGCCAATGCCATGTGTTGGGAGAGTTTAAAGGAACTTATGCTTGTTGAGTATTGTCCAAGAGGTGAAATGCAGAAGATGGAGCACAAGCTTTGGAAGCTGAAGATGAAGGCTTCCGACATTGCCACCTATGCTTGTTGAACTTATGCTTGTTGAGTTCTGGGTCTTCTGTGTCCAGGAATGGTCACCCCATAAATCGAAAAGATAGAGAGGTACATTTGGGGATTGACATCCCCAACTCAAGGAAATGTTTTGGCTGCTAAACCTCTCACATTCGACAGCGCCAAGTGTTTAGAACAAACTCTCATAGATTACAAGTTTAATCTTAATGCAGTGGCAGCCGTTCCCGAACCATAGAAGGTGAGTGGTGGGAAGAAAAGGTTTTAGAAAAAGCGTAAGGGCCAGCCTTCGCAGGAGCCCTCCAAGAAACAGCAAGTAGCGGTAGTTCATGCTGCTACCATTCCTACCACCGTCCCTACAGCTCAAACACTTATGTGTAGATACGTTGGTACCTTTCCTAGGTGCGACAAGTGCAATTATCATCATCACGGGGCATGCCGAGAAGTGCTGTGTAACAGTTGTGGCAAGAAGGGGCACACAACTCGAGTTTGCAAGACACCAACCCAACCAACCAATCAGGCTCTTAGAGCGGGTGTTGGTCAAGTCTGTTATGGCTGTGGAGAGATCGGGAACTTCAAGAGGAATTGTCCGAAGGCGACAACAGCTGGCAACACAGGGAGAGTGCTAGCTATGGTCCAGGAGGAAGCAGTTGTTGATCCCATCGTTGTTACGGGTAAGTTCCTCCTTGTCAACTCTTATGCATGCATTCTTTTCGATTCTGGTGTGCAGAGAAGTTTTTTTAGTCATGCATTTAAGCATCTACTCAAGCATAAACCCCAGCCCTTAACCGAAACATTCACCGTTGAAACGGAGAACGAAAAGAAAAAGAGCGCTAACGACATATTCCATTCCAATCGACCTTATGCCAGTTTCCATAAAAAGCTTCGACGTCATCATTGGCATGGATTGGTTGAGCCCTATCGTGCTAATATCCTTTTTTATGAAAATCCATTCGCCTCGATCTTCCCTCTGGTGAAGTCCTCATTATTTATGGTGATAAACCCAGCTCAAACCTCCATATAACTTCATGCATCAAAGCCCAAAAATATCTGCGAAAGGAGTGCCATGCATTCCTATCCCATGTCGTTAATGGAAAACAAGAAGTTAAAGACCTCAAGAGCATCCCCGAAGTCTGCAACTTTCTTGATGTCTTTCTCGAAGAGCTTCCCGAAATCCCTTCCGAGCGCCAAGTCAAGTTCCGAATCGACACAATCCCCTGAGCTACCCCTGTAGCTAAATCCCCATACCGTCTAGCGCCAGCAGAAATGCAAGAATTATCCAGCCAACTCAATGAGCAACTCAGCAAGGGATTCATCAGGCTGAGTTCGTCACCCTGGGGAGCCTCGGTCTTATTTGTGAAAGATAAGCATGGATCTTTTCGAATGTTTATTGATTATCGCGAACTGAACAAGCTTACCATCATAAATCATTATCCTCTTCACCGAATTGACGACCTCTTCGATCAACTCCAAGAAGTCGAATATTTCATAAACATATACCTGAGATCAGGGTACCATCTGTTATGAGTCCATAAGGGTGATTTCCTTAAGATAGTATTTTCGACTCGATATGGTCACTACGTGTTTGTGGTAATGCCCTTTGTTCTAGCCAGTGCACCGGTGGTATTCACCGATCTTATGACTCGGGTGTGCCACCCTTTCCTAGACAAGTTCATTATAGTTTTCATTAATGATATACTTGTCTATTCCAGAAGCGAGGAAAATCATAGACAACACTTGAGGCTAGTGCTAGAAACTCTAAGGGCGAAGAATCTGTATGTGAAATTCTCTATGTGCGAATTCTGGATTCGAAAGGTAACTTTCCTCAGTTACATGGTTAGTGAGGAAGGCATACATGTGGACCCTTTCAAGATCAAAGTGATAGAGAATTAGTTGGCACCAAAGAAGCCCACAGAAATCCGTCAATTCTTGGGCCTTGCTGGCTATTATCGCAGGTTTATCTAGAATTTCTCCAGAATCGCTAAGCCTCTGACCACCCTGACTCAGAAAGGTGTATCCTTTAGTTGGGGAGAAAAACAAGACATTGCATTTCAAACATTGAAGCAGGCTTTATGAAGCACACCTATCTTGTCTCTGCCTGAAGAGACGGGAGACTTCATTGTCAATTGCGATGCATCAAAGCAGGGCTTAGGCTATGTGCTCATGCAACGAGTAAAAGTCATTTTTATGCCTCAAGATAGCTGAAAGCACACGAAGTCAATTATATAACACACGACCTGGAGTTAGGAGCAGTGGTCTTCGCATTACAGATATGTAGACATTATCTCTATGGAACCAAGTGCATTATGTTCATTGACCATAAGAGTCTGCAACACATTTTCGATCAGAAAGAGTTGAACATGATACAATAGCGATGAGTGGAGCTACTCAATGATTATGAGTGTGAGATACACTATCATCCAGGCAAGGCTAATGTGGTAGCTGACGCCCTCAGCCGGAAAGAGTACTCATGTTGTAGAGTGAAGGCACTGACAATGATCATACATTCCCATTTATCTGCTTAAATAAGAGAGGCTCAGCTGGAAGCCTTGAAACCAGAGAATAGGCCGGATGAAGCCTTGAGGGGAATGGAAAAGAACTTAGAGATCAAGGGAGACGGAGTCTATTATTTCATGAACCGGATATGGACCACAAAGTTCGGTGGTTACAGAGAGGTTGTCTTGAGCGAAGCTCATAAGACTCGATACTCCGTTGACCCAGGTTCAGATAAGATGTATCTGGATCTAAAAATATTATATTGGTGGCCAAATATCAAAGCAGACATCGCTACCTTCGTGGGCAAGTGCCTGACTGGCGCCAAGGTGAAGGTTGAATATCAGAAGCCCTCAGGTCTACTTCAGCAGCCAGAAATACCTGAGTGGAAGTGGGAAAGGACTACAAAGTATTTTATTACTAAATTACCCAAATCTCCGAGTGGTTATGATACCATATGCATAATTGTCAATCGATTAACCAAATCCTCCCACTTCCTGCCAAACAAAGAGACTGTAACGCCCCGTTCTAAGAGTAGTTATTTATGGTTCCCCGAGATCAAAGAGTAAGGGCGTTTCGGTCTTTTTGGGCAATGGGTTTTATTCAAGAAGGTTCTAGGTTGGCGTGTGTTGCTAGAAGCGTAGGGCTTCTCGCCACCTTTTCGTGGATATAAAGTTCATCGGAAACGGACATAGGATAAAGGAGCTATGGCACTTTGAAGATATTGTCACTTATGGCACTTGATGAAAAAAGTTGGCAACGTAATGCAATGCATGCATGGGACACACATAGGTACGCCCAGCGTAAGGATGGGTTACGCCCAGCGTGATGGAGTTAATGAAACGCGGGGTCCCTTGACGTACGCTCCACGTACGTCCAGTGTCTAGAAACCCTAATTTTAGGGCCAGCCACTATATAAGGAACATTATGGTTCCAACCCCAGCCTCCATATCTACCCTCTTACCCTCAGAAACCCTAAGTAGCCGTTCTTCTTCCATTGTTGGCGGATTACTGGTCGTTTGGAGGAAAGATCCGGTTCGGGATCGAGATCAAGTCAGGGTGGCCGGGATGGACTCGTATCACCCAAAGTCATTGGCCAAGTGAGTACGGCTGACTTGGATGCTAGGATTCGTGGTATCCTACATGAGGAGGTTGCTGCTATGTTCCGAGCTGAGTTGTCGGAACTGTTTGGGTCAATCAAGACCGCCATGGTTGAGTATTTTGATAAGCTCTACGCAGCTCTTACAGAGACAACGGCTGTGGCGGCAATATGGGGAGGAGCCAGTCGGAGTTTTCAGTATCGGCATTTCAATAATACGAAGCCCCCCACTTTTGATGGAGTTCAGGATCCGATCATTGCTATGAGGAGGTTGTTAAACATGGAGGGTTGCTTTTTCACGTGTTCAAGACCTGCGGATCAGAGGGTAAGGTGTGCTTTGAACCTTCTAAGGCTCGGGGCGAAGGATTGGTGGAGGTTGACCACGGGATCTTATTCTGAAGTGCAGTGGGTTGCGGTTTCGTGGGATCAGTTCTGGGAAAAGTTCAATACTCGTTATGTTTCGCAGGTTGAGAGAGAGAGGTTGGCTCAGGAGTTCCTGGAACTGAAGCAGGGTTCAGAGTCAATGACGGAGATCACAAGGATGTTCATTGAGAGGGAGATGTTTTTCCCGTAGTTTGCTTCAGAGCAGGAACAGATGTCTCGATATCTGAGTACACTCAAGAAAGACATCACGCAGTTTGTATCCACACAGAGGTGTAGTACCTTGTTGGAGTTGCAAGAAGCTGCTAGGCGGCGCGAGTTAGAGATTGAGCTCCAGTTGAGAGAGCAAAGGCAGGCCCCGGTGCAGTCACAGCCTGCACCAAAGCGGATCAGATCCACTGATTATCGACAAGTAGGTCAGAGGAGTCGCACTTGCGGGAAGTGCGGTAAGGTGCACGAGGGCAGTTGTCGTTCTTCTCCGGGGTGCCACAAGTGTGGCAAGGTGGGCCATATAGCCAGGGATTACAGGCAGTCGACTCCAGCGACAGGGGTCCAACTCTGTTATCATTATGATCAGGTGGGCCATATGAAGGCCTAGTGTCCTCTACTGGCATCCAGGTCAGTGCAGGCCCCAGCGGCAGTCACTTAGAGACTTACTGACAGAGGTCAGGGTCGAGTAGAGCCTCCGAAGGCTCCAGGGCGTGCTTATTAGCTTGTGACCGAGGAGATCAGATCTGAGCCAAAGGTGTCAGTCGGTATGTTTTTCTGCTTTATCCTTTTTGTGCTGTGATTATGAGTTGTTGTTTCTTTCATGAGATGTTTAGTGTTGTATCTATTAGAGGTGAGCGAGCATTGAGGGTTCTTAGAGGGTTATCATCCAGTGTGGAACTCAGTTTCCTCAAAATTCGGTGTATCAATGGGTTCGATTGAGCATGCGTGTTAGCTTCGCCGCGGCGGATGGTGTTTAGTGCCCTAAGTGGGGGAGAATTGGAAATTCTCGGATAAGCCGCTGGTTGTAGAAGGTTGTCGGGAGCGGCTTGAACGTCGGTTATTGGGATGATGCTATGAGGCGGTTCAATTATTGTAAGGGTTAGCATGTGTCGAGGAAATGCGGAAGGTTATGTGTGAGTCGTTGTGTATGTATGCATGATATGGGATAACGGTGAGCACCGCTAAGGGGTAATGTATAGAGAGGATCTGTCGTGGTGGCAATGTTGGCTGATGCATGGGCATGTTTTCAGTCTCCTGGGAAGAGGAGAGGGATAGTGGCTCCAAATTGGAGATTTGGACAGAGGAAAGTAGGATAGTAGGTTAACAGACTCGGGAGTAGTCTGGACCGGTGACGAGAATTGTGTAAGATATTGCATTCGGAGGTCAAGGACCTGGAGATCGTGATAAGCAGGTATGGGTGAGGTTACCCTTAGATGTGGCAAACCGAAGGGTTCGAGGGTGATGCAAGGACATGTTCCTTGGTTCCAAGTACGGTTATAGGTTGAGTTATGAATATGGAGGTATTCCAATCTGGGGTGTTCCATCATCAGGATGACCGGACCCTATGATGATTGGACCTGATGTGTTTGGTATTCTATCCCGTGGGTTGATTGGACAAAACATGTGTAGGGATGCAAGGGTATTCCATCATGGGGATGAGTGGACCCTTCGTAGGCATATCTGGTATTCCAGCCCGAGGCTGATTGGGCCAAGCGTGAGCGCTGGTTTTGTATGAGTATCGATGTATCTTCGGTCGGATGGGTTAAGAGAGAGACCAAGTGTGGTCGACAGCAGGGTAGGACTCGTGGTCTTGTTTTCAAGTTGGGAATTCGAGTTCCCACGATTGAGTAGTTCCTTTTCATAGTAATGGGAAGAGGTCAGAGGATGGTTAGTTTGGACGGCCCGTCTGGGAGACGGATCCAATTTAACCTTCTGGGTTCAGGGCTTCCGGAGAGGTAAGTATTAAGTCTGCATGAGAAGGAGTGGGTATCTCTTCGAGAGGGAGTTCCAACGGGACTAGTCTCCCTTGGTGATCGTCATGCTTTAGGGGCGTGAATGTGCTTTTCAGGATTAGGGATTAGGGACTAGTCTCTTCGAGGGCGAAATCATATTTAAGTAACGGAGAATAGTAACGCCCCATTCGAGAAGTTTTCGGGTCGGGGTGTGTTGCTAGAAGTGTAGGGCTTCTCGCCACGTTTTCGTGGATATAAAGTTCGTCGGAAACGGACTTAGAATAAAGGAGCTATGGCACTTTGAAGATATTGTCACTTATGTCACTTGACGGAAAAACTTGACAAAGTAAGGCAATGCATGCATGGGACACGCGTGGGTACGCCCAGCGTAATCGAGTTAATGAAATGCGGGGTCCCTCGACGTACGCCAAGCGTACTGGAATTACGCCCAGCGTACGTCGAGTGTCCAGAAACCCTGATTTTAGGGCCAGCCACTATATAAGGAACATTATGGTTCTAACCCCAGCCTCCATATCTGCCCACTTACCCTTAGAAACCCTAAGTAACCGTTCTTCTTCCATTGTTGCGGGTATTTGACCTTGGAGAGCTTGGTTCGGCAAAGGAGAGCCTAGAAGAAGAAAGGGAAGTTATCAAAGAAGGAGTGGGGTGGCTGGAGCTTGTAGATCAGGAAAGGCATCATCTTTTAGAGCCCTTTTGAGGTATAAAGTCTCTTTCTTGACAATCATATTGTGTAGATCTATGTGTTCTGAAGTTTTTGACACCATTCTTGTCCCAAAAACCCAAAAGTGATGCATGATGCGAGTTGGTTGAGATTAGACGTCCTTTCAGACCTTAGGAGAGGTCTTGAGTGAGAAAAATGAGGTCCTAATGGCTTTGGTTGTCTCATGTGTGAGATAGGTAGGTCTTAATGGATTAATACCTTGAGTTAAGAGCTTTACGGGAGTCCCAACTAATAGAGTTTCAGACTTTATAAATCCTAGGCATATTTGGTCTATGGATCTAAAGTTTGGACTTAAGAGCTTAAGCCATTAAGAACTTACATGGGATTTTAGTTCAGCGAGATTACGCCCCGCGTAAATAGATGTACGCACAGCGTAGTGGGTCTGGGTCCCGACTCCAATCCGCGAGCGTCGATGTACTCGCAGCGTACCAAGAGGGGTACACCTCGCATACTCCCTCTGTTGGGTTTTGATTTTTTGCCTTAAGTGATTGGGTTGTTATTGGGCTAGTGGGGCTTGGGCTGTGACTGCGAATTTTGGATGGAGTAATTTAAACCCAATAATTATTATGGACCTTGGATCTAGGTCCATTTGGTGAGGTAGGCCCAATTTAGTAAATTGGGCCAATATTGGGCTTTGCATGAGAATTTGACTTTGGATCTTGGCCCAATAAGAGGATGATGGGCTTAATGAGTGTTGTGGGCCCTTGGTTAAGAAAGTTGTGATGGTTTCTTATGTGATGGTTTTCTTATGATAGTTGGGATTCCCGGCGAGTCAGCAGTCAGAGAGTTGCAGGATTCCGACAGTTGCAAGGAGAGTTCTCCTCACTGTACTCAAGGGTCTAACGCACCAAGGCCGGCCCTTTGAATTGTTGTTAGAGCCTGTTATGTTATGTTATGATATGCTTGCTAGTATCCTGGTAGACAGGATAGTGTTATGAGGATCTGATTTGTTAGCTTAGTATCCTAGAGAAATGGATAGTTGTATGACGGCTTGTTTTGTTGGATCAACTCCCTGTTAGTTGGGTAGTGATTATTTATAGACTGGTAGTTGGTCTTTTCTTATGTACGCTGGTAGGAGGTTACCTGCGGGTTATATATGTTGAATAGTAGCAGAGGGTATTCCATCCCTGTATGATGATAGGGCAATGGTGTTGGTTCTGTAGAGTGTTTTATGTGTGCATGTTGTTGGATATAGTTTCTAAGTCCATAACTATATTTGGTATGTACTTGACCCGACCCGGCATGGTCCATTTGGGTTGCACTTCACCCGAACAATTTATGAATAATCTTTTGAGAATAGTATAAGTTATGATTTGTTAATATATTATAAGTTCTAATATATTAATATAAGATCATATTATTTAATTAGTATTGATCTATAATTAATCTAGGATTAATTTAGAGATCAAAAGTATTACTATTTAAATATGGGCTCTTATATTTATATAGTGTGGGCTAATGCTTATTGGAATGGGCTAGGCTTGCATGGAAAGTCCACGCATACTCCTTGGAGCTTAACCCATGGATCTCATGGAAATGAAGAGACATGGGTATTAGGGTTTACATGGATGTAACCCTAATCCACCACACTATATAAAGGAGGCTTTGGTTCTTGAAATCACACTAGTTTTGGTGAGTAAAGTAAGAGGGCCGATTTCAAGATAGTTGTGACTATTCTCTCAAGGTTCCAAAGTTTGTGGTGATTTGTGATTTCCATTTGAGGCATCTACACTATTGGTGCTAGCCTCTAAAACTCCAAGCAATCAACTACAACTACAAGGTAAGTAATTCTACTAGCTTTATTTGATTCAAGTTCCCCATGCCATGCTAGATACGATAAGAACATTACAAAAATAATTATTTGCATGTATCTTAGTCAAACATATATCCAAGGTTTCTAGGGTTGCATGTACACCATAGGAGTGTTAGAATGCTCAAAACCCATCAGTGGTCTCAGAGCCTAGGCTTATTTGTTTGATACTTGATGCAAAATTATTGGAAAAAAAAAGTCGAAATTTTGCTGTCTGCCTGTTGAACTCGCCGAGTCCAGGGGGGAATCGTCGAGTTCATGTGTATATTCATCCTACTCGCTGAGTAGGCTCGTGCACTCGACGAGTAGGAGCCTCAGAATACATATTTTTGACTTTTCCTGATGGAAATGGACTAGAAACATTACCCTAAACTATTTTGGTGTTATAAACTTGTTTTAGATGGTTTAATGTTTATGCTCATCCACTTTCAATGGCTATAATCAAAAATTACAAGTTTTATGACTAATTTATGATTCTTGAAATGTTCATATTCATGTTCTTGAACTTATGAAGATTATATGATCATAGGAATTGTTTGTAACCTACTTGGTAGTTTAATTCTTGATCATAATGTGTTTTAACGGAGTTCATAACTTGTCCTCAAGTTATGGAAAACCAAGAGTCACACTTGAATTAAAACAATTAAAAGAACTCAATAGTTAGAAAAATGAAAAGTATTCATTTTAATACTCAATTAACTTCATAAGTTATAAGAAATGAAAAGTTTTGAAAATATACAAAACTTGCCCACAAGTTTTGGAACAAGTAAAGTCATGATTAAAACTTTAGTTCCAACCCTTAGAATTTTAAAAGTTAAAATTCAACCCTTATACTTTATAATATTATAAGTTAATAATATATACATGTATAAGATCAAATTCGTCTTACCGCTAATACGCCACATTCATGAAGCCGGTCTATAAGGGGGGTATAAGGTTGTTGCCTATAAAATGGCAACTTAATGGGTGTCCACTCTCACCCACCGCTTCCTTGATCGGTGGAGGGTCGTTAGCCGAATGGGTAGGACAAGGACTTATAAATTCTCATTAAAAGTATAATGATAATCCTAAAGTAACTAAACTTTATTGAATTCCCAATCTTAGTTATTTTAGGAAAATGTGAATAAGGTGCTAATCCATGAAATTACACTTTACACTTTGTTTAAGTTGTTAGTGGAGTGTGTGTGGTTAACCGGCACACTAACTTGAACTTAACAAGGTAGGTAAAGGGTGACTTAATGTTTATCATAGTATCGATGGACCGTGTGTGTTTAACCGACACATCGATTGAGGGGTAATACATTAAGGGTACCAAGTAATTTGCATGGTTACTTCACACCTTGTTTTGTGATCCTCGGCATCCCAGTCACAAAACTTGAAGGGCACACTCGAGATTGAAACATGTCATTGAAGAAAGTTCAATGAATCTCAAAGAATCTAGGAGTTTCTAAACCAATTAAAACTTAATTAAAAATTTCGTTTTTCTGGTGGAAATTGGTGAATCGTCATTCACCTACCTTCAAATATCTTATAGCTTAGATTACGGCATCCCTCTTCTATGTTATAAAATATTGTGTTGGGTCCTAGCCTTAATACTACATTTGGGTGTTTTATTAAGGACTATCCCTAAATCTAATCTAATCTATTCCCTCTTCTTTTCAGATGTCTTCCAATAACAATGCTTCTGGCTCTAACCCTACTAGCTCCTTCTCTCTCATGAATCTTTGTGGGAGAGTCATCTTTGATGGATCCAATTTTACTGATTGGATCAGAAACGTCAGGATGGTCACTCGGTATGAGAACAAAGAATATGTTCTCGACAAGGAGCTAAAGGTACCCGAGCGAACTGCTACTCCTGAAGAGCTTGCTGAATATGAGGTACATGAAAGAGATGCTTCAAAAGTGGCATGCATCATGATGGCCACCATGACAGTCGAGCTCCAAAAGTCCTATGAGGACTATTATCTCTTTGAGATGCACCAGGACTTGATGAACCGTTACCATCAAAGTGCTCGTCAAGAGCGATATGAAATAATCACCTCCATGATAACAACCCGAATGAAGGATGGCGAACCCCTCATGGGCCACATGCAGAAAATGCAAAGGTATGTGGACCGTTTACTGAAGTTGAATGTGAACTTCTCTGAGGAGTTAGAAATAGACATCATTTTGCACTCCTTACCATCGTGTTATGATTAATTCCGCATGACATATCACATGAACAAGGAAGAAGTCACCCTCAGCAAACTTCAGGGACTCTTGAAGACCGCGGAAAGTGGTCTAAAGGGTAAGTCGGTTGTTACTACTCCTACTCCTACTCCAACTGCGGCCAATGTCTTGGCAATCGGGCATGGCAAAGAGAAGAAGATAAAGAACCCTTCTAAGGTTACCAAGGGTAAGAACCTTGAAGGCTCCTCTTCAAGCAAAACCAAGAAAGGTTTTGTCACTCCTTCTACTAACCCTAATGAGGCTGAATGCTTCTATTGTTGTCACACCCCCAAACCAAGGATGGCGGAAACGTCCAGGGGTGGAGGACTTCATGTACAGTATCACAACAACGTGTATAATAGTGCTCAAAGTAAATACAACCATCATAAATATAATTGAAAAAGTTACACCAAAGTATATGTTTACATGTTTCAAAATCAATTACATTATGATGACAAAAATAAATTGTTGACGGTTTAACGTCCCATCCTCAAAGCGCTGAAGTTTTCCTGTTTCACTGATTTCCTGAGAATACAAGTAGTTTTGAATGAGTGTCAACAATTAAGTTGGTGAGTTCATAAGAGTTTTGTTTGGAGTAGAAACCGTTTTCCTTTTAAAATCGATAGAGTTTGATCTCCAGAAAATCCAATATTTTCTTACTTAAGTGTAAACAGAATATTCCTATATGATGTGTTGATGAATCCTAGATTGATCCGTAGATTTCCCCTATAATCGTCCAGCGTATATAAGTTATATAAGATTTAGGTTAGATAAAACGTCGAATATAATGGGTCCGCCCTAGGTCCACAACCAAACAAGGAACAGGAGATGAGGCGGGCCCACCAATTCTAAGCTAATCACGACTAGATTCTATATAACTCTATCATATACACTTAGAAATTATAGCTGAAAACTAACAATGCGAAAATTTAATGTGAATATAACCTATACATATCATAGTTCACCGGAGAGTATTAGTGATTAGTGAACCTGAACTATGCATATTATAGCTTATCAAAAGTGATGGTGATGGTGAATATAACCTATACATATCATAGTTCACCGGAGAGTATTAGTGATTAGTGAACCTGAACTATGCATATTATAGCTTATCAAAAGTGGTGGTGATGGTGAATTCCTTTCTTGTAATTAAGTTCCTAGGGTAGATGAAACGTAAACTATACCTATTATAGTTTATCACTTTGTTTGTAATATATATTTCCCATAACTATACCGATTATAACTAGCGCGTTCGTTTGTGGGGGTATAATGGCTTAACTATACTTATTATAGTTTATCATAATTGTCCATAGTGGCAATAACTCTTTTGTATGTGTAAAACCTTTAATAATGTGTTTGTTATATAAATAACCCTAAACTATACCTATTGTAGTTTATCAATTATTTGTGTGGGTAGTGAGCATAGGCCTTACTTGTCATAATTTACCAATGTTTATATTTTAATGGATATAGCCTCGTAATATCATTTATATATTTACCATACTTGTGGAGGTGTAAATCCATTTGTTTTCTGATGTATGTCTATATAAGAATACAAAATTGTCATATATTGCAACTACACATAATCACATAATGATGTATACCTTGCTCAACATGTTACAAGGTGAAATGAAATTTATAGTTTTTTTCTGTTAATAACATTTTCTGTAACTGTTATTGGAAAAATTGTAGAAAAATCATAAAATGTCCAAATCAAGTTCTGTAACTTCTGAGAGTTTGGAAAATGAGTCTAGTTTGTTCATAATTTTTATTATAATTTTTAATGACTTCTTACTTATGTGAAAAAGTCCATAATCACAGACTGGTCCGGATTGATGTTTGAAATGATAGGCAGTTTTGTAAAAATCACCATAAATTGTAGAAAAATCGTATGGAGATGTGCAAGTAGTCATTTTAAAGCTAAGAAGTGGAACTACATGCACCTAAAACAGTTTTGAAAACAAAAATGTTTAAGATGTCCAAAACAGTCCATGAATGGAGTTGAACTTTTCTGATGAAAGCTGTTAGAAAAATGTAGTTATGTTCTTAGTGTTTTAACTTGTATTCCCCCCCTAAAAACTTGAGAAAACATGAAAATGTAGGGGTATGAACTCACCTTAAGTGATTTCAGTAGGTAAGTGTTGAAGAAGAGAAGTGTTCAACCCAAGAACACTTGAAGAATCACTTGAAGATTCGAAGATCTAACACAATTATGAGAGAGTTTGTGTAAGATATCCATGATTTGAGTGGAATTAATTGAGATAATCATAAAAAGAATGGATTATTCTTACCAAATGTGGAGGAAAATCCCAATATCAGCCCTCAAATCTCGAGTTCTAGAGAGGGAGAATGAGAGAGAAAAGAGTTTGCTCTTTTTGGTGAAAAGAGAGGAAATGAGAGAAATGAGGAGAAAGGGTGAATATTCAGCTCTCAAAAACGTGGGAAAGAGTGATGATTGAGTGGAAAGTACATTGATGTGACCTAGGTAAGGTGGGGAGGTGTGGCTGGTCATAGAGTGGGTGTGGGAGTGGTTGCTTGTGTCATAAAGTAAAGCAAAGTCAACACTCCACCTCTTTGTACTTTACCCACTTGCTTTTATTATTTAAATAAAGATTTTTATGAAATTATGATTAAATTGTGAATATTTAGGGTTTATTATGTTAAAATATGATTTTGGGTGAAAACCCCGCGTTAAAATAATTAAAAATGGGCCTTAAACGTAAAACTATGCAAAAACTGGGAGAAATTGAGCTCCCAGCGAGACCTCTCGGTCCTAGGCCGAGGTTCGGTCCCTAGGCCGAGGCTCGGTCCATGCTGATGCTGAGTCGGAAACGAAATGTGCGAGCCAGAAGCGAGAGGCGAAGGGCGAGGGTCCGGTCCGAAGGCTCGGTCCGAAGGGTCAGCAGGGAAGCTTCGGTTCGGAGTTAAGAGGCAAGAATGGCATAACCGAACGGACTGTAGTGAACAGTAGTGAACAGTACCTTCGGTTCGGTTAGTGAACAGTACCTTCGGTTCGGATCAACAGCCTTCTTCATCAGGAGGGTTCGGTTCCTAAGAGGGGTTTCGGTTCCTAAGAGGGGTTTCGGTTCCTAAGGTCCGTTTTTCGCGTAGACTTCCGTTTTTGGGCTGTTTTTGCCAAAGTCGAGGGTCGGGATGCCCCGAGTGATTATAGAAAGTTGGGAGAGATTTCGAGAGAGATTTGAGAGAGATTCCACATACTCAGAGAGATTTGGGAGAGATTTGACATTCTTGGAGAGATTTCACATACAAAGAGATATTTAGGAGAGATTTCATATTCTTAGAGATATTTGGGAGAGATTTGACATACTTGGAGAGATTTCGCATTCAGAGAGATATTTGGGAGAGATTTCACATACTTAGAGAGATTTGGGAGAGATTTGACATACTTGGAGAGATTTGGGAGAGATTTGACATACTTGGAGAGATTTCACATACAGAGAGATATTTGGGAGAGATTTCACATACTTAGAGAGATTTGGGAGAGATTTGACATACTTGGAGAGATTTCTCATACAAAGAGATATGTGGGAGAGATTTCACATACTTAGAGAGATTTGGAAGAGATTTGACATACTTGGAGAGATTTGGGAGAGATTTTCGATAAGAAGAGATAGAGTGAAAACGATTGAGAGAGGTTTCATTGGTGACCGTTTTGAGTGTTCGGCTTTGCAATGCAGGGTCCGTAAGCCCCGTTAAGCCTTGTTTAAGGATCTTGCATACTCCCGATGAGTATGCAACATTGTTTTATCGGTTTGGCTCGCCACGTACCACAGTTTTAGGTTAAGGAGATCTAGATGTATGCACTTTTCGATTTATGATCTCTCATTAGAATAGAGAGTTGTTTAGGAGTTACATAACGTAAACTCTAATACTCATGTCAAATTGAGTTGACCGGTTTGACTTGTTGACTTTAGTTGACTTTGACTTGACTGAAAATTGACGGTTGTCACATCATCCCCCCGTTAGAGGGAATTTCGTCCCGAAATTTGAAATCAGGCAAGGAGATTGTGAATGACTAAGGTCGGCTCTACATTATTTTGATTCTACTAAGAGATGAGTTATTATCCTTGAAAACTTAGCTTATACACATTATGATATAACCAATACTAGGCGGATAGTAAAATGTGTGATTCTACTTCAGTTTCACATCCCAACGAGGAAAAGAAACTAAGTCAGAATTCTCACATTCTATTATCTACCAGGTATTCGTTATATATAACTGGGGAATGTATAAGTGAGGAAATCATAACAAATAACATTCTTAGTAATCCTTCTTAATGAAGTAGAGTTCCTAGTCAGGGCTATCATTGAACCTAGATGTATTTCAACCATTCACCTATAGAGTAGAAGTATGTTCTCGAAGGTTTGACCTACATCCCTATGATGCAGTCCCATTACGGAGTCGAAGGAAATTCATAGAATGGTCTCATGACGGCTTTGGAATTTCTTGTTGTTTATGCTCTCAGTTTAATCCTTGGCATTACTACTATGCATGCTTTAATCGATGCTAGACCTTAATCAAATAAAGAAATTTGGAATTTACACGTCGATGTTAGAAACACATACTAATATTTGCGGGCAGTTCCAGGGTGGTCTCTCCTTCGGTGATCGCAAGTACCCTTCCACCACCACTGGCATCTGTTGCTCTTGGGCAGTTCCTTTTAAAATGGCCTGTTTCTCCACATTCGTAACAGGCTGGGCTTACTCCAGAGCCGGGGAACTGGTTGATGGGTTGTACCGGTGCCCTACAGAAATAGGTAGTGTGCCCTTTCCTATTGCAATTCATGCAATGCAGTTCTCTACAAGCCCCAGTGTGATGGAAGCTACACTTTTTACATTTCGGAAGGGTTCCAGCGTATTGTTTCATGGGAGTTGACGTGGTGAGGGTTGTGGCAGCATGAACAACAAAAATTGGCGTGGTTGTCGTAGTGTCATGGCTAGCACGATGGTCGATGAGTTGTTGTGCCAACTCCTTGGCGCTGTCGAAGGTAGTTGGTCTGGAGGCCAATACACTATCATGAATCTGGGATGATAGCCCCCAAAGGTATCGTTCTACCTTTTTCTCCTCTGGGGTGACCATTGCAGGACAGAGGAGTGCTAGGTCATTGAATCGGGCGGTATAAGCTTCGAGATCCATCCCCGACATTTTGAGGTTCCAGAGTTCCTCTTCCAGTTTTTGCACTTCGCCACTTGGGCAATATTCTTTCAACATTAAAGCTTTTAGATCCTCCCAGCTTATAGAGTTAGCCACTGCAGGAGTAAGCGACTTAACTCTGCCGTTCCACCAAGTAAGAGCTTTTCTTGTGAAGGTGAATGCCGCATACTTGACCTTGCTTGCTTCGGGACAAGCACAAATTTCGAAGACTGCTTTGGTCCTTTCGAATCATTGCATCAGTGCGATGACGCCCCCGCTTCCGTCGAAAGGATCGGGTTTGCCATTCGTGAAGTCTTTGTAACAACACTCCTTAGTACGCCCTGTTTTGTCCCCATGATTCGAGTTAGTATTCCCAGATCCGAAGCCGCCGGAACCATTTGTACCCATTTGCGACATTGCTGCCGCCACGGCTGCTGTTACGGCAGCTAGAAACATTATGGGATCAAACTGCGGAGGGGGCGGTGCTGTGCTTCCGGAGGGTCTGGACTTTTTCTTTGGTGGCATAGTCCTGTCATAAGTTGGTAGAGACGAACAAACGATAAGTTTTTAATAGTAGTGACAAGTCAGATGTTATCAAGCCAGACTTGTCTGTATTATGTCCTGACTTAAAAGTATTTTGTATGTAATTCATAACAAAGCCCCTATGAATGAATTTTGGTGGTAATGACTCAATGCAACTTGTGATTTGTTTCGCCTGATCCCCTCCTAAAATCACTTGGTAGCGACTGCTAGAACCTCGAAGTGAATCTACTATCTCATGTCCAGCCTCGTTCCAAGGGAACTTTGTAGCGACTGCTAGAACCTCAAAGTGAATCTACTATCTCTATCGGAGATAATGGATATAGGAACACCATTTAGTCGTACGATTTCCCTGATGTATGTTCTTGTGAGCTTCTCTATCTTGTCAGATTCCTTGATTGGCAGGAAGTGTGCGGACTTGGTTAACCTGTCAATGATAACCCAAATGGTATCAAGTCCACCCGTAGTCTTGGGAAAATTGCTTATGAAGTCAATTGTGATCCACTCCCACTTCCATTTAGGTATCCCCAACTGTTGAAGTAAACCTGATGGTTTTTGGTATTCGGCCTTAACCTTGGCGCAAGTAAGGCATTTATTTATGAAGGTAGCAATCTATGCTTTCATGTTAGGCCACCAGTATAACTTTTTAAAATACAGATACATCTTATCCGAACCTGGCTTGACGGAATATCGAGTGGTGTGTGCTTCGGTCATGACCAAGTCTCTGAAGCCACCATGTTTCAGTGTCCAGATCCGATCCATGAAATATATGGCTCTGCCACCCTTAACTTCCAAGTTCTTATTCACTTGCCACATTTTTAGGTTTCAAAGCGCCGAGCTGAGCCTCCTTAATTTGTGTGAAAAAGTGTAAATGGATAGTCATAGTCAACGATTTGACTCTATGGCCAGAGTATTCTTTCCGGCTTAGGGCGTCAGCTACTACGTTGGCCTTGTCGGGATGATAACGAATTTGGCATTCGTAATCATTGAGTAGCTCGACCCATCATCGTTGTTTCATGTTGAGCTCCTTTTTTTCAAATATATGGTGTAGGCTTTTGTGGTCTGTAAAGATAGTGCTCTTCGTACCGTATATGTAGTGTCTCTAGATCTTCAGAGCAAACACAATTGCTCCTAACTCAAGATCATGCATGGTATAGTTGACCTCGCGTGTCTTCAGCTGTCTTGAGGCGTAGGCAATGACCTTACCTCATTGCATCAGAATACAACCGAGCCCTTGATTGGATGCATCGCGGTAGACCACGAAGTCTTCTATTCCTTCTGGGAAGGATAGTATCGGTGTGGTGCACCAGGCTCATTTCAGCGTTTGGAACGCTTTCTCTTGCTTCTCTTCCCAGTCAAAGGCCATGCCCTTCTGGGTCAAATTCATAAGAGGTTTCGCAGTTCAAGAGAAGTCCTAACTGAACCTACAATAGTAGCCAGCGAGGCCTACAAATTGACGAATTTATGTAGGTGTCTTCGGTGCTGATCATTTCTCAATGGCTTTAATTTTGGAAGGGTCCACATAAATTCCTTCTTCACTAACAACATGACAAATAAATTTGACTCTTCGGATCCAAAACTCGCATTTAGAGAACTTCGCGTAGAGCTTCTCTGATCGTAATGTTTCCAATATCTAACGTAGATGCTTACTATGCTCTTCCTTACTACGAGAGTAGATAAGTATGTCATCTATGAAGACGATAACGAACTGATCCAAGTAAGGATGGCATACCCTATTCATTAAGTCCATTAATACTGCAGGTGTATTAGTCAATCCGAATGGCATCACTACAAACTCGTAGTGTCCATAACGAGTTCGGAAGGCTGTCTTCGGAACATCCTCCTCTAGCACTCGTAACTGGTGATACCCAGATCTTAGATCAATCTTTGAAAAGTAATTTGCCCCTTGCAATTGGTCGAACAAATCATCTATGCGAGCCAGAGGGTAACGATTCTTAACGGTAAGCTTGTTGAGTTCCCTATAGTCGATGCACATACGAAACGATCCGTATTTCTTCTTGACAAACAAGATCGTAGCTCCCCAGGGTGAGAAGCTTGGTCTTATAAAGCCCTCGTTGAGCAGTTTGTTAAGTTGACCAGATAGTTCCTGCATTTCTGTCGATGCTAAACGATAGGGAGATTTGGCTACTGGGGTAGCCCCTAGAACTATGTCGATTCTGAACTCGACTTGACATTGTGGAGGTAATCCTGGGAGTTCTTCAGGAAACATGTCAGGAAAATTGCGTACTACTTGGATGTTCTTAAAGTCCTTCATCTTTTGGCTCACATCAACAACACGATCAAGGAATGTGCGACATTCCTTTCGCAACTACTTACGGGCTTGAATACTCGAGATGATACGAAGGTTCGTGTCGGGTTTGTCACCATAGACTACTAGAGTTTCACCAGATGGTAGATTAAGGCAAACAGCCTTTTCAAAATACATGATGTCGGCACGATGTAGACTCAACCAATCCATGCCAATAATGACGTCAAAACTTTTAATTGAGACTGGCATGAGGTCGATTGAAAACGAATGGCTATCTAGAGTTAGAGTACATCCTATGTATATACTGCTAGTGCTCTCAGTCCTTACGTTAGCCATTTCTACAGTGAATGGTTCTTTAAGTGTTCAGAATATTTGCTTAATTAATTGAGCAAAATTTTGATTCACGAAACTCCTCTCCGCTCCACTATCAAACAGAATGCATGCATAAGAGTTATCGAGGAGAAATGTACCAATGACCATTGTGGGGTCGGCAACTGCTTCCTCATGGCCTATAGCTAAAACTCTTCCTACTCCACCGGCATTCCCTGCCTTCAGGTAGTTCCTTTTGTAGTGGCCCACTTTGCCACAACCGTAGCAAGCCTGGTCCACACCAGCGTCGGGGACTTGGTTGATTGGCCTTGCCAGAGATTTGCGTAAAGGGGCAGTGTGCCCCTTCCTGTTTTAGTTAGAACACTACATTTCCCAGCAGGCTCCAATGTGGTGGAAGTTGGATTTGTTGCACTTTGGCAAACTTCCAGCATACTACTTTACCAGAGCAGCAGCGGCATGTGCTATTGCGGCATGAACTGCCACGACCTGCTGCTTTTTGGCAGCTTTCTGCTTCTTCTTGTCATCCCAGAATTTCTGCTTGTTGGCAGCGGCTTTGGAGGATTCTGAGATGGCTAGGGTTGTTGTTGTTGACGACGGGATACGGACCCCATGGTCAATTAGCCGTTGTGCCAATGGTTTGGCATTATCGAAGGTAGCAGGGTTTGAAGCTAATACATTCCCCTAAAATGGAGGCACCAGCCCCCAGATATACCTCTCCACCTTATTGGCTTCAGAAGGGACCATTCCCGGACATAGTGCTATCAGATCGCTGAATCTAGCAGTGTAAGAGACTATGTCGAAGCCCTTCATGGTTAGGGTCCAGAGCTCCTGCTCCAGCTTTTGAACTTCGCCCCTCGGGCAGTATTCTTCGATCATGAGCTCCTTCAGAGCTTCCCAGCCAATAGCATTTGCCACTATAAGAGATAGTGACTTGACATGGCTGTTCCACCATGTCAAAGCTCGGTCCGCGAAGGTGCAGGCGGCAAACATAACCTTGCTCCCTTCCGGACAGGAGCAGATCTCAAAGATGGACTCCATCTTCTCGAAGCATTGCGAGAGGTCAAGGATTCCGCCAGTTCCATTGAAGGCCCTGGGTTTGCAGCTGGTGAAGTCCATGTACAAGCACTCCCTAGCGCGTACTAGAGCTTCGACAACAGTGGGAAGTACATGAGTCCCACTCCCACTAGTACCAGTAGTGGTGAATTGGGCCAGAGCTGCCGTAACAGCCGCATTCACAACAGGTTGGATAGTTGTCGGGTTGTATGGAGGAGGAGGTGGTGTTGAAGTTATCGGAGGATTACGCCTCGTCACTCTTTGAGGAGGCATTGCTTAACTGAAAGTTTACAAAGATTGATGGTGATAGTAAGAATTAATTGAAAATATGATTGAATGTAGATCTAGTACTAGAAGGATGGAAGCACTTGGATAATAATTTCCATGAGATTAGATATCTGTCAATAATACTGGTATTACAGATGTAACAAGTTCGGGAAAAATGACCTAGAAGTATATCTTACATCAAACCAAGATGGGAAAATTTTTTACAGAGCTACGACCTAACAAGACTTAACAGGTTCAAAGTCTTCACCTAGATAGGAAATTAAACTAGAGTTTTTTTTACATAGACTAGGTTATATCCAAAAGAGAAAGTTTAGTAGGCTCTAGCTACGATGAGAACCACTAGAATGAGTCCTTGATTCTTCCAAACGATGCTCCATATCCCTCATGCGTCTTTCATATGCTGCTTGCTGAGCTCGAAGTTCCCTGACTTCAGCTTGGGTTGCAGCAAGATCTCTCTGCAGAGCCTCATTGGCTCTCTTAGTCCCATCCAGAGCCTCTTCTAGATGGCGAATGCGGACCGTTTTAACGCCCGAATTAGCGTCAACTTCCATGACTTGGTCGATAGTTGCCCGACCTTGTTCAACATTCCGAGAAATCATGTGAACCATGATGGGCAGGACTCGGTCAGCTGAGCCACCCTCTCTCAAATTATAGAAGCTTCAATATCTGTTGTAAGGTAAAGGTTGACCCTATTCATGGCTCCATCTGTTCAAGTTTGTTGCCTAGGTGTGGTACCTTGAAATGTTGGACGAGGGTTAGCATTAGGGATTTGAGCCACTGGGGTTAGGTTGTTGACTTCTAGTTCGGAATCAGCATCATCCGAAAAGCCTTCTGCGAGGTGATCATCCAAAGGGATTGGATGATCCTCTACTGGCTCTGCTTCGAGCCATCCTCCGTTACCTTGGTTAGGGTAGTACGGGTCACCGTGTGGATGGAATCCAGCCATGATAACTACGCGAGAAAAAGGATAAAGAAATAATTAATAGACATACTAATTAGATAATTATAAGATGATCTTTAACATTTACTTCAACACTTGCATAGTGCATACCGGTTACATGTAAGCAAAACAGGATAGGCCTTCGAATAAGTGACCCTAACTCCAAATCCACAACCAAACAAGGAACAGGAAGTAAAGAAAAGATCACAGATTCTAAGTCTATAACACCTTAGTCAGATATAACCTTAGTGTATCCACTTAGAAACTATTGACCTACTAGTAAAGACCTTTTTAGTTCTCAAATAAGTAATTATAGTAACACAAAATACTCCTATAGTATTTTAGGTTTATTGTTCTGTTCTAATGTTCTCATTGTAGTAGTGTTGGTAAGTTTTTAGACTTGTTGCCACATCACAACCATTCTCGAGCATAAGTTAATTACTTCTCGGACCAACATAATTGATCAGGCTATGTCATTCCTAGAACTGACCATACATCCCCAAGCCTACTTCTGAAGTTCAACAATCACAATACTTTTGTTTTGTCCTAGTGACACTGATTTTAGTATGAATGTAGGTATGTATACTTGGTTAAAATTTTATTATTTAAAAGTATAAACTCTTGGTCAGAGTATTTTAATCTCGTTGTGTTTATAGTTTGTATATCTTTTATGGGTTGATATACTCGATTCACTATAAACAATGCTCTGATACCAATCCGTCACACCCCAAAACCGAAATGGCGGAAACTTTTGGGGGCGTAGGACATCATGTACAATATCACAACAAAGTATAATAGTAAACAAGCAACAACATCATCCATTGCATTAATAATTTAATTTAATACAAGTGTGTTATGTGGAGTTTAGAAGGAACAAAAATTGTAAATCAAAATAAGAGATGAGTCTTGAACGAGCTCCATCTTCTCAAAACCTGGCATCGGTACCTGTCTACTGATGACCTGAGAATACAAGTTATTTTGTAAGAGTTGATCAGATTTAAAGCTGGTGAGTTCATAAGAATTTTAGTGTCATTGTTTGTAAGAAAACGTTTGTAAGTGTTTGATGTATAAGTTTGTCATTGTTTGTAGTAAATGTTTGTATCTTCTAGAAAATCCTATATTTTCTACTAAATGTAGCCTTCTACCAAGGCATCAAATGTTATGTATTTTTGTTTCTTGTAAAAGTGTGTATTTTCCCAAGTGTGACTATCATTAACCAAAAATATAGTTTTTACATTACCATTTATGTGCGAATATCACAGTATGAATGCAATGGGAAAATAATAAAGTACTGTAGTGTTGTATTATGGTAACTACTGTTGTACTAACTACCTTAAACCGGTTGTTAATTACGGTATAATGTGATATGATTGCACCATACTATCGACTAAAAACACGATGATGAAAGACGTCGGAAGAAATGACATTTGGCACCCTTAGACTTGCAAGTCCCACTATAGCGAACAACAAGGTGTAGGATAGTCAATCCAGTATAGATCTATAAACAAATTCACGCTCTCCCTCTAGGAGACTCTGGATACAAAACGAGCCACGGCAGTGATGCCATGCCCTGAAACCGTGGCTCACATTTATGTTATAGTATTTTTGTATATGTATTGTATGTAATAGTGTAATGTATGTTCTCTTTGTCTAGTATGTAGTATGCTCTCTTTGTTTCTCATCATAGTATGTTCTCTTGTATAGTGTATATTATGTATTGTTTCTCATAATAGTGTGTTTTCTTAGTTTCTCATAATAGTATGTTCTCTTAGTTTCTCATAAATAGTATGTTCTCTTAGTTTCTCATAATAGTATGTTCTCTTAGTTTCTCATAAATAGTATGTTCTCTTAGTTTCTCATAATAGTATGTATTGACTCATGTATGAACTGACGCCTTGTATATTTCATTATATTATAAATAGTGAATAGTGACTTCTAAAGCTATACCTATTATAGTTTACTAGTAAAGTTGTTTGTATAACTGAGTGTATTGAACTGAGACAAAAGCTTTTATGTCTTATACACATATGCATAATATATAACTTAGGATCAAACGACACTCGGGAAAACAACAGAGTACTCTAATTCCACAACCAAACAAGGAACATGAAATAAAGTGAGTTATCAGTCCTAAGTCCTTCCAACCTTACTTATATAACTATATATGCATTAGACACGGTTTTGACAATATATAAGTTTAAAAGACTTTAAAGAAAAGGTTTGGCATGTAAGAACAAGTTTTATAAAGAGTTTAACATGTAAAAGAGTTTGATAACCATTTTGAAGTAGTTTGTTTGATAAAACAGCTAAAAGTATAGCAAATACATTTGTTTGATAGTTATTAATCACACATGATTGATATAATAACTATAATGTTTCAATTTATAATCCCCCCATAAAAGCATTTAAAATCATTTAAAAGGTAGATTAAGAGGTATGAACTCACCTATAGTGAGTGGTTTGGATGGACGAGTGGTATACGATGCTAAGTGCCAAGTGAAGACTTGAGCACACACACACACACACACGGATCCTATTTATCATATAATGATATATAAAGCATCTAATTAGTGTTTTAAACAACTAATCATGAAAGGAAACACCCTAGGACATAGGATACACTTAGATTTAAGTGCTACAATCACATGTCATTGCATACCAAGGGTGTATGGCCACCCTAAGGAGTTTACGGTCCAAGTAGCATGACCATAAGAGTTTACGTTCAATGTGGTCCACAGTCCTATGTGTTTACGGTTCAATGGGTTTACGATCCATTGAGTTTATGGTCCCATGGGTTCACCGTCCCATGTCTTTACGGTCTAATGACCTTATGGTCATAGGGTTTACGGTCTAGTGAGTTTACCACCGTAAACTCACATCGTTTTGTGCATAAGATGATTTCTAAGCATTTCGAAGGGTTCTAAGCTCCATTCAAGGCTTTAGGAGGCTTTAATGGTCACAATGCACCATTTATAAGGGTTTACCTTCTAAGGAGATGTAGTAGACTGTAAACACCTTTTGTTCTTGGAAATGATGATTTCAAGGCCTTGATCAAGTATCCTAACTAGATAAAAAGTATAGAAGATAGATACTTACAATTTGAAGGCAAATGAGGGTGTTTTCGGCCAAAAACACCTAAGTGTTCTTGGTGTTCTTGAGGATCTTGAAGATCTAGACTCAAAAGATGAGATTTGTGGATGAATTCAAGAGTCGATCAAGAAGAAGAGATGTATTAACTCCAAAAGTGTAACACATAAAATTCAAGCCAAATTAAAACTTTTTAATAAATTTTAAGACCATCAAGTTATTATAGTTTGTTTTCAAAATAGTTTAGACATCAGAGTATCCCCAGAATCAATTCATAAAACCATAAAATATGAAGAGTAGCACGATCAAGCCTTTCCCTTCCAGCGATCATCTGATGTACCCGAAACAATAAACCGAAACTGTAAGCCCGAGAGCTTAGTGAGTTACCCCAAAATACCAACATCATACAAACATAACCATATCATATAATCAATACAGAACAGCATGCATAATGAGTCGTCACCCTGACTGGACCGCCTCACAGGCCTTCAATTTATTTGGACTGCTCTCCTAGCCTTCGGCACGTCTAGACCGCCTCATAGGGCCTACAGCCTATCCGGACCGCTTGTCGGGCCTTCGGTCTGAGTGAATCCCATTGCAAGGCCTTCAGTTTATCCGGACCCCCTGGGTATGTTGGCCTCCAGCACAAAGCATGTCCGCCTCAACCCAAACCAAAATCAAACAAACATGTGTACATAAATATCATACACTTGCATATATATAACAGTCATACCAATCTAACAGATCACGAATCATAGCAACATCCTATAACCAGGATAATAACCTAACCAGGTCACTAACATAGCATCATCCTACATACCAGGATACCGATATAACAATCATAATAGCATAACAACATCCTATTTACCAGGATACCGACCTAACAGATCATAATAGTATGACAACACCCTAACTACCAGGGTACCAATCTAGCAGAGCATAACAACATAACAACACCCCAACTACCAGGTCATTAAACATATCACCATCCTAATTACCAGGATGCAAATCAATAAGCATATCATGCAATATACTCAAATGCAAATCTGATAAGGGCCGGCATTGGTTCCTTAGACCCTGTTGATATAGGAGGACTCAACTGGCACTACTGAAGTCCCGCAGATAAAACTCCAGCTACTGGTTGACAGCTTCCCGAACTGTCAACATCAAACAATACCCAATTAATAATTGAGTTCCAAGCCCAAAGTCCAACTCACACTACAAAACCTAAAATTCAAGTAATGGGCCAAAGCCTGACATATGGCCCAATTTTCCAAATTGGGCCCAACCCTTCACATGGTCCTTACCCCCTTAGGCCCAACCATCTCTCCTTGTCCAAACACTCGGCATACTAATAGCCCAATTTTCCAAATTGGGCCCCAATCCTCACATGAGCCGTATCCTAAAGCGCATCTAATTATTTTGGTCCATTAACTTGTTCTTGGATAGCCCATCAATAGTTCAATCATCAAAACCCAATAGGAAGGCCCAACTCAAGGCCCAAGTGAAAATAGGGTTTTCACATGAGATGACAATTAGGGTTAAGTGTTCCTACTTAACCCATTAAGGACTTAATTTATTAAGTCTAATATTGCTTAGATTTTTTTTTTGCCAATGATTATTATTTAATATCTCCAGTTATTAAATAATTCTCGTGTGACCCGATTAATTCCCCAAATTAGGGTTTTTTAGGCATTATGGTTTTTCCAACCCAAATAGTAGCCCATTTATCAATTGTTGGGCTTTTAGGTCAATTAGGGCTTTATTGGGCCTATTAGGCCCACTAGAATATCATTAAGCCCATTAGGGTTTTCACTAAGCCCATTATGCCTCATTGGGCCCATTAGTGTTTACAAGGCCCAAACGAATCAAACTCACACGGCAAGCACATCGCCACCCGACACGGCGGTTGGTGGCGGCAGCCACCACCTCACGATGGTGGTTACAAGTTTTTCCATTGATTACCGACACTATTACAATTTTTACAAGATACACAAACACACACACTCACATAACATAACACACAGGCACCCACCGACGCACTGTGGCGGTAGATGGTGGCAGCCACCATGGCTGGCGGCCATGGTGGTCCCTGTTTCAATTCCGGCCAACAAATCACACACACGAGATGCACCAATTATCAACAACAGCACACAAGCACCCGGAGACACATACACAACTCAATTTCAGAATATACTCCAGCCACCACCCACCTGGTGGCTCACGGTGGCGGCGACAGCAAGGTTGGCGACAACAGCAGCAAGGAAAAAGAGCAACATCAGCGGTTATCGACGACAACCACCATGGCCGGTCGCCATGGTGGTTCTCCACGATCCATGTTCGACAGAGATCCCACTATTCATATGCTTCCGTGTCGTAGGCCACGAATAACGGCCAGTACCACCCTCCCGATGGCATTTAACAGACAGCAGCAACCGGTGCAGCTACCCTCGACAGCCCTCGGTGGTCTCTCCCGGCTACGCACAACCACCGATGACGTAATGATGGTGATGATTCGATGGTAAATGGCAGACGACGAGGTGGAGACTAAGAAGGAGGATGTAGATGGCGGCTAGTGCTTTGAAGCCTAAGGTTAAGGTTTGATACCCGGTTGTTAAAGTTATATACGCGGTTCCAATAGATCTATCCCATAATGACACTTCCCGTCCCTCTTTTCTTATTCTTTCTCAAATTAAATCCAAATATTACCAATTGACCCCTCCTTCTGAAAATCCTTACAATTTAAGTCTAAAATGTTACCAATTAGCCCTTCCTTTACGAAATCTTCTCATCTTAGGTCCAGAACTTACTCTTTATTCCATGCTTCAATAAATCCTTACTTATTAAATCCCAATAATTACCCAACATCCCCTGGCTTCATAATTACTTACCAAACCAGTCTGAAACTCACTTTACCATTGGAAATCAAAAGTATATTATTTTGCACCCCGGAACCCACACTCCACTAATTATTATATGATTTTGGGCTATAATGACATATAATAATAAGAAAACTGCTTCTCATGGCTCCGGATTTATTATTTAATTATTATATTTTAAATGGGATATTACAACTCTCCCCCACTTAAATTTGATTTCGTCCCCAAAATCGTTTCTTCTCATTCCTTACAGGCCAACAACATGAACTACAATCCAGAGCATAACCATAGCCTTTCCATGGCAACCGTATCCAACCTTCACAGGGTTCTGAAAACTAAAGAACAACGAATTCCTCGCAATATGATCACATTTACCCTATCCAAATTCTGAAGTCTTGAGATGGTCTAGCTCCCTGACAGACTGCACCTGCTGAACCATTACTAATTCCATCCCACGCATCCCTTAAACTGACTATCCAACTTCTTATGACTGGAGGTTCCTACTAGAAGATAAAGTCATAGACCAATTCCTGCAACACGCTTATACTTGACAGAAAATTCGTCCAGAATACCGGATCCTTGCCTGGTTGCAGAACCAACAAGCGATCTTACAGTCGCTCCACGCAATCCCCGAAGGAAACTTCGACTAGCAATAACTACCCTATCTATATCGCTACTTATGGCTCCCTCAATCCTTTAGATCCATCCGATCATAACAGTCTGACAACCTGTCGCTATCAAATCAAATACTAAAGGCCATAGCTACCAGAACAACTGTACTCTTACATCACGCCCGGTCTCCAACTACTTATCGTTTCCTGATTCCAATCATGTTGTGGCCTACTCCCAATTTTGCGAACTGGCTCACCTTGGCCGAATCATCCGAAGGGATTCAGGAATGCTATGACTACCTCGTAGTCTTACCACACTCCCCGTACTATCTGATTGCTAAATGTAACGGATTACATACAGAGTCTTCAGCCTGACTGGACCGCCACTCCGGGCCTTCAGCCTATCTGGACCACTCTTAGAACCTTCAGCATGGCTGGACCGCCTCTCCGGGCCTTCAGCCTATCTGGACCATTCTCCGAGCCTTCGGCCTTACTGGTACGCCCCGCTAGCCATCATCCGCTCTAAGTTTTTTTTTGCATAAACTTGGACCCATCCTGGTGCCCTTTCCTATATAGTCTGTTCTACCCCACTAAGGGGTTTCGAACCCCTGATCCAATCCGTGGGCTATATTCTCGGCCTAACACTAGACCTCATGTTGGTCGTTCACCCCTTCGGGAACCGTGGTTCAGTCCTTGACCCTCGCATTTAGCACATACGCTAAGTTACCCACACAACCGTGCTGACTGCACTGCCAACACTAGCAGCTAACAAAACCCTTAAACCCAAATAATCACTTGGGTTGTCTTTCTTCCTGGCAACGATGCGTAACTTATCCCAGTTTCAAAACCAATCCTGCTTCTACATTTTAGGTCGATTCTCCCCAACTTAGATTCAACTAAGTCTTCACAATACATAAAAATTTGAGAATTCCCAATCCTTCTCACTTTCCAATGGTTGATCTAATGGCAACCGGACCTCTCCAACTAGTACTCCTTTACTAGCCAACCACAATTGATCACATGCTTCTAATAACTAGGTGAACGCTTACTAAATCCCAAGGAAACCAACAGTCTCTAATGCTAGAATGATCCCACACTCAAATCTTGAAGACCTAAAAGATGGGTGCTTCAACTACTATCTCAGCAATGAGTTACTTCCTTTGACGCTCCCATCCGCCAATCAATAACGGTTACTAAAACCCCTGAATCCTGACAATGCTGAGCAAGCAATCCTATGGGACCCTATCCGCAGACCTCCCATATAATATCCTTCATCCCAAAGTGATACAACAATTCCCTCGCTCTCGAGCTCTAGAAATCATATCGTTCAGGGTCTCGCACCCTAACTCACTTACTACCTCACTCGTCCACAGCTGAACTGCAGTAACTGAAAAATAACCTCTAACTTAAAATGGCTACACCCTACTCCCTAAACATAGTCTAAAATCCTGAAGGTGCAATAGATCGCACAATCAATCCTTACCGTCTGATGCAGGAGATCCAAGTCGAATCGGATCGCACAAGATACTTATGCCACATCAACCCACCCGTGCTCACCAGTGCTGAACTACTCTCGCCAATCCCGGCGACCAACTGACCCTGAACTGAGATACAACCTGATCTCGGGGTCACAAGCTTGGTCAATCCTTCGAGCTCGTAAACTGAAAGGGCACAATCCTTGCCCTAGAAAACGACATTCCAATCCTATCAATTAACCATTCTACTTCCAGCTGCATAAATCCAACAGAACATAATCATTACTCCCTTCTAGAGTCCGCGCGACTCACATTCTGGCCTCGAGCAAAACCCCTAAAGCCTCAATTCTAGAAACACATGTGCTAGACTCTCCCCTCAACCCGCGGGATGTAACGAGTACAAAAAATCTCCCTGATCCCAAGTAAATGCAGCCCTCTACTCATCAGAATATGTCCCAGTAACAAGTCCCGGTACTGGAAAGTTTGAGCAGCTCCTTCCCCTGTCGACGTTACAGCTGTTATAGCTACCGCGACAACCATCTCGGAAATGGCTGCATAGCGCTCGTTGAATTATTCAACCATGGTGGTCTTAATAGAACGAAACATCCCCTGAAACTGTTCCCAAACAACCCCGATCACCCCCTCCCGGATGATCTCACTAACACGGTCCTCTAACAATATTGGCCTGTCCTGGCTGCCAGCTCCCGATCCTAACTTGGATCCGGTCACAAGACATCTAGTGACCACCATTCTTGAAATACACCAAAAAGATCTCGAATAACCCATATAATGACAGGGAACCAACTCCAAAACCCAACCCTAGGGGTTGTGACTTCCTTGCTACGCGTATGGGTCCTGTGCTTTCAGTAGTACAGGCCAATACTACCTTCCACACCTACCCATATTTGTCTCAAGTATCATCACAACGCCCTACAATATACATAAATATAGCGAGCGCTCAATCCTCACTCCTAGAGGAATGCTAAATGTCTTGTAACTGGCCTCCCGGCCTCACATAACTCGCCCATCAATGAAACTTCCACCAACCCTGCAATACTAGTGTATGCTAGTCATACATAATGCTGGACCCGATAGACTTTCGAATATCCGATCCTACCCTAAGACCCCAGTCAAACAATAAAAGAACATAAGGCCAAATCAAACATTCTGAGGCTATAAGATCTTAATTATGTAAAGCCGTGATGCATACACTAAGCAACTACAGTAATGATATCAATCTCATATAAAGGAAACCCTAGGCTAGCAGGCATCATGTAATCAGGAAATTCTATCATGCAATTTCTGAAGATCCCTAGCCTAGCACTAGCATGTTGTTCTAATATATCACATAATTAAATAATTTTATGGTATTTTGGGGTCTACTTACTGGCTCCGGCTAATCGTACACTCTGCATCCTCATTTACTTATTTTGAAAACCATTTTAGAAATCATTTTGAAAACCTTTCCTTGATTTGAGACTGGATTCACACGAATGTTCCTCCAATTCACTCAAACCAAGGCTCTGATACCAACTTGTAACACCCATAAAATTCAAGCTAAATTAAAACTTTTTAATAGATTTTAAAACCATCAAGTTATTATAGTTTGTTTTCAAAATAGTTTAGACATCAGAGTATCCCCAGAATCAATTCATAAAACCATAAAATCTGAGGAGTTGTACGATCATGCCTTTGCCTTCCAACGATCATCTGATGTACCTGAAACAATAAACCGAAACTGTAAGCCCAAGAGCTTAGTGAGTTACCCCAAAATACCAACACCATACAAACATAACCATATCATATAACCAATACAGAATAGCATGCATAATGAGTCGTGAGCCTGACTGGATTGCCTCACAGGCCTTCAATCTATCCGGACTGCTCTCCGAGCCTTCGGCACGTCTTGACCGCCTCGCAGGGCCTACAGCCTATCCGGACCGCTCGTCGGGCCTTCGGTCTGACTGAATCCCTTTGCAGGGCCTTCAGTTTATCCGGACCACCCTGGGTATGTTAGCCTCCAGCACAAAGCATGACCGCCTCAACCCAACCCCAAATCAAACAAACATGTACATAAATATCATACACTTGCATATATATATAACAGTCATACCAATCTAAAAGATCACCAATCAGAGCAACATCTTATAACCAGGATAACAACCTAACCAGGTCACTGACATAGCATCATCCTACACACCATGATACCGATATAACAATCATAATAGCATAACAATATCCGATTTACCAGGCTACCAATCTAACAGATCATAATAGCATGACAACACCCTAACTACCAGGGTACCAATCTAGCAGAGCATAACAACAAAACAACACCCTAACTACCAGGTCATTAACTATATCACCATTCTAATTACCAGGATACAAATCAATAAGCATATCATGCAATAAACTCGAATACAAATCCGATAAGGGTCGGCATTGGTGCCTTAGACCCTATTGATATAGTGAGGAGAACTCACTTGGCATTGCTGAAGTCCCGCGGATAAAACTCCAGCTACTGGTTGACAGTTTCCCGAACTGTCAACATCAAACAATACCCAATTAATAATTGGGTTCCAAGCCCAAAGTCCAACTCACACTACAAAACCCAATAGTCAAGTAATGGGCCAAAGCCCGACATATGGCCTAATTTTCCAAATTGGGCCCAACCCTTCACATGGGCCTTACCCCTTAGGCTCACTAGTTAGTCAAGTGTTGTCACCGGTTTCGGCCTGTCCAGCCGTGTGTTTTGTTTTAGGGTTTAGTTTATAAGTTACATGCATGCAATCTTATCATTAACGCCTTTTCATAATTATCATTTATTGTATTGTAAAACCCTAGCTCACCTCTACAGTGGAAGTTCTTAATCAAGCTTTGTTGAGGTGTGACTACATTTTGAATCATTCGACATACGGATTGATTCATTGTGTGTTTTAGTGTTTTCTTTTCTTGCTTATTTGCATGTTAAAGATCTATCGATCTAAAGATTTTTAACTCATCACCTTTGGTTTGGAAAATCATATAGTTATATAATTGAATTTTATATATATGAGTCAGAACCAAAATCACGCGAAAAACCCGAGTTTCCTTTGAAAAATCAATAGTTTTTGGCCTGAGTGATGTTCATGGTCGTAAACCCGTTTACGGTTGTACACCCGTTTACGGCCAGCGATAGGTGGCCCCCACCACCGACCATGGAGCCCCCTATAAATATGAGCATCTACCCCTCACTTACACTTTTCTGGCCGAAAACTCTCTCATACTCTCTCTAACCTCTCAACCGTAAACATCAAAAACACCCTCTTTTCTTCCGAAAATCATCAAGAATCACCTTTGGAGGTTGTTTTGGAGCATCTAAAACGCGTTTTTCACCGAATCCAACATCATTGTTCTTGAGTTTACGGTCGTACACCCTTCAAACCTTCAAATCATCAAAGGTCGTAAACCCTTAAAAAATTCATAATTCCTTCAAAATCACAGTTCACGGCCATAAACCCTTCAAGAGGCTGTTCACGGTCGTAAACAGTTCACAGTCGTAAACCCCTTCACGGCCACAAACGCTCCCTAAGTGGTGGATTAGACTGAAAACCCGTTTTCCGCGATTCAATCAAGTCCCAGTAACATTCCTTAACCAAAAGCAAGTGTTTTTCTAAAACTTTATCTAACGAAATTGCTAATTTAGATACATATATGTATTTAATTGTTATTAGGATTCCATTAAGTGCCACATACAACAACTCGTGGGTCTTCATTTTCAATTCGTTGATTCGACGCTTGCACCCAACTAATAGTGAGTTCATATACCTACGCTTTTATGATTTTTAACGTTTTCATGGGGGATACAAGCCAAACACAAATGATTTTGTGAACCAAAACAAAAGGGATTTCAACAAGTTTAAAACTTATGCAATTGATACTGTCAAACGATTCCCATATTTTATAAAATATTTACATATTTTATCCCTTTTGTACTATGTTGAGCATAAGAAACACTTTCAAATTGAAAACCTAATTGCATAGTTTTTAGAGAAATTCACAAACCAAGTACATAACATTTCAAGCAAACTATAATGGGTATAGTTTGGGGAATTCATTACATAGTTTTTACCTATTTAGACTATATTCATGGGAAAACATATAAATGATGAAAAATTTGCTTTATGACATTCATTACTAATTCGGATAACAAGAGTATAACACCAAATAATTATTTAAGTATAATTATGAATACTCTACCAAGTATACAAACAGTTTGAATTACGAGAAAACAATATAGAACTACACGTAAACTAGTTCATACAGGACTGTGAGACAACTCTTCAATTGTACCCTTCGGGGTACGTGTAAAATCCTCAACATTTAGTGTAATCAGAGTCTCCTGGAGGGAGAACATGAGATTTGGAATAGATCTATTCGGGACTGACAATCCCACACCTAAACTGCTAGCTACAGTTAGGCAGGCATGACTGGGGTGACAAATACCATACTTTACGACGCCTGAAGAACGTCGTTGAGTACATCACTCATATCAAGCATGGTTAAACGAACTCACAATAGTATAAACTAACATTTGTTTACGGGATTTCATTCTTCATTAGTTTTATTTTAATTAATAGAACTACTATACATTACACTGGAGGATTCCAGGGATACAATACTCAGTTTTATTTTAAATAATAAAACTACTATACGTACTGGTGGTAACCAGGGTTTTTGAACAGAACATACTATACATACTAGTGGTAATCAGGGTTTTCAAACAGAACACGGTCACAGACATATATGTTAGAGAATATTGGATTTTCTTGGGAAGCATACAAATATTTTTACGGAATTCAACGACTGGTTTTCACCACAAAAACATTCTTATGAACTCACCAGCTTTTTGCTGATACTCTCTCAAAAATCGCTTGTATTCTCAGGAAATCAGTAATCAGGTACTCTTGCAGCATTTTGAGAAAACAGAGCGCATAGACACATGTCTTTTACTTATTTTGTCATAATTTTGATGTATACAAACTATGTATCAAACAGATGTAAATATTCATATCTTAATGTAATGGTTGTGTTTACTTTGATTACTATGATGCAAATTTTGTGATACTACACATGACGTCCTCCACCCTCGAACGTTTCCTCCGTTTCAGTTTGGGGGTGTGACAACATTGTTGAATCACACTGAAGTCTATGGCTGCTAGCTCACTAAAATCCCTGCACTATCACAACATAAAAGTCATCCAGTTAATACTTGGATTACCATCTAAGCTAATAGTCCATTATTAGGGTAAATGGCCACTTTAACCTTTTCCTTAGTTGGGCTATGACCCAGGCCCAAATCTTAATCCAAAGTGCCCAACCATTAAATTACCATCTGAGGCCCATATTTGACACAATTTTCCAAATTAGTCCCAACTCCAACTTGGACCTTACCCTAAAGTCCAACCCTTCACTTGACCCAAAACATCAACATATAGATGGTTCAAAAAGGACCCCAAGCATCGAAGCCCAAAAAGGTGTCCCAAACTTGAAGCCCAAAACAGCAAATCCCACACACTGAGTACGCGGGGCATACCTAGCTGTAAGCTACGCATACTCGCATTGGGGCTTGTATGTTGCGCATACAGGTATGTACGCCTAGCATACTCCTCTATTAAGTTATTATTCCCATTAATCTCTTAATACTTTAAGATAAAGCCCCAAAACGTAGATCTTACTTCCTTGAGCGGAATAACACATAAAGTTGCTAACTTTACATTTATGTATGCCTAAATGAAGCTATTAAGCTTATAATTGACTTGATAAATGGCTTAATGCATACATGATGGCTAATACCCCATAAAGTTGGCACCTTTATGCTAATGCAACCTCTAACAAGTTCAGATCTAAGGAAATGATCTCTTCAAAAGTGAGCCAAATCAACCCATAAAGAAAACTAGACATTGACAAGTCAAGGTTTGAACATGATACCTTAAGATGCTTGCAATGTGATGAAGGGTTCTACATCTCAAGTCTCCCACCAAGCTATGAACTTCACTTTCTTCTAGGTTCTTCAAAGACGGACCAAATCAATGCAAATTTCTCTTCAAGAGCTCAAAAATGCAAGAATAGAGGCTAAGGGGACGTTAAGGATTTTCTGGAGGTTTAGGGAAAAGAAATGAGGCCAACCCTAATGGTTAAGGATGAATATATAGGGTACAACACCCCACTTTAGGGTTTCAAAAATTCATGAGTACGCTCAGCGTACGCACCTGGTGTCCCGATCCAACTCTAGCTAGTACGTTGAGCGTACCAAGTGGTACGCCCCGCATACTAGCTTCAAGGGCTAAAAAAAGCAACTTGAATAAATGAAGGGAAATAGTGAACATACCAAGATCGGGGTGTTATGATAAGTATGGCTTGTCCTTGGCCCACATCTTATGTCCGGCTTAATCCCTAAAGCCACATCATAAGTCTGGCTTGCCCCTGGGGCCCATAGCTTATGTATGGCTTGCCCCCCGGCCTGATCAGTCCTCAAAATGAATACCACTAATCCCTCAGTACGAGTCTAACATGCCCTTTCCGACCCTCAGCTCATATCTGGAATGCTCACGAGCCCTCATTATGAGTATGGCATGCCCTCCCCAGCCCTCAGCTCATATTTGGCTTAATCTAGTGCTCGTTGGATACAACACGGAGCAGTATAACCTTAACCCAACCCACATAATATGTCGACATATAACAGATAATATCATACACAGATAAACAAAAAGTATCATAGGTAGTCCAAAAGATCTACCAGACTAGCATATCAAACTAACATGCATATCTATTCCATACTCAACGTAACAATGAATAGCAGGTTATCAAACCAGTGGGTAGGCCTTGGTGCCTTTGACCCGTATGTATAGCGAGAAAAACTCAGCTTACAAGCTGAACAGAACTAATAAGGCCCAACTCTGAATCCCAGCTCTCTACTCAATGCCTATATCCACCAAGTGACCAATTCCATCAAAATCCAAAATACCCTCAAATTCAAACATGGTCAAACTTGGTTAAACTCAAAGTCAACGAGTCAAAATCAATAAACCCACTGATTCAACCCAGCAAGTCAACCCAACCGAGTTAACTCAACATGGGCTGACCCATGCGAGTATATGGGGCATACTCCGGAGGTACACTCAACGTACACGAGGCTGCGCAGAAGTCCACCATCAGGGTGGCTGACCGGGTATGCGGGGCGTACACCAAGCTATGTGGGGCGTAATCTTGCAACTTTAAATTCTTCATTAAGTACTTAATAGCTTCAACACTTAAGCTCATACTTCAGATGTAAGGTCCAAAGGCATTACAGGGTCATAAAGTTTCCAACTTTATGACTCTACACGTCCATAAAGTCCTTAACATAAGGTCTTAATCCATTAAGACCTTCTACAAGATGCATGGAGCCAAACTAGCTAAATGGAGTTCATTTTTATGGCTTAGGAGCCTTCCTAGGGTCTGGAAGGACAGCTCAAAACGTCTAAAACCAAACACACACAAAAATGGAACTTTTGAGACAAGAAGAACGACATAAAGTTCCCAAAATAAGATCCGAACAAACAAGGCATCAAGGTTAAGAATTGTTACCTTCTGGAGCTTCTCAAGAAGGTAATCATCCAAGATCCACAAGCTTACTTCCACTTCTATGCTCCTTGATGCAACACTTTCTTCATTAAGCACACCAAAACACAATTTTTAGCTCAACCACACTCTTGAGGGACTAGGGTTTTGCAAGGGACAACTCTAAGGCTTTGGAGGCTGAAAAGGTGGGGATAAATGAGCCATAAGGATGCTTAAATATCCCACAAACCCTAAAATTTAGGGTTTTTTTCGAGCATGAGTATGCCCAGCACGTACTCCTCCTACCCCAAAATTACAATCTTGCCACTAGGGATTCTCATGGCTACTTCCTTCTAATACAAGGACCAAGATGTCATGAATTAAACATATAGATGAATATGAAAATACCTGAAAACTGGGGTGTTACAATTTTCTTTCAGAATGTTGTTATTATTCAAATAATGTTATTATTCAACAATGTTTTTTTTATACCACAATCATACAATGTACTGATATATATGAGTTCAAGAATCGATTTTGAATACTCTTTCATAGTGTACTTATTTATGTTTTCTTCCTATTTATGCCTTCATATAGAATGTCATAAACTTTCATTCTAATAGAATGTCATGCTAATATAATAAAATATGTTATAAGCGTATACAATGTTATTCTGACAAAATAAAATTTGATAAAATTATAAATTACATTAGAATTAATTAAAAAAATCATAATTCAAATTTAAAAGAATCAAATATCACAAAATATGGAATTCTCTTTTTTTAAATTTATATTCATTGACTAATATATATATATATATATATATATATATATATATATATATATATATATATAACATAGAGATATTGAGATTCAACCTCAACTACATATTTCTCATTTGCCGCTCAAACATTCCAACATACCGGCAACAGCGAGCTATGCCTAACCATAAATTATTATACATGTTTATACATATATGTCTAATCAAAAATGATTATAATTATATGTATGTTAAGAGATTTAGTAGTCATATATTATTATAATGGTTAGTGGCAGAGGAGGTGGTGGTGGCAAAGGTTGCGGTGTTATAGGTGATGGAGGTGCCACTGGTGCGGTCGGTTGCCATGGTTAGTGGCAGAGGTGGTGGTACTGCTAGTGACGATGACTATTGTAGTGGTAGGGAAGGTGGTGTAGGGTGGTGTTGAATAATCATTTATGATTATAACTATATCGTCGCGCAAGTATGTTGGAGCAGTAAAGCAACAGATGAGAAAATATGTACCTAGGTTTGAATCTCAAGATCTCTATTTTTTATGGAATTTTAAGGGAATATATATATATATATATATATATATATATATATATATATATATATATATATATATATATATATAGGCGTAGGTTATTCTATTCTAGCTAATTATTGTGCGGATATCATATTTATTGAGAATTACTAAGAGAATAAGTTATTTAGCAATGCGAATATGTTCAATCTTATATAACTATTGTCATTAACACACATTTTCACTAATTAAATCGTCTATAAGGTTATTATACACTTAATATTATTATTTTCATTTCTGTCAGAATGTTTGTCGGAATGTTTATTGAGTCGTATTTTGTCAGAATTAAAACGAATGAAAAACGATGTGTGACAACAAAAATAAATAATAATTAATGAGAATGCATGAAAATGACGATATTTTTATAAGGTTGAACGTATTCGCATTGGTAAACAACTTATTCTTTTAGTAATTTTCACAGCATATGATATTCGCACAATAATTAGTCAGAATACTATATATATATATATATATATATATATATATATATATATATATATATATATATATATATATATATATATATACTTATAAAGCTAGCATTTTTCCTTCAACCTCATGCATTTGAAACCCCCATAAAAAATTTGCAAACACCTCATGCATTTGAAACCTCTTATTTTAATGAATACCACTCAAAAGTCTCTTAATAATGATTAACAATTCAAAGGTTTTATAACTTATATAAAATATTTAATAAACATTTAATGGATAATCTACTATAAAAAGGTCAATCTTTTTTAGTAGACACACAAATACAAATCACATACAAAATTCACAAAGAAAACAAGTTTAAAGTTTTTTGTGTTGGTTTGAGGGCTTTGAACAATTTTTCGAGCCATGTTATTATGTTGAAGTTTTTAATTCGTAAGTTTTTTATATGCTAACTCTTTTTTGTCTTTTCTTGATTTAAGTATTCTTTTAAGAATATCATTGTATGTTGTGGTTGAAATTTTAATGTAAATTAGATTGGATTCATGTTAACGATCATATGTTATGGAAGGTGGTATATATAATATTTAATTAACTATTGTATACATATTTGTATGTCCATGTTGCTTTAAAACAATAATTAATTAAAAATCATGGATATGTCATATTATCCATGTAAGCCTTTTTTAAAATGTAGATTGTCTATCTTATCACTTTATATTTTAGTATATGTTTAACTTTTTAATTATAATAATAAGTGATTTTTAAAATTTTCTTTCACTTATTAATAATAACAAGTGGTTTTAAAATTAACAAGCAATAATTATAAATAATAAAATCAAATTACATGGATATGTCATATTATCCATGCAAGTCTCTTTTGAAATACAAATTGTCTATCTTATCACTATATTATTTAGTGTATGATTCACATTTTAATAATAATCTTAAGTGTTTCTTAAAAATCTTCTTTAACTTATTATTAATAATAAGTGGTTTAAAACTAACGAATAACAATTTTAAATTATAATAACAACAAATTATAAATTACATTTAGTTATAAATAAATTGTATTTTAAATGAATATCATTATTGAAATTAGAAAATGATCGCATAAGTAAAAATATAATTAATCAATAATAATAATTGTTAAACATAATACTAAATAGATAATTATATTTAATTATATTAATTAGGAATGTGGGTTGATGTATTATTGTTCAAAATAATTGAGATTATATATATTAGTATAAAAATAATATCTCAAAGTTAATGTCAATAACATAACCATTTAAACATATACTTTTCAATATTTTAACAATATATTTTTAACCTTCGTCTCGCAACGCGCGAGAATTCGTCTAATGTGTGTATATATATATATATATATATATATATATATATATATATATATATATATATATATATATATATATATATATATATATATATATATATATATATATATATATATATATATATTGGTAAAACGGTAAAAGCATGATAAGAAAATAATTACCTGGTGTGTCCAAGTGCAAGAAGTTACGTTGAAGTTAGACAATAAATGTTTAAAGGAAGCAACTAGCAAGTAGAAGAAGAAATAAGAAACAAAGAGAAGAACTATATATGTCGTCACTTCACCTTTATACATGTACAACATATATACGGAAGCTTTAAAACACCATCACAAAGATCCATGCTTCCACAACCTTGCACCTCTATTATATAACATTTATAAATAGAAAGAGAACTAAACACTCTGTGATAATTTATGTGTGATAGTCAGTATAGCTCAATAGTAAAATGATTCGATTTTAGATGGAGAGAGAATGTACGTGTTCGGGTTGGTACCATAAAACAACAATAGGAAACCTACAAAATGGAAAGAGAAAGGACGCTCTGTTCGACGATAGAGAACCTTTTCCCATTTTTCTATTCCTTTTTGACATATATATATGCACACATATAATCCATTTGTTCTAGTTTAAAATTAATTGTTTTTCTTACAAAAAAAAATTATTTTTACAGTTATTTCAGAACAATAGTTTTAAAATTGTTACATTATATATCTCGTTTCCATTTATTGGACTAACATAAAGTTTCAAACATAAAAATAGCCACAAAGCGTATACTAGCTAGGTGTAGTAAAAGTTGAACAAGACGTATATATTGACTGGTCCATAACATTAAAAAAATGAGAAAAGAGTGCCTATTTGGGCAAAAGCGTATGAATATATGGAAAAAGAACGAGGAATGGGAAATTTTAAGATTGCCCTAAAAGGAGGATAAAAAATCAGTAGCACATAAAGAGAGTAAATATGGGGTTGTCACACTCAATTTGTGTACATGTGGCTGTGCGTGGGGTGGGGCTTCAAGTTCCATTGAGACTTAATTTGCTACTACTAAGTATATTCTACTGATCTCACCTAAAACCCAGTATCGAATTGTATGTTAAAACTTAAAAGTTTGTGTGTGTGAGTGTGTGAGAGAGATAAAAGATTGTAACGTGTCACGGGTTTGTCTTGAAAAGCTCTTATTTTTCACAGGTTCCTAGACAGACACATATTCTCTATTCCTTCTCTCTCTACATATATATTCGAGGCTCTCTCTCTAGCTAGTAGTATAACTATATTACCACAAGTATCACCATCAGTAATATACATACTTTTAGATCCCCTTTTTCCCTTATAAATTTACTCTAAAGTTAATGCACAACACAATCTGGTCGGCGAACTAAAGTTATCTTGTATCCTTTCGTTTGTGTTTTGTTTAATTCCTCTTCGTTAAACAATATTAATAACATGGATTTCAGTCGTATATGTCTAAGCTTTTTTGTTAATCTTGGTTAAGATTTGGTTTAATAGTTAATTTTTTTTGGTGTTTAAAAAGGTGTACTAAATGTCAAGATTTGAACTCCCGTTTTCTACCCCTCTTCCACCAACCCTCATCTTTCTCTGTCTCTTTCTTTCTCTCTCTAGGATCATAAGTAGAAACACCCAGAAGATTTGAAAGAAGGTACGATTGTCATGGCGTCGATGATAGATAACTCATGTGAAGGGATATTATTATCACTAGAGTCCCACAAATCAATGCCTGCTCCTTTCCTCACTAAAACCTATCAATTGGTTGATGATCCTTCAACTGATCATATCGTTTCATGGGGTGAAGACGACACAACCTTCGTTGTCTGGCGTCCGCCGGAATTCGCTCGTGATCTTCTTCCGAATTACTTCAAACACAACAACTTCTCGTCCTTCGTTCGCCAACTCAACACATATGTATGTAACTATCTCTTTGATTTGTTTAATTAATTATCTCAGTGTTTATATATCATCGTGGATATATACTGATTTTGTGTTTGTGTTTTTGTTTATGATGATTAGGGTTTTAGAAAAATCGTCCCAGACAGATGGGAGTTTGCGAATGAGTTCTTCAAGAAAGGAGAAAAACATATGTTGTGTGAGATCCACCGCCGGAAAACATCACAGCCACACGTTGGGCTAAACCACCACCATTTCACGGGCATTAACGGAGGAGGAAATGGTTTCTTTTCTTATCCATCTACACGTGACAGTATATCCCCACCAAACTCCGACGACCACCTATACTGTGACTCCCCACCACCTCTCTCTTCACCAACCACCACCGCCTCCGCAACAACAGCAGCTACGATGTTCGGGATCTTTCCAAACAACAGTATTTCGAGCAACATTAGAGGTAACTCCGTGACAGCGTTATCAGAGGATAACGAGAGGCTTCGGAGAAGCAATAACATGCTGATGTCCGAACTCGCACACATGCGAAAGCTTTACAACGATGTTATCTACTTCGTACAAAACCACGTGAAACCGGTGACACCAAGTAACACATACCCTTCATCTCTTCTCTTACCTTCAACAAACAACCCATTAATGGTGCAAAAGCAGCAGCAAACGACGTCTTTTTTCAATAACGCGAATGCAACTGTTGTGTACCCTAGTCAACCTCATCAGCTGGAGCTTTATGATTCGACAATCAGAAACATTGTAAGAGATCAAGATACAGTAAACAACGCTGCAAGAACGAAGCTTTTTGGAGTTCCGTTGTCGAAGAAGAGAGTGCACCCAGAGTACGGGAGTGCTAATACAATGGTGGAGACTCACAAGGCAAGATTGATTCTTGAAAAGGATGATTTAGGGTTGAAACTCATGCCTCCTTCTCCTTGTTGATTGTTAATTTTTTTTTTTTTCTTACTTTTTTGAACTTATAAAGTTCATTAGACTGTTTTTAGTTACTAATCAAAACCAGTTATTCGTTAGTTTATCTGGTCGTGATGATATATTGAAGTTGGGACATGATTTGTTGATTTCTTCTAATTATCTTTCTGCGTCTATGGTTTTGATATCTGAACGTTTCAGTTAGCTCTCGCTGATGAAGGTGTCACTCATATAGTCATATCTTGTTTACAGATCACAGATGCTTGTGTTAAAATATATACTAGGGTCCAAATTAATTTAAATCACACGATTTCTCTCTCTTTTTTTTTTTTTTTTTTTGGTTTCTAGTTTCACAATAAATGGGAAGTGAAGAGTTCCTCACAAGTCACAAGATTATCATGAATTCTAATTTCTGCCTAATTCGGTTTCTGGATTTTGTCTTCTTAAAATTGCAATGTTGTTCACGTGTTTACAGTGATGGCATGTTATGTTTCCCAAAAATCAGAATTGACTGTTAATTTGTCAAGAATTCATCCTGATTTATAATTTCTAGTTTCCCAGAAATTTAAATTTGAATGTTTGTTTATATGATTCTTTTGATTGAAAACAAGGGTTTTTTTAATAAAAAATTCTCAACAAGTATGAATACGCCATAATGCATGATTACATAAAAATCTAGATATAGAGATACTTCCATTTTTTTTTTAAATGTAATTAGTAATTTAGTTTAGAATCTGACAAAGTACTAGTTTGAAATCAGATTCTCCTAATTATCACTAATATCTATTTTCAAGATTTAAATCATTTGCTTAAAAAAGTAGTACGATCTAGGGAAAAAAAAAAAAAGAAGAAAGAAAAAACTATAAAGATGGTCATGATCATCATCATCATCATCATGATCATATCTTTGTGATTAAGGTTATGATCTCAAAATATTAATCTATTCTGGAAAAGTCATTTTACTTGTTTATTTCTGGAAGATCTCTAGATGCCAGCCATGAAAGACAAAGACAAGGAAACGAAAACGTTTCCTTTGTGAGATTCGATGAAAGGGAAGCATTGGTGATAGAAAAACAATACTAGAAAAGGTTGGTTCTAAACGTTGCAATCAATCAAGTATCCTTCCACTTCTTCTGCTTCTGATACCTCTTCTGACCACTAAAGATAAAAGGAATATCTTTCCCTTTTGCTTTCTTTTTCTCTCCTTTGGATCCCCCTTTCTCAGTATGGATTTTAATTTTAAAAATTTAATGGCGCACAATGCACAAGTATAATGTATTTATTTACATGAACTTATAAGTTATAACCATGTTTTATTAAGTTATGAACTTATAATCATGTTTCTGTCAATTATGTTTAGAACATTTACCCGTACGTGTGTACCATAAAATAAACCGAGTCGTGTTGTAGTGATTGGTTGGTGTAATTACACAAAGCAAAAATAGCTTTAGTTGCAAAAAATACAACTTTTTTGGTGTGTTTTTTCCATTGAAGAAAAGTTTCAACATAAAGTTTGATAATAAATTTGTACTAGCTTTTCTCTTGGCCCCTTTATGTGATTGTATCATGTCAATCACCTCAATTTTGTGAAAGCAAATTTTTATATATTTATAGATAATTACAATGGGATATATACAAGATAGATCTAAAATAATAATAATAATAATAATAATAATAATAATAAAGTGCGCGGTTACATTCAAGACAGAGCTTGAATCATAAGAACTCCAAAGGACTCTTGATAAAATTATCACAAGTATGAGGGAACAAATTGTGGCGATTCTCTTTTGGTAAAAGACAATATCAATTTGTTTTATTATTTTATTTGCAAAGGGATTTTGACTAAGAAATATTGTGTCGTTTTTATCGCAAACCAACAATAAGTTGTCCAATAGAAAAGCTGCTTATTAAGATAATTTATTTTTTAATTCTTTGAGTTTATTTATATCTTGGTAATTATTTTTTATATACATCTAGGTAAAGAATTTTTTATAACACATATGACCATTATGACCAGATATAATGACCATTATGACCGGATATGCAGGTTTCATCTGGTCATAATGATAATATGTAAACACCTTTACAAAGTTCGTTAGTTAGATGTGTATAAAAAATAATTAGTAGATGTGAATAAACCGAAAAAGTAAGAATAAATTACACGAATGATCCCTATGGTTTGGGGTAATTTGCGTATTTGATCTCTAACTTATTATTTTTTAACTCGGATGATCTCTACTGTTTTTTTTTTGCATGTTTGGTCCATGTCTTACCTAAAAAGACTATTGCGTCATTATTAACATATTTTTTTAATTAATTTTCTTATTTATGTATTTATTTTTTATATATTAAAAAAAATAATAGACCCCACATATCTATATTTCATCACCCTAAACTTGAAACCACATTTGAAAAACCCACTAGCCATCATCTCATCTCTCATCCTCGTCAACTTCTATTTTATTTTCATCTTTAGTGACATCGACGTCTTCACCATCCTTTCTTTTTTCGGTCCTTCAACTTTGCGAACCAACACCATAACCCATTGTTTTTTCATTGAATTATTCACCACCACAACCCAATGCATCACAATCTTTGCAGGAAAAGAAATTTACTTATTATTGTAATTAACTTTTCGGTTTGTCACATCTGTGTAACTATTTTTTTTATACACATCTAAGTGACGAACTTTTTGGAAGTGTTAACATATGACTACTATGATCGAATGTAACCTACTATAGTCGGTCATAATTCGGTCATAATGGTTATATGTGAACACTTCCAAAAAGTTCATTACTTAGATGTGTACAAAAAAATAATAGTTACCCAGATGTGTACAAAAAAATAATAGTTACCCAGATGTGAACAAACTGAAAAGTTAATTACCTTAATAAGTCAATTTCCCTAAATTGAGTGTGATGTGTGATCTATAATCAAATTTAAATTTGTAATTGTTTTCACTATGGTCTATCACACAACCATAAAAGTGTATCAGTCACACAGTAATATAGTTTAGGTAAGAACTGGTTGTTGAACACTTGAGGAACGATTAGAATCAATAAAGAAAATGTAATTATTGGTAAAACAATAATCAAAAGGTAATTAAAGGGAATTTGATCTTCAAACACAAAACAACCATATTGAAAACAAATACTAGCAAACAAGAATAAATAAATGCTTTCACTTAGCCTCGATTCCCCTAGTAATCATGGTTGATTCAAGTGAAATGCAATGGATATTGGTTATACTTCACTGATTACTAAGTTGATTAGATCTTGTGGTCCATTCCTTAATCCTATGAAATTAAGGACTCCAATTACAGTGGTCATTTTAATTAGTAATCCCTAGTTCCGTTATTAAGTTCATCTTACAAGGGACTTAATCCAATATTTAATCTCAATGGTCACGATAATTAATTAAATGCGTAGAATGGTCATATAATGTAACTCGGACACATTAAAGTTCTTTCCTTAGTAATCTAACCCTAGGATTTGGTCTGTCTCTAGCAGGGTCGTTCCAAAAAAAATTTCATCAACTATTTTTATGTTAACTTAATAATTGAAAAAAAATTACTTATACTACCTTCTAAATATAACATTTTTTACTATAAAAAAACCCATATATTTAAAGAAAAACACTTCTTCTAGCTTATTGAGATGCTAAATCACTAATAATCTCTTCAAAATTGATCATGTCTAACATTATATTAATAAAGTCTGTATAATTTTGGGCCCCTTTAAAAGATCGGTCATAGACAGTCACTGCTATCGCCCACTCTCTGGGACGGGCATGGTCTCTAGTCAGAGTTGTGATTGATCAGGACAAGTATGATAAAAGCATATGTAATTAGAATGGTCCTCTAGATCTTGTAAAATCAACAATAATTTAAAAGAATTAAACTAAACACATAGGAATCATCGATTAAAAAAATATTATAAATTAAATGACCTCCAATATCCAAATCATAGAATCTACACACAATATTAAGGTCCATGCACATCTAAGAGAAAGTAAAGAGTTTTCACCCACAATCTTATAAACAAATTACAAATAAATCAAACAAAGAATTCTAAACATAATGATTAAGCAAACTGAATGATTGTCGATGATTAAAGCCTCCAATCCTTCCTCCATTTGAATTATTTAGCCTTTGAACCTCTAATCTGCATATGCAATAACTAGGTCAAAACAAAAGACCAGTTTATCGAGAGATTGTTAAACTAAATAAACATGATACATAGTAGAGAAAGGTATTACATGCAATTTTCCCTAAGGTTTCTTTCATTTGACAGCTCGTCACGACGTGTAAGAAGAATTGGGACGTTTCAAGTTGGTATCAAAGCCTTGGTTTAAGGGATTCATACATACTATCAGGTGTGTCTGAACTCAAACTGAGGATTTGATAAAGTTTTTCACAGAGAAATGTATTTTTAAGAAAAGAGTCTTCTAAGAAAACAAAGGGTGTGGTGCATGCAATCGACCGAGCTCAGGTAAGTTTTCCCAAAATACATGTACATATTATCTGATATGATTTGATCTGTGAACCGCATGCTAGTTAGGGCTAAGGATCTGCTTAATATTTGCATGATAGAATTCTAGGAGAGATGCCTTTGTATGCCTAATGTATGAGCTTTTAGACTGGCATGCTAGTACTAATCAGTAAGTGATCGGGTGGCCTGATTAGGTGATGCTTGGTTCTGATTACTTGATGCTCGAATGCTACTTGCTTTGTGCTTTTTAGGAGTTCTCAGTAGCTTCAACTAACTAGTAAGCGAATATGCTAAGTTACATACTCTTGAGTCCAAACGTTGTAGTGTGAGACCCCTCATTCGAAGAATTATCTGGTTTTGGTGATATGTAATTATATTCGTAAGCTAGTTAGAGGAAGTTAGCAAGAGTTGCTTCTGCAGCTGATGGTGAAGAGTGGTGTGGAATTTTCCTAGGAAAACCTATGATGACATCTAGTGATGGGATCCTTATCTTGATAAGGGTTAATTATATGGATATAAGGTGACTTGGCGGATTCAAGGCTATCCTTGAGGAAAGTAAGGATATATGTGGAAGGTAGTATGGGCTCGTACGACTAGAAGTAGAGGATCCGTACTCGAGTCAAGGAGATTTGCAATGAAACTAAGAAGCTTGTAGGTTTTGTGATCCCTCGATATATTTCGATGTGTATTCTGATGGTTTATATGGTCTATTTTTAGTATGGTGACTCTATGGGGCAGACCTGTTGGCAGTTTTGCTACTAGGGAGGGCTCGGGCTCAGGATCTGGAGTTGGGCAGCTGGATGATCAGACTAAGGAGTTCATCTCGTCTAAGATTACGTGTTGCATTCTTGAGAAGGCTCTTATGATCTTTGGTGCAGTCAAGGAGGGCATTCTGGAGATTTTGGATGAGCGGTTGAGCTTGTTTCGTTCTGAGAAGGTGACCTTGGTAGGAGCGTGTTCTTTGACTTTCGGGGAGTTTCTGGCATGTGGTGATCCGGACTATCACAGGGCGAAGGACCCGATAGCGAGCAGGAGGTTGTTAGAGGATGTTGCTAATGCCTTCCACATGAGCAATTTCCCCGATGGGGAAAATGTAAGACTTGTTTCCTGTCTTCTGAAGGACAGGGCATGAGATTAGTGGGAGGAGGTAGGACGTGCGGTTGTTCATATGATGTCATGGGATGATTTTGTGACTAGGTTTAGGGCTAAGTTTGCACCGGTGATTGAGGTGTAGCAGTTGGCACAAGAGTTTCAGGATCTTCGCCAGACTACAGAGACAGTGGTTGAGATCACCGTGATGTTTCAAGAGAGGGCACTTTTTGTTCCGCACTAAGTTGCGGACGAGGAGATGAAGAAAGCGAGGTATCGCGAGATGTTGAGGAGCGATATTAGGCAGTTTGTGAGCCGATCCAGTTGCAAGACACTGGAGGATATGATAGCGAGGGCTAGGGAAAGGGAGATTGATCTCTAGATGGAGAGGAAGAGGAAGACAGATGAGGCTCAGGTATCCGGGGGTTCGGGCAAGAGACACAAGGTTGTTGATGCAAGAGAGAAGGGCCAGCAGGTCCGGGGCTGTTGTGGCAAGTGCGACAGGATACACGATGGGTCGTGCAGGGTGGGTGGTTATGGCTGCTTAAGTGCGGTCGGAAAAGTCATATCAACAGGGATTGCACTGCTACTACCACCACCACCTCGATATCTTATCAGATTTGTTTTCATTACAATCAAATGGGCCACAAGAAGGCCCATTATCCTATTTTAGCTGCAGCAGGACCGGTGTCAGCACTCGCTCCTACAACTCTTCGGATTACTGACGACCGCTAGGGTCTGGCGGATGCACCTGTGCTGAAGACTACGGAATTTTAGTCGATGGCCGAGGAGGCTCGTGAAACTCCCGACATTGTGATGGGTATGTATCTTCTCCTTATCTCTTGATTTATATTGATTTTTCAGCTTATATTTATGTGTTTTATTTAAGGATCGTTACTCGTGAACGGTATTTCTGCTTTGGTGTTGTTTGATTCGGTAGCTAATAGATCCTTTGTATCTCTTGTGGTTAGCAAGAGGTTTGTTGGAGATCCGGAGAAGCTGGATTGTCCATTAGATGTCAAGATCATAGATGATAGATTTGTTCGGGTTGTGAGGTTTCATCGGGGTTGTACTCTTCAGTTGTTCAGTGAGGAGTATTAGATTGATTTGGTTCCCATTCCTTTGCATGTGAACAAGGTTATTGTGGGTATGGATTGACTGAGCCCCAATGGGACAATGATCGATTGTGAGCAGCAGTTAGTCCGGATTCGAACCCCAAGTCGGGGAGAGTTGGTGGTTCAGTGGGAGAGAGCTCAGAGTGGGTCGTTATTGTGTTCAACAGCGAGGGTCAGACGTTATATTCAGCAGGGTTCTTCAGGATTTGTCACCTATGTTATCGATGATGTGTCGATTGTGTGGGACTATCCCGATGTGTTTCTAGAGGATTTGCATGGGGTAAGGCGGCCGTTCGATGCTCATTCCCGAACCAGATTCTAATCCTGAACCCCTGCTCCATGACGTGTCACCACCATACTGAAACATAACCACCTAAACAATTAGCAAATACACTAGAAGGTTCACACTCTCGAGTTCCGTACATTTATCATTATCTTCCTAGTCTCAGGTATAAATCCTATGCTTTCAGTAGTACGGTCTCAATACTACCTTCCACACCTATTTATACCCTCCTCAAGGACTACCCCGACTCCTCCAAGTCGTTATTCCTAACTAGTACATTCATCATACTATAAGGTGTCCTACACACCAATGCATCTCTCAGGGATTTCCTAGGACTCCTTTCCTCACCTCTTTCTGCTATTAGATGGAGAAGAAACTTCCACTAATACCACTTAACTACTACATGAACGCAATTACATACTACTTACTAGATAACTCTTCGAATGACAGGTCCCACACTATAATGGTTGGACTCAAACAAGAGTTGTGCAATAGAGTTACACCTATCCCTCTAAAATTATCTAATAACAATAATATGTAACCCCACGTGTTCATCCACTAGTTACTTAGTACCAACAAAATTCACTAAAGCACAAAGCATGTAACATTCGAGCATCATGCAATTCAACTCAGAACATAACCCATACAGGTCATCCTATCAACTAACTGATATGGTACTAGCATGCGAATCTATAAGCTCGTACAAATAGGAACATAAAGGCATCTCTCCTAGCATTCTATCATGAAATTATGAGCAGATCCTTAGCCCCTAATCTAGCATGCAATTCTCATATCATAGCATAAAATATATAATAGGTATGGGTATTTTGGGAAGACTTACTTGAGCTCGGTTGATTGCACGCATCGCACCCCTTTTTCTTTTATTAAAATCCTATGATCAAAATGTTTCTTTTTTGGAAAATATACCAAACCCTCGATTTAAGTCTAGGCACAATCGAGATTATGCCCGAATCCCTCAAATCAAGACTATGATACCAACTTGTAACATCCCAAAAACACATATAGAATGTGAAAAGTGTATCATATCACCATAATATCAGAGCACAAATTACCAAAATCTCAAAATGTGAAAACCATAAGGTGATTCAGTGCGATCAGGTCGGACCTTCCCCTTCGAACTGGAAGTACCTGAAACATAAACTGAAAATCGTTAGCACAAAGCTTATGAGTTCCGCCAAAATACCATACACCATACAAACCTATTGGCAAGAATATATGGATGCTTGCAATTCTCTTCGGTCTATTTCAACTGGATACAGTCAAGCATATCTAGGTGCTTGCAGTCCCCTTTCGGTCTATTTCAACTGGATACTGTCAAGCATATTTGGGTGCTTGTAATCCCCTTCGGTCTTTTTCAACCGGATATTGGATCTATTTCACCCCTACCCCTACCATATAATTGATGGGTTTTGAGCATTTTAACACTTCCTAAGTGTACATGCAACCCTAATAACCTTGGATCTATGTTTGTCTAATAATCATGCAAAGTTGTTTTCCAAGGTTATGAACCTATCTAGCATACATGGGGTACAATTTTCTTTGTATAGAAGATAGAACTACATACCTTGTTGTTGAAAGTGTTCCTTGAAACCTTGTGAGCCTAGCACCTCAAGTGTGATACCTCAAATGCTTCACACAACACCAAATGCAAAGAATAAACTTGAGAGAATACTCTAACACATGCAAAATCGGCCAAGCCCTCTTGTTTCTTAGTGTAGCCGATTTTGGGGAGAGTTACATTGCTTATATAGTGTGTGGCATTAGGTAAACCCTAATGTTCCATGACTCTTCATTTCTTGATCCATGGGTTAACTCCATGGAGCATCTTATGGGTGGAACCCAACTTGATAATCCATGGAGCCTCTTAGCCCACTATATAAGATATGGAAGATTTACATAATCTAACCATATATCTAATTAGTTATCTTTAGATCACTTAATTAATTCTAAATTAATTTTTGATCAAACTAATTAAATAACATTATTAATATATTAGAACTTATAATATATTAATAAACCATAGGTGTTATATGTCTCATTTAGTTCATCCAATTGCATGGTGCCATGCAACCCAAATGGACCATGTCGGGTCGGGTCAAGTACGTACCAGAAATAGTTATGGACTTAGACACCTTATCTAACAGTCTCCCACTTGGATAAGTCTAATAACTATAACTGCAATACTTCAGGAACCGATCGGCAATCGTAGCTCTTTCAGGGTCTCTCGGAACTGAGAAGATGTTGATACGCCATTTAAGATAAGTGATCATATAATCCTCTGTTCTAGATATCAGTCGGACAATTACATGGAACAATGTCTTACTTATTGTCCAGCAGTTTGTTTCTCGATTTCCCGATTTGTTTGACAAAGAACTTAATTGAACACATCAATTTAGTTCTGAACTGGCCCGGTACATGGGTCAAAACAAAATCATCGAGGGGCCCAGATATCAGCTTCTAATCCAAGAAGGAACAGATAAACTTCGACTCATATTTTTGTTCTACTACTAGGTGTATTATACACAAAATCACGTTTTATAACATCGAGTTACCAATGCGTTTTCGTACAATCAATGCATAATCAATTCATAGGCAACAAATCATATCTCTAGGTTTGAAGACTTATACGATATTACCGTCTCACGATCACTCGAGATAAAATTCCATGAAGTGATTCCAGTGAGCGTGGGTTGATTCCAAGACTCAGAACTTGTGAGCACTCATGAAGTGTTGTCTTATATCGTGACACCTACAACCAACTTCATGACAGTCTTACTTCATATCTACTTCCAACATATGACTGACTGTGGAAAATTTGAATAATATGTGAAACCACAAGATACCATTCTGGAAGTCAAAACATGCAAAAGAAATTATAGTAAACGATTGACAAAAGATAGGAACACTTTACTCATAAATAAACACAACTTTTATTCATCATCAATTGTCAATTACACTTTACAAATTTCATAATTTATCTAACTACTAAAATTTATATCATCCTTCAGCCCTATGCTCCGAGCATGCTGGAGATGCTTAACCCTACTCAGTCCCTTCGTGAGGGGATCTGCTGGGTTCTCATCCGATGATACCCTCTTTTCCACGAGGATTCCTTCTTCTATGCGATGTCTGATAAAATGATATTTTCTATCGATGTGTCTGGATCTCCCGTGATCCCTTGGTTCCTTGGCTAAGGAAACAACACTTTCACTATCACGGAAAATTTCCATGGGCTCCTTTATAGCTGGTACTACTCCAAGGTCTCCTATGAAGTTCTTCAGCCATATATCCTCCTTTGCTGCCTCGCTCGCTACTATATACTCTGATTCACAAGTGGAATCAGCCACTGTTTCCTGCTTGGAACTCTTCCAAGTGATTGCTCTTCCGTTTAGGGTGAAGACCCAACCCGACTGAGAGCGGAAATTATCCCTATCAGTCTGGAAACCAGCATCACAATACCCTACAACTCTCAAGTCATCACTCCCACCGAGGGTAAGGACCCAGTCCTTAGTCCTCCGTAGGTACTTGAGGATATTCTTTACCGCAGTCCAGTGAGCCTTGCCAGGGTTCCCCTGATACATGCTAACCATGCTCAAGGAAAAGGCTACATCAAGTCGAGTACAAGTCATATCATACATGATCGAGCCTACTGCCGAAGCATAAGGCACTCGACTCATTTCTGCTATCTCAGCCTCAGTACTAGGGCTTTGTGTCTTACTCAATCTGGCATTACTCTGGATGGGTAATTCTCCTTTCTTGGAGTTCTGCATGCAGACTATCTTCAACACCTTGTCCAAGTAGGTACTTTGACTAAGTCCAATTAGTCTTTTACTCTGGTTTCTCAAAATCCTTATCCCTAGAATATAGGCAGCTTCTCCTAGGTCCTTCATACAGAAACATTTCCCAAGCCAGGACTTAACTTCCTGTAGAGTGGGGATGTCATTTCCTATTAGTAGTATGTCATCCACATACAATACCAAAAAGCTAACTATACTCCCACTAGCCTTGACATACACACAAGATTCATCTTCACTCCTAGAAAAGCTAAATTCCTTGACTTTCTCATCAAAGCAAAGATTCCATCTGCGAGGTGCTTGCTTTAATCCATAAATGGATTTCTCAAGATTACACACTCTATTAGGGTACTTGTTACTGACAAAACCTTCTGGCTGACTCATGTAAACATCTTCAGTCAACTTTCCATTAAGGAAAGCGGTTTTGACATCCATTTGCCATATTTCATAATCATGAAATGCAGCTATGGCTAACATAACCCTAATAGACTTAATCTTAGCTACTGGAGAAAAAGTCTCATCATAATCCACTACAGAAGTTTGAGAGAAGCCCTTTGTAACCAGTCGAGCCTTATAAGTGTGTACATTACCATCCATGTCGGTCTTCTTCTTGAAGATCCATTTGCACCCTACAGTCTTACGACCTGGTACATTTTTGACCAAGTTCCAAACTTGATTGTCATACATGGATTGTATCTCGCTATCCATAGCCTCTTTTCCTTTAACAGACTCAGGGCCTGCCATGGCTTCCGCATAACTGTTAGGTTCATCCAGACCTACTAGTGTCTCATCACTAATAAGTGTCTCACCTTCCGCAATAATATGGAAACCATAGTAATGCTCAGGTGCATTCCTAACTCTCGTGGAATGCCTCAGAGGTACAGACTCGTCAATTGGCTCAACAGGAGTTTCCTCCTCAAGTTGAGGGCTAGGGTTTGAAGCTCCTTCACCACTTGAATCTTGAATTTCTTCAAGGTCAATTTGCCTCCCACTGTCTCCTTAGCTTATAAACTCTCTCTCTCTCTCTCTCTCTCTCTCAAGACTCCTCTTCTTGCTACAAAGACCACATTATCACTAGGTATGTAAAAGAGGTAAGCAAAGGATCTTTGTGGGTAGCCGGTGAAAATACACCTCTCACTTCGGGGTTCTAGCTTATCATGAGACTCGCGTCTCACAAAAGCCTCACAACCCCAAATCTTGATGTGGTCTAGTTTGGGTACTTTACCAGTCCACATCTCATGAGGAGTTTTGGCAACTTTCTTTGTAGGGACTAGATTAAGGATATGGGCGGCAGTCTCTAAGGCATACCCCCAAAATGAGATTGGTAGCGAAGCTCGAATCATCATGGAACGAACCATATCAAACAAGGTTCGATTACGCCTCTCAGCTACACAATTCAACTGTGGTGTCCTGGGAGGTGTCAATTGTGAGACTATCCCACATTCCCTAAGATAGTCAAGGAACTCTGAACTAAGATACTCACCACCTCGTTCGGATCGAAGCATCTTAATATTCCTGCCCAACTGATTCTCAACTTCCTGTTTAAATTCCTTAAACCTTTCGAAAGTCTATGACTTATGCTTGATTAAGTAGACATATCCATATCTACTGTAATCATCAGTAAAAGTCAATTAATAACGATTAGCATCCCTTGTGGCATGTTTGAATGGTCCACACACATCAGTGTGTACAAGGTCCAACAAACCTTCACCCCTCTCACAAGAACCTGTGAAGGGTGACTTTGTCATTTTTCCAAGTAAGCATGATTCGCAATTATCATCTGACTTTAGGTCAAATGACTCCAAGACTCCATCCTTTTGGAGTTTCCCTATGCGTTTCTTACTTATATGTCCAAGACGACAATGCCATAATGATGCTTTATCCAAGTTATTATTATTAAGAGAATCAATACAAAAAACATTATTTCCTAAGTTATCAACCACATATACAGTTTCATACACCCCATCACAAGGTAATGCTTTAAAATAAAGAATATTATTAAGGAAAGCATTAATCGAACCAACTTCATTATCAAATGAAAAGGTAAAACCTTGTTTATACAATGCATGAAAGGAAATAATATTTCTTGCCATTTCTGGCGAATAACAACATTTATTCAAATCTAAACTAAACCCACTACTTAGCGATAAAGTATAAACTCCAATCTTGGTGACAGGTGAAGCTTTCATGTTTCCCATGATCAAGTTTATTCTTCCTTGCTCCACATTCTCACTTCTTCTTAGTCCCTACAAATCAGAACAGATATGAATACCACAACCGGTATCAAGGACCCATGAGTTAGAATGGGGTGAGTTATTAGATAAGATGTAACGACCGAAAAATTCCAACCAATTTAAACTTTTCAAAAACAACCCGATTTCATTAATTTATTACAAAAAGGTTTTCAATACAAATTATTTAGAGTATTCCCAGAATCACATCACAACATAAACATGAGGAGCGGTACGATCACGCCTTCGCCTTGCCACGGTCTCCTGAAGAACCTGAAAAAACATTAAACCACAACTGTAAGCCCGAAAGCTTAGTAAGATATCCCCAAAATACCAACCACATATACCATACATGCATATCATGCCATATCATATCCGATCACAGAACAACCATGCATTTCGGGTCTACTGTGTGACTGGTCCGCCGCACCGGCCAACAGTCCACCTGGTCCACCCTCCGAGTCTAGCCATATACATCGAGTCTGCAGTGTGATTGGTCCGCCCGTACCGGGCCTTCAATCCACCTGGTCCACTCTCTGAGTCTACAGTATGACTGGTCCGCCCGCACCAGGCCTTCAGTCGGCCTGGTCCACTCTCCGAGCCTCGGCACGTCTGGTCCGCCCTCTTGGGGCCTACAGCCTATCCGGACTGCTCGCTGGGCCTTCGGGACAACCGGTCCGCCCTGGGTATCTTGGCCTACAACACAAAGCAGGACCCGCCTCAACCCAACTCCAGTCCAATCAACCATGTGCACATAAACATACAATCATATAACAATTCACAGTCAATAAGCCGATCAAACAGATCACATAACATATCATCATCCTAACCAGGATACCGACCTAACCGGTCACTAGCATAGCATCACCCTACATATCAAGATACCGACCTCAACCAGGTCTCTAACATACACCATCCTAACTACCAGGATGCAAACATATCAAAGCAATAACATAACAACAATACCCGGATCTCAATCCGATAAAGGGTCGGCCTTGGTGCCTTAGACCCTGTTGATATAGTGAGGATAACTCACCTCGCACTGCCGAAACTCTGAACTGAAGAAGCAGATTCTCGAATCATCGACTCACCGAAAATCCTGAACTAGCCAACATAGTACAAATAAACATTAGGCCAAGCACAATACTCTTCTAAGGGTAAATTGACCATTTTACCCCTAACTCAATCCGACCCAACACTAGGAAAGCTCCCAAGCCCACCAATGGCCCAAAGTCCAGAAGTCCAAAACAAAGCCCATTATTGGTCCAATTTACTAAATTGGGCCCACCTCACCAAATGGGCCTAAACTCATGATCCTTAACAACCAATGGGCCCAAAATACTCTAACCATAATATCCAGTCACGGCCCAAAATCCAGCAGCCCAAATAACAGCCCAATCCCTAAGGCCCAAAATGAAAAGCCCAATAGAGGGAGTACGTTGGGCATACCCTCCTCGGTACGCTGGGCGTACTTGCTGATTCGCAACAGGGGATCGGGGCACTGACTCGCTACGCGGGGCGTACTCACATGTTACGTGGGGCGTAACTTCGGTACTCATTAAGTCCCCATAACTTCTTAATGGCTTAAGCTCTTAAGCCCAAACTTCAGATCCCTAGGCCAAACATGCCTAAGATTCATAAAGTCTCAAACATTATCACTTGGGGCATCCATAAAGCTCTTAATCCAAGGTCTTAATCCATTAAGACCCACATATCTCACACAAGGAACAACCACAGCCCTTGGGACCTCATTTTTCTCACTCAAGACCTCTCCAAAGGTCTGAAAGGACAGATAATCTTGACCAACTCAAAACATGCATCAAAATGAGGACTTTTGGGACAAGAATGGTGTCAAAGCTTCACAACACATAGATCTACACAATATGAATGTCAAGCAAGAAGCTTTATACCTCAAATAGGCTCCAAAGGATGATGTCTTCCCAGATCTATAAGCTCCAGCCGTTTCTCTCCTTCCTTGACAACTTCTCCTTTCTTCCTTTATGCTCTCCTTTGCTAATCCAAGCTTTCCAAGACCAAACACACCCAAACAAGGAGGTGGGACGGCTATCTTAGGGTTTCTGAGGTTAAGGGAGAGCTTATGGAGGCTAGGGTATGCACCAACATGTTCCTTATATAGTGGCTGACCCTAAATTTAGGGTTTTAGAACTCTGAGAGTACGATGGGCATACCTTTAGTACGCTAGGTGTACTCAACCTTGCACCCGCGTCACTTACTCCATTACGCTGGGCGTAATCCCAGCTTACGCTAGGCGTACTCGGCGAGTCCCCAAACTTCATACTTGGCCCTCATTATTCCACTTTTCCCACAAGAAGATCAAAATACCACTTCTCTTACATCCCGGGGACTCACAATTAGGTACTCTTAGGAACGGGGCGTTACATAAGATAGTGTAAATACCTACATGGTTGGGTTTGACTTTCCCATCCTTCACATCTTGCTGGTACTTTGGACAGTTCCGCTTCTAATGTGACTTTTCATGGCAATAGAAGCATTCAGCCTCTTTTGGGTCAGAAGAAGGAGTGATGAAACCTTTCTTGGTTCCACTTGAAGAAGTGCCTTCAAGGGTCCTAGCCTTGGTACCCTTCTAAGAACTCTTTCTCTTCTTCCCTCGTCCTTTCCCGATGGCCAAGACAGGGGTGGAGTTGGTAGGAGTAGAAGTAATAACAACCGCCTTACCCTTAAGACCACTTTCCGCGATCTTTAGGAGTCCTTGAAGTTTGCTGAGAGTGACCTATTCCTTGTTCATGTGGTATGTCATGCGGAATTGATCATAACATGAAGGCAAGGAGTGCTAAATGATATATATTTCAAGCTCCTCGGGGAAGTTCACGTTAAGCTTCAGCAAACGGTCCACAAATCTTTGCATTTTCTGCATGTGGCCCGTGATGGGTTCACCATCCTTCATTCGGGTTGTTATCATGGAGGAGATGAATTCATACCTCTCTTGTCTTGCACTTTGATGGTATCTTTCCATCAAATATTGGTGCATTTGCATTTCAAAAGGGTAGACGCCCTCGTAGGACTTTTGGAGGTCGGCTTTCATAGTGGCCATCATGATGCATGCCACCTTGGTGGCATCCCTTTCATGTGCCCTAAAGTCAGCGATCTCTTGAGGAGTAGCAACTGTCTCATCAATCTCCTTAAGCTCCTTATCGAGGACATATTCTTTGTCCTCGTTGCGGGTAATCATTCGGATGTTTCTGATCCATTCATTAAAGTTGGATCCATAAAAAGTTGACTTTCCCACACAAGTTCATTAGAGAAAAGGAGCCATTAGGATTAGAGCCAGAAGCAGCAGTGTTTGCAGACAGCTGAAAAGAAGAAAAGTTTAGTTTAGAAATAGTGATAGTCCTTAATAAAACACCCAAATGTAGTATTAAGGCTAGGACCCAATCACAATATATTATACTTAGAAGAGGTATGTCGTAATCTAAGTAATAACATATTTGAAAGGTAGGTGAATGACGATTCACCAATTTCCACCAAAGACGAAATATTAAAAATATTTAATTTGGTTCTTAGAAACTCCTATTCTTTTGAGATTCAATGAACTTTTGAAAGGCATGTTTCAATCTCGAGTGTGCTCTCCAAGTTTTGTGACTGGGATGTCTAGGATCACAAAACGAGGTGTGAAGTAACCATGCAAATTACTTGGTACCTTTAATGTATTACCCTTCAACTAATGTGCCGGTTAACCACACACGCTCCATCGATACAATGATAAACATTAAGTCACCCTTTACCTATCTGGTTAAGTTCAAGTTAGTGTGCTGGTTAACCACACACGCTCCACTAACGACTTAGACAAATTGTAAAGTGTAATTTCATGGATTAGCACCTTATTCACATTTTTCCTAAAGTAACTAAGATTGGGAATTTAATAAAACATTTAGTTACTTTATAATTATCATTATACTTTTAATGAGAATTTATAAGTCCTTGTCCTACCCGTTTGGATAACGAACCTCCACCAGTCAAGCAAGCGGTGGGTGAGAGTGGACACCCATTAAGTTGCCATTTTATAGGCAACAACCTTATACCCACCTTATATACTGGCTTCGTGAATGAGGCGTACTAGCGGTAAGACGACTTTGATCTTATACACACACACACACACACACACACACACACACACACATATATATATATATATATATATATATATATATTATTTTATAACTTATAATATTATAAGTATAAGGAATTTTGACTTTTAAAATTCTAAGGGTTGGAACTAAAGTTTTAATATAACTTTACTTGTTCCAAAACTTGAGGGCAAGTTTTGTAAACTTTCAAACTTTTCATTTCTTGTAACTTATGAGTTAATTAGAGTATTAAAAACGAAGACTCTTCATTTTTATAACCCATGTGTTCGTTTAATGGTTTTTAAAACAAAGTGACTTTTGGTTTTCCATAACTTGAGGACAAGTTATGGACTCCATTAGAACACATAATGATCATGAATTAATCTACCACATAGGTTACAAATAATTCCTATGATCATCTAATATCATAAGATCAAGAACATGAATATGAACACTTTCATGAATGAAAAATTACACTTAAAATTTGTAATTTTGATAATTTGTCATTGTAAATGGATTAACATGAACATTACACCAACTAAAACAAGTTTTAAAACACCAAAACAGTTTAGGGTAATGTTCCTAGTCCATTTCCAGCAACAAAAACCGAAATTCTGAAAACTGCAACCTCTACTCGTCGAGTGCATGAACAGACTCGACGAGTAGCTTGCATTTGGTCATGGACTCGTCGAGTCCTCCGATGGACTCGGCGAGTTCATACGGGCAGAAAGCAGAAAACTCGATTTTTTTCAAGCAGTTTGCACAAAAATCAGACAAGCAAGCCTAGGCTCTGATACCACTGATGGGTTTTGAGCATTCTAACACTTCCTAAGTGTACATGCAACCCTAATAACCTTGGATCTATGTTTGTCTAATAATCATTCAAAGTTGTTTTCCAAGGTTATGAACCTATCTAGTGTAACAACGTAAAATTTCCAATTTAATTTTTAATTTTTAAACCACAAAATGTATATCATATCATAATCTCAAATCCAAAACAACAGTGTTTTCAAAACAAATCCCAAGATCTCTCTAATGTGAACTCCATCGGTGTGGGTGTGTACGAGTCAGGTCGTCGCCTTCCCACGGTCCTCGCTGGTACCTGAGACATCAAACACAACAACTGTAAGTAGAAATGCTTAGTGAGTTCCCCAAAATACCACATACCACAACTACGCCACTCGAGGCTAAACCCGACCCTCCGGTCAAGATGTCTCAGCGGGACCCTCCAGTCCCGCAGCTCGTCAGACCCTCCAGTCCAGTCATAGCTCATTGGGCCCTCTGGCCCGGTCTGAATCGTTGGACCCTCCTGTCCGGTCTATATAATCATACAGCATACAAATAACACATAGCATGAATTCTCTAATATAACACATAAACTCATATATAGCGTAGAAGACCCTCTGGTCAACTTAGAATACCACTCAAGGTGACGTATGGTGAGATGACTCACCTTGTGGAAAGTCTAGAATCTCACGTGCTCGCTATCTCCGAATCCCAAACGAAGACTCAACCTCGCCTAATCATAAGAATATTATTTCAATTAATATAGACCTCCACCACTAGACTTTACCTCTTATTAACATTCCTCAGAGGGGTAAAAGACCATTTTACCCTCCCTTGACTCAAAGTCCACATGTTGACCAAAACCCTAAAAGTCAGCAAAAGTCAACATCTTTAGTACGCGGGGCGTACAGACTGATGTACGCGGGACGTACATCGCCAACTCAATAGACGGGGTCTCCACCCAGTACGCTGCATGTACTGGGAGTTATGCCCAGCGTAACAGTCGGATCCAGACACACTTCATTTCTGGTCTTAATCGGTTAAGCCACTACTTCAACTTCTAGATCCGGCCTCATTTAAGCATCCTTACTCATAAAGTCGGAACCTTTAAGCCTTGGCATGGCTGTAAAGGCCCTTACACTCCTTAACACCTTTCCATTTCAACTCAAGGATCTAGATCTCATGCATGGCTAATCATTCACGTCCAAGATTACATTTTTAAGGATCTACAAATCAAATGGACCAGAAATATGATGGATCTAAGCTAATGGAGACCACTTGCTTATAAAGTTTCCACCTTTGGGACCAAACCCTAGAAAATGGTCCATAAAGCAAACCACTAGATCTACAAGTCAAGGTCCGAACTTTTTACCTTAGAAAGAAGCTCCAACCTTTTCTAAGCCCAGATTTATACTTGAACACCAGCTTCTGGCCTTCACAATGGACTCTTCATCTCCTTTGCTACCTTGAAATGACACCGCCAAGCTTAGAACAGTCACAAAAGGGCTAAGAACGAAGGAACACTCTTTTAGGGTTTCTTTCTGAGGGATGGTGGCTGAGGAACCAAGCCATCTCATTCCTTTTATAGCCAACAACTCAAATTAGGGTTTTGGGTCTGGACCGATTACGCCCGGCGTAACCTTGGGTACGCCCAGCGTACCCAATGATGACGTGTTTAAATGAGGCGCACGAGTACGCGCAGCGTACTCCTTGTACGCCCAGCGTACTCGCCCAACACAAAGGCCCTAAAATGACAACAATTTAAGATGAAGGGCTAAATAAAAGGGTACCTGGATTTCGGGCTGTTACAATTCTCCCCCACTAGAACCAGACTTCGCCCTCGAAGTCTCATGCTACGAACAACTTCGGGTGCTGCTCCCGCATCTCCGAATCCGGCTCCCAGGTCAGCTCGGACCCCTTCCGATCTTGCCACTGGACCTGAACCAGGGGTACTTCCTTGTTCCTCAGAACCTTGATCCTCCGATCCAAAATCGCAATCGGCTTCTCGACATAATTCAGACTTGCGTCCACCTGGATGTCCTCCAACGGTACCACTGCCGACTCGTCGGCAATACACTTCCTCAGTTGCGACAAATGGAAGGTATCATGAATTTGGTCCAACTCCGCAGGTAGCTCTAGGCGATATGCTACCTTGCCCACCCTCGCGATTACCCTAAACGGCCCAATATACCGGGTCCCCAGCTTGCCCTTCTTCCTGAATCGGATCACTCCTTTCCAAGGAGATACCTTCAGGAGTACGAAATCATCGACCTGGAACTCGAGCTCAGATCATCCCAGCTCCCGCTGAAATCCAACACACATGCTCGTAGCATGTCCTCGAGCGTCTGAATCGTCCGCTCACTTTTCCCGTCAGTCTGTGGGTGATATGCGGTACTAAAATGCAGCCTCATACCCAACTCCTCGTGAAATTTCTTCCAGAATCTGGAAGTCAAACGCACATCTCGGTTTGGCACGATCGAGATGGGTACTCCATGTCGCGATACCACCTCCCTCACGTATAGCTCTGCCAATCTTTCCGCAGAAGAACTCTCACTAATAGCGAGAAAGTGGGCGCTCTTCGTCAATCGGTCCACTATCACCCATATCGCGTCGACACCCCTTGCCGTTCTCGGCAATTTGGTGATGAAATCCATGGATATCTGCTCCCACTTCCACTTCGGAATCTCAAGTGGCTGCAGCTTATCATGCGGTTTCTAGTGCTCGGCCTTAACCCTACGACAGGTTAGGCATCTCTTAACGAACCACGCCACATCCCTCTTCATACAGGGCCACCAATACTCCTTCTTCAGATCCAGATACATCTTAGTGGCCCCGGGATGGATAGAAAACTTCGATCTGTGCGCCTCCTCCATCAAGATAGTACGCGTCCCGCCCACAAACGGTACCCAAATCCGACCCTGAAAGGTCATAAGCCCTCGGCTATCGGTAACAAACCCTAACACCTGCCCGATAACTCGCTCTCTCTTACGGTTCTCCGGTCTCACTGCCTCGGCCTGGGCCTCTATGATGGTATCCAATACCGGAGTCATCATCGTCAACCTCATACAAATATCCCGCATCGGGGCACCCTCTGCCCTACGACTCAGGGAGTCAGCTACCACATTAGCCTTGCCCGGGTGGTACAGGATCTCGCAATCATAATCCTTTACCACATCCAACCATCTCCTCTGCCACATGTTCAGATTGGTCTGATCCATCAAATACTTCAAGCTCTTGTGGTCAGTGTATATCGTACACCGAACCCCATACAGATAGTGACGCCTGATCTTGAGGGCGAACACCAAAGCCCCCAACTCCAGATCGTGGGTGGGATATCTCGTCTCATGAGGCTTCAACTGCCTCGGTGCATACGCGATCACATGCCCTCTCTGCATCAACACTGCTCCCAACCTCGATATCGATGCATCACAGTACACCACGAAATCCTCCATCCCTTCCGGTAGTGCGAGCATGGGAGCTTCGCACAATCTCTGGCGAAGGGTCTCAAACGAGGTCTGCTGCTCTGGACCCCATGAGAAAGTAACACCCTTCCGGGTCAACTTGGTAAGTGGCACGGCGATCTTGGAGAAATCTCTGATAAATCTCCGATAGTAGCTTGCCAGCCCTAAGATGCTCCTGATCTCCGTAGGTGACCTCGGCACCTCCCAACTCATCATAGCCTCAATCTTGGCTGGGTCAACCAATATCCCATTCTGGTTAACGAGACGCCCTAAGAACTGGACCTCTCGTAACCACAAATCGCACTTGGAGAATTTGGCGAAGAGCCTCTCCGATCTCAGAATTCCGAGGAGCTCCCTCAAATGTTCCTCATGCTTCTCTCTCGTCCTCGAATACACCAGGATGTCATCAATGAATACAATTACCGAACGATCCAACATCGGCCTACACACCCTGTTCATGAGATCCATGAACGCTGCTGGTGCATTGGTGAGCCCGAATGGCATCACCATGAACTCGTAATGCCTGTAACGAGTCCTAAACGCCGTCTTCTGGATATCCTCATCCCGAACTCTCATCTGGTGATATCCCGACCTCAAGTCTATCTTGGAGAACCAAGACGCCCCCTGCAACTGATCGAATAGATCATCGATCCTTGATAACGGATAACGGTTCTTGACCGTCAACTTGTTCAACTCCCAGTAATCAATGCACATCCAGTGTGAACCATCCTTTTTCTTGACAAAAAGGATCGGTGCTCCCCAGGGAGAGCTACTGGGACGGATGAACCCTTTCCCCAACAGCTCTTGCAGCTGTGAGGATAACTCCTGCATCTCTGGTGGTGCTAGCCGATATGGCGCCTTAGCGATAGGCGCAGCCCCGGGAATCAAATCGATACAAAACTCCACGTGCCTCTTGGGAGGCACACCCGGCAACTCCTCGTGGAACATGTCCGGAAACTCATGCACTATCGGCACCTCATCCACTGAACTTGGCCTCCTAGAGGCCTCTCGTACATCTGTCACATAGGCTACGAACCCCTTGCAGCCCTGCTGCAAACTCCGCCTCGCTCTGGCAGCCGAACAGAATACCGAACCACCACGAGTCCCCTCGCCATAAACTGTCAGCACTCCCCCACTAGGATCTCGGATCGTCACCAATTGACGCTCGCAATCTATGACAGCCCCGAAACGGCTCAACCAATCCATGCCTACTATAACACAAACATCCCTCATAGCAATCGGAATCAAATCAATCGGAAAATCCACCCCGAAGATCTCCAGCACGCATCCACGTATCACCTCGGTAGCACATACCTCACACTCATCTGCTATGGAAACCCGCAGAGGTCGACTCAACGCCTCTCTCAGAAGACTAATGTGTCGACTAAAAGTCACAGATATGAAAGACCGACTCGCACCCGAGTCGAACAACACTAATGCAGGTACAGAACTCACAAGAAAAGTACCTACGCATAACACATAGCAATTACAATAGCATAAACTCAACATAAAATAGATAAAGATTACATACTTGCCACGACGTCAGGCGCTGCGCAGACCTCCTCCGCAATCAACTGGAAGGCTCTCCCCCTTGCCTTCGGTGCTTCGGCCTTCACTGGCCGGGTCTCTGTAGATCGAACCGCAGGTGCAGATCCGTGTACTGACCTCTGAAGCTAAGGGCACTCGGCCTTCCGATGGCCGGTCTGGTTGCAATGAAAGCAAACCAAGAACCCCTAAGGACAATCCCTCGCAAAATGTCCTTCCTTCCCACACTTGTAGCATACCCCAGTCTTGCACGACCCATCATGGCTCTTGTCGCACTTCCCATAAGTGCGGCCCCTCGAACTACCCGTCCTCGAATCAGTGGGCTTTGCCCGCTTAGCGGCCGGCTGCGACTGCGCTGGTCGCCGATCACCCCTCTAAGACTCGGTCTCCTCCCTCGCCTGTGTCTCAAGCTCAATCTCTCGCTTCCGGGCATTTTCCTGGAGCTCGGCAAATGTCTGGTAAGTTGAGTTCACCACGAACTCACGGATGTCCCTCCTCAGAATACTCAGATAACGGCTCATGCGAGCCTACTCCGTGGACACTAGTTCCGGGCAAAACAGCGCCCGCTCATGAAACATCCTCATAATCACTGTCACCGACTCAGTCCCCTGCTTGAGGGTCAGAAACTCTTGAGCTAAACGTTCCCTCTCCACCTGGGGAACATACTCGTCACGAAACATCGCAGTAAACCTCTCCCAGGTCACTGCATTCAGCTCAGCTGTCGAATAGCTCGCGGTGACAAACTTCCACCAGTCCTTCGCCCCCAAGCGAAGCTGGTTGATTGCGAACCGCACCCTCAAGTGCTCCGGACACGAGCACGTATAGAAACACCCCTCTATATCGGAGATCCACCTCATAGCGGTGATCGGATCCTGTGTACCATCGAACTCTGGTGGTTTCGTGTTGCAGAACTCTCGGTACAGCAACGAATCACCACCCTGGGGTCTCGCAGCAGCAACAGCTGCTGTGGCTGCAGCAACAACAGCATCAGTCAAGGCAGCGTAACGCTCGTCAAACATCTCGATCAGTGTGTGTGACAACCCGATATTTCAACTCTTTGTAATGACCTAAAAGGTCAAGTATTGTAACCACTTTTGAGTAATAAAATTTAACTTTCATAATAAAATGTCCAAATAGTTCTATTTAAATTCCTTCTATGTTTAAATGTCTTTAAACCATGATCTTACGTAAAAAGAATGCCCAAATCCGACTTCGTATATTGAAGTTATGATTTTTCCAAGTTCAGTTTAGCAACAGACAGCTAAAAACTCGAATCGGAGATCGAGCGACTTTTGGCCGGAATGACCTAAACGAGAATCGAAGGTCTCGACAATGGTATTTCAGCGGTAAAAAGTCTGGCAAAAACCGACATCAAATAAAGAAGTTATAAATTTTTGAAGAAATTCCTTAAACACGATGAGTTATAAAATAAATAATAAAAATAATTTTGGAATTTTCCAACGGAGTCTAAACGAAAGTTGTAGAGCGTAGTCTCACCTACGCGGGGATATAAAGACCATCGAAAACGGAGTTCGTATGAAGAAGATATGAATTTTTGAAGTTTATTAAATAAATTATATATTTATTTAATTCAAAAATCAAGCATTATCCGAAGAGGAGTCAGCGTCCTCATCCGAGGTACGCCCTGCGTACCCGAGGGCCTTGGCCTCTGATCATCCACGTCGCCCTATGCGAGGCTACCGACCCGTCCGACCCGCCCGTCCGACCGACCCGTCCGACCCGCCGTCCCATCCGACCCGCCAGACTGATCCGTCCCATCCGAAGCCGAGGCAGTCGAGGCTTCAGTCATGCATGACATACGCGTACGCGTTGCGTACGAGCGTACGCCCCGCGTACGAGGCTTCTTAGATCCCCCTATAAATAGCATGCGAAGGCTTCCGAAAAAGAGGCTCATTTCTCTCCTTTCTCTCACGATATTGCCTTGTTTTCCGTGCCCGTTCAAACCCGAAGCTCTGGTCTTTTTGCTCAAGTCCTGAGGGTCGATTTTACTCCCGAGATTCCCGAGAATCCCGAGAAAAATCCGTTTCCCGAGACGAAACTCTGCCCGGTTTTCCATCTCGCTATCTTCAAACTTTCAAGTGAGTTCATACCCCTTAATTTACCTTTTAAATGTTCTATAAACTCTTTTACATGCTTTCAAGGGGGGGATTACAAGTAAAACACACGAGTATTATCGTGTGTTACATAAAGAACTCTTTTATATGTTGTTATATATCCAAATCACATGCGATTTACAAACTTTATAAGGAACTTTCATATATATAACATATGTTAAAATAGCATTCTATCTTTTGAAATATAAATTGTCGTAATGCATGCATAAACTAAACTTTTCTTAGATTATATGTATACTTGTCTATCTTGGACTCTACACCAAAAATCTATGCTTTCATAACAAATGATTCCTTTTTCTAGGTATTTCTAAACAAACGAGACACACTTTTAGAAAACTATAATAGGTATAGTTTTACGAACAAATTTCTAACTCTTATGTACTAGAAACATGAATTTCAAGAAGTCACTTTCGTATACAAGAACAAAGGTAACATTTTAACAAGTAGATCTGTTTTTATACCACGGTTTTGTGAGACACTAACTTCATGTACGTTCGAGTACACATTTGAAGTCCTGTATTATATACCAGAATCCCTTGGAGGGGGAGCATGGTGTTTGTGTATAGATCTATACGGGCTTGACAACCCGCGCCCTGACTGTTAGCTGCAGTCCACCGTTTGGGGTGACAAACGTCATAACATTCCAACACCTGAAGAACGTTGTGTATAGGCATTCCGAGTCAATAGTATGGTTATAAAACTCACATGGGGTATTAAAAATGCATTGATTTACAAGGTTTTCAAACACATTGGTTATTTTACACTTACATACATTTTTAGAAACAAACATTGGTCTTGAGTGAAGGCTACTTTCATACTAGTAGAAAATATAGGATTTTCTAAACACAAACAAACAAAGACAAAACATCTCATTTCATACAAACATTGTCACTTAAATACTTATGAAACTCACCAGCTTAAATGTTGATCTACTCTTTCAAAATTACTTATATGTCCCAGGAAATCGGTAATTTCAGGTATTCATTATGCTTTTGATGAAGGGATGTTGCGGCGCCAATTTAATCTCGTATTTAGACATCATATTGTAATTGGTTTTGAACATGTAACTTTTGACAAATGTAAACTTTCAATTATATATATGATGGTTGTATTGCTTTCTTTACTATGTATTCATTTGTTACGTTACCACATGAAGTCATCCGCCCCCGAACGTTTCCGCCGTTCAGGTTTGGGGGTGTGACAGATTGGTATCAGAGAAATGTTTATAGTGAACTAAGTATATCGAACCACATAAGATATACAAACTATAAATGCTTAAGGGACTAATACTCTCTGACAAAACAAATTTTCTTTTTACGCTTGAGCAGCATTGCGTTCAACTTGAATTGATAGTTCATTTAAGTACAATTACATGCATACCACAAATTATTTTCATGTTATCTAACTATACAAGTATTTAGACAAGTTGACACTACGATTGAGACTCGATATATGTAATCAGATTTTGGACAAATATAGCGTGATCAACTATATTTGCCCGAGATTGGACCAACGTATATCGAGGAATGATCGTAGTAAGCAACAAGTCAAAACTTACCAAACCATTACTAGAATCAAACACAAGAATTTAAATACTATAGGAGTATTTGCTATCTAAACTAGTTTAACTTACATGTTTTGCATGTTGCGACTTTATTCCATTCTTATAACCCTATTTCTCGTACAGTCAAATGGCTGGATTTCACCACCCTGGCGACCCCTACTTTCCCAACCAAGGCAACGGAGGATGGATCGAAGATGATCCCGAAGAGGACGCGGAACCCATAGAAGTGGGTGATGACTCCGGTACCGACTCAGAGCCGAAGTTATCGATCCACCACCCATTCAACCTCCCGTCTTCGTAAGGAACTTTCAAGGACCGACTCCCGTCTGGGGAAGTCACCTCCACCATTGGATCCAACAGCAAAACCTACGCCCTCCCTACGGCATGTGCCGGGACTTCTATGATGTCCGCGGCGGAGGTTCGGCTGATCGAGCACTTTCAGTAATGGTGGGTAAGTTAGCCAATCAGTCCTATCAGTCTGGAGTTCAAGCTAGTCGACTCCGGGATGTCAACGTGGAAGTGCAGGTTCACACTTCTGACATCCGTAGGCTGGACAAGATACAAGACAATGCTCAACTCCAAACCGAAGCATTTCAAGCGCAAATGATTGCAGCCCTCGCCGAACTGAGGGAACAACAAGCCGCTTTTGATAGGCGTCTAATGGAGTCGAAGCAATCAGATGCGGAGTCAAGCTCCAAGCGCAACCTACGTCGCAAGTAGTGCTTGTCAAGGACTCAAATTTTGTTATAGCTTAGGACATCGGCTAAAAGTCTTTAAATTTCTCGAACTTTGTAATTGGAGACCCTTTTAGGGGTCAAATTTTCATGATCGTTGTAACAACTTTTATATTAATATAAGTGACACTATTATTACTATGTTAAGTATTTCGTTCAAACCTTGAAAGGTCTTTGTGAAACCAAATACTTGTTTCATACCTTCAGTCTTACAAATAACTTTCATTCTTCTATTTTAAGACTCATACTATCATCTGTTGTTGAACTATAGCGATTTAGTTCATAAGACACATACATTTTCTATTCTATGAAATTCTTATCCTTGTCTTTTCAACCTATAGTTGAAGGATGCCTCCGCGTAGGAATCCAAGGCGAAACAACGGTGGGGAAGCACCTGTACCACCACCACCTCCACCACCTCAATTTGATGCTGTTATGTTCCAAGCAGCAGTCACCGCAGCGGTGGCAGCTGCCATGTCACAGATCAATAACTCGAGTACTAATGGCTCGGGATCTGGCACACACCCATCCAACCATGGAGAGAGTCATGGACCACCTCGAGAATGCACCTATAAGGACTTCACTAATTCCAAACCCCGGATGTTTTATGGAACTGGTGGTGTGATGGCCCTAAGGCAGTGGATTGAAAGGACGGAGGCAGTCTTTGAAATCTGCTCCTGTCCCGAGCACAGCAAAGTCAAATTTGCAACTTTCACCCTAATTGATAAAGCTTTAACTTGGTGGAATGGCCACGTTAAAGTACTTACCCTAATCGTGGCAAACTCCATAAGCTGGGAGAGCCTGAAAGCCATGATGATGAGAGAATACTGCCCACGGGGAGAGATTCAAAAGCTCGAACGCGAACTATGGACTCTCGGAATGGTTGGTACCGACATCGCTACTTAGACCAACAGATTTTGCGAGTTGGCAATCCTTTGTCCATATATGATTGTGTAACAGCCCAAAATCTCAAGTATTATTAAGTTGCATTTTGGGGGTGTTTTAAAGGGGAGACTCGACGAGTTGGAGTCAGACTCGCCGAGTAGGGTCGCAGGTTTGGTCGCGGGTTCACGACTGGACTCGACGAGTCCAAATATGGACTCGGCGAGTCGACGCTGTTCAGCGGAAACCCTAGCCGTTCAGTTTGAATCGTATATAACGCCTCTTAGGCCGTCATTTTCCGTCTTTTGATCGATTGAAAGGAACCCTAATCGTTGTGGACGTCTAGGGCAGGAGAGAAAGCTATTGGAACTTGGAGGAACGTGTTAGACAAGAAGAAGAAGAAATTGGCCAAAGGAATATCAAGGAGGATCGAGTCCTGAGGTTTGGGGAACACAAAGGGAACGTTCTCAGGTAATACTCGGATCAATTCTGTTAGTTAATGTGTTTATGGACCTAGGGTTTATGAAAAACCCATTTAGTGATTAGATGGGTTATTATGTTATTACCCAGATGTTATACCCTCAGTAATGAGATGTTTAGAAGTCCAGAGAGTCCCATGGTTGTATATCTTGGGACCATACGTAATTCAGGAAGCAGTTGCTCGTCTGCATGGCATGGACTCGCCGAGTTGTTCTTCAGACTCGGCGAGTAGCTTGAAGATTTACTGGGACTCGCCGAGTTGTTCTTCAGACTCGGCGAGTGGAGTCGGGGTGGCCCCGCGATTCTTTCAAGGGTAACTCGTCGGGTCGAGGAGGGTACTCGACGAGTAGATAAGGAATCTCAGAAAGTTGAAAGACGTTTAGACTCGCCGAGTCGCCATGGTACTCGCCGAGTCCGGTCGAGCTGACCGTTGACCGTTGACCAGAGTTGACCTAAGTCTGACTTCTTAGGGATAGTCACCCTTAGAAGTTATAAGTGTTAATGAGATATGTGATGTTATAGGAAGGTTGTAGCTTGTCGGATTGTGCACGAGTGATTTCAGGAGTTGCTAGCTTTCAGCATTTACGAGGTGAGTCTTCTCACTATACTGTACCCGGAAGGGTTTGACTGTGTGACCGGAAGGTCGGATATGTTATGTGATATGCATGCTATATGTGGTAAGTTATTTGTTATATGTGCTATGTATGATATGTGGGCCGGAAGGCAATATGTTATGGGCCGGAAGGCAATTATACTATGGGCCGGAAGGCGTTGTATTGAGGACCGGAAGGTCAGGGCCTGGAAAGGCGTATGTGCGTAAGTTGTATATTGGGGAACTCACTAAGCTTCGTGCTTACAGTATTTATGTTATGTTGTTTCAGGTTCTTTCAGTAACGCGGAATGGCATCGGCTCGATTGTACACACCGAGGAAAGAGTTGTATTTTGGAGGATCCTGGTTGTCTATTCAAATGAAAATGGAGCTATGTTTTGTAATTCGAATATGAATAAGATTTTAAACAAGTGTTTTAATATTAAATTGATTATTTAAATGAAAAATTTTGCTTTGAAAATTCACGGTGTTACAATTGGTATCAGAGCCTTGGTTTGAGGGATTCGGACGCGCCTACGGGTGAGTCTGGACTCAAACTGAGGAATTAAGAAAAGGTTTTCAAATAAATAGTTTTCTAAAAGTGAATAAGAGTTCAAAGAGAAAGCAAGAAAGAGCAGTGTGTACAATCAGCCAGAGCCAAACGGTGATTTCCCAAAATACCCTTACTTTTGTATTATGAAATATCTATTATGCACTTTATGAGACATTATTGCATGCTAGAGACAGGCTAGGTATTTCACATCTTAGGACTAGAGTGGCCTGATTTGTGATGCCTTAGTCTAGGGTTTGCTGTTATATGTGCGTTATGCTTTTGTGTGTATGTGATGAGTGAGAGTATCTAGTTAGAACGCACAAGGGGTAAAGCTACGGGGTACAGAGGTACTTCCGAGGATGAGCCGAGAAGGTGGAGCTACCACAGATGGGGAGTCCTATGTATGCTTCAATGCTCGAATGCTGCTTGCTTTGTGCTTTGTGGAGTTATCGATGATGGGAGTCAGCTACTAAGTGAGTATGACGATACTCAGGAGGTAGAGGGCTGGCATCATTAGGAACTCTTCAGCAGCTGATAGCAAAGAAGTGGGAGGACAGCGGAAGGGACTAGGGAGTAAACCTAGCCAGATGAGTGCGCTGGTAGAGTAGAGGATTTTGCTGAAAGCGAGCACGCGCGATGAGATGGGTGAAAGAGCAGGTTTATCAGCTACTTAAGAACTCTGGGATGGTCCGTGTGGAAAGTATGGGTAGATGTGGCAGGTAGTATGGGCCCGTACTACTGAAAGCAGAGGACCCATACTTGATACAGGGGGCATTCTGAAGGTCCTAAGGAACAGATTGAGGGGTGATGTTATGGTTCGGATACCATACATCGGAGCGGATACAGAGTGATGTTATGGTCCGGGCACCATACATCGGAACAGATTGAGATAGATGTTGTGGTCCGAGTGCTATACACTGGAGCAGATTGAGGAGTGGTGCTATGGTTCAGGTACCATACACTGAAGCATGTTGAGGAGGGATGTCATGGGGTGAGTACCATGGTTCGTAGTGGATGATGCTTGTGGCTATCTTGTTATCCGGTTATGACCGATGAGGTAGAGATTGGACGCTATGGGTTTCAGGCCTGTAGACCATGATTGAGTACGGAGAGGCGTTCCTCGAGGGGAAAGTCGAGTGCCTATCAGAGTATTTTGGTAAGAGTCAAAGACAGGGGAGAATTTCAGTTGAGTCGAGCAATCAGACGACAGAGGAGAGGTCACCTTTTGGGTGAGTAGTGTCATTTATGCTCGTGTGCAAGACGCGAGAGGTCTGGTGTTTCAGTTCTGGATTTGGGAGTACACCCTGCAGGTAGTTATCGATAATGACTTCCCTCAGAGCATCAGGTAGCGGGTGTACCGCGAGACAGGGATTTACCGTGAACAGACAGTCAGTTGGGGCTGAGGTAGTCGAGAACCACACCACACCTAATTGAGAATAACAGGTTGGGTTATAGTGGTAGCAGTGAAGAGTTCAAACGAGTTTTGCAGTGCGGAGAGTTGTCGTCTATGTTGAGAGTGAGTCCCTGTTCTTGGGACAAATCCGGCGTTGGATACGGATTAATGAGTTGAGATGAGAGGAACGATGATGATGCGGTGAATTCTACGAGCCAGATATGTTATCGAGCAGTGCAGGTGCTTAGTATTAGATCAGTATGGGATTTGGAACGATTAGAGGCAGCCGTGATGAGAAGTTCCTGGAGAGTTAGCTAGAGGTTCAGAGTATAGGGGATTGATTGACTTCATATGGGGAAGGACTATCGGGTGTTGCACAGCACTTTTCTGGAGCAGATACGACTTCGCTGGTGAAGGATAGTCGTGGGTTGATTGTATACTAATTGGTGTTGGTTCGAACCTTAGTGGGGGAGAACCGGGTGCAGTATGTAAGAAAGCAAGAATTGTCAAGAGTAGTAATAAGTGGAGTATAGAGATGCAGTAGGAAATCATGAGACCATAGGTGTCGATGATCGAGTAAAAAGGGGTTACATCGGAGCTTGCGGGTCCGGTGGTGCATGCCGCAAGTGCAGAAAGGAGGGGCACTGTGCACGGGATTGTTGGCAGTCAGTGCCAATTCGGGATTTGAGGAGGACAGGATGAAGCGGAGCCCCAGAGGGCTCAGGGTCGTGTTTATCTGCGTGCGACAGAGGGAGACGGAGCAGTGCCGGAGGCAGCTGCAGGTATGATGCTTTCATGATGTCTTAATTGTCTTGCATTGATTTGGCGTATTGTTTGTGCTGGTATCTTGTATGGATTTCGATGCGGTATTCGTTGTTTCGCGGGTCTGGCATGGTTATGGATTGGTGCTTCAGGTTTTCGCTTTGGCATTCGTTATTCCCTGATGGTTGGGTATGGTTATAATTGGTGTTTTAGTGTCAGTAGTCTTGTGCGGCTTTCGATGTGGTGTTCATCCTTTGGGCAGATTGTGAGTTTGGTTATGGGTTATTGTCGAGGATTCCTTTGGTTATCGTTCGTGGGGGTTGTTAGGGGAGATGCGGCACTGGGTTGATTGTCGGGTAGCATCTACAGTCGTGGAGTGGATGATTGAAGGACTAGATTCTTGTGAGTGGGTTGATCAGGGAGGAGGTGTGTTTTGCTGAGGATTGCTTGTGCTTGTGGGAAGCAGTCAGTGTGTAAATGTTCTCTTTGTACAGGATTGTTCTGTAAGGTCGTTAATGACGATCGGTGGCAGTTAGTCAGTGTTTTAGTGGGGAAGAATTAGAAAATTCTCCGGGAGATCGATGAGTAGGTGAGGGTGCTTAGCTGTTGGGATTCAACAGTGTTTGTCAGCGCAGAGTATAGGCCGACGAGAGCGAGTGTCGGGTATGCGGGGCGGGATACAGACCTAGGGCATTCGATTGTGGAGGCCTGAGAGAAGGCCGGGATCAAGCTTGAGTAAGTAACCGGGGTTATGTGATCAGAGTATTGGTATGTTTGAGGTACGTGATGGGTTGTACTGCATTAATCCCACGGGATTATGTTGTGCATGTTTCTAGAGCTGGAACCGGAAGGTTCCAGAGTTAGAACCTGAGGGTTCGCAGAGTTGGGTGTACGGACCCACAGAGACATAGCCTCGAGTGGCTAGTATGTGTTATGAGAGTCGGTCCAGTCATGCTGGAGACTCTGTTGGTATTGCTGGATCAGTTTGAGATTGCGGATTGTGTATGTTGCAGTGTGATTGCATTGGAAGGTCTGGCCCCGGGGTAGTGATCTTGTTTAGCTGAGGCAGTGATCTTGATGAGTGGAGAGAGTGCATGAGATTGAGAGCCCCTGCAATGAGAACCAGAGTATGTGGATAGCGGTTATGCAAAAAGGGTGGTGTCGCTTGGGGCGAGCACCGTGGCACCGGTTGGAGTGGCATTATGGCCAAGAGGGTTCCTTGGAAAAAGGAAAAGAGGAAGGTGTGTAACTCCGAAGGGGTGCAAGTTCACGAAAGTGAAATCTGCAGAGCAGGGTTATGGTTAGAGTATTTCAAGTATGGTTTCGAGCATCGTGTTGCGGCAGTGAAGTAGGAACCCATCCGGGTTGGGATGACTGACGAGACTCAGAAAGGATGCAAGGGAATAGAGAATCTTGAATTCTCAGTGTGATTCTGATCAGGGTATAGGACGGATATTAGAGGTTCGTCTTGGGAGATGTTCGAGGATATCATCAGTGTATCGGGTTTTTCAACCTGCGAGTGTTGGGACTAGTTCAGTATGTGTATGTGATGGCAAGAGGGAACTTGTGAGAGTTGATCTGAGAGGGAGAATGGATCTCTCAGTCGGTCCGGAATGGGCAAAGTGGGCTTTGGATAGGGGATCCGGTGGTTCAGGATTTCCTAACCCTTATGGGTTGAGTGATCGTTGAGATTTGGAGCAGAGTGCATCTTGGGTAATTTCCGATTATAGAGAGTGATGAGCAGTTCAGAGTTCGTGCTTTAGTTGACAGAGCAGACTCAGCAGGTTAAAGAGAGTTAGTGATCGTCTAGAGTTAACAAGAAAGTTATGCAGGCAGACGCCGTTACGAGCATGTGATTCAGGTCGGCGACTTCGTATTCTGACGGGGTGTTTCGATTTAGGAAGAGGGGTAAATGGGGGGCCCCGGTATGTTGGGTCTTTTCGTGAAGGTGCGAAGGTAGGAAGGGTGGCCTACCGTTTGGAGCTGCCAACGGAATTGGGACGGATCCATGACACTTGTATGTGTCGCAATTGAAGAGGTGTATATCGGATGAGTCAGCAGTGGTTCTACTAGAGAACGATTAGGTGGATGCGAGCCTGTGTTACGTCAAGAGGCCAGTGGCCGTCGGAGATCGAAAGATCAAGGTTCTGAGGAACAAGGAGGTACCTCTGGTATTGGTTCAGTAGCGGCCTCGGAAGAGATCGGTAGTGTCTAGGGAAGCCGAAACGTGAGATGCGGGAGCAGCAGCCAGAGCTATTTTCAGAGTGAGACTTCGAGGGCGAAGTCTAATTCTAGTGGGGGAGAATTGTAACAGCCCAAAATCTCAAGTATTGTTAAGTTGCATTTTGGGGGTGTTTTAAAGGGGAGACTCGACGAGTTGGAGTCAGACTCGCCGAGTAGGGTCGCAGGTTTGGTCGCGGGTTCACGACTGGACTCGACGAGTCCAGATATGGACTCGGTGAGTCGACGCTGTTCAGCGGAAACCCTAGCCGTTCAGTTTGAATCGTATATAACGCCTCTTAGGCCGTCATTTTCCGTCTTTTGATCGATTGAAAGGAACCCTAATCGTTGTGGACGTCTAGGGCAGGAGAGAAAGCTATTGGAACTTGGAGGAACATGTTAGACAAGAAGAAGAAGAAATTGGCCAAAGGAATATCAAGGAGGATCGAGTCCTGAGGTTTGGGGAACACAGAGGGAACGTTCTCAGGTAATACTCGGATCAATTCTGTTAGTTAATGTGTTTATGGACCTAGGGTTTATGAAAAACCCATTTAGTGATTAGATGGGTTATTATGTTATTACCCAGATGTTATACCCTCAGTAATGAGATGTTTAGAAGTCCAGAGAGTCCCATGGTTGTATATCTTGGGACCATACGTAATTCAGGAAGCAGTTGCTCGTCTGCATGGCATGGACTCGCCGAGTTGTTCTTCAGACTCGGCGAGTAGCTTGAAGATTTACTGGGACTCGCCGAGTTGTTCTTCAGACTCGGCGAGTGGAGTCGGGGTGGCCCCGTGATTCTTTCAAGGGTAACTCGTCGGGTCGAGGAGGGTACTCGACGAGTAGATAAGGAATCTCAGAAAGTTGAAAGACGTTTAGACTCGCCGAGTCGCCATGGTACTCGCCGAGTCCGGTCGAGCTGACCGTTGACCGTTGACCAGAGTTGACCTAAGTCTGACTTCTTAGGGATAGTCACCCTTAGAAGTTATAAGTGTTAATGAGATATGTGATGTTATAGGAAGGTTGTAGCTTGTCGGATTGTGCACGAGTGATTTCAGGAGTTGCTAGCTTTCAGCATTTACGAGGTGAGTCTTCTCACTATACTGTACCCGGAAGGGTTTGACTGTGTGACCGGAAGGTCGGATATGTTATGTGATATGCATGCTATATGTGGTAAGTTATTTGTTATATGTGCTATGTATGATATGTGGGCCGGAAGGCAATATGTTATGGGCCGGAAGGCAATTATACTATGGGCCGGAAGGCGTTGTATTGAGGACCGGAAGGTCAGGGCCTGGAAAGGCGTATGTGCGTAAGTTGTATATTGGGGAACTCACTAAGCTTCGTGCTTACAGTATTTATGTTATGTTGTTTCAGGTTCTTTCAGTAACGCGGAATGGCATCGGCTCGATTGTACACACCGAGGAAAGAGTTGTATTTTGGAGGATCCTGGTTGTCTATTCAAATGAAAATGGAGCTATGTTTTGTAATTCGAATATGAATAAGATTTTAAACAAGTGTTTTAATATTAAATTGATTATTTAAATGAAAAATTTTGCTTTGAAAATTCACGGTGTTACAGATTGCTCCCGAGAGCAAGAAAATAGAAAGGTACATCTGGGGACTGACGCCCCAAATACGATCAAGCGTGTTAGCTTCCAAACCTGACACCTTTGAAAGTGCTAAGGAACTGGCACAATCTCTGATTGACTACGGAGGTCATCAGAACTCAACCACTTCTGCACCAGAACCACAGAAAGGAAACAACAAAAACTACAACAACAACAACAATAGCAGAATGAGAGTGTGGAATAAAGGGAAGGGTGGGTCTTCCCAAGAATCCGTAAAGAAACAACTGGTTTTAGTGAATGCTACCACTGTACCTACTACAGCTCCTACAAATACCTACCCAACAAAGCCTTATGTAGGTAACCTCCCAAAGTGCACCAAATGCAATTACCACCACTATGGACCTTGTCGGGAAATGCAGTGCGCCAACTGCAACCGGAAGGGACACACAGCCCGTTTCTGCAAGGACCCCGCAAAGCCGATAACTCAAATTCCTGGTGTGGGTGTAGGACAGACCTGCTACGGTTGTGGCGAGGTGGGCCACTACAAGAGGAAATGTCCTAAGGCAGTAGGCACCGGCGGTGTGGGACGAGTTTTGGCAATAAGCCACGACGAAGCTGTAGCTGACCCAACTATAGTTGCTGGTACGTTCCTTCTCGATAATTCATATGCATGCATATTATTCGATAGTGGAGCGGAGAGAAGCTTCGTGAGTCAAAACTTTATTCATTTACTTAAACCTAAACCTAGCAAGTTAGAAAAATCATTCACTGTAGAGATGGCCAATGGAAAAACCGAAAACACTAACTGCATATACATGGGCTGTACGTTAACTTTAGACGGCCATTCTTTTCCAATCAATCTCATGCCGGTCCAAATTAAAAGTTTCGACATCATAGTCGGCATGGATTGGTTGAGTCTTCTTCGTGCCGACATCATGTGCTTTGAAAAAGCAGTTCGTCTTAACCTCCCTAACAACGAAACATTAGTTATCTACGGTGACAAATCTAGTACAAACCTTCGCATCATTTCGTGCATCCAAGCTCGAAAGTGCTTGCGGAAGGGTTGTCGAGCATTCCTAGCACACATCGTTGATACAAGTCAAGAACTGAAGGACATCAAGAACATCTCGGTAGTACGCGACTTTCCCGATATCTTTCCAGAAGAACTACCAGGATTACCACCACAACACCAAGTCGAGTTCAGAATCGACTTAGTTCCAGGAGCTACCCTAGTAGCGAAGTCGCCTTATCGTCTCGCACCAGCAGAGATGCAGGAACTTTCTAGTCAACTTAATGAACTCCTTAAAAAAGGATTCATAAGACCAAGTTTCTCACCATGGGGAGCACCGGTCTTGTTTGTAATGAAGAAAGACGGATCGTTCCGTATGCACATCGACTACAGAGAGCTGAACAAACTTACTGTCAAGAACCGCTATCCTCTACCCCGTATTGACGACCTGTTCGATCAACTTCAAGGAGCGAACTACTTCTCAAAAATAGACCTACGATCCGGATATCACCAATTACGAGTTCTAGAGGGGGATATTCTAAAGACAGCTTTCCGAACTCGTTATGGACACTACGAATTTGTAGTGATGTCGTTTGGATTAACCAATGCACCAGCAATATTTATGGACCTAATGAATAGGGTATGCCGTCCTTACTTGGATCAGTTCGTCATCGTCTTTATCGATGATATACTTATCTACTCCCGAAGTGAGGAAGAGCATAGTCAGCACCTACGAAAAGTCCTAGAAACACTGCGAACGGAGAAACTCTATGCGAAGTTCTCTAAATGCGAATTTTGGATTCGAAGAGTCGAATTTTTAGGCCACGTTGTTAGCGAGAAAGGTATACACGTGGACCCCTCCAAAATTAAGGCCATTGAGAACTGGTCATCACCAAAGACACCTACAGAAATTTGTCAATTTCTAGGTCTAGCTGGCTACTATCGCAGATTCATAAAGAACTTCTGTAGCATTGCGAAACCTCTTACTACATTAACCCAGAAAGGCGTGGCCTTTGACTGGGAAGCGAAACAAGAAAAGGCATTCCAGACACTAAAGCAGGCCTTGTGCACCGCACCGATACTATCCCTCCCCGAAGGGATAGAAGACTTCGTAGTGTGTTGCGATGCTTCGAATCAAGGACTTGGTTGTGTTCTTATGCAGAGAGGGAAGGTAATCGCTTATGCCTCCCGACAGCTTAAGACACACGAAGTGAACTATACGACACACGATCTCGAGTTAGGAGCAGTGGTATTTGCTCTGAAGATCTGGAGACACTACTTATACGGAACAAAGAGTACTATTTTCACCGATCACAAGAGCCTTCAACACATTTTCGATCAGAAGGAACTCAACATGCGACAACGACGATGGGTTGAGTTACTAAATGACTACGAATGCGAAATTCGTTATCATCCTGGAAAGGCCAACGTAGTAGCTGACGCCCTCAGTCGAAAGGAATACACTGGTCGGAGGGTCAAATCTCTGACTATGACTATCCATTCCCACTTATCCACACAAATTAAGGAGGCACAAATGGAAGCTTTGCAACCTGAAAATGTGGCGGGTGAATCCCTGCGAGGAATGGAAAAGAATCTAGAAGTCAAGGGTGGCGGAGCCTACTATCTCATAGACTGAATCTGGACCCCGAAACATGGTGGTTTCAGAAACGTAGTCATGACCAAAGCTCACAACTCAAGGTATTCCGTTCACCCGGGTTCAGATAAAATGTATCTGGATCTTAAGAAACTGTACTGGTGGCCTAACATGAAAGCAGAAATTGCTACTTTTGTAAGTAAATGTCTTACTTGCGCTAAGGTTAAGGTCGAGTATCAGAAACCGTCAGGATTACTACAACAACTAGAGATACCGGAATGGAAATGGGAGCGGATCACTATGGACTTCATAACCAAGTTACCCAAGACGACAAGTGGACTCGATACCATATGGGTCATTGTCGACAGATTGACCAAATCCGCGCATTTCCTACCCATCAAGGAGACTGACAAAATGGAGAAGCTTACAAGAACTTACTTAAGGGAAGTAGTGCGACTGCATGGTGTTCCGATATCCATTATCTCCGATAGAGATAGTAGATTCACTTCAAGATTCTGGCAGTCACTACAAAGTTCCCTGGGGACTAGGCTAGACATGAGTACAGCCTACCACCTACAAACAGACGGACAAAGTGAGAGAACGATACAAACTTTAGAAGATATGCTGAGAGCCTGTGTGATTGAGTTTGGAAAGGCATGGGATATGCATTTACCCCTTGTCGAATTTTCATACAACAATAGTTATCATACAAGCATAAAGTCTGCTCCGTTTAAAGCCCTCTATGGTCGAAAGTGCAGATCCCCTCTGTGTTGGACTGAAGTTGGCGATACCCAATTAGCTAGAGGAAGGGTTCCTGAAAGCACTCTCACCGATCCAGAAATCATACGAGAAACGACAGAGAAGATCGTTCAGATTCGTGAACGATTGAAAGCCTCTAGAGACCGACAGAAAAGCTACGCTAACCAAAGGAGGAAACCTTTGGAATTCCAGGTAGGAGACCACATCTTATTAAAGGTCTCACCGTGGAAGGGTTTAATACGCTTTGGAAAGCGTGGGAAACTAAATCCAAGATACATAGGGCCTTTCGAGATTCTTGCCAGAATCGGCCCTGTGGCTTACAGGCTTAACCTACCGCGCGAACTTAGTAACATCCATCCAACCTTCCACGTCTCAAACTTGAAAAAGTGTCTGTCCGACGAGACTCTTGTTATTCCACTCGACGAGATGGAGATCAACGAGAGCCTCGACTTTGTGGAAGAACTAGTAGAAATCATGGACCGAGAGGTCAAACAAACAAAACAAAGTTGCATACCCATCGTGAAGGTTCGCTGGAACGCCAAGCGGGGACCTGAATTCACATGGGAACGCGAAGATCAGATGAAACAAAAGTACCCTCATCTCTTTCATGTTCACTAGTATCTTTACTACTTTAAATTTCGGGATGAAATTCTCTCTAACGGGGGGGATGATGTGACAACCCGATATTTCAACTCTTTGTAATGACCTAAAAGGTCAAGTATTGTAACCACTTTTGAGTAATAAAATTTAACTTTCATAATAAAATGTCCAAATAGTTCCATTTAAATTCCTTCTATGTTTAAATGTCTTTAAACCATGATCGTGCGTAAAAAGAACGCCCAAATCCGACTTCGTATATTGAAGTTATGATTTTTCCAAGTTCAGCTTAGCAACAGACAGCTAAAAACTCGAATCGGAGATCGAGCGACTTTTGGCCGGAATGACCTAAACGAGAATCGAAGGTCTCGACAATGGTATTTCAGCGGTAAAAAGTCTGGCAAAAACCGACGTCAGATAAATAAGTTATAAATTTTTGAAGAAATTCCTTAAACACGATGAGTTATAAAATAAATAATAAAAATAATTTCGGAATTTGCCAACGGAGTCTAAACGAAAGTTGTAGAGCATAGTCTCACCTACGCGGGGATATAAAGATCATCGAAAACGGAGTTCGTATGAAGAAGATATGAAATTTTGAAGTTTATTAAATAAATTATATATTTATTTAATTCAAAAATCAAGCATTATCCGAAGAGGAGTCAGCGTCCTCATCCGAGGTACGCGCTGCGTACCCCTGTACGCCCTGCGTACCCGAGGGCCTTGGCCTCTGATCATCCACGTCGCCCTATGCGAGGCTACCGACCCGTCCGACCGACCTGTCCGACCCGCCGTCCCATCCGACTCGCCAGACTGATCCGTCCCATCCGAAGCCGAGGCAGTCGAGGCTTCGGTCATGCATGACGTACGCGTACGCGTTGCGTACGAGCGTACGCCCCGCGTACGAGGCTTCTCAGATCCCCCTATAAATAGCATGCGAAGGCTTCCGAAAAAGAGGCTCATTTCTCTCCTTTCTCTCACGATATTCCCTCGTTTTCCGTGCCCGTTCAAACCCGAAGCTCTGGTCTTTTTGCTCAAGTCCTGAGGGTCGATTTTACTCCCGAGATTCCCGAGAATCCCAAGAAAAATCCGTTTCCCGAGACGAAACTCTGCCCGGTTTTCCATCTCACTATCTTCAAACTTTCAAGTGAGTTCATACCCCTTAATTTATCTTTTAAATGTTCTATAAATTCTTTTACATGCTTTGAAGGGGGGGATTACAAGTAAAACACACGAGTATTATCGTGTGTTACATAAAGAACTCTTTTATATGCTGTTATATATCCAAATCACATGCGATTTACTAACTTTATAAGGAACTTTCATATATGTAACATATGTTAAAATAGCATTCTATCTTTTGAAATATAAATTGTCGTAATGCATGCATAAACTAAACTTTTCTTAGATTATATGTATACTTGTCTATCTTGGACTCTACACCAAAAATCTATGCTTTCATAACAAATGATTCCTTTTTCTAGGTATTTCTAAACAAACGAGACACACTTTTAGAAAACTATAATAGGTATAGTTTTACGAACAAATTTCTAACTCTTATGTACTAGAAACATGAATTTCAAGAAGTCACTTTCGTATACAAGAACAAAGGTAACATTTTAACAAGTAGATCTGTTTTTATACCACGGTTTTGTGAGACACTAACTTCATGTACGTTCGAGTACACATTTGAAGTCCTGTATTATATACCAGAATCCCTTGGAGGGGGAGCATGGTGTTTGTGTATAGATCTATACGGGCTTGACAACCCGCGCCCTGACTGTTAGCTGCAGTCCACCGTTTGGGGTGACAAACGTCATAACATTCCAACACCTGAAGAACGTTGTGTATAGGCATTCCGAGTCAATAGTATGGTTATAAAACTCACATGGGGTATTAAAAATGCATTGATTTACAAGGTTTTCAAACACATTGGTTATTTTACACTTACATACATTTTTAGAAACAAACATTGGTCTTGAGTGAAGGCTACTTTCATACTAGTAGAAAATATAGGATTTTCTAAACACAAACAAACAAAGACAGAACATTTCATTTCATACAAACATTGTCACTTAAATACTTATGAAACTCACCAGCTTAAATGCTGATCTACTCTTTCAAAATTACTTGTATGCCCAGGAAATCAGTAATTTCAGGTATTCATTATGCTTTTGATGAAGGGATGCTGCGGCGCCAGTTTAATCTCGTATTTAGACATCATATTGTAAATGGTTTTGAACATGTAACTTTTGACAAATGTAAACTTTCAATTATATATATGATGGTTGTATTGCTTTCTTTACTATGTATTCATTTGTTACGTTACCACATGAAGTCATCCGCCCCCGAATGTTTCCGCCGTTCAGGTTTGGGGATGTGACAGTGTGTTCTTAATAGACCCAAACATCTCTGGAATCTCGCCTCTAATGGCAGCAGCCACCTCCTCATGGATGATCCGACGGATCTCCTCATCACTCACCCCACTGCTCTCGGTGGTATGGCGTGTCCCGACCATGATCAACCTCTGAAATACAACATAAGAAATATTAGGGACACTCTCGAGTATACTCACACTTGATAACTCAATCATCCTCACTTCTGGTACCCCAAGGATTCTTACTTGGACTGCGCACCAATTTGGTGTTTTCAATAGTACGGGCCCAATACTATTGTCCACATCGAATCAATATACAACCCAAGTCCTCCTCCTAGGATCCCAAGTCGTAAATACTCTACTGTCGCTATGCACTGGCTACCCTCAGTAGACCTCTCATGAGCACCTCACTGCTACGTACTCACTCTCAAAGTATCCCATAGCAGCAGTAATCTCCTAGGCTAAGGCATCACAAATCAGGCCACTCTAGTCCTCATAGGAGTACCTAGCCTCTCTAACATGCATAACATAATATCTCATAACTCATAACATATAATGTAAGGGTATTTTGGGGATTCACTGTTCGGGCGCTGGCTGACCGTACACACCATCCACTCTGCTAGTTTCCAAAACTTCTTTTTCTTTTTAGAAAATTTGCAGTTTTGGTTGTAAAATTTCTCAAATCCTCGGTTTGAGTTCAGATACGCCCGAAGGTGCATCCGAATCCCTCAAACCAAGGCTCTGATACCAACTTGTAACAACGTAAAATTTCCAATTTAATTTTTAATTTTTAAACCACAAAATGTATATCATATCATAATCTCAAATCCAAAACAACAGTGTGTTCAAAACAAATCCCAAGATCTCTCTAATGTGAACTCCATTGGTGTGAGTGTGTACGAGTCAGGTCGTCGCCTTCCCACGGTCCTCGCTGGTACCTGAGACATCAAACACAACAACTGTAAGCATAAATGCTTAGTGAGTTCCCAAAAATACCACATACCACAACTACGCCACTCGAGGCTAAACCCGACCCTCCGGTCAAGATGTCTCAGCGGGAACCTCCAGTCCCGTAGCTCGTCAGACCCTCCGGTCCAGTCATAGCTCATTGGGCCCTCTGGCCCGGTCTAAATCGTTGGACCCTCCGGTCCAGTCTATATAATCATACAACATACAAATAACACATAGCATGAAATCTCTAATATAACACATAAACTCATATATAGCGCCTAAGACCCTCTGGTCAACTTAGAATACCACTCAAGGTAACGTATAGTGAGAAGACTCACCTCGCGGAAAGTCTAGAATCTCACGTGCTCGCTATCTCCGAATCCCAAACAAAGACTCAACCTCGCCTAATCATAAGAATATTATTTCAATTAATATAGACCTCCACCACTAGACTTTACCTCTTATTAACATTCCTCAGAGGGGTAAAAGACCATTTTACCCTCCCTTGACTCAAAGTCCACATGTTGACCAAAACCCTAAAAGTCAGCAAAAGTCAACATCTTCAGTACGCGGGGCGTACAGACTGATGTACGCGGGGCGTACATCGCCAACTCAATAGACGGGGTCTCCACCCAGTACGCTGCACGTACTGGGAGTTACGCCCAGCGTAACAGTCAGATCCAGACACACTTCATTTTTGGTCTTAATCGGTTAAGCCACTACTTCAACTTCTAGATCCGGCCTCATTTAAGCAAACTTATGATGGGTTTTGGTCATAAGACATCCTATGTGCTCATACAAACCCTAATGCTTGGATCTAGGTTTCTCTATTGTACATGCTTTGAATCCAAGACTATAAACCCTAATTCTAGCATATGGGAATCAATATTAACATATAATTAGGTTTATGATATTACCTTGATTGTTATGTAGCAATAACAATCCCAATTCCTCCTTGAATTGACTTTGTAAGGCTTAGGTGCTGTTTGTTTTTCCGAAGTGAAACTGTCTGAAGTCTGCGGACCACCTCTGCATCCCTCTGCAGCAGAAGAGGTGGACCAAAGTGTTGTAGACTGTAATGAGAAGCATGTTTGTTTTTTTAACGGCTGTAGACTGCTGCAGATATTAAAAAAAATTAAAATAAAATAATTTAATAAACCGATAATAGTTTTTTAATACCAAAAATTTAATAATCGTAATCTTAAAACATTGAAATAAAATTCAAACAACCAAATTAGTCTTACAATAACATTTTTAAATAAAATTCATACAACCAAACTTTAATAATTTTCATTCCATATTTTGCATCAATTGTTCGGCAATTTCATCTCTTAACTGAGTCATATATTCACGATCTGCTGTAGTACCATGTGTTGGAATCTCATCTTCATCATTATCAACGCCTGCATTGTTATTCCGAACCGAGACATTTGGTTCGTCATATCGTGCAAAAAACTCATCACGTAGTCCCTCTCTTCTTATAAAATTATGAAGCGCAAAGCATGCTAGGGTAATGTTTTGTTGTGTAACCAATGAGAATGGTGCCATCCTCTTCAATATAGGGAATCGTGCTTTCAAGACACCAAAAGCACACTCAATGACATTCCGAAGTTTTGCGTGTGCATGGTTAAATTTTTCTTTATTCGTTAATGCACGTCTTCGACGGAAATCTCCAAGCCAATACCTCACATTACGGTACGGTGCCATAAAACCTCGAATGTTTGCATAAGCGGCATCACAAAGATAAGATTTATCTGTAAAAAAAAAGTCATTTATTTTTTCAAGCTAAGATAAAACTATTTCAATAACCATAAATTTACCTGGTGGTGGAAGCGGGAATGGTGCATGTGGATTTGCTAATGCTTCTAATAAAATTCTAGAATTGTGTGCTATCCCTTCCCAACCGGCCACAACAAACGTAAACATCATGTTGAAGTCACATATTGCCAATACGTTTTGGTAACAATCACCTTTTCCCCTACTTCTATATAAATCCCGTTTGTTTGCAGGGACAACAACATGTATCAAGGTGCCATCAAGTGCACCAACTGCTCCCTTGAACACCCGTCGTAGCCTCCTATTATGTCCTGGAATGTTTGGATTTGGATTAAAAGAAGTTGGCACTATAATTTCATGTGCGAAAAGCAGCATTTTGTCCAACACTTCATGAAAAAACTTATGAACTGTTTGATTTGAGTGTTGAAATCTCCGCTTGATAATCACATAACGTTGGTTATGACCGATCATCATCAAAAACATAGTCATCTTCTCCTCAACCGACACATGTTTGCTATCATTTAACGCGTAGTTTACTCTAAAATGAGCACATAGTCGGACAAATGATTCACGGGACATGCATAGCACTTCAACACATTGTAGAGGATTACAGTGAAGTGACTCTAATGTAAATTCATGTCCCGTTATTTCCGAATCATTGTCCCGCACTCGTTTTACACCCCTTTTCCAAAAGTAGCGGACGTACAAGCACATTAGAATTATGAGTAGTATCTTTTTGTCGTGATCCATTAGGAACCTATTAATCAACACAAGTACCAAATATAAAACTCAAGTACCAAATAACCAAAATATATAATCACATAGTTCAAGTTCCAAATAAAAAAAATATAAAACTCAAGTACCAAATAACATAACCAAATAACCAAAATACATAATCACATAGTTCAAATTCCAAATACTACAAATAACATTCAAGTACCAAATAACCACATACTACAAATAACATCCAAGTACCAAATAACCAAAAAACATAACCACATAGTTCAAATTCAAATATGTAAACTTAATGGACAATCTTTCCATCCTTCAATACTCCTAAACTTGTAGTTGTCATCTCGATCCACCCTCTTAATATTTGTGGATCATTAGGCAAATTTACCCACATCTCTCTCATATTCATGGTCCCTCTAAAAATATGATAAGCAGCAAATTATAGAGGGTCAACCGGGCCTAACTCGAGTAACTCTAGCTTCTCTAAACATTGGGGAATTGTTGGCCCTCGAGTCAAATGTCGTAGAGCTTGCTGCATCTCCAATGCTAAATCATCAGTAGTAATAGAAGCTTTAGGGGAGGCACTAGAAGGTGGCTCAGGTGAGGCACTAGCTCGAGGTCTAGGAGTTGAGGGTTTAGCTCTTTTGTTGGGGGTTACAAGAAGGTGAAGCAGCAGAAGGTGGTGGCTGAGTGGTATGATTGGAAAAGAAATCATCCTCATCTATGTTAACAGAAGGGGTGTCCATAAGTTGTAGTGGTGTGACATGGAAAGAAGATGATCCATGTCCCGATGGTGTTTGGGATGTGGTATAGCTGAGATTACCAGAGGCACTATTTCCATCAAAGAGTTCTGCACAAAGCTCTGGAAACAACAATGGGACAGTTTTCAAAGAAGCGGCTTTCGGATGTCCCTAAACCCAATCAATGTAACAAAAGTAGTATAAGAATAAATGACAACTATATAAACAGAATACATATTAATATGTGTGTGTGTGTATATATATATATATATATATATATATATATATATATACCTTTTTAAAGTCCTCCCACTCCTTATTTGTTAGGTTAAAAGTGTTTGTTTGAGGATTGTAAAGGTTGCCAGTTTTGTTTTTCAAGTATAACCATCCCGTGTATTTGGCTTTAAGGTTGTCATAGGCGTTTTTCAATTGTCTTTGAGTCAAATCCACACCAAACTTTTCCTTAATAGTTGTTCCTAACTTGTTCCATGAATTTTTGTGCAAACTCAAACCTTTTCTACCCACATTTTGTACTTCTTCAATGCAAGTGTTCAATAAGAATTTTGTTTGGTCATTGGTCCATGTAGGTTTATCTGCCATTGCTAATAAAAAAAAACCATATGAAATACATACTTTAGCACACATAACCTTATACCAACAACTTTCAGCATAATTACAACTTGTAATGATGAACATAATCAATTTCAACAAAGATTATTCATATTTCAGCAACAATTATGACACTTTAGCAACATTTTATGACATTTGAACAACATTTCATGACATTTCAGCAACAATTTGTGACATTTCAGCAACAATTTGTGACAATTTAGCAACAATTTGTGACATTTCAGCAATAATTAGTGACAATTCAGCAATATTTCATTACAATTAAGCAACAACATATGACATTTTAAGCACAAATTGAAGAAATTGGGGCAAGAACAAAGATTCAAGAACAACTATTTGATATAAGGCATGAACTATTTGATAAGATTAGCACCAACAAGCAAAATCAAAGATTCAACAACAAAAATCAAACAATTAAGTTGAAGCATGAACAATGAAGTAAAACACCAATGAAGTTGCACAACAAAAACCGTTCATTGATTCAGGAACCAAAAATCGTTCATTGATTCAGGAGCCAAAAACGGAGCCAAAAATCATTCAAGACAATCGCTGCTTTCAGCAGCCAAAAACGGAAAAAAAAGAACAAGAAAAATAACTTGGAAGGACGACCGACGAAAGAGGAGAGGCCGGTGGGGGCTGCGTCGGTGGGTGGTCGCTGCGCCGGTGATCACTGGTCTGAGAAGACGCGATGTCGAGAGAAGGTAGCTCACGATCGACTTGCTGGAAGAATGGAGGTGGCCGCTTTTTTTTAGGGTTTAGTTTTGAAGAGGTTAGAAACAATTTTCAAGTGCTGTCCCAAGCAGAGGACGGGAAGAGGTTTTTAATTTTGAAGGGTGCGAAAAAACAAACAGCTGCGGGAAAGAAATTGTTGCGCGTGTGCTGCGTCGCGCAGCACGAAGAGGTTTGAAGAGGTTTTTAATAAAAAACAAACAAAACCTTAGAGTCACAAGTGTCACTCCTCTAATGGCTCACAAACACCATAAGCAAGAGGATGAAGAGGAGAGAGGTTAGAGGCTGCCAAAACTCGTGTGAAACCCTAGCAAGAAGCTTGTCCACGTTTTTGGTCCTTAAGGGATCTATATATAGTGAGGCTATTAGGGTTATCTAACAAGGAAACCCTAATTTGGTTGCTTAAGCCCTAAGCAACCCATGGACTTATTTAATCAAGACCTTGGACGATATCCTTATGGGTTTCCCATTAGAATTCGTCCACCCCTTGATTCAAGACAATCCATGGCCCAAATTGCAATTATCTTATAATTACATTTCCAGTCCCTTAAATTTAATTAATCTCTTTTAGTCACAAAACTAATTACCAATTAATTATTGACTAATATTAATTAAACAATATGATTTCTCCTTTAATATATTATTCCCATAATATATTAATAAAGCATATTTAATCCTTTCTCTCCATAATTCATCCTATCAAGTTGCTTTGGTGAAGGGAACCCAAAAGGACCATGCACCATCGGGTCAAGTACATACCAAAATAGTTATGGACTTAGACACTAATCCAACAGTCTCCCACTTGGATAAGTCTAATAACTATTATGCGTATGACTTCAGATCCTGATCTGCAATCGTAGCTTTCCAAAGCCGTTGTCTACTCTGATCCTATCAGATACGCGTGTCCTTAGATAAGGGATCATATATTCCTCCATTCTAGATATCATATGAGATATGATTTCAAATCATTCTCTTTGTACTATATCTCGATTCCCGATTTATGACGACTGACTAATTGCATAAATCAAATTAGCCCTAGCCCTGTCGAGTATTTACGTTTGTCATCACTAAATCATCGAGGGGCCCAAAGATATCGCTTTTATCCTACCTTGGATAAAAGGAACGGATAAACTTTGATACAATGCTTGCTTGCACTTACTCACCGAATCACACACAACAATATGTTTTATAACACCAAGTTACTAGTGCGTTTACATATTATCAATGTGCAACCGATTTGCAAGATACAACTCACACATCTCGGTTTCAAGAATATAAGATGTTATCGTCTCACCAATCACTCGTGATACAATTCATGGAGTGATCCAAGTGAGCGTGGGTTTAATCCAATGCTCAAATTACATTCATAAGCACTCATGAACGTTGCTGCAAACATTTGCTTATGTCTAGCACTCTTTTAGACAATCCGCACACCAATTCACGACAGTCTTCATTCATATCTACTTCCAACATATGAACGACTGTGGCCCGTTTGAATAATTCGATTATTCTTAATAAATTCAATTATTCTGGAAGTCAAAACATGCAAATGTGAAACACAAGAATAATACTAATCCTATATGGCCTCAAACCTTTGAGTATAAATAAAACGCCTTTTATTTATCACCATATTGATTACTCATTATTTATCGTTTCGGTTAATCAACTTCTTACTTGAATTATTACACTTGTCCCATGCTCTTAGCATGCCCACAATATTTACCTATGGTTCTTACTTTGTGAAATAGATCACATTGAACACATTTCCAATCATTCTAATTTCACAACTCCAAATCCTTTTTCATAAGTGTGAGAATATCAAATTCTTGTTACTTATAAAATATGTTAGATTCTAACATTTTATGCAATGATCCTTTTGTAATGTCACTACACCAAAGTCACAAAGACTATTTCCAATGATATTACAAAATCTTCTATCGGAGATTGTTACAAGACAATTCCTTAGATATGATGTCTCTCACTCAAAGTACATTCCTTTGAACATCCTTTTGCATAAAAGTTTCTAATCTAGACATAGATTTTTCAATATTCAATTTCCCAATATGGATACGCCTCCATATTTTCCATATGACAACTTATTATTAATAGAATCTTTTCTATCCATGATAATGTCGATATTGTCCATCCAATATGGAAACATTTCCATATTTTCCAATACTATACTTCCAACTACTCACAAACGACCAATCCTCGTTGAACTTTGGATTGTCCTTTGATAGTTGTTTAATTATTTTAGTCAAAACCGATTCTAGTCCTTTTTCCCTCTAAATGCGCTAGACATTTGGAAAATTTTAGAATGGTCAAACATTAAAGCATTTGCAATCGATCCTATACCCGAAGCGTATGGGACACGACACATAATGTTTTATTTGCTATGTTCTCAAAATTCGAATTGTGAAGAGGAATGCCGTAATCATAATCGAAATTTTAAGAACACACTATGTACCCTTGACTAAATTTATTAACATTTCTCAACCTAAACGTTTAGATTTGAAATGAAGCATAATATTATCTCCCTTAATTATAGCAAAACAATTATTCCATCCTTACAACTTTGCAAAGAATGACTCTTGTTTTCTATAATTAATATTGCTAACCTTGCAATACTTTCCTTAATAATCATACAATCATAACTTTTATGCTCCCACTATCATGATGATTATTATAAAACATAACATTTATGCTCCCACTAGCGTCGACATGTATTCATAAACATCTTAACTTTCAGAAAAACAATGCTTATTGAATTTCTTAAGTCCATGTTTCTAATACTTATTGCTTTGATAATCTTTTATCAAGGCTTCTTGAACTTATACACCTTTCCCTTAGATAGTTCATATACGTGTCTAAACAATTGCCAAACCTCACAATTCAAATTATGGAAAGGGATACCGTAACCATAATCGAATTTGAGAATGCAATTTTACAATCACTATCTTCTTAAAATCTCTCTTAGTGAAAGCATTTCCTCACAATCATTTTCATGAAGGAGGAAATCTTATGACACTTAGATTTAAATGGTGTATGTGTTCCTATCCATGTGAATTTGTTAAAACCAAAGTTTACAACGAATTCAACCTCATATGGATCGAACTTTCTTAATCTTGATTTCTTGCCTTATGGTAGCACAGCTGCCCACCATGTCTTCCAAGTAGTTAAGTAGATCACCTATTCTTATCAATGTACCTTTCATTGATTAAGGTTCTTTGCCTTTTATGCGTTCAAAATGAGAACTCATAGAACTCACATGCATAATTAACTCGATTGGAACAGCACAGAAACCAAATAATGTCAACACGATAGGTAGTAAACCTCAACTCGTGTGCTTTTGATGATCGATAAGGTCTATTTGATTTGTTCTTGAAGCCTTTCAAGACCTTTAAGACTCCCACTAACTCCTTGACATATAAGATTCTTTTGTCAATAACCATTTCTTGACAAACAAATATTCAAGAGTTAGTGTATCTTTTATTAAAACACTTCATAAATTGGTCCTAGTTGGTCTTTGTCTTATCCAAGACATCACAACTTTCCATATTTGATGAATGTTATAAACCTTTAATACTTTTCACTTATTGTCACAATCTTAACTCTAAGACTTGTTTTGGAACGAAGTATGATTGACTTCTTGATTTAACCATTTCTTCAATTCTTGATTCCTCTTCTTAGACATACAATTGTACTAAGACTCATTAAGAGGATCAATTGAGATATGGTTCTTAATCATTAAGACCTATCATAAAGCATAAAAGGTACTCTCCCATCTTCTTAGAATGGAGAAACTTTTATCTTTCTGCCTACTTGATTCTTCTTATTCATTCTGCTATTGATCTAAACCCTTTAATCAATTCAAAATTACACTTAATCTTGTAAGTATAATCATATTTACTAAACCTTTAGTAAATCATGACGAATATCATAGTTACTCTTATGGTGGACTTGATCAACACGCAACATTGTGTGCTCGATCTCTTAGCCCTTCACTTGACACTTTGTCAATGAATTTGTCTAATTTCCAAATATGAAATTTCTCATTCATCGTGCAACCAAGTTGCGTGATTCCAAATTTCTGTCCAATTGAAACTTTGGGCGATGAGAAACTCTCCCTATTTGGTAAATTCTCGACTTTCCATAAATAACATAATAAGAACCAAATCCATTATTGTTAATAATAGAAACATTTTAACATCAATTTTTCATACACGCCATTGCAAGGATAAATAAATAAAATTTAAAATCAAAATTTATTTTATTGCGGAAAAATTTGTCCTTACAATGCAATTCATTGAAAAACTTATGCTAATACATCTTTCTTAGCAATCTAACTCTAACTCTAAGTAGTAGCTTAAGAATCTAATCTCTGAGAAATGTGATCGAAATCTATTCCTTCTCGGTTAGATTCTGCTCACTTCTTCCCTTAAGCGTCCCTTTTCTTTTCTTCGATCCTACAAAACATCAATTGTAATCTTATCACATTATGTTTTAAGAATCTAGAATGGAAACTTAAAAGAGTTAGTCAATTGATATTACCTAAAGTAGAGCCATACGTTTTGACTCTCCCATCTCTTAGATCTCTTAGGTAAATAGGGCAGTTTCGTCTCCAATGCCCTTTCTCTTGGCAATATAAGCAAATTGACTCTTTTGGAACATGACATGGAACTACTTCAGACATTGCCTTTCTCTTATGATCAAAATTTTCGATCATAGCATGTTTTTCATTGCCATTGTCCATATCCATAGAGGTCTTGAAGGCAGATTCACCAATCAACTTCGCTTTTCTATTGCACCAAACCATTGCTGATTCAGTAGCAATAAGCATCTAGGTGAGATCTATAAGGGTCACATCGCGATTCAACATATAGTACTCTCTTACGAACTCACTATATGAGTTAGGAAGTGCCTGAAGAACCCAATCAACAGCCATTTCCTCACAGACAACGGATCCCAACATTCTTAACCTATCAATGTGTGACTTCATCCCTAGGACATGTGCACACACCGACTTTCCTTCTTTATGTTTACTTGCCAAAAGGGCTTGAGTGATCTTGAACTTTTCAAGCCTTTGAACTTGTGGGTTAGGGAGAATAATTTGCGGAGGAGGAGGAAGTGAAGCATGATCTCTTGTTCCTCAATCGAATCGTGGAATATCATCTTCATGTGGAATGCTTGTTCCACGGGATTTGAGAAGACCATAGTTGTCAAACTTTGACATCTACAAAATGGGAGAAAACAAATTCAAGTTAGTTGATAGATTGAGTCCTTAGCAAATCACCCAAATGAGATACTAAGGCTAGGACCCAACACAATATTCTACAACTCGGGAGAGGGATGCCGTAACCCTAATTGCAGAATATTTGAAGGTAAGTGAATGACGATTCACTAATTTCCACCACGAAAAATGAAAAAGAAATTTAAGTTTTAAATCTATGAAAACTCCTAGATCCTTTGAGATTCATTGAACATTTCAATGGCATGTTTAAATCTCGATATGCCCCTCTTTTTTGCGACTGGGATGCCGAGGATCACAAAGCGGGTGTGAATAACCATGCAAAATTACACGGTGCCCTCACATGTTACAATCACCTATTCGATGTGCCAGTAAACCACACACGCTCCACCGAACTATGACAAACATTGAGTCACCCTTTGCTACCTTTGCTTAGAACCATTTGCTGTGTCGGTAAACCACACACGCTCCACTAACGTCTTTGCAAGGGCACAAAGTGTAATTTCATGGAGGTCCGCGCGACGCCTGATGTTGTGGCTGGTATGTATTCTTTATTCATCTTTTATTTTAGTTGATTTATTGTGCTTATATGATGGTATGCGTAGGTACTTTCTTTGTGAGTTATGTGCCTGCTTTGGTATTATTTGACTTAGGTGCGAGTCGGTCGTTTGTTTCTGTAGCATTTAGTCAACACATTAGTATCCATCAAGAGGCGTTGGATCGACCTCTGCGAGTTTCCATAGCTAATGAGCGAGCAGTGTATGCTACAGATGTGATTCGAGGATGTGTCCTTGAGATCTTCAGCGTGGAGTTTCCGATAGATCTGGTTCCGATTGCAATGAGGGATGTGTGTGTTATAGTGGGTATGGATTGGTTGAGCCGATATGGAGCTGTGATAGATTGTGAGCGTCAATTAGTGACGATTCGAGACCATAGTGGGGGAGTTCTTACGGTGTACGGCGAGGGTACACGTGCTGGGTCAGCATTTTGTTCGGACGCCAGAGCGAGACAGAGTCTACAGCAGGGGTGTAGGGGATTTGTGGCTTATGTAATGAATGCGAGGGTTGACTCAGAGAGACCGAGGTCAGTTGATGAGGTCCTGATAGTGCGTGAGTTTCCAGACATGTTTCCAGAGGAGTTGCCAGGTGTGCCTCCGGAGAGGCAGGTAGAGTTCGGTATTGATTTGGTCCCAGGAGCTGCGCCTATCGCCAAGGCGTCGTATCGCCTTGCGCCTCCAGAGATGCATGAGTTATCCTCGCAGCTCCAGGAGATGCTAGGGAAGGGGTTTATTCGGCCAAGCAGTTCGCCATGGTGGGCGCCTATCCTCTTTGTCAAGAAGAAGGATGGTTCACACCGGATGTGCATCGATTACCGGGAGTTGAACAAGCTAACGGTCAAGAACCGTTACCCGTTGCCAAGGATTGACGATTTGTTCGATCAGTTGCAGGGAGCATCTTGGTTGTCCAAGATCGATTTGAGGTCTGGGGATCATCAGGTGAGGGTGCGAGATGAGGATGTCCAGAAGACAACATTTCGGACTCGTTATGGGCATTACGAGTTCGTGGTGATACCTTTCGGACTCACTAACATACCGGCGGTGTTCATGGATCTCATGAACAGAGTGTGCAAGCCGATGCTGGATTGGTCGGTGATCGTATTCATTGATGATATTTTGGTGTATTCGAGGTCTAGAGAGCAGCACGAGGAGCATTTGAGGGAGATCCTTGGAGTTCTGAGATCGGAAAGGCTTTATGCCAAGTTCTCAAAGTGTGAGTTCTGGTTACGAGAGGTTCAGTTTTTGGGGCATGTTGTCAACCAAAATGGGATATTGGTTGATCCGGCCAAGATTGAGGCGGTCATGAGATGGGAGGTGCCGAGATCAACCACCGAGATTAAGAGATTTCTGGGGTTGGCCAGCTATTATCGGAGATTCATTAAGGATTTCTCCAAGATCGTCGTGCCACTCACCAAGTTGACCTGGAAGGGTGCTGCGTTTTCTTGGGGTCCGGAGCAGCAGACCTCGTTCGAGACACTTCGCCAGAAGTTATGCGAAGCCCCAGTGTTAGCCATTCTGGAAGGGATGGAGGATTTTGTGGTATATTGTGATGCATCAATATCCGGATTGGGAGCGGTGCTTATGCAGAGGGGGCATGTGATAGCATATGCATCGAGGCAGCTTAAGCCTCATGAGTCGAGGTATCCCACTCATGATTTGGAACTGGGGGCGGTAGTGTTCGCCCTTAAGATATGGCGACATTATCTATATGGGGTTTGGTGTACGATATACACGGACCACAAGAGCTTGAAGTATTTGATGGATCAGTCCAACATGAATATGCGCCAGAGGAGGTGGTTGGACGTCATCAAGGATTATGATTGTGAGATCCTGTACCACCCGGGCAAGGCTAATGTTGTAGCCGATGCACTAAGTCGTAGGGCGGAGAGCACCCCAATGCGAGATGTTTGTTTGAGATTGACAGTGATGACCCCGGCGTTGGATGCTATTCGTTGGGCCCAGGCTGAGGCTGTGAGGCCAGAAAGCCAGAAGAGAGAGCGAGTTGTCGGGCTGATATCAAAATTCGTTACCGATAGCCGGGGGCTTATGACTTTTCAGGGTCGGATATGGGTACCGTCTGTGGGCGGAACGCGTACCATTTTGATGGAAGAGGCTCATCAATCGAAATTCTCGATCTATCATGGGGCCACAAAGATGTATTTGGACCTGAAAAAGGATTATTGGTGGCCCTGTATGAAGAGGGATGTCGCATGGTTTGTAGAGAGATGCTTGACCTGTCGCAGGGTTAAGGCCGAGCACCAGTGTCCACATGGTAAGCTGCAGCCATTAGAGATTCCTGAGTGGAAATGGGAACATATTACCATGGATTTCATCACCAAATTTCCAAGAACCACGAGGGGTGTCGATGCAATTTGGGTGATTGTGGACAAGTTGACGAAGAGTGCTCACTTCATGGCCATCAGTGAGAGCTCTACCGTAGAGATGTTGGCAGAAGTGTACGTGATAGAGGTGGTATCGCGGCATCGGGTGCCAATATCGATTGTCTCAGATCGAGATGTGCGTTTCACTTCCAGGTTCTGGAAGAAATTTCATGAGGAATTGGGTACGAGATTGCATTTTAGTACCGCATACCACCCACAGACTGACGGGCAGAGTGAGCGGATGATTCAGACGCTCGAAGACATGCTCCGAGCATGTGTGTTGGATTTCGGCGGGAGTGGGGACACGTACTTGCCCTTGGCAGAGTTTTCCTACAACAACAACCATCATTCGAGCATTAGCATGCTGCCCTTTGAGCTGTTGTATGGGAGGAGGTGTCGGACCCTCATTTGTTGGGGAGAAGTAGGGCAGCGTGTGATGGGTAGTACTGAGATCGTGCTTCAGACGATAGAGCAGATTCAGCAGGTCACACAGAGGTTGTTGACCGCTCAGAGTCGTCAGAAGTGTTATACGGACAGACGTCGGTCCGAGCTCGAGTTTTAGGTTGGCGACTTCGTGCTCCTGAAGGTCTCTCCTTGGAAAGGGGTGATTCGGTTCAGGAAGAGGGGCAAGTTGGGGCCCCGATATATTGGTCCGTTCAGGGTGATCGCGAGGGTAGGCAGGGTAGCCTACCAGTTGGAGTTACCTACAGAGTTGGGTCAGATACATGACACTTTCCACATGTCGCAGCTGCGAAAGTGTATAGCCGACGAGTCGGCAGTGGTCCCATTAGAAGATATTCAGGTGGATGCTAGTCTAAATTATGTTGAGAGACCGGTGGCGATTAGGGATCGGGAGATCAAGGTTTTGAGTAACAAGGAGGTGCCTCTGGTGCATGTCCAATGACAGTATCGGAAAGGGTCAGAGCTTACCTGGGAGCCGGAGTGTGAGATGCGTGAGCAACATCCGGAGTTGTTTGCAAAGTGAGACTTCGAGAGCAAAGTCTGATTCTAGTGGGGGAGAATTATAACATCCGGATTCCCAGGTATATTATTTTATTCATTTATTTGAGGAGTTTGAGAAGGAACTCGGCGAGTTGGTGCCAAGACTCGCCGAGTAGGGTCGCGGATGTTCATCCGGGTTCGCGTCTGGACTCGGCGAGTCCACGCTGTTTAATGAAACCCTAATTTTCAGTGTTTGGGACCTATTTAAAGGCCCTTATGGCCGTGTTTTGCGGCTACCACACCCCAGAGAGAGACCTAGATCGCTTGTGAGGAGACGAGAGGCCATTGTTGATCATTTGTTGGTGAAATTTGAAAGAGAAGGTGACCAAGGCAAGAGAAGGCTGAAGGAAGTGCAAATCTAGTGACTTCAGAGTTTAAAGGCTTCATATTGAGGTATTCCTTCAGACTTTCTCCAGTTTTGGGTGTTGATTCATAGAGTTAGGGTTTTCAAACCCTTTAGAAGATGATTATGTAGAGTATTTAGTCCCTTCTGGAGTTTGTGCTTTGGATCTGGACTCAAAGAGGTCCAGAGACCTTAACCCATGGAGCTTTATGAGTCATTTTGGGGTTATTGGACTTAGGTTGCCATTTTTGGGACTAAATCACCATTTGATGCCATCATGTTGATATATATGCATCAAGTTTCGAGCTTTACGTGACTTTCATGCCTGGGAAGGCCAGATCTATGGATTAGGGGCACAGATCTGACATCAGGAGGTCAATAGAGCTGGTGCATGGCATGAACTCGCCGAGTTGTTCTTGAGACTCAGAGAGTAGGGTTAGGGTTTCCCGTAGATCTCTCTGTGGGTAGACTTGCCGAGTTGGGGGATAACTCAGTGAGTCAGAAGGGGATTAGAGGACTGGGGTTCAAGGCGGTACTCGCCGAGTTGTTCTTGAGACTCGGCGAGTTGAGTCGGGGTGGCCCCGCGATTCATGACAGGTGTAGCTCGTCGAGTAAAGAGAGGAACTTGACGTGCCAAGAGAGGGACTAAGGGATTCAGTGGACACGTGTAGACTTGCCGAGTCGCCCTAGTGCACTCGACGAGTCGGGTCAAAGTTTGACCGTTGACTTTGTTGACTTTTAGGGTTGAGTATAGCTGTATTTATGATAGTATTTACTTTATGTGATTAGGCGGAGGCTAGATCACATTTCTACCGAGTCAGAGGCTTACCGAGACACCGAGGTGAGTCTTCTCACTATACGTTACCTAGATTGGTATTATGTGTGGACCAGAGGGTCTTATGTGTTATGTATGAGATTATGTGCTATGTGATTATATGTATGTTGTATGATGTTATAGACCAGACCAAAGGGTCCAACGATACAGACCGGGCCGGAGGGCCCAACGAGCTATGACCGGACTAGAGGGTCCACCGAGCTACGGGACTGGAGGGTCCCGCTGAGACACATCGACCAGAGGGTCGTATTATAGCCTCGAGTGGCATATGTATTGTATGCGGTATTTTGGGGAACTCACTAGGCATTTATGCTTACAGTCGTTGTGTGATGTGTTTCAGGTACCAGTGATGAGCGCGGGAAGGCGCCGACATGATTCGTACACATGCACATTGGAGTTTATATATTCTGATCTTGGAGTTTTTTACTGATACAATGTTGATACAATGTTTTTACAATGATTGTGATTAATATTCTATGGTTTTTCAAAAGTGAAAATTTGTTTACATTTTACGGTGTTACACCACCAAAGTTCGTGTATCAAATGATTTTGATGTTATGGTGGATCCTTATAATTTTGTGACTTTCCAGGATTTGTTAGCTAAGAATCTCGACACTCGTGTTGCATTTGGTAAGATTTTATTTTTACGTTCTACATTATCTACACGTAAATATTTATTGTATTACACATCTATAATATAACAACCGTTTATTTTTTTTTTGTTCAAGAGTTTCTTGGTCAGGTAGTGTTGACTAATCCCATGAAAGTGATTATTAAAAATTCAAGGAAGAAACGGTTGATGAACCTGGTTAATTAGGATCTAAGTTAAGTATATGTGTTTAAAACATTTTGTTTTCTAAAGTATTTTTCTACATGATATCATAAAACATGTCGTTTGCATGAAAATGACATGTTCATCTACACTTCAATATACATGTTTATTTTAACATTACTTAAAACATTTTGAATCCGCTAATTATAGAATTCACCTTTTGTCATACATGAAATAATTCGTTGATCATTATCAGAGGGTCCATTATGATCTTCTCACCAACAAATTGGTTAAATGTGGTTAGCGCTCTTTCACACATTTTTTTATCACATGTCTTCCTACTTTTAAGTTTTAAATTTTCATCTTCAAATTTCCATTTTTTTAGTTACATACGTTCAGTGAAATTATTTTTGTTGTTTAACATACCAATCTACTTTGTTTTATCTTTATATAATAGCAATAAAATTTATAAATTTACACAAAAATATACATATTTCAAATTTTGTTATAGTATTATACTTTACAAAGTACAATTCCCTCCAAAATAATTTTCATCAGTAATTTCATCCATAATTTCACCTAATTTAAATTTGTATTTTCTTTATATATTTCTTTAATTGTCCCGATTTTTTCCCTTTAAAAGTATATGAAGCATTTATGTCTTAGATAACGTTACCCATTATAATTATTAGTTTCCAAAATATATGTGTTTAATGAGGAATTCAATTTAGTGAGGGAAATAAATGTTAATTTAAACAAGATATATATTCCATAATTATTATACGAGTTTATTAAAAAAAATCAAGATGCAAACATTAAGCATTTTTAAAATGAAAATTCAGAATCCATACAAACGATGATGTTGTACAATGAAATATAAAATTAAATAGACTGAAAAAAAAAACATAATTCTTAAGACAGTCAATCTTGAAAATAGTATATTTATGAAAAATTATAAAGTAAGATAAAAATTATAAGATATTAGGAGATTTGTAAGTACAATTAGTAAAAACGTTACGGTTATTAGAAAAAAAAATAAGATTGTTAAGATTAGTAAAAATGTAATATATATATATATATATATATATATATATATATATATATATATATATATAGATATATATATATATATATATATATATATATATATATACACACACACACACACTAAATTATCAAAATAATAATGAAATGTCATTATTTGATATTTCATATAATTGAAAGATATACCAAATTACATCGATGATATACTAAAGTTATTCAAAGTTGCGCGAAGACTAATGCAAAGTTCTTGCGAACACCAAATAAATAAGAACACACATAAAAACTAGCACTTATATTCATAATCAATTTAAAATAAAACAATCATGATTTCGAAAAGAATTTTTATTGATGATATATTAAAATTAAAACCATATAACGTTTAACATTTCATAAATTATACTCTCTAAGTTTATTTGAATAAGTAAAATAGTTGTTAATGTTTAATGCAGTGAAACAAATGGTATATTGGTTGTTAATATAGGCTTAAATTAAGTAACCTAATTATGGAAGGAACTTCTAATTAGAATATTTATGCTTATATAAAAATATCATAACTATATGCGACGAGGAAAATCATTCAACTCATAAAACAAAAAATATTGTATACAAAAATGTTTTTCAACGATTATAGATATTTATCAATTTCATTGTATCTTCTACACATTTCAATAATTCCAATAACTATAATTTGTTTTTATATAATTATTATGTAATATTTGTAGACATTTGTATGTTTTTTATGCGTTTAACGCGAATTATAATCTAGTTTATCTTATAGCACCCAATTTATAACCAGGCTTATTTAAAATTCTCACATGTGATGTGCCATATCAAACTCGGTTGCAAAACTAGGTTACGTAATACATCAGGTTATTTAACCAATTTTTGTAGTGGTGCCTAACGAAAAGAGGACATTTTTCTCTAGTGCCCAAACCATGCTTCTTTAGTACTTGGATCAAAAGAATATCTAAAAGTAGCTATTTAGTTATCTATCAAAAGCCAAAAGTTATTCCTTTTCATTTTACATAGTACTACAATATTGAGCAAATTATGTTAATGGTAGGTCATAAAGGAGATCTATTATCTATACTACGAAAATACAATTTGTCAAAAATTCAAAGCCAACCCGGTTAAAGAGCCAAGAATGTTCGTTTGGATGGATCGCTTCCATTCATTTTAATAATTGTATCCAAAAAAAATTTGAATATTAAAAATGAATATAAACAATATAAACTAAATTTAAATCCAACCCGAACAATCGATATATTTTAAAATATATAACTTGAATATTAATTCACTCTATAAACACATAAATACAAATTCTTTATTTGTAAATTAAAACTAAAAGTGCATCAAAATTAATAAAATATATATATATATATATATATATATATATATATATATATATATATATATATATATATATATATATATATATATATATATATATATATATATATATATATATATTAAGGACTTAATAATAGATGAGACCTTATAATCAATTTAAAAAACAACATAATTAAGTAAAATTATAATCATTAATATATATATATATATATATATATATATATATATATATATATATATATATATATAAAGAGAGAAAGAAAAGTTCAAATAAAAACGCAAAACAAAGGGACAAAATGAAAACATTATTTTTATGTTATTATTTGTTATGAATTTATATATATATATATATATATATATATATATATATATATATATATATATATATATATATATATATATTAGTTCTAACATGAATATTAACATATTATTATATTACTTATGTATTTATTTTCATGTTATTATTATACTATAAATTTAATATATTTTTTTGATTGTAGTAAATTTTAGTGTGAGTTTAACTTATGGTTATATAAGTACTCATGTATTCATTGTTGAATAATTGAATAATGAAATAAAATTGCATATATAAAATTCATAACTGAATATTTTAAATATTTGTTATTATATTTTTTACTTTTTGTTTATATTTTGTAGATCAAAACTAATTTGTAGTTTTTATTGAAAACTAATTTGGAAATCCAAAAAACTTAATAAAATATACAATTCCGTATTTTCTAAATGGACAATTCTATTCTTTGTATACAGTAAACAACCTTATAAAGAACGACTGATAAACTATTAATACACTAGCAGAAATACTTTATTGACATAAAATTAAATGGAAACAAAAATTAAGTATATCATTTTTGAAACTAAAATAAATTATTTTACATCTTCTTTGAATTTGAAAAGTAAAATATCTAAAGTTAAGTATACATGATTTCAATAATAGACTATATTAACTCCTTTAAGAGCAGGGATGACAATTGATTACACGACACGAAAAGAAATAAATGACACGAAATGACAATTGATTACACGACACGAAAAAATAAATAAATGACACGAAACGAAATAGAGACAAAATTGAAATTCAAATTCGTGTTGGTGTTGTTTTCGTCTTACTTGTAAAAATCACAACATCGTGTCGTTTCATGTTCGTTTTCGTGTTCGTGTTCAATATTTGACATAAAGTTGACACAAATTAGCATTTGTCTTTTGTGTTTTTTGTATTTTTTGTGTTATGTATGATTAAGTATTAAATAAGGATTATTGGCATAAAACCCCTACAAAATTTGGCTTCCGTCCTTAATTGGTCATCAATATTTTTTTGATCCTCTAAGGCCATTTAATTAGCTTAATAATATGTTAAAATGGTATTTTGTTAATTGTAATCACAACGCATGTTTAGATAAATGCCGTGTAGATAAAATTCATGCCACATAGACACATTTTGCGGACTTGGGCAACCTCAACTAAATGTAGCTTATATGGTTTTGTTATTTACGTAATCAATAATATCCTATAGGTAGACAAAACACTAATTCGTTTTTTGTGCTCGCTTTTGTAGTTGATTGTTACAATTCAAGATGTAAAATTAGGATTTTTGTCTATTACATAGGTTATTGTTTTGTTATTTCCCTTTATTTTGTGCCGATTTTGATAGATCCTTATAAGCTACACCGATTTTTGTAGAAAACCCTAAAATTGACAAAAACCTTATTTTTTCATCTGTCTAATTGGATAATGTAAATAAGTGTATCACAATGATCCAAATGGTTTGAGTAATGACAATAACCAATTCATATATCTTCCATATGTGTACTTACAATGAAATGTAGGTTTAGTTCTAAAAAATGTTTTGTATGGTAATCATGATATAGAAATGAGTAGGTTCATGTATAGATGATATATATAGGTTATTGTTATTTAGGGCAGTGCAGGAAAACAACTTTAGTTTGCTATAGCAATGTACATACATTTAGGGTAATGAGGGAAACAACAATGTACATACATTTAGGGTAATGCAGGATATAAAAATGTACTATTGCAACTTATATCGTATTTAGTTACTTTATGTTTTCATGATTTGTATGCAGGTAGTAGATCACCCAAAATGCAAATACTTTAGGTGGGTTGATCATGAAGTGAACTAACACTACAAACTTACATTGTTGAAGTTGAAAGCAATGTGTAATGGTGTTGAATTGGCTACTATGAGGAATGAACTAACAAGTGTGAGGAGTGATCATGCAAATTCAGTATTTGGTCCATAATGTGTAAAGGCTTGAGAAGGAAACTTTCTTATCCATATAGTTCCTACTAATGGTGGACCAGACACAAAGAGACATGTATTCACATGGTGGACCATTAACTCATAAAAAAACATTACGTATGCACATGGATTCTAGCATAAAGACAACATTGATTCTGTTGTCATTAATATTATACAACCAAAAGTGACAGAATTATAGTAGCAATACTTAAACAAACATAAAGTGTTTGATTGTACATGTAGTAACTATCAAAATAGTTAAACTATTTTCAACACAAAAGACAAACTCCACCCTATTGTTATACTATTCTAGGTTGATAGGTTTGTTGTTGCTGCATCATTCATAATTTTTGGGCACAACTCTTTTAGGAAGTTTTCTTTTTATGATTCTTTCGTAAGGCTTCATCTTGGCAACTCTTCTACTACTTTGACTTCCTTGTTCCTCTCCAATTCCACCATCACTACTATGAACATGACTTCCTTGTCCTCCCTCCATAGCATCCATAACACCATCACCACCAGGAACTTGACTGCCTTGTCATCCCTCTATTGCACAGTCACCAACAGGAACTTGACCTCCTTCTCATCCCTTTATTACGTCATCACCACCAGGAACTTGACTTCTTTCTCTTCCTTCCATTGCAACCTACCACACGTTGTGATACACATTTTAATAAATAATATTAAGCATTATACAAAATAAGAAAATTACAAATACCTTTGTTGTCTTTTTAACTCTCTTTACTGGTAGTTTATTTGGTCTATCAAGTGTGGGACAACTTCTCTTATTATGTCCATGTTCACTACAATACCATATAAAACCTTACTTCCTGCCTTTGAAACCCTAAACTTCCCTACTTGCTCAACTGCATCTCTTTTCCTCTTAGTTGTCAGTATTCCAGACATTCTTCTTGATTTTGGGGGTGATGGTTGTGTGTATGTGGTTTCAAGCCATATATTGTTACCATTAAGGGGATAAATGTTGTACTGCTATGTTTTCAAGCACATATATCTAGTAAATATATGATCCACATACAACTCCACATCCCTATTTATATATGAAATTGTAGCCACTAAATAAACACAACCATACCAATTTAACTGCCATAGTCTGCAAGAACATATTCTTTTCTCCAGGTCCACCTCATATGCTTCATTACTTGATCTTGTCATAAATTTCTCTAATTCACTTGGTATCAATTCCTATAATCTTTAGTCCTTTTTCAACAAACCCAACTTTAACCTAATTGAAGGTACCACATCAGCTGACCATCCCTTTAATGGAGAGTATAACAACTTGTCTATTATGTACAACCTTAGTTCTTCTAACATACTAATTATAGGCTTCTTTCTTGCATCCACTATAAATTTACTAAACTTATCATTTCCACCATTTTCTATAGAATCACAGCATCTACATGTGTGGTAGTAAGCCTTTCACCATATTTTAGGGTCCTTATCCATAAAATGTGTGTGCTGGTGGACAAAGTGTTTCAATTTCATTCATAACATCCTTGAAAATGCTCTCAGTTGTGGCATTGCATGCTTTCCAAAAAAAGGTTGTCTAAGTGGGTCCTATGATATTATTTTTTGAAATTTTGGGCAATGTTCCTTGCATATTGCCTATGCATAGCTTGGGGTAGCATTTCCTTAACAGCCTCCAATAGACCCTATATTATGAATAAAACTAGTAAACCTAAAATTAAATAATAAGAAATTAAGTAAATCCATACCTTATCTTCATCTAAAATCAAGGTAAGCCCTACATGTAGGTAAAGGTCACTAATAAGCAATCAAAGAAACCATTTCCAAAATTTGTTGTTTTCATCACAAACAACTTCCTAAGTAATTAAGTAAATATGATTGTCAACATCCCTTCCCACAACACATTACAGTTCTCCACAACATATTTCTTTTAAGAAACATCCATTAATTCCAGTCACTCTCCTACACCCTTCAATCCAACCTCTCTTCATACCATCAAAACACACATAGAATTTACTGAAGCAAACTTTTCCATCACACATTATTAGTACATCTATTTTCACAATAGAACTAGGATTTGCCCTTTTTATCTCTTCCCCATAGGACCACAACTTTGTATAATGTTCAATAAGATTACCTCCAACAATGGTCAATACATGCTTCCTGGCCCTCCTATATTGCCCTAAACTTACATGAATCACAAATTTTTGTATGACCTATAGTCTAAGTTGCCTGATAATCAGTTTTTCTCTATGCATGATCTCCTTGGTATAATGTGAACCAAACCACTTGTAGTTGAAAATGAAACCTAGCTTGTAGTTTTTGGAACATTGATGCTCACTATTCAATAACTTAATATAAAACTAGTGTTCTTCACTAATCCATGATCCCGTAATCTAAAGGTGCAAGCCCCTTACAACACTTGACTATAAGACCTTTTTGTTACTTTTTCAAAATATAGTTGATACCCATTATGAACAACATATATACATAACATGCTCTTAAGCTGTTCAGGGCTCTCAAATCTCATACCTAAAATTGTCTTTTGTTGCTTCTACTGTAAAAACATTGAGAATTGGGTGAAACAAACTATCCTCCTTGTCTTCCTCCTCATCATTTATTGCATTTGAACACAACTTGTTGAGGAATTCATCAACATAAGTCTTGTTTAGGTTTATCTTTAAATCATTTGGAATGATCTCATCTTCCAAACCAAATCCTTCAAACACATGGGTTGTTTTTTATGGTTCTTTTTCCATATTATCCTCACCCTATATAACATCATCCCTCACATCACTACCTGAGTTAGACCAAGCCTCTAAATCATCCCCAATATGATCCATGAAATTGGAAATGAGGATTTATGATTCATCATAAGCTATATCAAGAAAATTAGCATACTCCATATCATTTCCTATGGACCTAATACCAATTAACAAAGGATGAGTATGAAGGAAATAGTAAATTTTCTCATAATTTTCTTCAGTAAGTCTTTCTAAACATTCCATACACTCACCATAATCCATCCCAACAAAATCGACATCAGTAAATAAAAAATGATCACCTCTAACTTAAAAAAGTGGATGTGCTCTCAAAACATCATTAAAGTTAAAATCAACTTTCAAGTAAATACCTTCATGATATTCCTTAACCATGAAACTCAAAGTGACGAGAAAGCCTTAAGCTCAGACAAATGTTCTTCTCAGAGAAATGCTCTTCGTGCAACCAGTGTCTCTTACTTAGGTGAAATCCACGACCAAAACCATAGTTGAAATCGATCAAGAGAGTGTGTGTTGATCTGCTTAAATATGAGGGAAACCAACCACTATATCATTTAAATTCAAAATGAGATGTGGAATTACTAAGGTGGTAGGACATTAAATAACATTGTCCACATCAGTTGATTATAACGACAAAGGGTATAAAAATTACATAACACCTTTATAAAACATTATTAAGAGACTTAAATGACCACAAAAGGCCAAAATAAACTTGTAGAACCAATTAAGGGTGGAAGCCAAACTTCGTAGGGTTTTCATGCTAATAACCCTTAATTATAAAAACTAGTTGTTAGGTTATGTTATCTTTTTGTGTCATGCCGTGTTTGTTGTTTTTTAATCGACTCATTTTCATGTTTGTTAAAAAAACATGACATCATGTCATGTCAGACAAAAGCACGACACAATTACCCAAATTTGAGACTAAGTCAACCTGTTAAGAGATATATTACTTTAATTTATATGATGGAGCATTTTATATCGGCTATTTTATAACCCGTCATTTTAAAGACTTGAATAATGTTTGAAATTTTTTAGAAAAATTCTCATAATTGGTCCTTATGGTATGCAAAATATTGCGTTTTGAGGACTTCTACGAAAAACATCACGCTACTGGTCCTATGGTTTCGAAAATTACATGAATGATTTTTCTAGCGTTAATTTAACTTTTGACTAGATAGTTTTCTTTTCCATACGATCAAAATGCTATTGGAACAAATCCGAAACTTATGTAAACCTCAAGGATCAATTTTGAAAATTTGAAATTTTGTATATATGTAAATTATAAATATAAATTATATATATATATATATATATATATATATATATATATATATATATATATATATATATATATATATATATATATATACACTTTATTTTTACGTTTATTTTATTTTATTTTTAATCAATTTGATAAATTTGTTAAACATTTTTAACCTTTTGTTTTGTATTATTTTTATAATTTTAGTTATCTATAGTTTGTCTATTATTTTTATTTATTTATATTCAAGTAAAGGAACTTAAATTTGATAAATCATATCAGAACCATTTTTCTTATATTTTTTTTATTTGTGAATCGAAAAAGTAATGTTTTTAGTTACAGTTAATGTTCTTTTTACACAGATACTTCACCTAGTAACTAAAGTTGTTGTTTTTAATTATTTAAAACTATAATTAGCTTCAAGTTTATATCGAGTTTTGCATGTTTTACAATTTTCCATAGTTATATACTCTAATAAATACATTTTACAAATTTCATTTTTCCAAAAAAATTAAATTAAATTTTTTTAATTTATTTCGTATTATTATTTAATTTTTACATACTTTTAATTTTTAATTTTAAAATTTTTCTTTTAATTTTTTTTTCATTTTGATAAAAAAAGTAGAACTTTTCCAAAAAGAGTAAAATTTATAAATCTACCAAATTATATTACAATTTTAGTGCTTGAGATTTTTTTTCGTTTTCTATTTTTTTTATAATTTTGTTACTTTATGTTATTTCTTGTTTTTTTATTATTATTTTGATTCAAGAAAATATACAAGTTATATTTATACTTTTAATTTTCGTCCAACTTTTTTTGTTATTTACTTGAATCTAAACAAACAAAAACGTTATAAAAACTAAAAATAATTAAATTATAGAAAAAAATAAAAAATAAAATGTCGAAAAGGTGAAAAAAAGTTATTAAATTATTGAAAAATAAAATAAAGTAAACAAAAAAAATAAAGTATATATATATATATATATATATATATATATATATATGTGTGTGTGTGTGTGTGTGTGTGTGTGTGTGTTTGTGTGTGTGAGTGTTACTAATAATATACCTTTTAGACACCTTATTGACATTTTTATAAATAGTTAATCAATAATTAATCGATTATAATCAGTTTTTCCGAAAAACAATGCGATTTCAGCCAATAAAAATATTACTCAAAAGTTAACGTTAACGTCAGAAAGGTCATGCAATTTGTTAACCACAGAGGGACCAATGTAGTGATGTTTTTTTTATAGAAGTCCTCAAATGTATTAGTATTTTACAAATGATAATGATTAATTATGAAATGTTGTCTTAATTTTATTATGACAAAACAAAGATAAATATGTAAAACGATTTATAACATGTAGACTTATTAGGTAAAATATAGCATAACATTATTACCGAAAATATTAATAATGTTAACGTAAATGTGTATTTCTCCGACTTTTAAACTTTTCCATAAGGTTTCTTCAAATATTTTTGTTATTAGAGAGATTCATAGAATAAAAAATTGGTTAATATTTGTTATAACCCCGTTAAATTTACAATTAACTTTTTATTAAGAAATAAAGAAAAATAATCAAGTAGAAGTTAGACTATCCTTGTAGTCTTTTAAGGCAAGGTTGGTAGAACCGAGGGAATCTTGGTCGTCAAGTGTAATGATTTCCATCTTAATTACAAAATCCTAAACCCTAACCCTAGTTTTGGCACACCTAGCTACCTTCTTTTTTTGTTTGTATTTTGCTTGTCACTATCTGCCTTCTGATGCGGCACGTGTAGATTGCACGTGCAGACTAGTAGGATACGTCCCTTCAATACCAGAAGTGTTGGGAGCTCAGGACTAGGAGGAGTATCTCATTGTATGCGTCTTATTGTATGGTAGATATATGATATATCCCATCTATTTTTATAAACAAATTCATATGGACCTTTCTTATTTTAAACAACAGGACAAAAAATAAAGATTATATATATATATATATATATATATATATATATATATATATATATATATATATATAGGGTTAGGTTCATGTGAAACGGCCTACTTTTGTGAGACCGTGAGATGCATTTTTTTATTTTTTTTATTTTTTATTTTTATTTTTTTTAGTTAAATCAACTTCCGAAAATAATATTTAAAAAAAGAATTTTTGGATTTTTCCATTTATTTTGCATTTTAAATTTTTTTTTAGAATATGTACAGTGTAATATTCTATTAGAATATTTCACGTATTTTTCAAAAAAATTGAATTTTTTTTTATTTTTTTTAGTTAATTCAAGTTCCGAAAATAATATTTAAAAAAAGATTTTTTTGATTTTTCCATTTATTTTGCATTTTAAAATTATTTTTTCAAAGATGTCAGTGTAATATTTTATTAGAATATTTCACGTATTTTTCAAAAAAAAAAAACAATGATTTTTTTTTAAATTTTTTTATTTATTTTTATTTTTGTAGTTAATTCAAGTTTTGAAAATAATATTTAAAAAAAAGAATTTTTGGATTTTTCCATTTATTTTGCATTTTAAAATTATTTTTAGATTTGGTTTCACGGTCTCACAAAATTAGAATGCTCTCAAATGAAACTCAACCTATATATATATATATATATATATATATATATATATATATATATATATATATATATATATATATATATATATATATATATATATATATATATATATATATATATATATATATATATATATATATATATATATATATATATATATATATATATATATATACAGGGAAGGGTTATATGTAAACAAAAAAAACCCTAAAAACCCTAAAAATCATAAAAATGCATAAAATAAAATACTTAGAGATCATAAATCTTTATTTACTTTGTATTCTTAAAAACCGCAGGTTTTTTTTTTTATAAATTCCCTTAAAAAAAAATTAAAAATTCGATTTTTTTTTATTTTTTATTTTTTAATTTTTAATTATTTTTTTTATTTTTTGGTTTTTTTTTCAAAAAAATTTCAGCGAAATTCTATAAAAAGTTGCGATTTTTAAGAATATAAAGCCTAAAAAAAAGATTTTTGATCTCTAAGTATTTTATTCATGCATTTTTATGATTTTTAGAGTTTTTTTGTTTTCCATAGAACGTAAACCTATATATATATATATATATATATATATATATATATATATATATATATATATATATATATATATATATATACACTAGCCGTTTACCTGCGTTAAGCGACTGGTACAGATAATTTCATTTAGAAATTAGTTTCTAGAAGCGATTGATTTTTTTCCGCAAATGAGAGTGGGATTCGGTGGTGAGGGCTAGAGTTTTCTTTCGTCGATTGTGATGTGATAGGAGAAAGTGAGAGTGACAATACACTATGACCATTTAAAGGATCTTTTTGGGTGGCTAGTATCTGTAACAGCCCGGATTCCCAGGTATTATTCATTTATTTATTTTGGTAAATTGTGAGGAGACTCGGCGAGTTGGAGCCTAGACTCGCCGAGTAGGATCGCGGATTTGGATGCGGGTTCGCGTCCGGACTCGGCGAGTCCATGCTGTTTAATGAAACCCTAATTTCCCGGCCCTGAGCCCTATTTAAAGGGCCTTATAACCCTTCATTGTGGCTACCTTCGACCTTGAGAGCACCAGAGCAGCTGAGAGTCCTTGTGAGTGAGATAAGAGGCCATTATTCACCATTTTTGTGTGTATTTGCAAGAAAGGAAGAGGAAGGCCAAGCTAGGAGAGTTGGGGAGCTTGGATCTACTTCCATTTCGGCAGAGGAAGCTATTTGAGGTAACATTCAGAGCTTATTCTCGTGTTTTTCTTGATATGGTCAAATCAAGGGTTTCTTCATGCCTTGTTTGCCTTGTATTTGGAGTGTGAGAGGTCCCATGGGGAAATGGTACCTAGATCTGGACCGTAGTAGGTTCGGAGAGTCCCAAATGCTCTGCTTTATGCCTTTCCATTTGAGTTCGGGGCTTAGGTTGCCATTTTAGATGTCATTTCACCAAAAGAAGCCTTGTAGGCGTTGCATGATAGCCAAGATTGTGACTTTACGTGATGAATGTGCTTAGGAGGGCTAGATCTATGAGTTGTTGGAGCGGATCTGACCTCACGAGCGAGATTGAGTTGATGCATGGCATGGACTTGCCGAGTCTGAAGAACAGACTCGGCGAGTAGCATGAAGATTGTCCTTAACCACTCAGCGAGTGGTCTTGCCGAGTTAAGGGTTGACTCAGTGAGTCAGGGAGAGTTGGAGAGGGTTGATAGTTGGACTGAGTCGAGCTGGAACTCACCGAGTTGTTCTTGAGACTCGACGAGTTGAGTCGTGGTGGCCCCGCGATTCATGCCAGGTGGAACTCGTCGAGTTAGGGATGTACTCGACGTGTCAAGAGAGGATCCTAGGGAGTCAATGAACATGTATAGACTCGCCGAGTCGCTCTAGTGCACTCGCCGAGTCCGGTCAAAGTTGACCGTTGACCGTTGACCAGAGTTGACCAGTGTTGACTTGATAGGGGTAGTCAACCTTAGTTGTAAAAGTGTTAATTAGAGATATATAATGTTATAGGAGGATTATAGCTCGGAGGATCGAGCACGAGTGATTTCTTGGATTCACGAGTTATTGAGATATACGAGGTGAGTCTTCTCACTATACTTTACCTTGAGTAGGTAATCAGAGTTATGTGATAGAGTATTTGTATGCTATATGTATGTTATGTGTTGTACTGCATTATTTCTATGTGAATTATGCTGTGCATGTTTATAGAGTTGGAACCGGAAGGTTCCCAGAGTTAGAACCAGTAGGTTCACAGAGTACGGTCTACGGACCCACAGAGTTATAGCCTTGAGTGGCTAATATGTGTTATGTGTGGTATTTTTGGGGAACTCACTAAGCTTTGTGCTTACAGTGTTGGTGTTTATTGTTTCAGGTACTAGTGATGACCGTGGGAAGGCGCCGGCTTGATCAGTACACACACATGGGATTTTTATGATATGTGATCTTGGGATTTATTGTATGACATTGATTGGAGTTTCAAATACTGATGTTTTATGAAAACTAAATGAATATGTTTTTAAATTATGCGAAAAATTGTTTTGAAATTCACGGTGTTACAAGTTGGTATCAGAGCCTTGGTTTGAGGGATTCGAGTACACCTTCGGGCATATTTGAACTCAAACTGAGGATTTGAGAAGTATTTCAAAAAGAATAAAAGATTTTTGGATCAACGCAGAGCAGAGTTGTGTGTACGATCAGTCCACGCCCGAACGGTGATTTCCCAAAATACCCTCATGTTATGTGATATTGATATTGATATGATGTATTCTCATGCTAGAGTAGGCTAGGTACTCCTATTAGGACTAGAGTGGCCTGATTTGTGATGCCTTAGCCTAGGGAGAGGTGAGCTACTATGAGATGCTTAAGAGTGAGTAGGTAGCAGCGAGGGGCTTATGAGAGATTTGTTAGAGAGTGGATTGTGCATGATAGAGTACTTGGAATTTGGGATCCGAAGAGGAGGACTTGGGGTGTATTCTGATACGGTGCGGACAGTAGTATTGGGCCCGTACTACTGAAAGCACCGGAGCGGTGTACAGCCCAAGTAGGAATCTTTGGAATACCAAGGATCAAGGAAGGAAGAGTTGTCGAGTGTGAGTATTCTCGAATGGATTCTAATTTATCGTATGTTGTATTTCAGAGGTAGATCATGGTGAGGACACATCTGATGCCTGAGAGCAGTGAGACCAGTGATAAGGAGATCCGCCGGATCATCCATAAGGAGGTGGCTGCGGCCATCAGGGCAGAGATACCAGAGATGTTCGGGTCTATTAAGACCACGTTAATTGAGACCTTTGACAAGCGTTATGCCGCTCTTTCTGAGGCTGCTATTGCAGCGGCTACCGCAGCTATTGCGACCGCGAGGCCGCAAGGTGGTGATGCGTTGTTGTTCCGAGAGTTCAGCAACACAAAACCACCAGAGTTTGATGGGACCCAGGACCCGGTGGCGGCTATGAGATGGATTTCTGATATAGAGGGGTGTTTCTTCACTTGCTCAACTCCTGAGCATTTGAAGGTTCGGTTTGCGCTGAACCAGCTTTGCTTAGGAGCGAAGGACTGGTGGAAGTTTGTGACGGCGTACTTTACGCCTGCTGAGCTTGCGGCAGTGACCTGGGAGAGGTTCACTGCCATGTTTCGAGATGAGTATGTTCCCCAGGTGGAGAGGGAGCGTTTGGCCCAGAAGTTTCTGACCCTCAAGCAGGGTACTGAGTCTGTTACGGTGATTACCAGGATGTTCCATGAGAGGGCGATGTTCTGCTCTGAGCACGTGTCCACGGAGCAGGCATGTATGAGCCGATATTTGAGTATCTTGAGGCGAGACATTCGGGAGTTCGCGGCGAACTCCTCGTACCGGACATTTGCCGAGCTTCAGGCAAATGCCCGGAAGAGGGAGATTGAGCTAGAGACTCAGGCCAGGGAGGAGGCGGAGTCTCAGGGGAGGGATCGGCGACCGGTACAGTCTCAGCCGACAGCCAAGCGGGCCAAGCCCGCTGATCCCAAACCAGGGAGCCAGAAGGGCCGCACTTGTGGGAAGTGTAGCAAGGGTCACCATCGAGTCTGTAGAGCGGGATCTTGCTACAAGTGTGGCAAGCAAGGGCACATGGCCAAGGACTGCCCCAAGGGGTTTGTAGTGTGCTTTCACTACAACCAGACCGGACACCGGAAGGCAGAGTGTCTGCAATTGCAAGGGTCATCTCAGGGAGCACCTCATGGATCTGCCCCTGCCGCCATCAGAGCTACCGAGAGTCGGCCAGTGAAGGCCGAGGCGCCGAGAGCGCGAGGGAGAGATTTTCAGTTGAGCGCGGAGGAGGTTTACGCAGCACCCGATGTCGTGGCTGGTATGTATTCTTTCGTGTATTTATTTTGATGTTGTGATATTATGCTTATATTATGTTATGCGTTGGTACTTTTCTTGTGAATTCTGTACCAGCCTTGGTGTTATTTGACTCGGGTGCGAGTCGGTTGTTTGTATCTTTGGCTTTTAGTCAGCATATCAGTGTTAGTCGTGAGGCGTTGAGTCGGCCTCTGATAGTTTCCATAGCTGACGAGAGGGTGATATATGCCACGGAGGTTCTTCGAGGGTGCGTAGTTGAGATTTTAGGTGTTGAGTTCCCGATTGATCTGGTTCCTATTGCGATGGGTGATGTCTGTGTCATTGTCGGCATGGACTGGTTAAGCAAATTCGGTGCGGTTATCGACTGCGAGCGACAGCTGGTGACCATACGAGACCCTAGTGGGGGAGTTCTTACGGTGTACGGCGAGGGTACATGTTTGGGATCAGCATTTAGTTCGGCCGCTAGGGCAAGGCGGTGTCTATAGCAGGGTTGTAAGGGTTTTGTGGCGTATGTGATGGATACGCGGGTGGATTCCGAGAGACCGAGGTCAGTTGAGGAGGTTCCGGTAGTGCGTGAGTTCCCGGATGTATTTCCCGAGGAGTTGCCGGCTGTGCCTTCTGTGAGGCAAGTGGAGTTTAGTATCAATTTGGTTCCGGGGGCCGCGCCTATCGCTAAGGTGCCTTATCGCCTTGCACCTCCAGAGATGCAAGAGTTATCCTCGCAGCTTCAGGAGCTGCTGGAGAAGGGGTTTATTCGGCCGAGCAGCTCGTCGTGGGGAGCGCCTATCCTGTTCGTCAAGAAGAAGGATGGTTCACACCGGATGTGCATTGATTACCGGGAGTTGAACAAGCTGACGGTCAAGAACCGTTACCCATTGCCGAGGATCGACGATTTATTCGATCAGTTGCAGGGAGCATCTTGGTTCTCCAAGATCGATTTGAGGTCTGGATATCATCAGGTGAGGGTGCGGGATGAGGACGTCCAGAAGACAACGTTCAGGACGTGTTATGGGCATTATGAGTTTGTGGTGATGCCTTTCGGGCTCACCAATGCCCCGGCAGTGTTCATGGATCTCATGAACCGAGTGTGTAGGCCGATGTTGGATCGGTCGGTGATTGTATTTATCGACGACATTTTGGTATATTCGAGATCTAGAGAGCGGCATGAGGAGCATTTGAGAGAGGTTCTCAGAGTTCTGAGATCAGAGAGGCTTTATGCCAAATTCTCCAAGTGTGATTTCTAGTTATGGGAGGTCCAGTTCTTAGGACATCTCGTTAACCAGGAAGGGATATTGGTCGACCCGGCCAAAGTTGAGGCGGTGATGAGTTGGGAGGTGCCGAGGTCACCCTACGAGATCAGGAGTTTCCTAGAGTTGGCAGGGTATTATCGGAGATTTATCAAGGATTTCTCTAAAATCGCAGTGCCACTCACCAGGTTGACCCGAAAGGGTGTTGCTTTTTCATGGGGCCCCGAGCAGCAGGCCTCCTTTGAGACACTTCGCCAAAGGTTATGCGAAGCCCCGGTGTTAGCCCTCCCGGAAGAGATGGAGGACTTTGTGGTATACTGTGACACATCGATTTTGGGATTGGGGGCAGTGCTGATGCAGAGAGGGCATGTGCTAGCATATGCATCGAGGAAGCTGAAGCCTCATGAGATGAGATATCCCACCCATGATCTAGAGTTAGGGGCAGTGGTGTTCGCCCTCAAGATTTGGCGTCACTACCTGTATGGGGTTCGGTGTACGATATACACGGACCATAAGAGTTTGAAATATTTGATGGATCAGCCCAAACTAAATATGCGACAGAGAAGGTGGTTGGATGTGGTCAAGGATTATGATTGTGAGATCCTGTACCACCCAGGCAAGGCTAATGTTGTAGCCGATGCACTGAGCCGCAGGGTGGAAAGTACCCCGCTGCGGGATGTATGTTTGAGATTGACCGTGATCGCTCCAGTGTTGGACGCCATTCGTGGGGCACAGGCCGAGGCTGTGCAACCTGAGATGCAGAAGAAAGAGCGGGTTGTTGGTTTGGTTTCAGAGTTCGTTACCGATGGTCGGGGGCTTATGACATTTCAGGGGCGTATCTGGGTGCCGTAAGTGGGAGGAACGCGTACAATTTTGATGGAAGAGGCTCATCGGTCGAAATTTTCGATCCATCCTGGGGCCACTAAGATGTATTTGGACCTGAAGAAGGAGTATTGGTGGCCCTGTATGAAGAGGGATGTTGCGTGGTTTGTTGAGAGGTGCTTGACCTACCATAGGGTTAAGGCCGAGCACCAGAGGCCGCATGGTAAGTTGCAGCCGTTGGAGGTTCCCGAATGGAAGTGGGAACAGATCACCATGGATTTTATCACCAAATTGCCAAGGACTGCTAGGGGAGTTGATGCAATTTGGGTGATTGTGGACAGGTTGACAAAGAGCGCTCACTTTCTTGCTATTAGCGAGAGTTCTTCAGCAGAGAAATTGGCAGAGGTGTACGTGAGGGAAGTGGTATCTCGGCATGGGGTGCCGATCTCGATTGTTTCAGACCGAGATGTGCATTTCACTTCCAGGTTCTGGAAGAAGTTTCATGAGGAGTTGGGTACTAGGCTGCATTTTAGTACCGCATATCATCCCCAGACAGACGGTCAGAGTGAGCGGACGATTCAGACGCTCGAGGACATGCTCCAGGCATGTGTATTGGATTTCAGGGGTAGTTGGGATGCATACTTGCCCTTGGCAGAGTTTTCCTACAACAACATCCATCATTCGAGCATTAGTATGCCGCCCTTTGAGCTGTTGTATGGGAGGAGGTGTCGGACCCCCATTTGTTGGGGAGAGATTGGTCAGCGTGTGATGGGCAGTATAGAGATCGTGCTTCAGACGTCAGAGCAGATCCAACAGGTCAGACAGAGGTTGTTGACCGCTCAGAGTCGTCAGAAGAGCTATGCAGACAGACGCCGGTCCGAGCTTGAATTTCAGGTCGGCGACCTTGTGCTCCTGAAGGTCTCTCCTTGGAAAGGAGTGATTCGATTAAGGAAGAGGGGCAATTTGGGGCCCCGATATATTCGTCCTTTCCGAGTGATCGCGAGGGTAGGCCGGGTAGCCTATCATTTGGATTTTCCAGCAGAGCTGGGGCAAATTGACGACACTTTTCATGTGTCGCAGCTGAGAAAGTGTATAGCCGATGAGTCGGCAGTGGTTCCATTAGAGGATATTCAGGTGGATGCGAGCCTGAATTATGCTGAGAGACCAGTGGAAATCAGAGATCGGAAAATCATGGTTCTGAGGAACAAGGAGGTACCCTTGGTTTTGGTTCAGTGGCAGCATCGGAAGGGGTCCGAGATGACTTGGGAACCGGAGCGTGAGATGCGTGAGCAGCATCCAGAGTTATTTGCAGAGCGAGATTTCGAGGGCGAAGTCTAGTTCTAGTGGGGGAGAATTGTAACAGCCCGGATTCCCAGGTATTATTCATTTATTTACTTTGGTAAATTGTGAGGAGACTCGACGAGTTGGAGCCTAGACTCTCCGAGTAGGATCGCGGATTTGGACGCGGGTTCATGTCCGGACTCGGCGAGTCCAAGAGTGGACTCGACGAGTCCATTCTGTTTAATGAAACCCTAATTTCGCGGCCCTGAGCCCTATTTAAAGGGCCTTATAACCCTTCATTGCGGCTACCTTCGACCTTGAGAGCACCAGAGCAGCTGAGAGTCCTTGTGAGTGAGATAAGAGGCCATTATTCACCATTTTTGTGTGTATTTGCAAGAAAGGAAGAGGAAGGACAAGCTAGGAGAGTTGGGGAGCTTGGATCTACTTCCATTTCGACAGAGGAAGCTATTTGAGGTAACATTCAGAGCTTATTCTCGTGTTTTTCTTGATATGGTCAAATCTAGGGTTTCTTCATGCCTTGTTTGCCTTGTATTTGGAGTGTGAGAGGTCCCATGGGGAAATGGTACCTAGATCTGGACCTTAGTAGGTCCAGAGAGTCCCAAATGCTCTGCTTTATGCCTTTCCTTTTGAGTTGGGGGCTTAGGTTGCCATTTTAGATGTCATTTCACCAAAAGAAGCCTTGTAGGCTTTGCATGGTAGCCAAGATTGTGACTTTACGTGATGAATGTGCTTGGGAGGGCTAGATCTATGAGTTGTTGGAGCGGATCTGACCTCAGGAGCGAGATTGAGTTGATGCATGGCATGGACTCGCCGTGTCTGAAGAACAGACTCGGTGAGTAGCATGAAGATTGTCCTTAACCACTCAACGAGTGGTCTTGCCGAGTTAAGGGTTGACTCAGTGAGTCAGGGAGAGTTGGAGAGGGTTGACAGTTGGATTGAGTCGAGCTGGAACTTGCCGAGTTGTTCTTGAGACTCGGCGAGTTGAGTCATGTGGCCCCACGATTCATGCCAGGTGGAACTCGTCGAGTTAGGGATGTACTCGACGTGTCAAGAGAGGATCCTAGGGAGTCAGTGAACACGTATAGACTCGCCGAGTCGCTCTAGTGCACTCGCCGAGTCCGGTCAAAGTTGACCGTTGACCGTTGACAAGAGTTGACCAGTATTGACTTGATAGGGGTAGTCAACCTTAGTTGTAAAAGTGTTAATTAGAGATATATGATGTTATAGGAGGATTATAGCTCGGAGGATCGAGCACGAGTGATTTCTGAGATTTGCGAGTTATCGAGATATACGAGGTGAGTCTTCTCACTATACTTTACCTTGAGTAGGTAATCAGAGTTATGTGATAGAGTATTTGTATGCTAAATGTATGTTATGTGTTGTACTGCATTATTTCTATGTGAATTATGCTGTGCATGTTTATAGAGTTGGAACCGGAAGGTTCCCAGAGTTAGAACTAGTGGGTTCACAGAGTAAGGTCTACGGACCCACAGAGTTATAGCCTCGAGTGGCTAATATGTGTTATGTGTGGTATTTTGGGGAACTCACTAAGCTTTGTGCTTATAGTGTTGGTGTTTATTGTTTCAAGTACTAGTGATGACCGTGGGAAGGCGCCGGCTTGATCAGTACACACACATGAGATTTTTATGATATGTGATCTTGGGATTTATTGTATGACATTGATTTGAGTTTCAAATACTGATGTTTTATGAAAACTAAATGAATATGTTTTTAAATTATGCGAAAAATTGTTTTGAAATTGACGGTGTTACAGTATCCCCATGCGGTTGTAACCATATCGAACCTGAATTACTCTTTAGATCTACTAACTCACACATTATTACCCTACATATAAATCTACATATTTTGTTCCGAGCGAAATTTAAACTATCAAGGCATCAACCTCTAGTCTTGATATCAGTGGGTCACATGCCATTTGATGTGTTTTTAATTTATTGATCAATGTCAGTGATCAATTTCTTCCTGGAATATAGTTTGTACTATTTTGCTATAAAATATACAAAGATAATCTTTTTGTGAAGAACCACATTTTGAATATTTATTGAAGAATACCGATTTTTCGTTGGAAAATTACAAAATTACTTTATGAACGTCCACTTTTAAAATATGTTACGAAAAATTATTTTATTTATCTAAATACTAAGCTTCCTAGAAAACATATTTCTGCAGTCATTTTGTAATAGGAGAATATCAAGTGGCCATTTAAGTAATTAACTCTAAAGTTGAAAAGTTTAGTTAAAAGATTAAAAAATAATAAGTTTAATTCTTTAAAAGCATGCAAAATATGTAAGATATTTACAAATCTATTTTTATTGTTTAATGCTCATTGTATTTATTATTATTAGTTATTATTATTTTTTAGAAATTTTAATATACTTTTCATTGTGTCAATTGATATCGTTATTATACATTCATATATAAAGAAACAGATTGAGTTCAACTTAAGCATGGAACATATGTGAAAGTATGGGTCCAAGATAGGTTTATTATGGTCATTTCTTCATTTTGGAATTATCTCATACATAGAAAAAACCAAAAGCAATGATACATAACATGACTTTATTATAGCCATGTTACATTTATAACCAGATACATATGATATATGTTGTATTTACAATTTACAAATATATATTATTAGAATTTAAATTAATTAAAGTGTATATGTGACAATAGCCCTTTGATGCATACAAAATCCTATTACTTTCTAACTATTCATTCATATAGCCTTTTTTAGTTTTTCGACCTCAAAGTTACACCCAAAGTTAGCATCAACACTTTCATCCTACAAACAATTAAACAATCTCCACCGCCGATGTGAACTTATTGCTTTAGATTGCAAGCTATTCAAATCACCAGATCCAAGAAATATAGTTTCATTAGTAAAGTAAAATGAATAACCATTTTCTAAACTCACTTGGCCTCATGTATCATCATGTTTCTTTGTTAGATGTTTAGAAAACAATAGAAACATCACTCATAAATTCAATAACTGCTAGACCTAACAAAACACCATATATAATGCATTAGTTAGTCCACTACCCAAAAAAATTTAGTTACCTTTTAACCAGAAGACCAGAAGTATATTACAAATTCTTGTTTAAACCATGACTTTTTCAAGAACCTGTAGCCAATCATATCATAAAAAAAGCATTATTTGTTGCCTTAGGCCCTTAGCCATAATCATATCTTGAAATAATAATATCAAGAAAGAATGACAATTACCTCTCTAATACCCTAGTGACATTTATTATGAGTTCAGTTCCAATTCCTTTTAATTTAAAGGGTATTTTTGTAAATTTAAACCAAATACAATAGGAAATCATGCATATAAATTATAAATGTTGATACTTTTGTAAATTTAAACCGAATCATTTATCACAATCTTCATTATCACAGCTCATTCTCACAGAAAAACATGTTCTTCACACCCACAGCATTATCAAAATCCCACAGATTGTTTCACAAGAATAAAGATATGTATGCAAAAAGTATACCTTATTAATGCATGTAAGCAATAATAAAGGTGTCATAGTTAACAACATCACAGAGATCAAGAGCTTGAGATATAGAATCCATGACATGAACCTGCATCTTCAATGGCATATCTATAGAAACAGAAGATGAGATCCACAAGCAATTCGCAAAGAGAATACAATAGCATAAGAAAATTGAGGATACAAATCTGATGCTACAAACAATAACATACCATAAAATAACCTCTTATCTGCAACATAGTGAGCTTACATCACACTGTAAACCTATATTTGCAAGAAGAAAAACAAACTAATATTTTCTTAAAGAACTTACAAATAGGAAAAAAAGGTTATGATTAAGAATTAGTTGGTTCCCTTGTTTAAAGAAAAGATACTGAAATTATCAAATAGAAGAGGAAAAAGAGATTAAGAGAAAATGGGTGCATTTCTACCAAAAAAAAGAAATTGAAAGAAGGGGTCACCGGGAACTGATTTTGGGAAGGATAGTAGACAGTGGGTGGCTAAAATTGACAGCACCTTTATTTTTTGCTTCAAGCATCTTCTTTCTACAACCCCGAAAACAGATCCTATACATAAAAATCATTAAACAATCATACATAACTAGAGAAAAGATAGAGAGAATGAGAGATAAATATATTTTTGGTCATGAAGAGAAAGAAAATACCTCTGATACGATATTGTTTGCAGGTGAGTGTGCATCGGAAGAGAAAGGGGCATATAAGTATATATCGATGGTTTTTTAAGGTTTCTGGAAGGAGACGTGCAATACTGCAATGGTGGTATGCTAGTAGCAAAAAAGGATGGTGTTGTGGTTGATGGCGGTTTTCCTCTAACATCCTGAAAGATAAGCATATACTGACTGAACTTTCCAAAGACAATTGTAAGGAAGAGGAACAAATGTCAAAAACAGAAACAAACTTGATATACCAGTGGTGAAGCGGTGGCAACAATGAACGTAATGGTTGGAAGACTTTGAAATCGTTTGAGGCAGTAGAGAGTGCAAGGGAGGTGAATTTGTGTTGTGCGATGGTGTTGATGTTGAACGCAACAATTTTTTTTGTAAATTGTTGAATGATTCTTCCCATCGATCAGTAATTAAGGAACTTTGAAATTTTTTTGACCTTTTCATTTGTTGAGGATTCGAAAAAAAGTTAAGTCGTTGACCGCATAGATTTCATAAATCAGAAGAAATTACACTAATATAAGTAGATAATTCAACAAGATTGAGCAAAATAAATCAATACTTACTAGGGATTCGTTGAATGTGGTGGTAAAGGCTTCGATTAGGTTTTAGACATCAAGATGGAAGCAACAACATTCGATCTAGTGTTATTGGAGAGAAAGCGCACGACTGTGTAAAGCTTCAAAGTGAAGGCGATAGTGGTAGGTGACAAATTTGAAGAAATCTACGAACCTAGATGGAGAGTTTGTATTTCAAATCTTGAATTCACATGAGAAATTAAGGGAGGCGTTTTTGATTTATTGGGATGAAGGTAGGCCACAGGAAACGGTGGTCGGCATAGGGTTTCTGCATATCAATCTTATCTCCATCAATAGGAGACCCATTCAATTGACCGATTCAACTGACCGAACTCTAAAGAATATTGGGTCATATTTGACCCATTCAATTTGAAGATAAACTTAGAAGACCTATTCAAAATCTATCTTTGACCGGATAAGATTTATTATTCTCCGATGCATAAAGTTATTGTATATGTTGCTTAAAAGGTTGTACCTCTTAAGATTCAGCAAAATCTAGTAAATGCTTTTTAAGGTAGTTATATATATATATATATATATATAAAGTTGTAGAACTCGTTACTCGGTACCTGTTTAGCCGGCTACTGAGTAGCGAGTACCCGGGAGTACTCGGACTCGGTAGTTCATGTAAAAATATTTTTAGGGAAATTATATATATGTCAAAATTATAAGTTAAAATCATAAGTTGATTGAAATATATAACAAAAGTAGATACATGTAAATACACAAAAGCTAAAAAACACATAATGGTCTCACTTCATGAATAATTATTGAAAATTTAAGATATATATATGTAGTAATAATCACATGTGTGTGTTAAATAATAAATAATTAAGTATATTATACATCTTAATACCGATTTGACCGCTTTTTACAACACTACTCAGTTTAGTAAGGTGCTGATCGGGGAGTACTCGAGATTTTGTAACTCGCCTCGGTAAGGGGCCTAGTAGCGAGTACTCGGAGGAGTAATCGCCCAGCTCGGCGAGTTTTACAACATTATATATATATATATATATATATATATATATATATATATATATATATATATATATATATATAGAGAGAGAGAGAGAGATATTTAAGTTCAATTGAAAAAAAAATGTTAAGATTAAGAAATCATTATCAGTCAATCATTTATTTTTACCGCAAAACACGTCGTCGTACCAACGTGATGTATGAGAGGTAATATTTATATCTGATTATAAAATATAAGTATATTCTTATATGAATCCACCACTTCCACTATATCTACCATACCACTACAACCACCATCTCCGCCACCAACCACCACTACCTTCGCCACCAACCACCATTGTCGTAGTCATCGCCTTTATCACCACCTCTTCCGCTATCATTACCACCAATAGTTCTACCACCCATCGACACCATCATCGCCAATGCCACCATCACAACTACCACCACCTCCGCTACCTCTACCACCATCATCTCCATTACCCTTGTCGCTATCGTCCCCACCACCTGCAACCACTACCACTACTATGACCACTAACACTTTCCCTGCCATTACTACAACATCTGCCACCAATTGTCATATTCATGTATGAATAATCACTTCGTAATATATAAATAAGTGTATACCTATTCATATATGAATATACTTAGTCATATATGAATACACATATTTATATATGAATATTATCTATTCTGTCGTCCTAGTACACTGGAACTCTTAATTAGCATATTTGAAATGAGTGGTCCATATTTATTCTCGCATTCTCAATATTTTTTCTCAATTAGACCTTTCTTTCTCTCTCTCTCTCTCTCTCTCTATATATATATATATATATATATATATATATATATATATATATATATATATATATATATATATATATATATATAGGTTCTAATAGATTCTAGAAGTATGAAATCATGTTTGAAATGAAAGAAATGATTGCATAAGAGAGTAAATAAGATTTTGATTTGAATTAAAGTACGAAAGCTCAATTACAATGTTGGAAGTAAGAACTTGCAAAAAGCATATTCTACCTTCTAACTAATATCCCTATTAATATGTTGAAAAAATAGTGAGTCGGTTAGAGAAAGACCAATAAGAATACGATACCTAAGTAGTAACAAACTATTAAACAATTACACATATGTTACTATGAAAAATTGTGAACAAAACTTTCAAACCAACTTACATTCGAAATAATACAATGAAGACTTAAGATATTACAATTTTAAAACGTTTCATAATATGACTCAGACACAACACATATAGACTACATCATAATAATATCCCTTTTGTGTTGAGTTGAAAAAGTAAGTCTTCATTTTCTTTTATCAAAAACCAAAGGAGTAAAGCCAAGAACTATCGTCCGAACAGCAATCCGCCATCGCAACTTATCATATACAAAATTTATTTCATTCTTTGAGTTGTTTGTATAAGTTAATATAATATATAATTACTTATAGCAAAACAACTTTTTCCCAATTGAAACCTTTTTTTTCTATAATTAACATTGCTATCTTGCAATAGTAATTATCATGCTCCCACTAACATGATGATTATTAACATAACACTTATGCTCCCACTAGCTTTGACATGTACTCAGAAATCAACTAGACTTCTAGAAATCAATACTTTATTGACTTTCTTACCAAAGTTCAAATTTCTGATACGAGATGATTTGATAAAACTTTATCAAAATCATACACCTTTACTTAGATAGCACACATGTGTGTCTAAACAATTTCAGAACTATGAAAAGGGATGTCGTAATCAAAGTCTTAATTGTTTAGACCTTTTGCCATTCCTCACAAGTCCATGTTAGTGTGCCGGTTAACCACACACGCTCCACTAACGACTTTGAGAATGCAAATATCACAATTACTATCTACCTAAAATCTACTTAGTGAAAGCGTTTCCTCACCATCGTTTTCATGAATCGGAGAGAAACCTTATGACACTTAGATTTAATGGTGTATGTGTTCCTATCGATGTGAATTTTTCAAAACGATAATCACAAGACACGGTTAATGACAAATCTAAACTCATATGGATTGAACTTGTGCAGTCTTAACTTCTTGCCACCTGACACCACAAGGGCCTACCATTGCTTCCAAGTTGTTATGCAACCAATTGAGAACTCTCGGAACTCATATGCAAAGCCAACTTTAACTGGAATGGGCACATAAATAGAAATATGTCAACACGATAGGTTATAAACCTCACGTCGTGTTCTAGTGATAAATTATAGGTTTTTTACTTTTGATTAGATCTTGAAGTTTTTTTTCAAGATCTTTAAGACTCCCGCTATCCTCTCGACTATAAGTTTTTTACTCTAAATTCATCATACTATACAACTTGCATGATTTCCAAGTTAACTGAAACCTTGGGTGATGAGAATCTTTCCTTATTTGGTAAATTTAGACACTATCACAAATGATAGGAACAAATCCATTTTCCAATACTGCCAATAATGGAATCATATAAGCAATAATTTTCCACAAATGTCATTGTAAGGATACTTAGAATAAATGAAATTAAAAATTTCCTTGTATTTTAAAAACTTTGCGGAAAACATTATCCTTACAGTGAAAAATCATATGGAAAACTTTTTTTTTTATCTATTCCTAAGCAATATATCATAACTCCTAAGTAAAAGCTCAAAATTTTGATCATCGAACCATGCGATCGAAATCCATCTTTGCGATTAAAATCATCATATACTTCCTTTAAGTTTCTTCACTTTTCTTTGATTTTTAAAACATCAACTTGTGACCGAGTCACATCATGTAACAAGAATATAATAAGAGAAACTTAACAGAATTAGATAGTGGACTTTACCCGAAGTAGAGTCAAACTTCTTGACTTTATGAACCTTATGATCTTTTCGATAAATAGGCAGCTTTGAAATCAATGCCCCTTCCTTTGACACGAGAAAAAGATGGACTCTTTGGGAATGGTACATGGGACTATCGCAACCTTGCCTTTCTCTTTACCATTTGGTCAACCGAGTTGACTATGGTCAATCCCTTTGTCACAACTAGAAATATTTGTGCCTTGTAACTACAAAACTTAAGCCAAATTATGAATCAAAGACACGAGAGCATGTATGATGCATACTCTATAACAACAGAATTTCAATCAAACACCTCATAAAAGCATTTCAAGTAGTCAATAAGAAATTGGAAACCCTAGAAGTTCTTGTTTAACTCCATTTTGGACTAGGACTTCCCTATTGGGCCCAATGGACCAATAAACTTCCAATTTAACCATCTTGGGCTTAGAACTCTTAAATGGGCTCTAATTGGACCCACTTTCATTCATTTTAACATTTTGGGCCATATTGGGCCTAAAATGAAATAAAACACCTTAATGGACCTCATTGGGCCATAACTAACCTAATTAGCCCTAAGGGGCCATAAGAATCATATTTATATTTATTTGGGCCGTGAATTACTCTAAAAGAGCCAATGGGGTGAAAACCATTAACTTGGGATCCATATTATGGACTTAAACATAAAAGGGCCAAATCTCCATCTCTCTTCTTTATCTCTCGGCCCAAACTACAAACCCAAGAAGAAGGGTTTACTTTGCTTGCCACCTCATTTTTATATGGAGGATATCTAAGCTTTTGCACTTCAAACATCCATGCAATCTCATCTTCCCATGCAAGCACTTCTCTTCTCCTCCCTCTCTCTCTTGCTCTCGGCCGAATCCAAGCACACACACACACACAATTCATTCACAATTCTCTCAAGAAACTCTCTCATTTCTTCTCCATAATTTCGAGATCTAAGAGGTGTTCAAGGGATTTCTTCCATAAAAATCATCATCTAAGGTAAGATATTTCTTAGATCCATAAGCTAGCAATTTCATTTCATTCAAAAATCATCTCTTAATTCATTCAAACTTATGATCTAGCACCTCAGAAGCATTCAAGTTCGAAATCTTCCAAGGAAGGTTGCTAAGGTCGAAATCTTCTCATTTTTCCTTCCAAAACCGAAACCACACCCAAAGGTGAGCTTCGTACCCCCTCTTTTTCGGATTTTATAAGTTTTTTGGGGGATAATACAAGCAAATGTGTAGATCTATGAGTATATGTATGCCTTTTGTGATTTTTATGCCTATATGTATGGTCTTATGTGTTTGTGATGTTTATACTAGCCAAAAGAACCTAAAAACCGAGATCTACAATATGATGAATGAAATAAGTATAACTGATACCATTTCACACTAATCAAGTCTATAAAAATAACCATGTTGGTTAATATGAACATTTTTGGACTTAAAACCCATTTTTGGGCTCAAAATGCTAAAATACAAAACTAAGGGGCCCAAAACGACAAAATATAGATTCTGAAGGTTGAGAAGAGACTAAACAGTTTCTAATATGTATTTTCTGAATATTAACACTTTTGAAGGGTTAAAAATGTGAAATTTAAACATAATGGGCCAAAATGGGCTTTTCGGCCCAATAAAGCCCCAAATTGCGAAAATTTTGAGTTGGAGGGGCTGAAACTGCACATTTCTGTAAAACATGGAATTACTAGTGTACCAAATCTATTTCAAGGGTCAAAAATGCTTTTCCAATTAAAAAGGGACCAAAGATGCAAAAAATTTCCATTTTGGGTCAAAATTGTAAAAGTTGCGAAAATGGAGGTTTCAATCGAAAAAATTTCATTTTTGAAGGACTTAAGGTGTTTATCAAGTAAATTTGTGCTAAAAATGTCTTTCCAATAAGTTTTGATACTAAAGTGTCAAGAAAAATAGTTTAAGGACTAAACCGGAAATTCTTTTATACTCAAAGAGTTAAAAGTGTAAATTTTATCCGAGGAAGGGCTTAAGAAGATAAACTCACATTCTTAAAACAATGGATCCCTTAAAATAAAAATACGAGTACTACGTCTACCGGCGAAACGTAATAATCAATACACCTTCAACACCAAAAATCGTTACCAAACGAATTGATTCGGTCTCGAATCAATAACGAATCAAAAATCAATAAACAATGACACTTCAATACACATGCGGAAGTTTACGAGATGTCAATACACCATCTTTGGTCTCGAAAGTTTCAAATCGTGGTTGTTGGGCCTAGCTAGCCCAATGACATGATCTTTAGGCCCGAAGGGAACGCGCTTACATGTTATTGGGCCTTATATGACCTAATTCCGTGTAAAAGGACTTTCAATAGCTTTATTGGGCTGTTGGGCCCCAAGGGTCCTTTGGTACTGCTAGCACAGTCGAGAAGTGAAATGCGAGTCGGGCCAAGTGCCTTTCGCATTCACGATTGCCTTGAATGACTTATGGAAATAACGGGGGCTTCGCACCCTCTTTTCTCCTCGGTTGTGGGGCTATGAGAAGTCAGGGTGGTTGGATTAAGTGAGTAGTACGGACGACGCCTAAGAGATCATTTGTATAGTTGTAAACTAGTCATTTCATTAATGCGTGATTATAACGACTCACAACCCATAATTAATCCAATGTGTTAAGTATTTTAGTGTTGCGTCTTGGGCTTTTGAGTTTTGTACTAGGATTGGGCTTATCCATCCGTATCTATCTAGATTAGTTTCATTGTTATCTAGATAAGTTGTTAGGCTTATAATATATATATATATATATATATATATATATATATATATATATATATATATATATATATATATTATGAGTTATTAAACTTATAATATATATATATATATATATATATATATATATATATATATATATATGCATGTATGCGTATAAGTAAGGATAGTCGATTACGTTGATTCTTGTAACCCTAAACGCCTCTACAGATTGAAGTTCTTTATCGAGCTCTTCTGGGGTGTTATTGCATTAATCATTCGACATATTCAGTGCAATACTTGTGTTCTTTAATACGTTCTTATTTTATATCTTGCTTAGAATCATACGATCCTGAAAGAACATTGTTCTAACAATGTTATGGCAGATTATGGGAAACTATCTCCCATTGGTCCAAAAGTTTTGTCTGCAGAACAACAAGCTGCATTGAATGCTTTGGAGCTGCCGGCTAACAGGGGAAAAGGAGTAACAAAGAAAGAGAAAGAAGATGCTAAGGAGGGTAAGCCAAAGTCTTCCAAACGAAAGTCTGGTGAAGGAGAATCTTCTCAATCGAAACCGAAAAAGATATAGAAGATGGCTAACGGACCCAAGGAGAACTCTCCTCCAGGACCAGATCCTGTTGATGATCAAGATGAAGAAGAGGAGAATCCACATGTCTCACCCCGAGAGCCCAATCCTCCAAGATCTCCAACTCCACCAGAATCTCCCAAACAGGTCCTCATTCCAACCCCACCCCCATCTCCAAAAACTACCAAATTTCCAACTCCACCTCCATCACCGAAACAGAAAGCTCAACTTTCTGCTCCTACTAATATTCCACCCATTCTTACAGAAACAACATCTTTACCCACCTCATCCCTAATTACCTCCGTTCCTGTCTCTACTATACCCTTATCCACTCCTCTTATAACCGAATCAATAACCACTACCATTCCCAACATCACAGTGGAAGTCAATGTATCTGATACAGGGGCTACTTTTGTGACTGATACTCCGGTTATAAACATACCACCATCCCCAGCCCCATCCTCTGCTTCTGGTGCTACTCTTGGGGGAGATGATGAGGATTATGATTCTCTTTATTACAGTCCTTATCGAATTCCAATTGAAAATGATGCTGATGCTCCTGTCACAAGTCAACATATACAGGACATTCATGACAAGTTAGATCGACTGCTTGCTGATAGGAAAGCTTATGGTAGTGTTGTTTTAAAAGCTTTCTTGGAGACTGCTATTAAGCAATATATAGATGCGATTGATAGATCGACAGAAGCAGTTAATAAGTCCGCATCTTCCTGTGCGTAGGCTACAAAAGAAGTTTCTGAGGTTGTTTACACAACTCAGATTTTTCTTGATTCTTTGAAATCTCATGCTGACACTAATATAGCCAAATACCAATCTTCGGTGGACTCCTTCTCTAAAACCCTTCAAGATGAAACCACCAAGTTTGAAGCCCTTCGTAATGAACTTAAAACAGAATCAACATCTTTTCTCCAATCTGTGCATTCTCGTTTTGTTACTCTTGCTGCTGAAAGTACGTTGAAAGAGGACTTGATCAAACACCAAGCCACTATCGATATACAGAAAGTTCAGCTGGCTCAGGCAGAAAAGGAAATTTCTCTGTTAAAGACTCAAAGGGCCGTGTATCAAAGTTGTGCTGGTGATGTCAAAGCTATGTTGACAACTCTACTTGAAGCTCATGATCCCTTCTTAACTTTAACCATCCGGAAACATCTTCAGTCCAAACTTCTTCCTGCTATTGCAATTCTGAGTGAGATGAAGGGTGTTTCGGAGAAAGTTGTTCTTCCGAAACAAGGGGGAGAGGAGAGTGCTCATCTGAAATCCAAGACAGAATCGAAGGTTAATTTAGCTACGGTTTCTGGAAAGCAAGTTCAAATTGAAAGTGATAGTGATACTGAGGGGAATATTGCTGAAGCTCTTCAAAGAAAGAAAAGGGACAGAGAGCTCGATGAAACGATGAAAGTGGCCAGAGAGGCAGAAGAGAAAGAAAGGAAGAATAAGGAAGAAGAGGATGCCTTGCAATGCAAAAAGACCCTGTTTCCAGAATGAGACAGAGATACACTTATCAATCAGGCGATTGAGTTTCCTTCTGTCTATTGGTTGGAACCAGTTGCTTCGTTTGACTGTGATAACTCCAGAGACTCGCAGTTCGACATGCCTATTACAAGAAAAGCATTTACCTTTCATTGCTTTGATGTTACTGCTAAGGTTCCACATCCAAATCTGAAGGTTGATAGAGAATTGATCGATTTCTATTTAAAGAATGGTCAACCGATGTACTTGACTTGGAGTGCACAGAAGATTACTAAAGTCAAGGTACTGAAAACTTCACCTGCTGGGAGATATGTGAATGTAAATTTCAAGATCAACCGTGGTTCAGCAAACACGGAACATTTCATCTCTCTAGCAGATCTTCCAAACCTTAATCCGCATGACTAGATTCTACTATACAACATTCTGCTCTCAAATCTTAAGGAGTATGAGCCGATTCTTAAACATCTGAAAAGAATGTTGGCCTCCTATGTCCATGAGCTTGCAACTATGGATCAGGAGACAGCTATGGTGATGAATAAGAAGCCATATGTGAAGCCAACGTCTAAACCTGGTGATGTGAACAAAATGAAGTTGGGGCAGATAGATTCTACAAATTTGACAGTTATGTTCACAAAGGGTGAGAGGCACAAGTTTCTGTTTGCTTTGGTTGACAAGCATCTGTTTTCAACAGATTGTCTAGAGCATATCATCAATATTATACATCGATGCAAGCATAATTCAACAGCTGATAAGAAGAACTTCACTGATATGCTTCAGTGGTATATTACATTTTGACATCATGTTTTGGCCATTATACCGAGAATATTTGAAACAGTGAAGAATTTCTCTGTTGTGAAAAGAGAATGAAGTTTCTGCTCCAAGGACGCAAAGGGGGAGATTGTTAAGTATTTTAGTGTTGCGTCTTGGGCTTTTGAGTTTTGTACTCGGATTGCGCTTATCCATCCGTATCTATCTAGATTACTTTCATTGTTATCTAGATAAGTTGTTAGGGTTATAATATATATATATATATATATATATATATATATATATATATATATATATATATATATATATATATATATATATATATATATATATGCCTGCATGTATGCGTATAAGTAAGGATAGTCGATTACGTTGATTCTTGTAACCCTAAATGCCTCTACAGATTGAAGTTCTTTATCGAGCTCTTTTGGGGTGTTATTGCATTAATCATTTGACATATTCAGTGCAATACTTGTGTTCTTTAATACGTTCTTATTTAATATCTTGCTTAGAATCATACGATCCTGAAAGAACATTGTTCTAACACAATGTCACCTGGAATTATAGAAAACAACGTCGTATCGGAATAATACTAACTAAGCCACGTAATTTGATGTATTGGGAAAACATCGGGTTTTCCCTGGGAAATTCAACACTCTTGATTATGGGATATACATACAAAGTCTAACATTTATTCACGTTTATAATAATCAACAAGCATACTTATGGATCTTCACACTCTTTCTCATATACAACATTTTTTCTAGAGAATATTGGATTTTCTGAGGTTTTCAAAACTATACAAATCATTTCTTTTCAAACCTTACTTATGAACTCACCAACATTTCATATGTTGACGTTTTCCAAAATACTTGTATTCTCAGGTAACATGTAAATCAAAGAAAAATGTGTCCAGTTATGTCATGATGTTTGTTTAAATTATATCGAATGGTTTATGTTTTGGAATTGTAATGTTTTGAAACAATGTACTGAATGTAAACAATACCGGTTGTAATATTTCAATGCATGGTGATGAATGATGTTATGATTCATGTATATTCATTGTGATGGTATTCAATTGAGTCACAATAGCCCTCGGACGTTTCTGCCGTCTGGTTCGGGGGTGTGACAGGTTGGTATCAGAGCTCTGTTTATAGTGAACTAGCATATCTAGCCACACATTGATATGCAACTATAAACCAAAAGAGGGACTAACACAACTCGGAACAAAACAAGTAAAACATAACAATAAAACACCCTTGCTTGTATTAGGAACGAGAACCTAACACCGAATCAAACAAGATAATGCTAGTATCTCGGTTAATCCAGGACTGTTCTTAGTTGTACCAAGGAACGGATGTAGCCTGATCAACTACATTCCTACCAAGGTATCACTACCACACGTCCTGAGGAGATCGTGATAGCTAGGGAACCTAAAAACATACCCCTTTATCACCAAAAAGAGAATGTATGTTTAGTTTGTAAAATAGTGGTAGCATCCTAGGAATAATGGTAGCATATTTACACACTCTCGCAGACAGCATGGCTTGCTTCCATCACCCCGGGGATCCTTACTTCCCTAACCAGGGAAATAACGGATAGATCGACAAATGGCAATTTGTAATGTCATAATAAAATTTTCATGTATCAAACGTGGATAATATTAGAAGTACTTAAGTTCGTACCAAGCACCTAGTTAGTAGGATCACAACCTTACAGAAACCCACGTACACTCAATATCTTTCCATTTCATGACAGAAAGATGCCTCGCCAACCTACTCGCGGAAACCCTGGACCAACCCCACCCGAAGTTGACTTCACTGCATTCCAGGTAGCCGTATCTGCTACGGTCACCGCAGCTATGGCACAAATTCACCAAGGGAACAACAGAGGAGGCAACGGGCAAGGGGTCGGGAGTTCGAACAATGGAATGAATCAAGGACCCACCAAAACCTGTACCTACAAGGACTTCACAAACGCCAAACCACGAACCTTTAACGGCACCGGAGGAGTGATCACCCTGAAACGATGGATCGAGAAGGTGGAATAGGTGTTCGAGATACGTGATTGCCCTGAAGAGATGAAAGTAAAGTTTGCTGCATGCACTTTTGTCGACCAAGCGCTCACTTGGTGGAACTGGCACGTGGAAGCCATGACACTCCCCGTAGCCAATTCCATGCCATGGACAGAAATGAAGGAAATGCTGATGGCCGAATACTTCCCTCGTGGTGAGATTCAGAAAATGGAGCAAGAGCTGTGGAACCTCACTGTATGGAATGCTGATATCGATGCCTACATATCAAGATTTAGTGAACTATCTCTGTTATGTCCGGGCATGATCACCTCGGAAGGAAAGAAGATCAAACGATTCATCTGGGGACTAACCTCTCCAATCCAAGGAAACGTGATAGCTGCAAATCCTGAAACTTTCGACAGTGCTAAGAGATTGGCGAAGAAACTGTATGACCACAACAAAAAGAAGGGTGAGAAGCCAGCGGAGGCTGAAGGCAAGAAGGAAGGTGATGGCAAGAAGGGGAAGAACAACAAGAGGAACGGGCGTCAAGGCCCCGAGACTTCTAAGAAGTAGCAGACAGTGGCAGTTAATGCTGCCACCGCACAAGTTCCGGCCACACCACATGCTCCAGCCTCAGCCGCTTTGAATGCTCCTAGACCTTATTCTGGTAATCTTCCCAAGTGCAACAAGTGCAGTTTCCATCACAATGGAGAGTGCAAGGAGCTGCAGTGCACCAATTGCAATCGGAAGGGGCACACGGTAATGTATTGCAGGACTTACCCTCCTCAGAATCAACAATAGGGAAACAACAACAACAACAACAACAACCGCAACAATAACAACATCAACACCGGCGGCAAAAATGCAGGGCCTAGCCACACCTGCTATGGGTGTGGCAGGACTGGGCATTTCCGCCGCGATTGCCCTAACAACAACAATCCCGGAAATGGAGGAACAGGAAGGGTGCTGACCATGGGTCAGGGGGAGGCGATTCAGGATCCCGCTGTTGTTACCGGTACGTTTCCCCTAAACCACACTTATGCATGCATCCTATTTGACACCGGAGCCGAGCCAAGTTTCGTGAGCAATAAGTTTAAACATTTATTAAAACAACAACCCCAGAAGCTCAATGAAACCTTTACGGTGGAAATGGACAATGGGAAAACCGAATCCACTGGGGAAATCTACACCGGATGTACCCTAACCTTAAATCAACATGTCTTTCGAATAGACTTAATGCCTGTTTCCATTAGGAGTTTCGATGTGATTATTGGCATGGACTGGTTAAGCCCCCACCATGCTGAAATTATGTGTCACGAGAAGGCCGTTCGCCTTCACCTTCCCAATCACAAAACCCTATGTATTTACGGAGACAAACCTAGAAAATCCTAGAAAATCCCATATTTTCTACTAGTATAAAATGTAGCCTTCTACCAAGACTCGACTATTTGATTGTTTGCTTCAGAAATCCAATATTTGTTTATATGTGGATGGTAAATTTAAAAGTCCCAAAATGAACTGCCATAATGTTTTTCATATCTAAAATAGTAGATTTGTGTACAGTTATAATCGCTAAGGTATAGGAGATCCCCATAAATCAACGTGTTTTTAATACTCCATGTGAGTTTTATAACCATGCTAATGACCCAGACTGCCTGTAACAACGTTCTTCAGGCGTTGGAATGTTACGACATTTGTCACCCCAGACCTGTCGGTCTAACTGTAGCTAACAGTTTAGGTGCGGGATTGTCAATCCCGTATAGATCTATACACAAGTATCACGCTCCCCCTACAAGGGATTATGGTATATAATACAGGACTTAATAATGCATACTTGAAAGTACGTGAAATGTCTCACAAAACCTAGTATAAAACAAATTTACGTATGAAAATGTCCATTTGTTCTTGTATATGAAAATATCTCTTTGATATGGTACTTGTAGTATGTAAAATTTTATGTATATCTAGTACACTATCTGATGTAATCGTATCTCTTCATATAGTATGTAATGTATTAGTATAGACTTATTTATAAACTGACTCTTGTGTAGTTCCTTGTACATGGAATGGTAAGTAGTATATCCTAACTATACATATTATAGTTACTAGTATTGTGCATGTATAACCGAAGAATGCCTTTGCTACCTAAAGGTATTGAACCACCTGATGGAAACTTTTATGTATATATATGTATACATGATATATATATATATATATATATATATATATATATATATATATACACGCGTGCATTTGACAATAAAAATATAAAAGAAGTTTTGTAAACCTTTGAAAAGTTTAATAAATAAGAGATGATGACTTGATGTCAGTTTATAAAACGATTTGAAAGTAGTTTTTTTGATAAGAATAATTTTAAGTATAAGAAGACTTTTGTTTGAAACGCGATTCTAACAGCGTTTGAAAGGAAACATAAAGTATGTAAGACAATTTGATAAAGAGTTTTTAACATGTAAAAATGTTTGTCGTAAACTAATATAGTTTTTCCAAAAGTTTGTTTCATTATATAATAAACCCTAGTGAAATGCTCACTTGTTATGTAAAGTGTAACTTTTGTAGTAACATAAATGAACACACATACTCAAAGTATAAATAAAGTGTTTGGTTCGTATATGTAAAACAACATATTTAATTTCAAGAGACAAGATGATATCGTGATAAGTTTCGCGTACGAAAGGTTCCATGTAGTAGTTATGAATCACATATGGTTTGCTTGAATAAGAGAGTATATAATGAAACTTTAGGTTACACACGATAATAACCGTGTGTTTAATTGTATCCCCCCTGAAAGCGTATAAAAAGCATTGATAACATATTTGAAAAGGTAGTTTATAGGGTTATGAACTCACCGAAGAAAGTGCGTGATTTGAAGAAAACGAGATTTTCCTGTGCGGCACCTCGACCGGAAAGTGACGAGATTCTCGAGAATCTCGGGGCTTCGGACCTTCGTCGGGGCTTAGATATGAAACCGGGAAGTCGGGATGTTGTCGGCACGAAAAACGAGGCGAAAATGTGAGAGAAATGAAGGTTTTTAGCAAAGGCAGCCGGCACCCTCGGTACGCTGGGCGTACTTTGGACTTACGCGGGGCGTACCTCGTACGCTGGGCGTACTCCGAGGGTACACTGGGCGTTCGCTTGCATCATTGCTGACCGCATCCTCGGGCTATGTGTCTGGTCGACGTGGACGATCCGGAGCCTAGTATCCGAGTACGCTGGGCGTAAATCGTCTCGGTGTGTGTGCCACGAACTTGTAAAATCCGTAACTTTCGCATACGGGCCCCGTTTTTGACGTTCTTTATATCCACGCGAAGGTGAGAAAATACTCTATAACTTTCATTTAGACTCCATCGGCTAATTTTGACTTTATTTTTAATTATATTTTAATTAATAGGTCCGGACACGATATCTTCGTTAAAAATCCATTACTTCTTTATCCGACGTCTGTTTTCGTTTGTCTTTTTACCATCAAAATACTATTGTCGAGACCTTCAACTCTCGTTTAAGTTGTGTCGGCTAAAGATCGCTCGATCTTTATTTCGAGTTTTTAGCTGTCTACCGCTGTTACGAAACTTAGAAAATTTGTAACTTCTTCATACGATGTCCGTTTTGGGTGTTCTTTTTATGCATGATCATGGCTTAACGAAATCTACGACTATCGTTTAGATACCTAAGGCTAAATGTTATTGTATTGAAACTTCGCGTTTTTCGCTTAATCGGTGTCGCCTGGTTTTGTCGAGAATCTTCGGTTGGTCATAACTTCTCCGTTATAACTCGGATTTTAGTGTTCTTTATATGTATGAAAACCATGATACAATTCCTACCACTTTATTTAACCCAAATAATATTTTAGGAAAGTTATATTTTGGCCTAAATTTGACTGGTGTTACATTATATTGTCTCAAAATGTCGGGTTGTCACATCATCCCCCTGTTAGAGGGAATTTCGTCCCGAAATTCGAGTTTAAGCAGTATTAATAATCATGCTATGGACAAAAGTTTTATTTGCTACTCGTGTTCTTAAGTGACTATTTGTCTTCGTCTGGCATCCCAACGAAGCTTTCACTATCGGGATACGACTTTGCTTCTTTCGTTTGACTTCATTAGTATGATAACTTTTCTTTGTCGAATGTGCGTTGAGTGTTTTTGTGGTCTGTGAGAGTATTACACCTTGTACCCTACAAGTAGTGTCTCCAGATCTTTAGAACAATTACCGCTGCTCATGATTCAAGATCACGTGTTTAATAGTTAACTTCCTGTGTCTTAGGCTGTCTTGAGGTATGGGCAATGACTTTTCCTCTTGCTTAAGAACACAACCAAACCCTTGGTTGGATGTATTGCATTACACCACGAAATTTTCTATCCCCTTTTTGGGAGGGATAATGTTGGTGCGATGCATCAGACTTACTTTAACGTTTGGAACGCTCTTTCTTGTTTATAGACAATTCCGGTGCTCTTCCAAGTGAGAAACTTGTCCTAAAGAATCCCCTTCTGAGGAGTTTGTTAAGCTTGCTAGGAAGTTCTCACATCTAGGTTGGAGCTAGAAAATAAGGTGATCTGGCTAATGGGGTAGTCCCTGGAACTAAGTCGATTCTGAATTCGACTTGGCGTTGTGTTGGTAGTCTCCGTTGTCCTTCTGGAAAGGTGTCGGGAAAATCATGTACTTCTTGGATGTTCTTGAATGTTCTTCACTTCTCGACACGTCTCGGCGATGTGTGCAAGGAATGCATGATATTCCTTTCGTAAGCATTTTTGAGCTTGCATACAAGAAACGATGAGAGGGTTCATACTTGGTTCGTGGCTGTAATTAACTAGGGCTTCGTTGTTTAGGGAGGTTAGGACGAACTGCTTTATCAAAGCACCTGATGTTGGCTCGATGTAGATTTAATCAACTCTTACTGATTATGATGTCAAAACCTTGGGGTGGATTAGTTGTCGTGAAGATCTAAAAGAAAGTATGACTACTCATGAATTAGGGAAAGGATAGGTATTCCTAAGTTTATTATTACGGAAGCACGATCACTCGCAGTCTTGGGCAGTCTCTGTCCTGAAGTTCATAGTAGAATTCATACCTGGTTCATCAATCACAGTCTCGGGTATACGAGTCCTATATAATTAAGATTGAAAAGGTAGTCGAATAAATGATTCTTCTTTAAGCCCACATCCCAACGAGGAAAAGAAGTTAAAGTGGAATCATTAATTCTAAACCTTTAGAAGCTTGATTATATACCACCCTTATGTATACATTCTTCAGCGATAGATCAACCGTATGGGTCTTTAGATTGAACTTGACGTACTGTACGAGTGATACTTCAGGGATTTCTTTGGGAAGGAAAAGAAACATGAGGTACTCCATGCATGAGTACTTCGGTGTTCTGGAATGACAGTTTCGCTTGAAAGACGTCTTCGAAGAAGGAGAAGTGCGCACGAAACTGGTATTGCGAGGATCGAATTGAGTCAAGTTGTATGATGACATCGGACTTCTTGGAAATAACGATATTAGATTTGATCATAAGGGTGTTACAGATAAAACACAACAGTGCAACTTTTAACAGAGTTACAGTACTTTGGTTTTAATACAAGACTATTGTTGCGAACAAGGTATAGTGCAAAAGGCAAGTATACGCAGCACGAAGGTCCCCTTCACTGACGAGATCTCTCAAAAGATAAGACTCGAGTTTCACTAGTTTTAAACCTGTTTAACATCATACTTAATGCTGACGATTGGAAGTGAGTCCCTATTATTGTTGGGTCCTTCATTGCCTTTTTCCATTCTGAGGTCAAACTCCTCCTGTTCCACTTTCATTCTTCTCTGTTGGGAAATCCCTCTTGAAGTGTCCCATTAAACCACATAGATGGCACATCCGAGAAATTTCGACATTGGTGGTTGAAGTAATGTGTTTGACTCAAGTCTTGCATAAGCGGGTAGTGTGTCCGTTCTTGTTGCAGGTCTTGCAGTGTAACAGACGACAACTACCTAGGTGATGGAAGTTGCACTTATTGCACTTCGGTAGGTTTCTAGCACACTGTCTAGCCGGGTTAGGGATAATTGGAATACTAGCAGTGTTGGTGGTAGGAGTTGCAGATGTCGTGGCTACGAAGGCTGCCACCGACGATGTTTTCTTGTTTGCCCCTCGAGGTGATTTGCCTTTAACTCTATCCCAAAATTTTCGTTTATTGCTCTTTGGTTTGAGGTTCGGAGTGTCGTGGTAGTTTGTTACTCGTGGGTGTACTTGGGTGTTACTTGGATTGGAATTGTTGAAAACCATCCCGCTAACATTTGCGTTGTTAGCGTTAAGGTGAGTCGGAATAGCTGTCACGACAGCTGAGACTGTAGCTTGAAAGGTAGCTGCATCATTCTGAAGAGTTGGTGTTTGGCAGATGGGTTGATTACTTTTCTTTGGCGACATGATTCTGTAACACGAAAGAAAAGGAGTTCGTGAGATATTATGGTTGAACCTAGATGTATTTCGATTGCTTAAGTAAAGAGTAAGAGTATGTTCTTGAAAGTTTGACTGACATCCCTATGATGCAGTCCTAGTAGAGTGTAGAAGTATGTTTGTAGAATGATCTTAAGACGTTTGTTGTTCAAGCCGAGGTATCGTTAGTTGGTGAATAACATGATCTTACCACGAACAGAGACTTGGAAATGTTTTCGGAGTTAAATTACTATAGTCTGATACTTGACTAAAGCATGTTTTCGGATAGGCTCTAACGAAGGTATGATGGGGGTTTTTGAACAAAGAGCGACATGGGAGTTAGTTGGCTATCAATATCATCGATGTTTAAGATGGAGTAAGTTTAAGAAAATTTTATCTTGAAGAAGGTCTTACATCATATCATGAGTAGAAAGGTTTTGGCTGCATAAAGGCCTAACTAACAGTACTTACAGTACAAGATAGTTAGATAGAAAAATGCTACATAGGACATACACAGGAAAAAAGATTTCTTCAAACAAGGAAGGGAAATAAATCCTTTCTTACTGGCAGTGGTCATCCTTCTGGTGAACTCTCAATTCATCCAATTGACGTTCCATTATCAAGAAGGTGTCTTTCGTACTCTCTGGCGTACTCGTATCTCTATGACTTTGGCTCATGTTTTAGCTAATGCTTGCAGCAGGGTCTCATGGTCTCTCTCAGATCTCTCACGAGTGTTTTCAAGATGATTGGTGTAGATGGTGTGCATTCTTGCGTTGGTGTTTAACCTCTTTGATACAATGGAGAGTCGTCCTGCCTTGAATTTCGTTTTGACCAACTCTACGGATCAGGATTGGTAGAACTTTGTCTGCTGAGCTCCCTTAACTTAAGTTGTAGCTGCTTCGGTCTCCTTTTGACAACATAGGTTGATCTTGCTCTGTGCTCCATGTTTCTAGGAATTCTACCCATGGAGGTGTCGAGCCATGAAGAGCTGGACGAGGGTTAAGGTTTGAAATCGGAGCTACCGGGGGTAGGTTCTCATCCTCGAGTTCGGAGTTATCATCATCCGAAAGGTCTTCAGTATGGTGATCATTCAAAAGGGATTGGATGATCATTCTCTGGTTCTTCTCTGAACCATCCAGCATTGCCTTTGTTTGGGAAGTACGGGTCGTCGTGGGGATGGGGTCCAGCTATGTTATCTATACGGTAATTGGGGTAGAAGAATCTAACACATAAGTAGTTTATAGTAATACAGAAAATACTCCTATAGTATTTTAGGTTTAAGTTCTATTGTTCTCATTGTGGTATTGTGGGTAAGTTTTTAGACTTGTTGCAACTCACAACCACACTTAGGCACACGCCAGTTAACCCTCAGATAATATAGTTGATCAGGCTATATCATCCCAGTTTTGACTATATGTCTCTAAGTCTACTTGTGCTGTCTAACAATCATAATACTTTTGTTCTGTCCTAGTGATACTTATTTTAGTATGGATGCAGGCACGTATACTTACTTAAATATTTTATTATTTAAAAGTATAGACTCTTTATGAGAGTATTTTAATCCCTATTGTATTTATAGTTTGTATATCTTTTATGGGTTGATGTACTCAATTCACTATAAACAATGCTCTGATACCAATCTGTCACACCCCAAAACCGAGAACGGCGGAAACGTTCTGGGGCGGAGGACGTCATGTATTGTATCACAACAATGCAAAGTAGTAAACAAGCAACAACATCATCCATTGCATTAATAGTAATATTAATTATATTTGAGTTCTTTCATAGTATAATTCTACAAAAATGAATATTCAAAATAAAAGACGAGTCTTGATCGCTCCGTCTTCACAGAACTTGGTAGTCGTACCTGTCTATCCGTATCCTGGGAATACAAGTTATTTTGAAAGCGAGTATCAACAATGATGTTGGTGAATTCATAAGTATTTATGTGTCTTTGATTTGTAAAGCTGTAAAGAAAGACCTGTAAATGTTTGAAGGAAAGTTTGTACCAACAAATATGTTTGTAAGTAATTGTAAATGTTTGAAAATCCTAGAAAATCCCATATTTTCTACTAGTAAAATGTAGCCTTCTACCAAGACTCGACTGTTTGATTGTTTGCTTTAGAAATCCAATATTTTTTTATAAGTGGATGGTAGATTTAAAAGTCCCAAAATGAACTGCCATAATGTTTTTCGTATCTAAAATAGTAGATTTGTGTACAGTTATAATCGCTAAGGTATAGGATATCCCCGTAAATCAACGTGTTGTTAATACTCCATGTGAGTTTTATAACCATGCTAATGACCCAGACTGCCTGTAACAACGTTCTTCAGGCGTTGGAATGTTATGACATTTGTCACCCCAGACCTGTCGGTCTAACTGTAGCTAACAGTTTAGGTGCGGGATTGTCAATCCCGTATAGATCTATACACAAGTATCACGCTCCCCCTACAAGAGATTATGGTATATAATACATGACATAATAATGCATTCTCGAAAGTACGTGAAATGTCTCACAAAACCTAGTATAAAATAGATATACGTATGAAAATGTCCATTTGTTCTTGTATATGAAAATATCTCTTTGATATGGTACTTGTAGTATGTAAAATTTTATGTATATCTAGTACACTATCTGATGTAATCGTATCTCTTCATATAGTATGTAATGTATTAGTATAGACTCATTTATAAACTGACTCTTGTGTAATTCCTTATACTTGGAATGGTAAGTAGTATATCCTAACTATACATATTATAGTTACTAGTATTGTGCATGTATAACCGAAGAATGCCTTTGCTACCCAAAGGTATTGAACCAACTGATGGAAACTTTTATGTATATATATGTATACATGATATATATATATATATATATATATATATATATATACACACGCGTGCATTTGACAATAAAAATATAAAAGAAGTTTTGTAAAACCTTTGAAAAGTTTAATAAATAAGAGATGATGACTTGATGTCAGTTTATAAAACGATTTGAAAGTAGTTTCTTTGATAAGAACAATTTTAAGTATAAGAAGACTTTTGTTTGAAACGCGATTCTAACAGCGTTTGAAAGGAAACATAAAGCATGTAAGACAATTTGATAAAGAGTTTCTAACATGTAAAAATGTTTGTCGTAAACTATTATAGTTTTTCCAAAAGTTTGTTTCGTTATATAATAAACCCTAGTGAAATGCTCACTTTTTATGTAAAGTGTAACTTTTGTAGTAACATAAATGAACACACATACTCAAAGTATAAATAAAGTGTTTGGTTCGTATATGTAAAACAACATATTTAATTTCAAGAGACAAGATGATATCGTGATAAGTTTCGCGTACGAAAGGTTCCATGTAGTAGTTATGAATCACATATGGTTTGCTTGAATAAGAGAGTATATAATGAAACCTTAGGTTACACATGATAATAACCGTGTGTTTACTCGTATCCCCCCTTGAAAGCGTATAAAAAGCATTGATAACATATTTGAAAAGGTAGTTTATAGGGGTATGAACACACCGAAGAAAGTGCGTGATTTGAAGAAAACAAGATTTTCCCGTGCGGCACCTCGACCGGAAAGTGACAAGATTCTCGGGAATCTCGGGGCTTCGGACCTTCGTCGGAGCTTAGATATGAAACCGGGAAGTTGGGATGTTGTCAGCACGAAAAACGAGGCGAAAATGTGAGAGAAATGAAGGATTTTAGCAAAGGCAGTCGGCACCCTCGCAATCTATTTATAGGAGTTGGAGGTCCTCGGTACGCTGGGCGTACTCTGAGGGTATGCTGGGCGTTCACTTGCATCACTGCTGACCGCATCCTCGGGCTATGTGTCTGGTCGACGTGGACGATCCGGAGCCTAGTATCCGAGTACGCTGGGCGTACGAGGGTACGCGGGGCGTAAATCGTCTCGGTGTGTGTGCCACGAACTTGTAAAATCCGTAACTTTTGCATACGAGCTCCGTTTTTGACGCTCTTTATATCCACGCGAAGGTGAGAAAATACTCTATAACTTTCATTTAGACTCCGTCGGCTAATTTTGACTTTATTTTTAATTATATTTTAATTAATAGGCTGGGACACGATATATTCGTTAAAAATCCATAACTTCTTTATCCGACGTCCGTTTTCGTTTGTCTTTTTACCATCGAACTGCTATTGTCGAGACCTTCAACTCTCGTTTAAGTTGTGTCGGCTAAAAATCGCTCGATCTTTATTTCGAATTTTTAGCTGTATACCGCTGTTACGAAACTTGGAGAATTTGTAACTTCTTCATACGATGTCCGTTTTGGGTGTTCTTTTTATGCATGATCATGGCTTAACGAAATCTACGACTATCGTTTAGATACCTAAGGCTAAATGTTATTGTATTGAAACTTCGCGTTTTTCGCTTAATCGGTGTCGCCTGGTTTTGCCGAGAATCTTCGGTTGGTCATAACTTCTCCGTTATAACTCGGATTTTAGTGTTCTTTATATGTACAAAAACTTTGATACAATTCCTACCACTTTATTTAACCCAAATAATATTTTCGGAAAGTTATATTTTGGCCTAAATTTGACTGGTGTTACATTATATTGTCTCAAAATGTCGGGTTGTCACACACGTGAATTCCCAGACGTATTTCCTGAAGATCTTCCTGGAATACCCCCAGAGAGACAAGTTAAGTTCCGAATTGACCTCGTTCCAGGAGCAACTCCTCTCGATAAATCGCCCTACTGGCTAGCTCCTGCTGAAATGTAGGAATTGTCCAGCCAACTCAGCGAACTCCTGGGCAAGGGATTCATCCGACCTAGTTACTCGCCCTGCGAACGGAAAAGCTATATGCAAAACTCTCCAAGTGTGAGTTCTGGCTCCATAGCGTGAACTTCTTAGGCCATGTTGTTAGCCAAGATGGAATTCATGTGGATCCCTCTAAGGTCAAAGCTGTTGATGGATGGGCCGTTCCGACAACGCCCACAGAAATTCGTCAATTCTTAGGCCTAGCAGGCTACTATAGGAGGTTCATTCAAAACTTCTCTAAGATCGCCAAGCCACTTACCTTACTTACACAAAAGGGCGTACCATTCAAATGGACGGACAAACAAGAAGTTGTATTCCGAACCCTGAAGCAAGCCCTCTGCAGTGCCCCTGTGCTATCTCTAGCAGAGGGAACAGAAGATTTCGTGGTCTACTGTGACGCGTCAAATCAGGGTTTAGGTTGCATTCTCATGCAGCGTGGAAGAGTGATAGCTTACGCATCTCGCCAACTGAAGACACACGAAGTGAATTATACAACCCATGATCTAGAATTGGGAGCCGTGGTCTTTGCTCTGAAGATTTGGAGGCATTACCTTTATGGTACAAAGTGCACCATCTTCACAGACTACAAGAGTCTCCAGCACATCTTGAATCAGAAAGAGCTGAATATGAGGCAACGAAGATGGGTTGAGTTATTAAATGATTACGAATGTGAAATCAAGTATCACCCGGGCAAGGCCAATGTAGTAGCTGATGCATTGAGCCGGAAGGAGTACTCTAATCATCGTGCAAAAACTCTCTCGATAACCATCCATTCTCACCTAACCACTCAGATCGGGGTAGCCCATTCAGATGCCATGAAAACGGAAAACAGAGCAAGCGAAGCATTACGCGGAATGGAAAAGAATCTAGAGGTGAGAGAGGACGGAGTATACCATTTCATGAACCGTATTTGGGTCCCTAAACTCGAAGGATTTAGGGAGGTAGTCATGAAGGAAGCCCACAAGACGCGATAATCCATCTATCCCGACTCGGACAAGATGTATTTGGATATTAAACAACACTATTGGTGGCCTAACATGAAGGCAGAAATTGCCACCTATGTCGGTAAGTGCCTTACTTGTGCCAAGGTAAAGGTGGAGTACCAGAATCCCTCGGGATTATTACAACAACCGATGATTCCCGAGTGGAAGTAGGAAGGGATTTCTATGGATTTTGTGACCAAGCTACCCAAGACGTCGGACGGATTAGACACTATATGGGTAATAGTTGACCGACTGACGAAATCCGCCCATTTCCTGCCAATAAAAGAATCATAAAAGATGGAGAGACTGACGCGTTTATACATTCGAGAAATCGTGAGACTTCATGGAATACCAGTGTCTATCATCTTAGATAGAGACAGTAGATTCACTTCACGATTTTGGCAATCACTTCAGAAAGCACTTGGAACCCATCTCGATATGAGCACCGCTTATCACCCACAAATGGACGGTGAAAGCGAACGAACAATTCAGACGCTCGAAGACATGCTTCGCGCATGTGTGATAGACTTTGGGAAGTCTTGGGACATCCACTTACGCTTAGTTAAATTTTCTTATAACAACAGTTACCATTCGAGCATCAAAGTCGCTCCTTTCGAAGCACTATATGGATGTAAGTGTAGATGACCGTTGTGTTGGGCTGAGGTGGGTGACACCCAGCTAGCAAAGACACTAGCATCTGACAAGGCGCTAACGGGACCGGAGATCATTCGTGAAACCACGGAAAAGATAGTTCAAATCAAAGCTCGATTACAAGCATCGCGCGACCGACAGAAGAGCTACGCTGAGAAACGGCGAAAGCCCTTAGAGTTTCAGGTCGGGGATCGAGTGCTGTTAAAAGTCTCACCTTGGAAAGGAGTCATTCGTTTCGGAAAACGGGGAAAACTGAACCCACGATACATTAGACCTTTCGAGATCGTTGCCCGAATAGGTCCAGTGGCGTACAAACTACAGCTACCCGCGGAGCTAAACAGTGTACACCCCGTGTTCCATGTTTCCAATCTAAAGAAGTGCCTATCAGATGAAACACTCTTCATTCCCCTTGACGAAATTGAAATCAACGAGAATCTCCTGTTCGTTGAAGAACTAGTCGAAATCATGGACAGGGAGGTGAAGCGTACTAAACAAAGTCGCATCCCGATCGTGAAAGTACGGTGGAACGCGAAGCGTGGGCCAGAATTCACGTGGGAAAACGAAGACCAAATGAAGCAAAAGTACCCTCATCTATTCTAGCATTCTCGAATCTAGCTTTCAAAAGAATTTCAGGACGAAATTCCCTCTAACGGGACGATGATGTCACAACTAGAAATATTTGTTCCTTGTAACTACAACACTTAAGCCAAATTATGAATCAAAGACACGAGAGCATGTATGATGCATACTCTATAACAACAGAATTTCAATCAAACACCTCATACAAGCATTTGAAGTAATCAATAAGCAATTGGAAACCCTAGAAGTTCTTGTTTAAGTCCATTTCGGACTAGGACTTCCCTATTGGGCCCAATGGACCAATAAGCTTCGAATTTGACCATATTGGGCTTAGAAATCTTAAATGGGCTCTAATTGGACCCACTTTCATTCATTTTAACATTTTGGGCCATATTGGGCCTAGAATGAAATAAAACACCTTAATGGACCTCATTGGGCCATAACTAACCTAATTATCCCTAATGGGCCATAAGAATCATATTTATATTTATTTGGGCCGTGAATTACTCTAAAAGATCCAATGGGGCGAAAACCATTAACTTGGGCTCCATATTATGGACTTAAACATAAAAGGGCCAAATCTCCATCTCTCTTCTCTATCTCTCGGCCCAAACTACAAACCCAAGAAGAAGGGTTGACTTTGCTTGCCACCTCATTTTTATATGGAGGATATCTAAGCTTTTGCACTTCAAACATCCATGTAATCTCATCTTCCCATGCAAGCACTTCTCTTCTCCTCCCTCTCTCTCTTGCTCTCGGCCAAATCCAAGCACACACACACACACAATTCACTCACAATTCTCTCAAGAAACTCTCTCATTTCTTCTCCATAATTTCGAGATCTAAGAGGTGTTCAAGGGATTTCTTCCATAAAAATCATCATCTAAGGTAAGATATTGCTTAGATCCATAAGCTAGCTATTTCATTTCATTCAAAAATCATCTCTTAATTCATTCAAACTTATGATCTAGCACCTTAGAAGCATTCAAGTTCGAAATCTTCCAAGGAAGGTTGCTAAGGTCGAAATCTTCTCATTTTTCCTTCCAAAACCGAAACCACACCCAAAGGTGAGCTTCATACCCCCTCTTTTACGGTTTTTATAAGTTTTGTGGAGGAGAATACAAGAAAATGTGTAGATCTATGAGTATATGTATGCCTTGTGTGATTTTTATGCTTATATGTATGGTCTTATATGATTGTGATGTTTATACTAGCCAAAAGAACCTAAAAACCGAGATCTACAATATGATGAATGAAATAAGTATAACTTATACCATTTCACACTAATCAAGTCTAGAAAAATAAGCAAGTTGGTTAATATGAACATTTTTGGACTTAAAACCCATTTTTGGGCTCAAAATGCTAAAATACGAAACTAAGGGGCCCAAAAAGACAAAATATAGATTCTGAAGGTTGAGATGAGACTAAACAATTTCTAATATGTATTTTCTGAATATTAACACTTTTGAAGGGTTAAAAATGTGAAATTTAAACATAATGGGCCAAAATGGGCTTTTCGGCCCAATAAAGCCCCAAATTGCGAAAATTTTGAGTTGGAGGGGCTGAAACTGCACATTTCTGTAAAACAAGGGATTACTAGCGTAACAAATCTATTTCAAGGGTCAAAAATGCTTTTCCAATTAAAAAGGGACCAAAGATGCAAAAATTTTCCATTTTGGGTCAAAATTGTAAAAGTTGCGAAAATGGAGGTTTCAACCGAAAAAATTTCATTTTTGAAGGACTTAAGCTGTTTATCAAGTAAATTTGTGCTAAAAATGTCTTTCCAATAAGTTTTGATACTAAAGTGTCAAGAAAAATAGTTTAAGGACTAAACCGGAAATTCTTTTATACTCAAAGGGTTAAAAGTGTAAATTTTATCCGAGGAAGGGATTAAGAAGATAAACTCACATTCTTAAAACAATGGATCCCTTAAAATAAAAATACGAGTACTACATCTACCGGCGAAACGTAATAATCAATACACCTTCAACACCAAAAATCGTTACCAAACGAATTGATTCGTTCTCGAATCAATAACGAATCAAAAATCAATAAACAATGACACTTCAATACACACGCGGAAGTTTACGAGAAGTCAATACACCATCTTTGGGCTCGAAAGTTTCAAATCGTGTTTGTTGGGCCTAGCTAGCCCAATGACATGATCTTTAGGCCCGAAGGGAATGCGCCTACATGTTATTGGGCCTTATATGACCTAATTCCGTGTAAAAGGACTTTCAATAGCTTTATTGTGCTGTTGGGCCCCAAGGGTCCTTTGGTACTGCTAGCAAAGTCGAGAAGTCAAATGCGAGTCGGGCCAAGTGCCTTTCGAATTCACGATAGCCTTGAATGACTTATGGAAATAACGGGGGCTTCGCACCCTCTTTTCTCCTCGGTTGTGGGGCTATGAGAAGTTAGGGTGGTTGGATTAAGTGAGTAGTACGGACGACGCCTAAGGGATCGTTTGTATAGTTGTAAACTAGTCATTTCATTAATGCTTGATTATAACGACTCACAACCCAAAATTAATCCAATGTCACCTGGAATTATAGAAAACAACGTCGTATCGGAATAATACTAACTAAGCCACGTAATTTGATGTATTGGGAAAACATCGGGTTTTCCCTGGGAAATTCAACACTCTTGATTATGGGATATACATACAAAGTCTAACATTTATTCATGTTTATAATAATCGACAAGCATACTTACGGATCTTCACACTTTTTCTCATATACAACATTTTTTCTAGAAAATATCGGATTTTCTGAGGTTTTCAAAACTATACAAATCATTTCTTTTCAAACCTTACTTATGAACTCACCAACATTTCATATGTTGACGTTTTCCAAAATACTTGTATTCTCAGGTAACATGTAAATCGAAGAAAAATGTGTCCAGTTATGTCATGATGTTTGTTTATATAATATCGAACGGTTTATGTTTTGGAATTGTAATGTTTTGAAACAATGTACTGAATGTAAACAATACCGGTTGTAATATTTCAATGCATGGTGATGAATGATATTATGATTCATGTATATTCATTGTGATGGTATTCAATTGAGTCACAATAGCCCTCAGACGTTTCCGCTGTTTGGTTCGGGGTTGTGACACCCTTTCCTTGGGAAGAGAATGCTTTTCTAGATATACAATGTTTCCATTGTTAATGTCCATGGAAGATTGGGAATTTGATCTACTAATCAAATTTGTTTTACCAAGGCTCCAAATCATTGTTGATTATGCGGCACCAAGCAAATAGATAAGATCATTAAGGGTCATGTCATAGTATACTTGATAGTAGTCCCATAAGTAACTCACTATGTGACTTAGAAAGTGATTGAACAACCAACTTTCTTAACACTTTGACACCCAACTCTCCCGACCTGTCAATATGTGACTTCATCTCCAAGATGTGAGCACATATAGACCTTGCTTACCAATAGGGCATGAGTGACCTTGAACTTGTGTGTTAGGGAGAATAATTGGAGGGGGTGGAGGAAATGAAGTTCTAAGAGATTTGGGAAGATCATAGATGTCTGAACTAGACATCTTTTGGCAGATATTCATGATAGTTGATTTAAAGTCCTTTATATAACACCCAATATGAAATATTAAGGCTAGGACCCAACATAATATTTTATAACTTGGAAGAGGGATGTCGTAATCCAAGATATAGAATATTTGAAGGTAGGTGAATGATGATTCACTAATTTTCACCATAAAAAATGAAATAAATTACTAGGTTTTAATTGGATTTGAAACTCCTAGATCTTTTGAGATTCATTGAACTTTCAATGGCATGTTTCAATCTCGAGTGTGCCCTTAAGGTTTTGTGACTGGGATGCCGAGGATCACAAAACAAGGTGTGAAGTAACCATGCAAATTACTTGGTACCCTTAATGATGGGTTTTAGGCATAAGAACAATCCTATGTGCTCATACAAACCCTAATGCTTGGATCTAGGTTTCTCTATTGTACATGCTTTGACTCCAAGACTAATAAACTTAGATATATCATATTATAAACTGAATTAGGGTTTAGAGAATTACCTTTGATTGTTATATAGCAATAACAATCAATTCCTTGCTTGGATTGGCCTTAGAAAGCTTAGTGCCTCAAGTGCTTCACCTCTAATGGAGTCACAAACACCTTGTGCAACTTGGATGAAGAGGAGAAGAAGAGAGGCTGCCCAAAAACGACTAGAAACCCTAGAGAGTAAGTTGTCCACGTGTTTGGGGCCTAAGGGGTCCTTTATATACTTGTGTGGGTTGCTAGGGTTTCAGTCAAAACCCTAATGGACAGCTTAAACTCTAAGCAGCCCATGGAACCTTCTGGATAAGGCCATGGACGAAAATATGATGGGCTCCCATCATAATTTCATTCACCCCTTGTTCCTTTAGCATTCCTTAGCCCAATAACTCAATTATCCAATAAGTGCAGTCCAGTCCCCTAAATATAATTAATCTCTTTTAGCCACAAAATTAACTCTTAATTAATTCTTGACTAATATTAATTAAACAATATGATTTCTCCTTTAATATATTATTCTCATAATATATTAATAAATCATATTTAAACTTCTCTCTCCTTAATTTATCCTACATATTGCTATGGTGAAGGCAACCCAAAAGGACCATGCTCATAATCGGGTCAAGTACATACAAAAATAGTTATGGACTAAGACACTAATCCAACAGTCTCCCACTTGGATAAGTCTAATAACTATTTTCCGTATGACTTCAGAACCTGATCAGCAATCGTAGCTTTCAAAAGCCACTGTCAACTCTGACCTTATCAGATAGCGTGTCCTCTAGATAAGGGATTATATATTCCTCCATTCTTAAGGTATCGTATAGACAAAAGACATGAATTTCAATCATTCTCTCTATACTGTTTCCCGACTTCCGATTTATGACGACTGACAACAGACTACAATTGAACACATCAACTTAGTCCCGACTTGGCCAGGCGCTTAGGTGTCATCACTAAATCATCGAGAGGCCCACAGATATCGCTTTTATCCCACTTTGAGTAAAAGGAATGGATAAACTTTGACTCAAATGCTCGCTTGCATTTACTGATCGAATCACACACAACAATAAGTTTTATAACACCAAGTTACTGGTGCGTTTACTTATTATCAATGTGCAACCGACCAACAAATAACAGCTCACATGTCTCGGTTTTAAGAATATATAGTATTATCGTCTCACTAATCACTCGTGATGAAGTGATCCAAGTGAGCGTGGGTTTAATCCAATACTCTAATCTTATCAAAGCACTCATGAACTCTGCTGCAAACTTGTGCCATGTCTAAACACTTCGGACAATCTACAGACAGATTCATGACAGTCTTTATTCATACCTACTCCCAACGTATGACTGACTGTGGATGTTTGAATAACCTAGTTATTCTGGAAGTCAAAACATGCAATTTGAAACATAACAATAATACTTAATCCTATATGGCCTCAAACTTGTGAGAGTAAATAAAACACTTCTATTTAACCACCATATTGATTACTCATTATTATCGTTTACTGTTTCAGAAAATCAACTTATTACTCAAATTACAACAATAGCTATCCCATGCATAAAGCATGCACACTATGTTTCCTATGGTCCTTACTTTGTGAAATAGATTAATTGAAAAACCTTTTCAGTGATGCTCATTTCACAATTCCTTAATCCCTATTCTCAGTGTAAGCACACAAGGTTCTTGCCACTACTAGAATATGCTAGATTCTAACATTTTATGCAACGATCCTTTCGCAAAGTCATAGCACAAAAGTCACAAAGACTTGGCCAATGAAATTACAAAGTACTCTATCGTAAATTGTTACAAGACAATTCTATAGACGTGAAGTCTCACATTCAAAGTACATTCCTTTGAACATCCTTGTTGCATAAAAGTTTCTAATCTAGACATAGATTCTTAATATGCAACTCCCAATATGGAAACATTTCCACATTTGCCATATGACAACTCATTCTTAATAGAATCTTATCTATTCATAATAATGTCGATATGGTCCATTCAATACCATACTTCCAACTACTCACAAGCGACCAATCCTCAGTGAACTTTGGATCGTCCTTTGATAGTTGTTTAATTATTTTAGTCAAAACCAATTCTAGTCCTTTTTCCCTCTTAATGCGCTAGACATTTGGAAAATTTTAGAATGGTAAAATATTATAGCATTTGCAAAGGATCCTATACCCGAAGCGTATGGGGCACGATGCATAATGTCTTACATAAAGATATGATACTTTACCAATCTTTTGCCTTAATATTTTATGTGTCATGTTCTCAAAATTCAAACTATGAAGAGGGATTCCGTAATCATAATCGAATTTTAAGAACACACAATTTATCCTTTGACTGAAAATATTAAAGTTTCTCAATCTAAGCTTTAGATTTTGAAACAAAGTATAATATTCTCTCCCTTAATTATATTAAAACAGCTTTTCAACCCATGCAACTTTGCAAATTGAATCTTTGTTTTTCTATAATTAATATTGCTAACTTGCAATACTCACCATAATAATCATACAAGCATAACACTTATGCTCCCACTATCATGATGATTATTATCATATAAGCATAACACTTATGCTCCCACCAGCTTTGACATGTATTCAGAAAACAAATGAACTTTCAGAAAACAATGCCTATTGAATTTCTGAAAGTCATATTTGTAATACCAGATGCTTCGATAAGCCTTTATCTAGGCTTCTTAACCTTATACACCTTTGTCTTAGATAGCTCATATGTGTGTTTAAACAATTCAGAACTTATGTTACTAAGTTCCAAATGTTGAAACTAATTGCCAAATCTCATAATTTGAACTATGGAAAGGGATGCCGTAACCATAATCGAATTTTGAGAATACAATTTTCATAATCGCTATCTTCTTAAAATCTCTTTTAGTGAAATCATTTCCTCATAGTCATTTTCATGAAGGAGGGAATCTTATGACACTTAGATTTTATGGTGTATGAGTTCCTATCCATGTGAATTTTCCAAAACCAAGGTTTGCGACAAATCCAAACTCATATGGACTGAACTTTCTTAATCTTGATTTCTTGCCTTATGGTAACACGAGTGCCCACCATGTTTTCCAAGTAGTTTAGTAACTTATCCTTACATATCAATGTACTTTCCATCGACTAAGGCTCTAGTATGCATTCAAATGAGAACTCATAGAACTCACATACGCAATTAACTCAATTGGAATGGCACAAAAACAAAATAATGTCAGCACGATAGGTTGCAAACCTCAAGTCGTGTGCTCTTGATGATCGATAAGGTATATTCTTGATTTGTTCTTGAAACGTTTCAAGACCATTAAGACTCCCACTGACTCCTTGACATATAAGATTCTCTTGTCAAGAAACATTTCTTGACAAAGCAAATATTCAAGAGTTAGTGTAGTTCTTATCAAGACAAAACACTTCACAAATTGGTCCTAGTTGGTCTTTGTCTTATCCAAGACATCACAAATTACCAATTTCTAATGTGCAAGAATAAGAAAACTTTTCCAAATTCCACATTTGATGAGTGTTATAAACCTACTTAAGACTTGTCACTCAATGTCACAATCTTGGAGTATGACTCTAAGACTTGATATTGGAACGATGTATGATTGACTGTTTGATTTAACCATTTCTACAATTCTCGATTCCTCTTCTTAGACATGCAAATGCACTAAGACTCACTTAGAGGATCAATTGAGATATGGTTCTTAATCATTAAGACTTCATCATAAAACACAATAAAAGGTACTCTCCCTTCTTCTTAGAATGGAGAAACTTTTATCTTTCTGCCTACTTGATTCTTCTTTATTCGTTCTACTATTCATTGAAACTCTTTCAATCAACTTAGAATTACACTTAATCTTATAAGTATAATCATATTTACCAAACTTTAGTAAATCATGACGAATATCTTTGTCACTCTTGTGGTGGACTTGATCAACGCACAACCTAGTGCACTTGATCTCCTAGTCCTTCAATTGACACTTTGCCAAAGAATTAGTCTAAGTTTCCCAAATGTGAAAGTTTTTTCATTCATCATACAATACACATTGCATGATTCCAAGTTTTTGTCCAATTGAAACTTGGGCGATGAGAAACTCGCCCTATTTGGTAAACTTTTAACATTTCCACAAATAACATAATTAAGAGTCAAATCCATTTTGCTAATAATAGAAGTACACAAACATCAATTTTTCATATATTTCATTGCAAGGAAAACGAAAATTTATTTTATTCATAAAAACAGCGGAAAACATGTCCTTACAATGCAAAATTCAAATGAAAAACTATGTAATCATATACTCCTAACAAATCTATCATAACTTCCTAAGCTCACAATCTGATCTTCGAATTCATGCGATCGAAATCCATTTCTTCGTGATCAGACTCATCTTGCTCTTCCATCAAACTTCCTCTCTTTTCTCTAATCCTGCAAAACATGCAAATGTAATCTTATCACTTTATGAATAAAGAATAGGAATTTAAATGGAGTTAGATAGTGGATTTTATACCTGAAGTAGATCCATACTTATCGACTCTCCTATCTCTTAGATTCTTCAGGTCCTTCAGGCAGCTTCGTATCCATTGCCCCTTCTCTTGGCAGCAGGAACAGGTGGTGTCCATGGAAGCATGGTAGGTTGAGTTATCAGACAAATATGCTCCATTACTTCGCCAAATCATTTCTGATTCAGCAGCAATAAGCATGTAAGTCAAGTCAATGAGGGTTGCGTCAAGTTTCATCATATAATACTCTCTTATGAACTTATCATATGATTCAGGGAGTGACTGAAGAACCCAGTCCACAGCCAACTTATTTGAGATAGACGCACCCAACATAATCAACCTATCAATGTGTGATTTCATCCCTAGGATGTGAGCACACACGGGTTTGCCATCTTGATGTTCCATTTCCAATAGGGACTCGGTGATCTTGAACCTTTCAAATCTTCGATCATTAGGGTTAGGGAGAACAACGGGAGGAAGAGGAGGAAGTGAAATCAAGCTAGTCCACAGTGATCCTTCACTTTGAATCAAGCTTTCACTTTCATTAGGAACACTTTTTCCTTGGGATTCGGGAATACCACGGTTAGAGTCAGACATCTACAAAACGGGAGAAACTTCAAGTTAAGTTGATTGAGTCCTTAATAAAACACCCAAATGAGTTATTAAGGCTAGGATCCAACACAATATTCTACAACCTAGAAAAGGGATGCCGTAATCTAGTTGCAAAATATTTGAAGGTAGGTAAATGACGATTTACCAATTTCCACCATGAAAAACGAAAATGGAAGATTAAGTTTTAAATGAATTGAAACTCCTAGATCTTTTGAGATTCATTGAACTTTTCAATGGCATGTTTAATCTCGATTATGCCCTACTATTTGTGACTGGGATGCCGAGGATCACAAATAAGGTGTGAATAACCATACGAATCACGTGGTGCACCCAATGCTACAATCACCCAATCAATGTGCTGGTTAGCCACACACGCTCCATTGATCTATGAAAAACATCGAGTCACCCTTCGCTCCACTAACGTTTGACAGGGGTACGAAGTGTAATTCTATGGATTAGCATACAACTTCACATTTTTCCTAAAGTAACTATGATTTGGGAATTTGAAAAAGCATTTAGTTACTTTGTACTTCATTATACTTATAATGGAAGGTTTCTGTCCTATTGTACCCGTTCGGCTAACGACCCTCCACTAGTCAAGAGTGCGGTGGGTAAGAGTGGATACCCATTCAATCGCCATTTTATAGGCAATTTTCTTAAACACCCCTTATAGACCAGCTTTGTGAATGAGGCCTACTAACGGTAAGACTGACTGTTTACTCATACATATATAATACTAGACTTTTAATGTTATATATAGTATAGGGTGTATTTTACACTTTTAAAATACTAGGTGGTTCAACTTAGTAAATTATACTTTTAATCTAATTAAATGTAAACGAAAAACTTTATGGGTTTATTAAATCACTTTTAATTATACACTTTAAAAAAAATTAATAAAACCATAAGAGTGTGATTTGAACTTTTCAAATTACTAGGGTTTTAGAAGTTAACATTTCAAAATTAAACTTTTAGTCAAATTTTAAATTCCAAAACTTGAGGGCAAGTTTTGAAACATTTCAAAACATTAGGGATCAAAAAACAAATAATTCAAATTAAACAATTAATTTCATAATTATCTATATTTGACCTAATCTTAATTATAGTCATTAGATAATTACCAAATAACTTTAAATAATCCATATTTATCACATAAACAACCAATATTTAAAAGATTTGAAATTATCTATTGTTTTGGCATGGATAAACACTTAATTAAGATAAAATTCGGATTTTAACTTCATAAAACAAATTAAGCATCAAGTCTAAGTCAAAACAGCAGCCAAAACCCGAAAATCCCTCTGTCTGACCCCTGGACTCGTCGAGTCAGACAGACTTGCCGAGTTCATCCACTAACTCGCCGAGTCAGGTTGGGTAGAGGCCAAAAAAACGTTTTTTAGTAAATAATTCAACATAGCATCACATACAACTGAAACCAATCAAGGCTCTGATACCACTGATGGGTTTTAGGCATAAGAACAATCCTATGTGCTTATACAAACCCTAATGCTTGGATCTAGGTTTCTCTATTGTACATGATTTGACTCCAAGACTAATAAACTTAGATCTATCATATTATAAACTGAATTAGGTTTTAGAGAATTACCTTTGATTGTTATATAGCAATAACAATCAATTCCTTGCTTGGATTGGCCTTAGAAAGCTTAGTGCCTCAAGTGTTGCACCTCTAATGGAGTCAGAAACACCTTATGCAACTTGGATGAAGAGGAGAAGAACAGAGGCTGCCCAAAAACGACTAGAAACCCTAGAGAGTCAGTTGTCCACGTTTTTGGGGACTAAGGGGTCCTTTATATACTTGTGTGGGTTGCTAGGGTTTCAGTCAAAACCCTAATGGACAGCTTAAACTCTAAGCAGCCCATGGAACCTTCTGGCTAAGGCCATGGACAAAAATATGATGGGCTCCCATCATAATTTCGTTCACCCCTTATTCCTTTAGCATTCCTTAGCCCAATAACTCAATTATCCAATAATTGCAGTCGAGTCCCCTAAATATAATTAATCTCTTTTAGCCACAAAATTAACTCTTAATTAATTCTTGACTAATATTAATTAAACAATATGATTTCTCCTTTAATATATTATTCTCATAATATATTAATAAATCATATTTAAACCTCTCTCTCCTTAATTTATCCTACATATTGGTATGGTGAAGGCAACCCAAAAGGACCATGCTCATAATCGGGTCAAGTACATACCAAAATAGTTATGGACTTAGACACTAATCCAACACTTAATCGATGTGTCGGTTAACCACACGCGCTCCACCGATACTATGATAAAACATTAAGTTACCCTTTGCCTACCTTTTAAAGTCCAACTACTGTGTCGGTTACCCACACACGCTTCAGTAACCAACTTAAGCAAAGTGCAAAGTGTAATTTCATGGGTTAGTACCAAATTCACATTTTCCTAAGTAACTAATATTGGGTATTAAAAAGTGTTTAGTTACTTAGTATTTATTATTAATACTTTTAATGAAGGGAGAATTATAGTCCTTGTCCTACCCGTTCGGCTAACGACCCTCCACCAGTCAAGGAAGCGGTGGGTGAGAGTAGACACCCATTAAACTTCCATTTTATAGGCAGCAACCTTATACCCGCCTTATAGACCAGCTTCGTGAATGAGGCTTACTAACGGTAAGACTGACTTGCTCTTATATATATATATATATATATATATATATATATATATATATATATATATATATATATATATTAACTTATAATACTATAAAGTATAAGGGTTAAATTTAACTTTTAAAATTCTAAGGGCTTAACTTGGAATTAAAGTATTGATAAGGAAAAACTTTTCGAATTCCAAACTTGAAGGAAAGTTTTGAAACTATTCAAAAGTATTCAATTTCCATAACTTATGTGTTTAAAGTAGTTTTAGCCCAAAAACTCTTCAAGTTCCATAACTTGAGGACAAGTTATGGAAGACTTTAAACTGTTAAAAGAATATGACTTCATTGTTCATAACCTATGGAAATATTTATGAGTTTTATGAATCTTAAATGTGGATTTTCATATAACTTGAGGACAAGTTACAAAAACACATTTTAGAAGCAACTCTTAGATTAATTTTTATTGAAAACAACAATTTCACATAACTTTTCCATTAATCTAAGCAACTCATAAGAATAAGATAATTTAATCAAACTTTTTCATATAATTAGCATAGCCATTAAACTAATACAAAACATGAATTTGTTGACAATTATCTTTGAAATTGGATTAGCATGAACATTACCACACCAAAAACAGGTTTATAAGTTAAAAAACTGCTTAGGGTAATGTTCCTAGTTCAATTCCTGCCAAAGCAATCGAACATATGTCGTCTGAGGGTCCAACTCGTTGAGTGCATGAACCAACTCTGCGAGTTGGATGAGTTTTGCCTTGGACTCGGTGAGTCCCTTCATGGGCTTGGTGAGTCTGATGTCCGGACAACATAAAAACTTCGACTTTCAGCCAATTTTGCATGTATAACAGGAAAACAAGCCTAGGATCTGGTACCACTAATGGGTTATGAGCATTCTAACACGCCTATGTGTACATGCAACCCTAAATACCTTGGATCTATGTTTTCTCTATTATACTTGCAAATATAAATATTCCAAGGTATTACCCTAATTAGCAAACAATCTTTGATACTTGGGTAACAAATTAGATAGAAATACATACCTTGTTGATGTAGCTAGACTCCATGAAGCTCGAGAGCCTAGTGCCCCAAGTCTAACACCTCAAATGGTTCACAAAACATCACCAACACATGGAATAACCATGAGAAGAATATACTTCATGCTCAAATCGGCTAGCCCTCATATATGTATCACTAGTGCCAATTTCTTGAGCTAAAGGGGTCTTTATATAGTGTGTCTATTAGGGTTACACCATGTAACTCATGACTTTACCCATTCCTTATGCTCCATGGGTTTTAACCTCCATTGAGTAACCATTGGTCACCACATGGGTTAAACCCAACATAAGGAATCTTCGATCATAAGCCCTCATATAAGAGAATCAATGATTTACACAATCAATCCCCATATATTTAATTAATCTCTTTTTGATCACTAACTTAAGTCCAAATTAATTTTTGATCAATACTAATTAAATAACATGATTTCATATTAATATATTAGAACTTATATTAATATGTCACAAATGTCCTCTCCTCACAAACGGTCTATCCAAATGTTCCGATGCCATGCAACCCAAATGGACCATGTCGAGTCGGGTCAAGTACATACCAATTATAGTTATGGACTTAGACACTAATCCAACACTAACTAGCGTGCAATACACATATATTCATAAACCAAATCATAACAGATAACATGTATAAGTATCCTGGGGAAAACTTACTAGAGCTCGGCCGATTACATGTATCACACTCCTTATCATTTGTTAAAACCAATAGTAAAAAAATAGTTTTCTTATAAAAACTTATCGAATCCTCGATTTGAGTTCAGAAACACCCGAAAGTGTGTCTGAATCCCTCAAAGCAAGGCTTTGATACCAACTTGGAACATCCAAAAAATATGACCAAAAAATTTCATTTTTTAAAGTTACTAAATCAATATACCAAAACATCAACAGCTTCAAAAGCAATGTGAACATACGGTGATTATAGTATTTTAAGAAAACAAGATATAGAAAAGTATTATCATAGCATAAGTCCCAAAATCTCTACCGTGGAATATCATAGTGTGATGTGATGCAATCATGTTGGCCCTCTTACATTCAAGCTAGAAGTATTTGAAACACAAACAGAAATTGTAAGCACAAAGCTTAATGAGTTCCCTTACTATACCACATACAAAATAAACATACTACCGAGCGTATCTCGGTGTTAGTCTACCCCCCTTCGGTCTATTCCAACCGGATACTTTCAAGCATATCTGGGTGCTCGACCTGCCCCTTCAGTCTATTTCAACCAGATAATGTCGAGCATATCTTGGTCCTTGACTTGCCCCTTCGAACTATTTCAACCGGGTCTTAGGTCTACTTCACCCCTACCAATACTTTATAATATCACACATAATAAACAGAGTCACCAAATAATACATGCACAACCGATAATTATCACAAAGACAATCATCATGCCATATCATAACTAGTGGGATGACCTTTGTGCCTTCGACCCACAAATTCTATGATAGGATACTCACCTCAAATTGTGGTTGTAATAACGTACTCGACAAATGACTCATGAACTCCTCCCCCTATCACACAAGATAAATTTCTAATTATCTATCATATTATGACTCCAAGTCGTAATTCATATCTTAAGACAAAAGATTCCCTAATCCTTGCCTTATTGGGCCTCTTCCTCCCAAGGCCCAATTTCGAACAACCCAAAAGTGCCCAATCCGAATCAAATAAATTATAAAGTCCAAATACTAACCATGATAACCCTAGGCCCATAGGTCTTCATCCACAGGTGGGCTTGGGGCCCAACAAGTTAAGGCCCAACTATCATTTTTACAAGTTGCATGCATACCTGCGGCGTACTCTGCATGTATGTCCAACGTACGCTGGTTTTAATGTGACAACCCAAAATTTCCATTCTGTACAAACAATATCACTTCAATAGAAGTTATAGCAGTCACAGTTAATTTTCAGATTTTTTCGTGTAAGTTTGAGTAATTCAGGGTTTACACTTCATGAGATATCAGGAAAGTGGATGCACTAGGGTTTTGTGCAACACTGTTATTCCAACACTCTGTTATATGAGAAATCATTTCAGGAATAAAAATATTTTTTGCCAAAAATATCTCTAGACTATAAATAGAATTCTGAACCAAATTCATTCATTATTCGCATTTCCAACTAGAGAAAAGCCATTTTCTCTCTCACGGATCTTCGGGTTTTTATACCAAAACGTGAGTAACTCTCTCTAGTAGTGTTAGAATGCTCATTATGTGTTTATAAAATGAATTAGATAGCTAAATAACGAGATTTAGGAGTTTACTCCCTAAGGTGTTCTTAGGCGGTAAACTCCCGAAACAAAGCCTAGACTTTCCCCCGTGATGTGCTATTACCTTGGACTTGTATAGAAGTGTATTAGGGACAAGAAAACATCAAAGAATCACCAAGTTTTGGGTGTTCATGGCCCAAGAAGATCTTGGACCGTGAACTCCAAAATCATGGACCAAAGAGTGCTTTTGGCACTCCTAAAGTCTTGGACAATTAGCAAGGGTTACTCCTACATAACTCAAGGACATTAAACCATCAAAAACACCTTCCAAAGTGAGTTTACGGCCTTGACATGGTTCTTGGGCCGTAAACATGATTAAAGGGCACCAAAGTGTGTCAAAGGCCTTCATATGCTTAGGATAAAAGTCTAAGATCTATACCACATGTGCAAGAGACTTGAAAGCATCAAAAGCACCCATCCTTAAGAGTTTACGGCCGCAAACTCTAAGGGAAATGGCCTTAGGGCCGTAAACTCCTCAAAGGAGTGTTTATATGCCTTAAACCCTTCGAAGAATTAAACCACCAAGTTGGAATAATTCTAGGGATCATTTAGAACTTCAAAACACAAAATAATATTAAGTCTTAGAGTTTACGGCCGTAAAATCAAGAGTTTACAACCGTAAACTCCATGTGTGATGCTATATGGAGAGTAAACTCATGTATAGGGTCCTTTGGAACCCTAAACCCAATTGCCTTGTCCCACAATAGCTTAGATGCAATCCTTAGGGCTTGAAACACTTATATAAAGTGCTTATTATGTTCTAGGATGTCTTAACATTATCAATTAGTAATTTAAGACTAATTGAGTGCATATATGTGTGATTATATGTTTATTAGGATCTTAGTGTGTGTATAAGTCCTCACTTGACACCTAACAATCCTACACTGTCCAGTTCATCCGAACCACCAGCTACAAGTGAGTTCATACCCCTTAATCAATGTTTTAAATGATTTTAAATGTTTTAATGGGGGGGGGGGGAATACAAGTAGAAAATAGTATGTTATTAAATCAATCTTATGTATTTTATAACTGTGTTTTCACTCAGTAGATTTCACATATTTCAAAAGGTGACACATGAAATGGTTTTCTATCTTAAAATACCTTGATAACAAAAGTATTAGTTTTGAAATGTTTATTAAAATGACATCAAGTGACTCTTAATTATTGTTCAAAACTCCTAGATATCTTGCAAAACCATTATTTTTACCTTCTTGAACAAAACTACACTTATACGCATATGTTCTTATATATGTATTGATGTTATAGTTTCCATCCTTCGTTCTGTTTCCCACACCCTGGTGTATCGAGAGTGCATAAATCTACTTGAACAACCAATTACTTTCCAGTTAATTATCATAGGGATAGTTAGAAGAAATGTGACAACCGTCAAAATTCGAGTTAGTTCTAGATTTGAATAAACTTAGTTACACATATAGGCACTGCACATATTAGACTTAGTAACTAGAAGCTAAGTTATAACCTAGTAGAATCTTGGAAACAGATAGAGACAATGGATGATGTGCTTGGATTTCACATTGGTATGTGAATTCTACAACTACTTAACTGTAGTGACTATCCATATTCGGGTTACTCTTTGACTCGGACAACATTTCATGAATCATATACACACATCATGCACTTGACCTAGAAGTAGAAGTGAGTTCAAAGTCTCATAGAAACTTAAGTCAAAGTTGAAGACTAGGACTAGTATACTTGATTCCTCACATTCGCTTGAATCTCGGAATCACTACATAGAATGCCAATAAACCGATAAAAATAAATTACAAACATTAATTATAACTATAAAAGAGTTATAATACCATAAGATAATTTGAAGTCTCAAATATTCAATTTATTTTGATATTCAAAGTTTATTAAACTTCAAAACCCTAAAAGCCCTAAAACCTAAATTTTATAAAATTTGACATCAAGAATTCTATAAAAATAGTTATGAAACTTATAATATTATCTTAAAACAATTAAATTCAGGGAAATATAATCAAGGAAAATAAAAAATTAAGTCATTAACATTCATCCTTAATTTATAAGTCAAAAATCAAGGTTTCATGAATAAAAACTTGATTTTAGTGCACATTTTATATAAAATTTAGATATTTTACAAAATAACTTAAATTTTATAAAACAAAATGAATGAGAAAGGGTTATTATACTCAAAATTTCGGACCCCTCTCTTCCCATATATCTCTTTCTCACTCTCACTCTCCAACACACACACATCTCTCTTCTTTCTCTCTCTAGAAAAACTCTCTCTACCTTCTCTCTAATTTCTTTTCTCCAAACACCACAACCACAGCCTCTTAACCACGAAATTATGGAGATTCATAAGGTTTTTTCAAGCCACAAATAAATTGAAGGTAAAGAACATACATCTCTTGAAGATCCACAACAATGATTTAAGCTATGCATGTGCATTTTACTTCAAAAACCGACTTCTACTTCATCATCTTCTTCAAACTTGTTTTATTTTTGTTAAAATGGTTTTTAGAACATCATGAATGTGTTATAACACCATGCATGTATGATAAACAAGGTTGCATGTTCAGGATCTTAGTGCAAAAATCGATTTTAAGGACTAAAACATCAAACTCAAGTTAAGAGTTTTTGAGAAACAAATTTTTGTTCATAAATGAATGTATACATTTTGATAAGTTTTAAACTTTTGATCTTTGGAAACATAACTAGAATATAAGTTTATCATGATATCTTTTAAAATATTTCAAAAGATTTACTCAAAGAAATGATGAAAACTCATTTTTCTAACCAATCACCATGCATGCAATCTGTCAGATTTCTTTACCTGACTTTCAACTGTCATATCTCATTCACTTCTTAACAAAAATTCGGGATTCTTTTTCTGAAATATAATATTTTGAGTTAACTTTCAAACACAACTGGTCTCACTGTAAAATATTAAATATCCGATTTTTGGCAATTTTTACAAAATGGTTGCGCAAACAGCTCTTTTTCTGTGATCACCATTTTTGCCTTGCATGATCAATGGCCTTAAATCTGTGATCACCATAAATCTGGGGAAAAATAGTTTAGAAACTTAACATATCCAGTGAATGATGGCTGAAATTTCGTGGCTTAAAACCTCACTGAATGGGCTACTCAAATTCATGAACTTCAGCCACATTTACATCTCATGCACCATTGCATGCAACATTTCTTAACTTGTTTGGGTTCATTACCCCTATTTCACTTCTGAATAAATTTTGAACATTTTTCCTTTTGAAAGCCCTCACATGCATGTGATAACCTGTAAAATACCAAGAGCTTTTATTATCTCTTTGATTTATTAAAATTATTGCTAAAACCAAGGGCATAAATCACATAAAATACTTCCAGAGGTCAATAAATCCGGAATTAATTCATGAATGACCCTTATGGTGAATAATGACCCTTCACTAAATTTCATCAATTTTTGTTGCCGTTTGGAATGATTTCCGATTTTCTTTTTTGTTAGGGTATAATAAATCACAAAACCACTTTAGAAAGTGTGAAAATTTTATGTAACAATTTTCTCATACCTTACCTGTGATGAGTGACTCAGAAAAATAATTTAAAAATTTTTCATCATGCCTTACTAGTTTTCCCAATTTTTGGTAATTATAATTGTCTAAAAATAGGAAAAATAGTTTTGATTATCCAAAATTCATGAAAATTTACCAGAACATCATGTTTTATAGTAGGAGGTTACATAAAACGTTTGAGAAGTTTTCTCTACTGTAAACTATTTTTCTCTTATTTTCTAAAGTTAATTACACTTAAATACACTTAAATACACATAAATACCCATAATTATACAATATAGAACCACTTTTGGTATTTTTACAGGTTATTTATACTGTAAATTATGTAACAAAAATTTTTGGTAATTTATTTTAACTGTTTAATATTATTTCTTCAATTAATGATTATTTAAAGGAATAAAGCAAGGAAAAATAGAAATACCCACTGAAAAATATCTTTTATATTTTTCGCAGCCTATTTATGTATAATAACAGTTAAATAAAAAGTTTTGGTAATTTTGGAAACTGTTTCGTATTTATTTCAATTTTTATTGGAATAAATGCTCAAAAATCATAAAATATAATTAAACTTCTTGGAAATCCATTTTTATATTTTTCCCAGCTTAGAATTGTTTAATAAAAGTAATATAAAAAGTTTGGGGAATTTTCTTAACTCTTTTCTATATTTCATGAATTTATGGTTATTCAAGAAACTAAAATGGTGAAAAATAGTTAGACAACTCAAAAATTCAAGAAAATTTATCTTGAGGTCTTTGACTTCAATTAAAACTGAAATGAAAAGTTTGGGATATTTTAGAACTAAATTGATTTAGTTTTGAATATTTAATCATTGGAACACCTCTAAAATGTTAAATATCAACATTTCAATAATGGAAATTTTCCACTTAAATTGTTATATAACAATTGATTCATTGAAATTAAATTTTCATAGAAAAATGTTTGTAACTTATCAATATTAAATTTTGACACACCATTGGCATAATTCTATTGTAGTAGTAAGTATACTAGTGTTAGATTTCGATTAGAGACTCACTAGAGAATACCATTATTGTAGGAATCGATAGTGGTACCAGTGGAGCGTAGATCAATGCATAATTTGCATCGTCTTAATGCATATTGTGAGTATTCAAGCACTCCCCTATTTTCGGTTTTTAAATGTTTTGGGGTGGAAAAACATGTCCTAAACTATTTTTATGTTCGTTGTATTTATTTCGACTTGTATGAAACTTGGTTGTTGTATTTCGTATGTATGTGTATGTTACTTTAATTCATGAGGACTGTATCGCGGTTAAGTCCCTGGAATCTCTAGACACAACTCATTAACTCTTTTGAGCCTATGGTTATTATGGATAGCGTTATCAGGAGGTAGACAACTCCTCACTCGCACGATTCGCTTGAGTGCATTTTACCATTTTCTACACTATGTTTGCGATACACATAGTAGTCAATAGGGCACGATTCGGTCATTAGGCTTGGTTTGTGAACTCATGAATGGAAACTTGATGCACGCACGAATCTTTATGCACATACGAAACTTGTATTCCCATGTTAGCAACGGAACTTGTATACTTATTTTAGCAATGAAACTTGAATACTTATTTTAGCAACGAAAATCGTTGCTCATTATAGCAATAAACCTTGTATCTTATTATAACAACGAACTTTGGTTACTAAATACTTATTTACTTGTTTAGCAACAAACTTGGTTGCTTCTTATAGTAACAAACTTGTTTGCTCCTTGTAGCAATGAAACTTGATTACTCATTTTAGTAACAAACTTTATTTCCCATGAGGATATGATCGTTGCATTTGTTTTGGGAAACATACTTTATTTCTCATGGTGACAAAGACTCTGAACTTTGTTTATACAAACTTATTTACTCATTTTAACAATATACTTTTGTTATTGGAAACTCTTATCAAAACTTTGATTTCGATTCATGAAACCAATATTATTTTCAAACTTGTGAGTACTCACCAACTATTTTCATAGTTGACGCTCGTTTTACATGCTTTTTCAGGAATCATCAAGTAAGTGGCACTTAGGGACACTTCACTTTTAGGAGCATTCGCATGTGTTGTATTTCTATTTTCATTGTAATTTCTTGTAAATGTTGTTCAAACCCATTGTAAATTTGTAATGATTTTTAATACTATGGTTGGTGTTGTCTTTTAACTTTTGCTATGAAACCCTTTATACTGCCACGCCTCGTGTTTCTGCTTTAGCGGGGTGTGACAAGAAACAAATCATTATTCCTATTACAAGGAATCACACAAGATTCAGTTCATTCATGAGTCTATACCAGTTCCTTACATGATACATGAGTACAATTACTTAGGATTACATGATACATGAGTACGTTTACATAGCTACATTTATCCGAATACGCTTACATGAATACCATACATGAGTACTGTTACTTAGATACATTATTCGGTATTCACTTACCTGGATACGTGTACCTAGAGTTATTAGGAAGATTTATTCGTACCTTCTGTGTAAATTTCCCTGCCTATCCCTGTTCGATGGGATGTCTAGACGGGACTAACCATTCCGGAACCCAACTGTTAGCAACACTGGGTGATGAACATCTACGGATGTCTAAGGTTATCAGTTATCATAGATAGATTGATATCGGAACTAACCATTCCTCCATCCTGCTGTTGCAACAGAGAATGAGATGAAAATCTTCGGATGATTATTAGGTTAACGCTTGTATTAGGAGTCGGCCACGGGACTAACCATTCCTCTATCCTGTTGTTGCAACAGAGGATGAGATGAAAATCTTCGGATGATCATTAGGTTACCACTTATATTAGGAGTCGGCTACGGGACTAACCCTCCCTCCACCCTGCTGCCGCTACAGAGGATGAGTGGACAATCTTCGGATGTTCATTAGGGTATACCTTTCGCTTCGGCGATGTCGTGTTAATCCTGGTCACCCAGGGATAACACTTACATGATTATATTTTTCCTATTTTACTTTATTTTGTGATATATTCACATAAACGATGAGTTAGACTAAGCACTTTTAGTACTAGTCAATAGAAAGGAAAATCTATCTTTTTACTTACAGAACATTTAAGTCTTGGTAGAAGACTATCATATCATTTTCCTATTTTACTTTATTTTGTGATACATTCATCTAAACAAAGAGTTAGACTAAGTACTTTTAGTACTAGTCAATAGAAAGGAAAAACTATCATTTTACTTACAAAACATTCGGGTCTTGGTAGAAGACTACATTATCATAACAAAACATTTGGGTCTTGGTAGAAGACTACATTATCATAACAAAACATTCGGGTCTTGGTAGAAGACTACATTATCATAACAAAACATTCGGGTCTTGGTAGAAGACTACATTATCATAACAAAATATTCGGGTCTTGGTAGAAGACTACATTGTCATAACAAAACATTCGGGACTTGGTAAAAGAGTACATTGTCATAACAAAACATTCGGGTCTTGGTAGAAGACTACATCTCAAACTAATAGAAAATAAGGGATTTTCTAGGGCTTTTCATACTTACATCAACATTTTCATTTAAAGGTTTACATGACTTTTAAAACAGCTTTTAGTAAGCAAGACAATGACACTTAAATACTTATGAATTCACCAGCTTTAAAGCTGATACTCTCTTTCAAAATAACTTGTATTCTCAGGTCATCAGTAGACAGGTACGATGGCCAGGTTTTGAGAAGACGGAGCAGACAAGTCTCGTCTTTTATTTTGATTGTATATTTTTGGTGTCTTATTACAATGAAAGAACACACATGTATTTAAAATTTACTTATAATGTGATGGATGATGTTGTTGCTTGTTTACTATTATACACTGTTGTGATACTGTACATGACGTCCTCCACCCCTGAACGTTTCCACCGTTTGTGGTTTTAGGGTGTGACAGATTGGTATCAGAGCATTGTTTATAGTGAATTAAGTACATCAACCCATAAAAGATATACTAACTATAAACACATTAGGATTAAAACACTCTGTCTAAGAGTTTATACTTTTAAATAATAAAACATTTAACAAAGTATATGTGCCTGCATTCATACTAAAATCTGTGTCAGAATGACAAGAACAAAAGTATTGAGATTGTTGAATATCACAGGTAAGCTTGGGGATGTATGGTCAGTCTTGGGAGTGGCATAGCCTGATCAACTATGCTGTTCCAAGGAGTGATTAGCACATGCCCAATAATGGTTGTGATATGGCAACAAGTCTAAAAACTTACCAACATTACCACAATGGGAACATTATAACAGAACCTAAGTCTAAAATACCGTAGGGGTGTTTTGTGTTACTATAAGTACTTTATACTTGAGAACTAAAATGGAATCTTCATTCCTAAGTTGATAATTGCTAAGTGGATACGTTAAAGTTATATGTAACTAGGATGTTATAGACTTAGAATAGGTGAAATTTTTGCTTTACCCCTATTCCTTGTGAATTTGGAGTTGAGGTCACTTATTCGAAGGCCTACCCTGTGTTGATTACATATAACTGGTATGCACTTTACAAATAGCGATGGAACTAATGAGGATTTCCTAAATAATTATATAGATAGTTCGTCTAATAATTATTTTCTTACCCCAAATTCTTGCATAGATAACATGGCAGGATTCCATCCCCATGACAACCTGTTCCTTCTGAACGCGGTTATTGCTGGATGGTTTGGAGAAGAACCAGTTAATGATCATTCAATCCCTCTAAATGATCACTATGCTGAAGACCTTTCAGACGATGCCATCTCCGAACCCGAGGTTGAGGACCTACCCCAGGCAGCTCCCTTTCCAATTCCTAACCCTCGTCCGGCTTTTCATGGCCCGACGCCTGAGTGGGTGGAATGTTTAGAAACATGGAGCCAAGGAAAAGATCATCCCATGCGATTTAATGGTGACCGAAGCTTCTATGACCAATGGGGGCTCAGCAGACAAAATCATGCCAATTTTGATCCGAAGAGTTGCCCGAAACGAAATTTAGGGCAGGACAGCTCTACAACGTATCGCAGAAGTTGATACAAATGGAGGAATGCATATGCTTCGCACCAGTCACCTTGAACATGCTCGTGAGAGGTCTGAGAGAGACCATGAAACCCTGTTGCAAGCACTGGCTGAATCACGAGCCGAAGTCATAGAACTTCGAGTACGCCAGAGAGTGTACGAAAGGCACCTACTTGATGTGAAATGCCAACTGGCTAAACTGAGAGTTCACCAGAGGGATGACCGTCTCTAATAGTAGATACTTTACTTTATATTCCTTGTTAGAAAGGAATCGTGTTCCTGTCTATGCCCGATGTGGCATTTTCTATGAAACTATCTTATACTGTAAGTACTTTTGGTTAGGTCTTTATGCTGACAGGAACTATCTTCTCTGGATATGATGTAAGACCTTGTTACAAGGTCATTTTCCCGAACTTGTACGTCATGAATATCAAAGATATTGACAGTCGGCTAACTTCTGTGTCATTCTTTATTCAAATACTCTTATCATACTTTCATTAGAGTCTATTTGAAACATGCTCTAGTCAAGTCATTGGACTATAACAATTTAACTCCGGAGACATCTCCGAGTCTCTTTTAATGGTTGGATCACGTTATTCGCCAACCAACGATACCTCGACTAGAACGACAAACATCTTGAGACCATTGCATGAACTTACTTCCGATCTTTGCTAGGACTGCATCATAGGGATGTAGGTCAAACCTTTGTGAACAGACTTCCATTCCGTACTAGGACTACATCATAGGGATGTAGGTCGAACCTTAGGGAACATACTTCTATTCTTTACATGAGCGATCGAACTACGTCTAGGTTCAACTATTCTCGCTCACAAATTCATTTTCTTTCGGTGTAACAAAATCATGTCACCCATGAAAAACGATCAGCCCATCAACCAAACACCAACTCTTCAGATTGATGCAGCTACCTTTCAAGCTGCAGTCTCGGCTACTGTATCAGCTATTCTGACCCACCTGAACGCTAACAACGCAAGTGTTAGCGGGATTCTTAACAATCATTCCAATCCAAGTAATAAACGGAAGTATTGGAATAAACCTAAGGACAAGTCGCTTTAAAGGGCGAACAGGAAACAACCACCAGTAACAACCTTCACAGCCACGCCATCAGCACCTCCAACTACCATCCCTTCGGGCATCCCAATGGTCCCTAAACCAGCCAGGCTTTATGCTGGAAATCTACCAAAATGCATTAAATGTTGTTTTCACCACCATGGACCTTGTAGGGAGATGCAGTGCTCACACTGCAACAGGAAGGGGCATACAACCAGTTACTGCAAGACTCCAACAGCTTAGCCTGCCCAAGTGCCAAACACTAGTGTGAACCAAACTTGCTACGGTTGTGGCAAGGTAGGTCGTTACAAAAGGAACTGCCCAGAGGCAGCAAATGCTGGCACACACGGCAATATCCTACCGACCACCGTCGCAGGAGAGTCTACTCCGGACCCACGTTAATGTAATTTAGGCGTTTCGTTGTAACCGACTTATGAACCATCCCTAAGACTAGTGCAACCAGAGTCTTATCTTTTGCGAGATCCCTTCCGTTTAGGGATGCTCGTGCTGCGTATACTTGTCGATTGTAGTATACCTTGTTCGTAGCAATAGTCTTGTAGTAAATCCTAAGTTCAGTAACTCTGTTAATGGTTGCACTGTTGTGTTTTGTCTGTAACGCCTTATGTTCAAATCTAATGTCTTTAGTTTCCATATGTTTCCGACTTTATCATACGACTCGAGTAAATTTGATCCTCGCAATACCAGCTCCATACGTGCATCTCTTTCTCAGTAAACGTCTTTTAGTGAAGCCATCATATCAGAACTCCGAGGTACACGTTCATGAAGTACCTATTAGTTCCTTTCCTTTCCGAAGGAATCCCCACAGTATTACTCATGCAGTACGTCAACTTCAATTCCAGGATTCATACGGTTGATCTATCACTGAAGAATGTATACATGAGAGTGATATATAATCAATGTTCTACAGGTTTAGAATCGATGATTCCACTTTAACTTCTTTTCCCTCGATGGGATGTGAGATTAAGGAAGAATCAGTTATTCGACTACCTTTTCAGTCTTAATTATATACGACTCGTATACACGAAATTGTGATCATTGAACCGTGTATGAATTATAATATGAACTCCAGGACGGAGACTGCCCAAGACTAAGAGTAATTGCATTTAGCATGTGAACAAACTTAGGACCCAGGATGAAGCCTTTGCTGAGTAGCTCATTGAGCTGGCTGGATAACTCCTGCATTTCTGCTGGAGCTAAGTGATATGGAGACTTGGCTATAGGGTTAGCCCCAGGAATTAGGTCGATGCGAAACTCAACTTGACGTTCAGGAGGAATTCCCGGGAGCTGTTCGGGAAAGACATCAGGAAAGTTGCAGACTTCAGGGATGCTCTCGAGGTCTTTAACTTCCTATTTCTCGTTAATTAAATGGGCTAGGAATGCATTGGCACTCCTTTCGCAGAAGCTTTTGAGCTTTGATGCAAGAAATGATGCGAAGATTGGAGCTAAGCTTATCGCCATAGACCATGAGAGTTTGACCAGCAGGGAGATTGAGACGGATGGCTTTTTTGTAACAAAGGATATCAGCATGATTGAGGCTTAACCAATCTATGCCAATGATAACATCAAAGTTCTTTATGGAAACTGGCATAAGATCGATAAAAAAAGAATGATCGTTCAGGGTAAGGGTACAACCTATGAATATATTGCTAGCGCTTTTTTTTCTCACCGTTAGCCATCTCGACGGAAAATGTTTTGATTAATGGTTGGGGATTTTGTTTAAGGAGATGTTTGAATGAATGGCTAATAAAACTTCTTTCAGCACCAGAATCGAAAAGGACACTAGCGTAAGAGTTGTCGAGAAGGAACGTACCCGAGACAACGGTGGGATCGGCGACTGCCTCTTCTCGTCCCATGGCTAGGACTCTACCAGTGTTGCCAGTTGCTGCTGCCTTAGGGCAGTTCCTCTTGAAATGCCCAACTTCACCACAATTATAGCAAGCCTGACCGAGACCCGCTTTGAAAGATTGATTGGTTGATTGGGCTGGTTTTCTACAGTTTCGAGCAAGGTGGCCCTTCTTGCCACAGTTGTTGCAGAGTCTTTTACGACATGGCCCGGGAGAACGATGGTGGTAGCTGCACTTGCTGCACCAGGGAAAGGTACCAGTATATCCACTGATAGGAGTCTGAGCGGTGGATCCGATGGCAGAAACAGCACCAAGGATAGTAGCAGCGTGGACTGCCACAGTTTGCTGCTTCTTAAAGGATCCTTGTGAACCTTGGGTCTTCCGTTTGTTCCAGAATTTCTTTTTACTACCACCACTACCTTAACCGGTTCAGGAGTGGTGGCCTCCTCATCGGGATTGTCTCCGTGATCAATCAGGGTTTGCGCCAAACATTTAGCGCTGTCGAAAGTGTCTGGCTTTGCAGCTATTACATTCCCTTTGGTTGGCTGGGTCAGCCCCCAGATAAATCTTTCAATCTTTTTACTCTCCGGGTAACCATTCCCGGACAGAGAAGTGCCAGGTCATCGAATCTAGAGGTGTAAGCGGCGATGTCGGAACCCTTCATCTTTAGAATCCAAAGTTCGTGCTCTAATTTCTGCATTTCGTCCTGAGGGCAGTACTCTGCTAGCAGAAGTTCCTTCATGGCCTCCCAACCCTTAGCATTGGCTACAGGTAAGATTAGGGATTTGACTCGGCCATTCCACTAAGTCAAGGCTTTATCGGTGAAGGTGCAGGCAGTGAACTTCACCTTATCAACTTTCGAACAAACACAGATTTCGAAAATAGATTTGATGTTCTCGAACCATCGAGTTAGGGCGATAACACCTCCAGTGCTATCAAAGGATGTAGGTTTTGCGTTCATAAAGTCTTTGTACGAACACTCCTTCTGGTGTCCCTGACTACCTTCCTGGTTTTAGGATTGGGTACCACCTCCTGGACCACAGGAGCCACCGGGGTTCATTTGAGACATGGTGGCTGCCACTGCGGAAGTAACAACCACCTAGAACATCACAGGATTAAATTCAAGAGGAGGTGGTGGCAGAGGGTTGTTGTTCTTTGAGATGGGTCTCTTTCTTGGAGGCATCTTGATCAAAAAGGATCAGGAAAGAGAGGATGGTAAGTCCTCTGAATTGAATCAAGAGATATGAAACAAGAGATATCTCATTATGACACATATAGAATTTTATTAAGCGATAAAGCAGGAGAGAATTATCAAAGCAGATAAACTATAGCCAAAGGAATGATTGAGGAACAACGCTTGAATGAGGGTTTCTATAACATAGTTGGCTCTAGAAAATACTCCCATAGTATTTTATGTTTTCGCTGCGACGACGACTCATTGTTTGGGTATTGGGTAAGTTTTAGGCATGCTGAACACCACAATCACTCCCAAGCACATGTTGGTCGTGTCTCGAATGAATATAGTTGATCATGCTATATTGACCCTAGACACGACTACATAACTGCCCAGGTTTAACCGCAACGTACAACACCCATTTACTTATGTTTTGTTCTACTCGGAGCTACGGATTTCGGCGGTTAGGTATACTTGTATACTTTTGAAAATACTTATATTTTAAAGCATACTTTTAGTTCAGAGCACTTAGGCCCCTTAGTGTTTATAGTCTTTTACCATGTAAGTTTTGTTATACTTAGTTCAATATAAACAAGGGTTCTGATACCAATCTGTCACACCCCGAATCCGAAGGCGGAAACGTTTCGGGGCGGAGGTGACTTCATGTTAAGTGTCACAACCAATGTACATAGTAAGCGAAGTAAACATAACCATTACATTACATAAAAATATTTATATTTGTTTGGAAGTAAAGTGTTACAAGTTTATACATATACATCATATAACAAAAGTTAAGACGAGTCTTCTATATGCTCCGTCTTCTCCAAAAGATTGCGGATACCTGTCTAATGTGGACCTGAGAATACAAGCAGTTTGAAAATCAGCATAAAGCTGGTGAGTTCATAAGATGTTTGTTTATGTAAAAAGAACATGTTTCCTTTGTTTTTTCTGAAAAGTTGTTGTCCAAGAAAATCCCATATTTTCTTATAAAGATAGTTTAGTTAAAACTTCTGAATTCCATTCGGTACAACAGTAGATAGTTTAATACGTAAAACTATAGATTGAAAACCGCTGGGAATACCATCCAGTACAACAGTAAGTAGTTTTACTACATAAAGCTATAGATTAAAGGAAGATATAAAATCCATGAATAAACTTATATTTTAGTACGTATTGTGAGTCGTTATCCAATATCATAATCGCTTCGAAACATAATATAGTATAAATAATTGAATACAAAGAAATTATATGGCATGCTACTCTACATTAAACAGAGATAAACTGAATCAGACATAGTTTATCTATTGACTTTGCATGAAATCCGAACTCGTATAACAAGAAATGAAGATCCCAAATTATTCCCATAATAATTTGATTGGTTTGATTGTTTCCTTTATTGTAATTGAAATCCATATAGTTATATTATATTCGATAAAACATCCCTTATGCTCCGCAAAATACATAAGGGGTAAAGATAACTAGAAGTTTGCCAAATATTTATAGAATTACATCCGTTTTTAGTTCTGAAAACATTTATAATTTGCTTGTATTCCCCCCTGAAAACATTGGAAAACTCGGAAAAAGGTGTAGGGGTATGAACTCACCAGTCGAGAAACGTGTCGGTTTGGATACTAAACGTCAGTTCAAGGCTTGATTACACACGAGGTTCCTATGTAATATGAAGAGATACATAAATTGTATCTAATTATTCCTTCATTTACTAATAACATGAATAAACACTTCGAGGGGCGAAAACACTTCAATTCAAGTGTTAGGAGTGACCCGGGTGGCATTTATGGATGTGTATGACCTAGATATGGAGTTTACTCTTCAAGAGTAAACTGTTAAAGGAGATTACAGCCCTAATGACCATATCCCCATGAGTTTACGGCCATAAACTCATGGGTGGTGGGTTCTTGGTTGCTAAATGACCTTATAACACTTGTGGGGTTATGCTAGGATCAAATCTAAGGCATAGGGAGTGATTAAACCACCAAAGGAACCATTTAATGGAGTTTACAACTGTAAATTAGGAGTTTATAGCCATAAGCTCCTATATACCCTTTTCTCTTGTGTTTTGGTGGTCCTAGGTTAATCACATGTGATTCTAACTCAAAATACAAGCCATAGGATGAAGTTAGGGCACCATTTGACCCATTTATAGGAGCTTACGGCCCAGGAACCAATCCTTGGGGGGTTTACGGTTGTGAACTCCTAAGGGGATAGTTTTCTTGATGATTAAGATCCCTAACACATTTGTGGATGGTTCTAGACATTATTCCAAGGCTTAGGATGTGTTTAAGGGGCATCTTAACACCTTAGAAGGTGTTTACAGCCTAAGAAAAGGGGTTTACGGTCCACGCATGTTCTTGGGCCGTAAACTCACGCGTTACCCCTTAAATGATGAGTTTTTGGTGTTCCAAGTCCGGTCTTGTAAGCCCCTAAGTCATATCTAAGCTCCAAAGGTGGTTTGGAAGGGTTTTGGGGCTCCAAAACCCCATCTATGTGTGTTTGCGGCCTAGGACTGTTCCAGGGCCGTAAACACATGATTATGGTCCTATTTCATGATTTAAACACGAATTTGAAGGCTAAAGATGTTATACTATGAGCTAGGATGGATTACATACCAAATTGGAGCTTGAAAGGGGTGATTTTTGGATCAAAAGCTTGGAATTGTAGAGAGAGTAGAGAGATGTTGAAAAAGCTTTAAATGAAGTTCTTTGAACTTTAAATATGGATTAAGTTTGAGACACGGTGGAATTCTACCTGATACTGACGTTAAACGCGGCTTTTGGTCGTACCGGATTAGGTTGTCGTAACCCGACATGGTCGTAATTAAAAATTTCCCAATTATATATCGAAAGTGTTTTCACGTGTTTCTAACGTGTTTGGACACCTATTAAGTCATAATAAAAGACTCAAGATTAATGAATTAATTTAAAAATGTAAACGGAAACAATTCGAAAAAGACGAATTTTATTGACGGAATAGGTTACAGCAATAGAATAAACTCCTTGTTGTCACAGTTGACGTACGCCTCATGTACCGAGTCAACGACCCCACAGATAGTCAATGCGAGATGAGGGTACGCCCAGCTTACCAAGGGGGTACGTCACGTGTACGCCTCTGTTTGGGCTTCAGATTTTTTGCTTTGGGTTTTGTCTATTTGGTTGGACCTTGATTCTTGGGCCCTAATGGATTATCTAAGTACTTGTGGTCCAGACTAAATGGAGGATTATACCTTGGGATAAGGGCCAATAAGGAGTATGGGCCCAATTTGGAAAATCGGGCCATTAATGGGCTTTAATGGATTTATATTTTAGGCCTTAATTGATTTTGAGTTTGGGCCAAGGGTGAAACTGTCATTTCACCCCAAGTAAGGACTTTGGATTTTGGTTGAGACCATTAGATAATTGGATGATATGTTGGTATTGTCAACTTTGGGACTCGACCAAGCTGCAGCTAAGGATTTCCTGAAGTCAGGTTCAGCATTTGAGGTGAGTTTCCTCCTATAGGAACGGGTCGAAGGCTCCAATTTTGGCCCGTATTTATGTTTATGTATGTTTCCGGATTATGGTCTGATGTCAGGCGATGCCCGAAGAATGTATGTATGCTTTCCGGATTATGGTCTGATGTTGGGCTGGGCCTGAGGAATGTTTATATGTATGTTTTGGGACTATGGTTCGATGCCAGGTGGTACCCGATGAGGGAATGCATGTTTAGTTATACTTGTTGTCTTTGCGATACTTGTATGTGCCTGGTAAGGAATTGAGTGTGGGCGGGGTCCTGTATCTCATTACTAGCTGCATGTGGAAGGGGTTCCATATCTCATCATTAGCAGAGTAGGAGCGGGGCCTATGATATGCGAGGCTTTATAAATGGAGCATATAGTACGATGTACGATTCTTCATGTGATAGCATGATTTTATGATATTGTTTGTATGTATATAGCGGGCGGGGCCCAGTGACAGGCGGGGCTTGGGAAAAACATATATGTATATCGAGTGGGGCTCGATGCCAGGTGTGGGCTAACACCAGACTCTGCCCGATGTCGGGTGGGGCCCTATGAAGGGGCGGGGGACCGGTATATGTGATTATGTGTATGATATGTGGTAGTTTTTGGGAGACTCACTAAGGTTCATGCTTACAATTTTTAGTTTTGGTTTCAAGTACTTCCGGTAGCAAAGGGAAGAGCTCGGGATGGTTGCAGTACACACGTTGATTTTTGCCTGGGATGTTTTTACTCTGATACATTTGACAGATGCTTATGATGTTTTGAGAAACAATCAGTTACGATTTTTATGTGTGTCACACCCCTAGACCAGAACGACGGAAACGTCAGGAGGCGGGTGACTTCATTGTGTAGTATCATAACAATTGCATATAATTGAAACATAGAATATCCAAACTACATAAATATGACAAGCTTACATTGTTTTGCATCATGTTTATGTTTTCAAGTGTACACAAAAGAAACATCATTAAGCAAATTTCCCAAAATACAGCAAAATAAGCTTGAGTTCACAATCCATAACCTGCTTATTGATTTCCTGAGAATACAAGTTGTTTGAAAAGCGTCAACATAAAATATGTTGGTAAGTTCATAAGCATTTGAGTATAAAAACGTTTATGGTAGTTTAAAAATCAATAAAATCCAATATTTTCTTATCAAGTGGTTGTAATTCTTGTTTCAAATCGAGATATAGTTGCATGTGTGTCTTAATTCATTATTTTCCAAAATCGTACGAATCGTTTTCTCCAGAAAATCCTATATTTTCTGATGTATAAAATAGTAATTTTGGTAATAACATAGCACGGGTGCCAAAAAGCCTCATTGAGGTAGTCAGAATAGTTAATTTTTAACCGATGATGAAATCTGTATAATTACATTTTTGATATATTCTAGTGAGTCGTTATAACCATACTAATATGAGAGAGTGTCTGTTATGACGTTCTTCAGGCGTCAGTTTTGTTCAAGACATTTGCCACCTTAGACTGGCCGGTCTAACTGTAGCCAACAGCGAAGGTGCGGGGTGTCCACCCCGTATAGATCTATACACAAATTCCCGCTCTCCCTCCAGGAGACTCTATTTCTAACTCTTACAGGACTTAGGGTGTACAATATCGTATATAATATATGTACTGTGAAGATTTCGTCTGACTAGAATACTAGTAGTTTCACGCAAAGCGTTGAAATTCATTATTTACCAAAGAATTAATACTAGTTGTACTTGTTGACTAGATATTCCATTTTGTTTCAAAATGATTCGCTCTAAATATTTATCAAATAAATTCAATATTAGCGATGTCGGCTAAAATGGCTCACCTCTCTATATATTACTAAGTGAGACCCCATTTACCGGGAAAATGTCAAGTTATGATTTGTGTAAAACTTATGACTTCTGTGAAATTATGACAGTAGCTTTATGACATGCAAACTTTCATGTCATAAAGGTTCTATTTGCATATATTCTGCGTGAAATTCCTTATATCCAGTTTTTATAAATAACCCCTTAACAGTTTGTAAATAGTCATTTGGGGAACACCAAGTTCAAATTTGGAATTTCTAGACTTAGTGTCAACCTTTTAAGGACAATTTCAACAACTTTTATCTCTAATTTCGAAGAGCATGGATACAAGGGTGCATGTTAAACACTCCCAAAAACTTGGGAGGTTCCTTTTGTAAATTGTGTTACTCATATAATGATTAAAATATTATTTATTTCATGGGTTCTATGAGACCTTACGTTCACAGAGAGTTGTATATATAAAAGTGAAAATATTTCACCACACATATTCACAAACATACACATGCAATCATTCAAGAATTTAGAATAAGAGGTGACTTGTACTCTCCCCCAAAATCAATAAAAACTAAGGAAAAATGGTGGGGTATGATGCTCACCTTGGTTTAGCTCGTTGGGTGATTTGAAGAAGTGTAAGGAGTTTCCAAGTTCCAGTACTTGGAAGTGTTCTTTGAACTTCAGAAAAATTCTAAGAATAAATTTAGGTGTAAGTATAGTGAAATCTTAGGAATGGTGAGGAAAAATCACTATTCTAGGAGGATAAACACTTACCAAAGATTCTGGAAATTTTCCTTTAAGGAATGAAGCTTGGGTCTTGAAGGAGTTTGAGAGAATTCCTGGGAGTTTACTGATGAGAAAGTGAGAAGTGGGATGGGGGAGGAAAACAGATTCACGTATCTAAAGGGGAAGGATAGGAAATGACTTGACATTTGTATGGAAATCTGGTGGGTAGGGCTTATTTCCTAAGGGTAATGTGTGTTTAACTGAGATTTGCATGGGAAAATGGAGGATTGAGCATCACATCACAAGGTCAAACCCCTTTATATTCTTAGGATCCTCTCAAAATATTTGGTTTTTATTTTATATAAATATATTTAAAATGTTTAATTTTTGCATAAAATAGGAGTTTTAGGGGTTTAGGAGCAAAGAAGGGGATTTTCGAAGCCAAACTCACTCTTTCTAGAGTCATTCTTCAATTTCCGGAGCAAAGAAGGGGATTTTCGAAGCCATACAACAACTTCCGGAGTCATCAGGCGAAGTTCCGAAGCATTCTCTTCAGTTACGGGGTCGGCAAGCGGAGTCAGGAGGTCCGGACCAAGGTGCGAGGTTGGCTAGGTGCTTCCAAAGCTAGGCTTAAACGATTCCTTCCGGAGCTTACTCCTTCCGAAGCAATAAGGAGGTCCGAAGCATACAGAAGCATTCCAGATTTCATAAGAAGCATGCGAAGTAGGGAGGGGTTCCCGCCTAAGAGGATTCCGGACCAAGAGGGTTCCGGGCGAGAGGTTCAGGACCAAGAGGGAGGGTCCTTTTGGGTTCTCTCCTCCGGTTTTGGGCTGTTTTCAACCGAGGAAGGTACGTAGGGAGATTTGGGAGAGATTTCTCGTACTTGGAGAGATTTGGGAGAGATTTCACATACTTGTAGAGATGTGGGAGATATTTCACATACTTGGAGAGATTTGGGAGAGATTTCACATACTTGGAGAGATTTGGGAGAGATTTGATATTCTTGGATAGATTTTAGAAAAGAATTCATTTTCTTGGAGAGATTTGGGAGAGAGAGAGAGAGATACAGTGGGAGAGATTGGGAGAGACTAGGTCGGGAGGCTTTATTAGTGTTTTTCTTCATAGTGCGAGGTCCTTAGACTTAGATACATTCTATTTTGAGTGTTATACACCCCCGAAGGGCACTCAATAGTGCTTTATAGAGCTGTTACTTCCTTAAATCAAATTAGGGTTTTAAATTTTGAACTTTTGAGACTTTCAAGTGTTACTTTTCATTAGGAATTTTAGTTGAACATTAGGAAACATAAAGAATCTCCTAACATATAAGCACTAGTTGAGTTGACCAGATGCTTCGTTGACCTTGACTTGACTTTAACTTTGACCAGAAGTTTGTTGGTTGTCACAATGTGATCATTTTATAACTACTGTTTTATCAATATTTAAAAACGAAATTTTTGGACCGTATTTTTTAGATATTACAAATTCATGCAATATCGCATAACCCCATGCAGAAATGGGAAATTTTGTGTGCATAACCAAAGTTCTTGCAATTATTTGTATTCGTTTAATAAATGCTTCTACGAGACCATTTTGGGAATGAACCTATATAATAGTGTGCTCAAGATCAGTTTCCAATGTCATGTGATAGTCATTGAACTTTTTCGATGTGAACCTTGAGTCCTTGTCAAGTCTAGTTGACTTTATTGGATAAACTAGGAGATGAGCCTTCAACTTAATGATCTGGACTAGGAGTTTAGTAAATGTTACATTTCTTGTGGACAACAAGGCTATGTGTGACCATCTTGTCAACGCATAAAACAATAACTTGAACTATTTAAATTGTCTTCATGTTGGTTGGATAGAGTCACAAATATCCCCTTAAATTCTCTCAAGGAAATAAGAAACCACTTCTGTAGGTTTTACGCGAAGTGGTTTGAGATGTGTCTTTCTAATCGAGCCTAATTGACATAGGATTTTCAATGTAGTCATAAAGTTCTTTTGTAACAACGTGAAAATTTAAAACAATTTTTCATTTTTCAAACATAACATATCTCATATAAATCATCTCAAAACTCAAGTGTATCAAATGTCATCACGGTAAAACATATCCCAGAATCTCAAATACAAAATCCTCTGTCAGTGCGTACAAATCATGCCGGCGCCTTCCCGCGATCCTCGCTAGTACCTGAAGCACATATCACATAACACGGTAAGAATAAATGCTTATCTACTTCTCCAAAATACCACATACAACACATAAGCCACTCGAGGCTATAACTCGGTATGACGCTCCGGTCAATGTGTCTCAGCATGACCCTCCAGTCTCGTAGCTCGTTGGACATTCTGGTCCGCTCTAGCTCGTTGGACCCTCCGGTCCAGTCTGATCGAGGACCCTCTAGCCTCATGAGTCGTTGGACCCTCTGGTCCGGTCTATACAATACATAGCATACATAAAACACAATGCACATAAATCTCAAGCGTACACATACACATAACACCCTCTAGTCTGAACATAGATACCATTCTAGGTAATGTATAGTGAGAAGACTCACCTCGGGTAATCTCATAAAGTCTCGAACTTGAAATACTGATCTAGCCTCTGCCTAATTACGTAAAGTAATTTACCTCTAATTAACAACAATTCTCAAAGGCTAGACTAATCCCTTCCTATAATCTCTCAAAAGGAGAAAATACCATTTTACCCCTCCAATGGTCCAAATGTCCAATTATTGACCAAACCATTGAAGTCAACGAAAGTCAACAGAGGGGAGTACGTGGGGCGTACCAACTCTGTATGCGGGGCGTACCCTGCTTTCTAGAATTGTGGATCTCAACCTCTATACGACGCGTTCTGGGATTTACGCGCAGCGTAAGTCCCAGTTTCATGCTCTTAAAGGTTTTTGGTATGAAACGGTTAAGACATAAGCTCATATTCCAGATCGAGTCCTTCTAATGCCTCTGAACCCATAAAGTCAAAGCCTTTAAGCCATTACATGATTGTAAAGGTCACCAATCACTCAAAAGTCTTATCTTCTTTCCTCATTAAGCCCTTATCTCATGCATGACTCAATATTAACGATCAAGATTGGATTTTTATGGATCTACAACACATTTTATACAGAAATGGGGCAGATAAAGGCTTATGGAAACCATTTACTCATAAAGTCTCCATCTTTGGGACAAAAACCCTAAAACTGGTCCATAATGCCCAAATCCAAAAAGGTTAAGAACGCTTTGAGCTTTTTACCTCCAAATAATGCTCCAACCTCTGTAAAGCTCAGATCCAAGGCTTGCACTTCAACTCTAGCTTCTACAATGGCCTTTCTTCTCTTCAAAATCTCACAAGAACACTTGATCAAGCTCAGAACACACACACACACACACAAGCTCTAAAATGAGTATGCCCAGTGTACTCATTTGCTACAAATTCCTTCCATGGGCTAGTTTTGACAACTTGGAAAAGAAGAGGGGTTAAATAGCTATACCTAATTTATGGATTTTACAATTCTCCCCCACTAGAATCAAACTTCTCCCACAAAGTCTTACTCTGCAAATAACTTTGGATGTTGCTCCCGCATCTCCGACTCCGGCTCCCAAGTCAGCTCGGACCCTTTTCGATGTTGTCACTGGACCTGAACCAAAGGCACCTCCTTGTTCCTCAGAACCTTGATCTTTTGATCCAAGATCGTGATCGACCTCTCAATGTAATTCAGGCTTGCATCCACCTGAATATTCTCTAGCGGCACTACTACTGTCTCATCGGCTATACACTTCCTCAATTGGGATATGTGGAAAGTATCATGGATCTGGCTCAACTCTGCAGGTAGCTCTAAATGGTACGCTACCTTGCCCAATCTAGCGGTCACCCTGAAAGGACCAATGTATCGGGGCCCCAGTTTGCCCCTTTTCTTGATTTAGATCACTCCTTTCCAAGGACATACCTTCAGGAATACAAAGTCTCCTACATGGAACTCGAGATCGGATCGTCGCGTATCCGCATAACGTTTCTGGCAGCTCTGGGCTGTCAGTAACCTCTGCCTGCTGAATCCGTTCGATCATCTTAAGCACTATCTCAGTGCTACCCATCACTCGTTGCCCTACCTCTCCCCAACAGATGGGGGTCCGACACCTCATCCCATATAAAAGCTCAAAGAGAGGCATACCAATACTCAAATAGTGGTTGTTGTTGTAAGAAAACTCAACCAAAGGTAGGTATGTATCCCAACTTCCACCGAAGTCCATCATGCATGCTCAAAGCTTGTCCTCAAGCGTCTGTATCGTCCGCTCACTCTGCGCTTCTGTCTGTGGGTGGTAAGCAGTACTGAAGTGGAATCTCGTACCCAACTCCTCATTGAACATTTTCCGGAACCTAGAAGTGAAACATACATCCAGGTCTGACACAATCGGGATCGGCACTCCATGCCGTGACACTACCTCTCTCACATATATCTCTGCCAGCCTCTCTGTAGAAGATCTCTCACTGATAGCAAGGAAGTGAGCGCTCTTCGTCAGCCGATCCATAATCACCCAAATTGCATCAACTCCCCTAACGGTCCTCGACAATTTGGTGATGAAATCCATAGAAATTTTTTCCCACTTCTACTAGGGAACCTCTAGCGGCTGCAACTTGCCATGTGGACGCCAGCCCATCCTTAACTCGGCAACAAGTCAAGCACCTCTCTACTACCTACATAATATCCCTCTTCATACAGGACCACCACTAATCTCTCTTCAGGTCCAAATACATCTTAGTGTCTCCGGGATGGATAGAGAATCTCGATATGTGCACCTCCTCCATCAATATGCTACGTGCCCCACTAATAAACGACACCCAAATCCGACCGTGAAAGGTCATAAGCCCTTGGCTATCAGTAACAAACTCGGACACTTGCCCAATCACCCGCTCTCTCTTGCGGTTCTCAGGTCTTACACCCTCTGCCTGGGCCTCTTTGATGGTATCCAATACTGGAGTCATCACCATCATCCTCATACTTATATCTCGTATTGAGGCACTCTCTGCCCTACGGATTAGAGCATTAGCTACCACGTTAGCCTTGTCCGGTTGGTACAGGATCTTACAGTCATAATCCTAATTTACCACATCCAACCATCTCCTCTGGCGCATGTTCAGGTTGGGTTGATCCATTAGATACTTCAAACTCTTGTGGTCCGTGTATATGGTACACCGAACCCCATACAAATATTGTCGCCATATCTTGAGGGCGAACACTACTATCCCGAACTCCAAATCATGGGTGGGGCACCTCGTCCCATGAGGCTTCACCTGCCTCGATGAGTATGTTATCACGTTCCCTCTCTGCATAAGCACCGCACCCAAACCCCGATATAGATGCGTCACAATACACCACAAAATCCTCTATTCCCTCTGGAAGGGCTAAAACCAGGGCTTCGCATAATCTTTGGTGAAGAGTCTCAAACGAGGTCTGCTGCTCGGGACCCCAAGTAAAAGCAACGCCTTTCTGGGTCAATGTGCTGTGCGGAACGACAATCTTGGAGAAATCCCTGATAAATCTCCAATAGTAGCTGACCAACACTAGAAAACTCCTAATCTCGATGGGGGATCTTGGCACCTCCCAACTCATAACAACCTCAATCTTGGCTGGATCGACCAATAACTCATTCTGATTAACGAGATGTCCCAAGAAATGGAGCTCTCGTAACTAGAAATCACACTTTGAGAATTTGGCATAAAGCCTCTCCGATCTCAATACCCAAAGAATCTCCCTCAGATGCTCCTCATGTTGCTCTCTGGATTTCGAATACACTAGAATATCGTCGATGAACACAATCACCGATCAATCCAACATCGACCCTGCATACTCGGTTCATGAGATCCATGAACGTTGCGGGTGCATTGGTGAGCCTAAATGGCATCACCACAAACTCGTAATGCCCATAACGAGTCCTAAACGCTGTCTTCTGGACATCCTCATCCTGTACCCTCATCTGGTAATATCCAGACCTCAAGTCTATCTTGGAGAACCAAGAACCTCCCTGAAACAAATCGAACAGATCGTCAATCCTCGGTAGTAGATAACGGTTCTTGACCATCAACCCTTTCAACTCGTAATAATCAATGCATATCCGGTGTGAACCATCCTTTTCTTGAAAAAAAGTATCGTCGCTCCCCACGGTGAGCTACTCGGTCGGATGAATCCCTTCCCCAACAACTCCTGAAGCGGCAAGGATAACTCATGCATCTCTGGTGGCGCAACGCGATAAGGTGCCTTGGCAATAGGCGCCGTCCCCGGAACCAAATTGATGCGAAAATCCATCTGCCTATCGGGAGGCACACCCGACAACTCCTCGGGGAAAACATCCGGAAACTCTCACACTATCGGAACCGCACCTACAGAACTCGGCCTCTCTATGGTAACTCGTGTATCCATCACATAGGCTACAAACCCTCTACAGCCCTGCAGTAGACTCTGACTCGCTCTGGCAGCCGAGCAAATTGCTGACCCATATCGGGTACCCTCACAATATATCGTAAGTACTCCCACACAAGGGTCTCGTATGGTCACCAACTGATGCTCGCAGTCGATAACAGCTCCAAATCGACTCAACTAGTCCATGCCCACGATGACACATACATCCCCCATCGCAATCGGTACCCGATCTATCGGGAACTCAACACCGAAAATCTCGAGCACACATTCTCGAATCACATCCGTAGCATACACCTCTCGCTCGTTGGCTATAGAAACTCACAGAGGTTGACTCAACTCCTCTCTTCGAATACTGATTTGCTGACTAAGCGCTAATGACACGAAAGATCGACTCGCACCTGAGTCGAATAACACCAAATCAGGTATAAATTTCACAAGGAAAGTACCTATGCATACCACAATATAAGCACAATATCTCGAACTCAGCATAAGTAAATAAAATAATACATACTAGCCACAACAACGGCCGTTGCGCGGACCTCCTCCACTATCAACTAAAAGGCTCTCCCGCGAGCCTTCGGTATCTTGGCCTTCACTGGTCGGGCCTCGGTTGCTCTAGTAGCAGCCGGTGTAGATCCCTGTATTGATCCCTAAAGTAGTTGTGGGCACTCGGCCTTCCGATGGCCAGTTTGGTTTGTAGTGGAAGCAAACTGCAAACCCCTTGGGGCAATCCCTCGCGAAATAGTCATCCTTGCCACACTAGTAGCACACCCCCGCTCTACACACTCCCTCATGGCTATTGTCGCACTTCCCACAAGTGTGGCCCTTCAGTCCTTCGGATCTCGAATCAGCGGGCTTTGCCCGCTTGGCTGCCGGCTGAGACTGTGACGGCCGCCTATCCCTCCTCTGAGACTCGGACTCCTCCCTGGCCTGAGTCTCTAGCTCGATCTCCCTCTTTCGGGCATTTTCCTGGAGCTCAACAAATGTTCGGTATGTCGAGTTCACCATGAACTCAAGAATGTCTCTCTTTAGTATGCTCTGGTATCGACTCATGCGTGCCTACTCAGAAGACACATGCTCAAGGCAAAACAACACCCTCTCATGAAACATCTGTGTAATCACAGACAAGGACTCCGTCCCCTGCTTGAGGGACAAGAACTCTTGGGCTAGACGTTCCCTCTCTATAGGAGGAACATACTCATCTCGGAACATGGTGGTGAACCTCTACCAGGTCACCATTGTAATCTCTGCAGGAGTAAAGTCACCCATCACAAACTTCCACCAATCCTTTGCTCCTAAGCGAAGCTGGTTCAGCGCGAACCGTACCCTCAGATGCTCCGGACAAGAGCACTTGTAGAAACATCCCTCAATGTGAGAGATCCACCTCATCGCGGCTATCGGATCCTGAGTCCCGTCAAACTCTGGTGGCTTCGTGTTGCTGAACTCTCGGTACAACAACGAGTCACCCCCTGTGGCCTCGTGACGGCGACTGCTGCAGTGGCTGCAGCAACAGCCGTGTCAGTCACAGCAACATATCTCTCATCGAATGTCTCAATCAGCGTGGTCTTGATAGACCCAAACATCTCTGGTATCTCAGCTCTGATGGCTGCAGCCACCTCCTCGTGAATCATCCTACGGATCTCCTCATCACTAGTACCACTGGTACCACTGCCTCCTAGGTTGTGGCGCGTTCCCACCATGATGCCTTTGAAATATGACATAAAATAATCAGAGACTCGACCGAGATTACTCACACTCGATCAACCGTTCCTACTTGTTCCCTAGCACCCCAAGGAGTCTTACTTGCGATGTTTACCGATCCAATGCTTTCAGTAGTACGTGCGCAATACTACCTTCCACACCGTATCCGTATCTACACCAAGTCCTCCTCCTAGGATCCCAATTCACAAGTACTCTATACCCCCTGAATTGTGCCTACTCTCAAGCATACTTCTCACAAACTACTCTCTGCTACCTATATGCACTCAAAGCAAATCACAGTAGCATAAACTCCTAGTCTAAGGCATCACATATCAGGCCACCCTAGTCCATCACATAATATCTCATAACATATAATGTACGGGTATTTTGGGAAATCACCATTCAGGCACTGGCTGATCGTACATACTGCTCCTTTTTGCTTTTCTCTAAATCTTTTACTCTTTTTAGAAGAATTGTTTCTTTTATGAAAGATTTTCTCAAATACTCAGTTTGAGTTCAGATACACCCGAAGCTGCATCTAATTCTCTCAAACCAAGGCTCTGATACCAACTTGTAACGATGTGAAAATTTAAAACAAATTTTCATTTTTCAAACATAATATATCTGATATAAATCATCTCAAAACTCAAGTGTATCAAATGTTATCATGGTAAAACATATCCCAGAATCTCAAATACAAAATCCTCTGTCAGTGTGTACAAATCATGTCGACGCCTTCCCGCGATCCTCGCTAGTACTTGAAACACATATCACATTACACGGTAAGCATAAATGCTTAGTGAGTTCCCCAAAATACCACATACACCACATAAGCCACTCGATTCTATAACTCGGTATGAACCTCCAGTCAATGTGTCTCAGCGGGACTCCTCCAGTCCCGTAGCTCGTTGGACCTTCCGGTCCGATCTAGGTCGTTTGACCCTCCGGTCAGGTCTGATCGAGGACCCTCTAGCCTGATGAGTTGTTGGAGCCTCTAGTCCGGTCTATATAACACATAGCATACATATAACACAATACACATAAATCTCAAACATACATATACACATAAGACCCTCCAGTTTGCACGCAGATACCATTCTAGGTAATTTATAGTGAGAAGACTCACCTCCGGTAATCTCGGAAAGTCTCGAACTCGAAATACTGATCTAGCCTCCACCTAATCACATAAAGTAATCTACCTCTAATTAACAGCGATTCTCAAAGGCTACACTAATCCCTTCCTATAATCTCTCAGAAGGGGAAAAGACCATTTTACCCTTCCAATGGTCCAAATGTCCAATTGTTGACCAAACCCTAAAAGTCAATGAAAGTAAACAGAGGGTAGTACGCGGGGCGTACCAACTCTGTACCTGAGGCGTACCCCGGCTATCCAAAATCGGGGATCTCAACCCCTACGCGGCGCGTTCTAGGATTTACGCCCAGCGTAAGTCACAGTTTCATGCTCTTAATGGTTTTTGGTCCGAAACGGTTAAGAGAAAAGCTCATATTCCATATCTAGTCCTTCTAATGCCTCTTAACCCATAAAGTTGAAGCCTTTAAGCCTTTGCATGGCTGTAAAGGTCACAATCACTCCAAACTCTTATCCTCTTTCCTTATTAAGCCCTTATCTCATGCATGACTCAATATTAACGATCAAGATTGGATTTTTATGGATCTACAACACATTTTATACTGAAATGGGGCAGATCAAGGCTTGTGGAGACCATTTACTCATAAAGTCTCCATCTTTGGGACAAAAACCCTAAAAATGATCCATAATGTACAAATCCAAAAAGGTTAAGAAAGCTTTGAGCTTTTACCTCCAAATGATGTTCCAACCTCTGTAAAGCTCAGATCCAAGGCTTGCACTTCAACTCTAACTTCTACAATGGCCCTTCTTCTCTTCAAAATCTCACAAGAACACTTTATCAAGTTCAAACACACACACAAGCTGTAAAACGAGGGATGGCTATTTTATATTTTTGCTCTCTAGAAATGGTGGCTAAAAGGAGGCCATAATGTTCCTTTTATAGTACTCATTCCTCATTTAGGGTTTCATGTCTAAGCCTAGTACGCCCAACGTACACTATGGTACGCCCAACATACTAGGTAGCATCCGCGTCAAGAGCATGCTCATGAGTACGCGCAACATACTCTTCAATACACCCAACGTACTCATTTGCTACAAATTCCTTCCATGGGGTAGTTTTGACAACTTGGAAAAGAACAGGGATTAAATAGTTATACTTGATTTCCAGATGTTACAGCTTTCCTCCAATGGATCATAGATGGTCATACCATAACATATAAGTGCCCTCATCAACTTGTTCTTGACGAATTATTAGATTGCTTTCAATATTATGGATCGTGGTAACATACAAACCATTTCATAAACATCTCAACTTCTCCAGTAAGCGCTTTTAGTCATACTTAGTGGAGGTAATGTAAAGCTATTCAATACTCGACAAGTTTCGACTGGAACTTGTACAATATAAGCCTTCATCTATGGTTAAAGGATTATGATTTGACAACATAAATTGGGCTTTATCAAAGCCTTCATCAAGATCTGATGGGCCCAAAATCCTTGTCACTGAAGTTACTTCAGGTATAATGTTGACATAGTAATCCTTGCTTTTTAGGATAGTGTTTGTAGTACCACAATCAACCGGACAATCAATTGACCCAATATGCATGACAAAAAGTAAAAATAATTAAAATTAGTCACACATAGAAAGTATTTTCATTAGGAATAAACTTTAAATTATTTCAAGAAACATGATCGAGGTAAAACAAACCATAATCCAAAAGATAGATACTATCCAAATTGGAAAGAATAATATGAAAGGAGAAATAAAACATAATCCAGGAGCTAAACAATAGCTCTATTCTTCCATTTGAGTCACAAAATCGGCGGTCTCAAGGAATGTGTTTGTTTCGATAGCATTTGCTTCAACTTTTCTTCCCTTGTGATAAGTTTGAACTTCTTCGAGAGTAGCCTTACAACTCTAATGCATCTTACCATAAGCATCACATTTGTAAAATAAAGTTTGCTCATTAACATAATCTATTACTTTGGGACGACTGGCCCCATTATTGTTGTTCCTAGTACAAGATTGCCAGGGAGCCACGTGGCACTGGTTCAGATTAGAATTCAATCCTTGCCTGGCTTTACGAGCATTAGGCTTATCATGATTCTTTGGCTTTCGGGAAGACGGGCCCTTGTTTCTGTTCCCATTTCATGGTTGAGATCCACATACATTTTTAACATCATGCATTAGAATTTTCTTTGTCCTAATTAGATGAGAATTATTCTTTCTCATTAAAATGATGCTATTTTTCCATACAATGGCAATTGGGAAATAAGCTTAGGGGAGAGTGCCTGCTGCACCATAAAGCCATGCCCTTTCCCTTACACCCCAAAGTAGCTGAAACACCTGATAAAATGCAAGCAAGTGCTTAGTGAGCTCCCCGAAACACAAAAACATATAACCTCATAATGCCATGCAACACATGGTCTTCACCCGGAATGCCATGGGCTACCCCCATGGTCTTACACCCGTGGGGCATTGGTACCCCCATGGTCTTTACCAAGTACCATGGGCTTCCCACATTGTCTTCATTTAATTCATAACATGCCAAATAATAAAACCATCGCATATTTAACTACTAAGACTTCATATCATGTAATGGGTTGACATTAATGCCTTCGACCCAATAGAATACTGAGAAGACTCACCTGAGTATGTTGAACACAACAGGTGCTCGACTACCAGCTCAAAATCTCACACTGAACAATATACAAATAACCCTAATTAGATTATGACACAACCTAAACATGGGCCCAAAATCCTAAGTCCAAGTCCCTTTATAATGGCCAAACGTCTTTCCTTCACTAATGGGCCTAACATCAAAATCCAATTCTATATTCGGCCAAAAGGCCCAACGTGTCAACAATGGCCCAAATAATAAATTCACGCCCACAATCCAGCAAGTCCAGGCCCAAAAAATTAGAGAAAAAAAGGTCTGAAGCTCTGCCAGAAGCTCAATGCGTTCTAAGAGTGTACGCCCAGCTTACCTCTTCAATACGTTTAGTGTACTGGGTCATTGGGTTGTACGCACAGCGTACAACCTAGTACGCCCAACGTACAACCTATCTTGAATCCAACTTTATTAAGTGCTTAATGCATGAAGAATTTTCATTCAAACTTCAGATCTTATTCGTTTTAAGGGTCCTAAGGCATAAAGTTGGAAACTTTATGCCTTCGCATGCCATATCTGCTCCCAACAACCCATTCTATCTCATAAAGACCTTTCTAAGGTTCTTCACTCGTGCATGGAGCCATATAAGTCATCAAGTTTGAATTTTTATGATATAACCAAGCCAAAGGACCTCAGATATATACTTCCTGACTTCCGAATTTGCCCAAAATCCCAAGAGATGATTTATGGACTCAAAAGAGGACTTCTAGAAAACCGTAACTCAACAAACAACAAGGATAAGCAAGGAGAAATCTTTTTACCTTCCAAATCCCCCCAAGATACTCTAGATGTAGGATCATTAAGCTCTTACCATGTTCAAGGCTTGAACACCACCTGCTTCTTCTTACAAACCCACTAGAAAGGCTACTAAGAACACTTTAAGGCACAAAACTCACACTTTATTGCAAAAATAGGGTCTTAGGACGAAAAGATGCTATGGAGGCTTATTAGGGTTTGCCCAAAATGATATAAGTATGTTTAAATAGTGTCTAAGCCATGAAATTAAGGTTTGGTCATTGGCCTCTTACACCCCGCGTACGAGCCTCAGCCACCCGTTGCATGCACACACATACGCTAATCGTACTCATATGTATGCCCAACGTACTGTAACAACAGCAAAATTCAAGTCAAAATTTAAACTTTTATAAAACCGTAATTAAGTATACTAAGTGGTAGATATCGTAACAAGGTTTTCATACATATAAAGAACACAAAAATCCGAGTTATAACGAAGAAGTTATGACCATTCTAAGATTTCCGACAAAACCGTCAACACCGATTAAACGAAAAATGCGAAGTTCCAATACAATACTTTTTAGCCTTAAATATCTAAATGAAAGTCGTAGATATCATTAAACCGTGAACATACAAAAAAAGAACGTCCAAATCTGACTTCGTATGAGGAAGTTATGATTTTTCTAAGTTACGAATATAATAGTAGACGGCTAAAAACTCGAAATAGAGATCGAGAGACATTTAGCCGACGCAAACTAAATGAGAATTGAAAGTCTCAACAATAGAAGTGCAGCGGTAAAAAGTCTGACGGAAACGGACGTCGGATGAAGGAGTTATGGAACTTTAACGGACTTTTCCTGTCCCGACGAATTAAAAATATAATATTAAAAATAAACTCAAAATTTGCCGACGGAGTCTAAACGAAAGTTGTAGACCGTCGTCTCACCTTCGCGTGGATATAAAGAACGTCGAAAACGGAGTTCGTATGACGAAGATATGAATTTTCGAAGTTTGCTAAATAATAAAAATATAAATTAAATTAAAAATCCGGTATTATCCGAAGGAGGAGTCATCGGACCAATCCGGGTTACGCCCAGTGTACCCTAGTACGCCCAGCGTACTCGGATGCTAGGCTCCGGATTTTCCACATCGCTTCGATGCTTCATCCGAGGATGCGGTAAGCCATGAAGTTGCGTACGCCCAGCGTACGCGAGGCCTTTAGCCCCTATAAAAGGGATGCGAGGGTGGCAGCCATTTTTGCTAATTTCCTTCCTTTCTCCTGCCGAAGCTCTGCGTTTCAACCAATCGGAACCATCCTGAAGCCCCCGTTCCCATACTCAAGCCCCGAAGAAAGTTTCACACTCCCGAGATTCCCGAGAATCCCGAGAAAATCCGCTTTCTCGAGTAGAAGTTCTGCTTGGTTTTCGTCTCACTTTCTTCAATCTATCAAGTGAGTTCATACCCCTACAAACACACTTTAAATACGTTTTAAATGATTTTTATACTCTTTTAGGGGGGGAATACAAGTAAACATACGATTATTATCGTGTATTTCATAAAGTTTCACTTTACTCATTTTTATCAAATGAATCACTTGTGATTCATTACTACTATGTGAAAACTCTTGTCATACTTTGCATGCACTAGATTTATACAAAGTATTTAGTAATTCCAAAGTATCCTTCATTGCTAAACCGTTTTATACATTTTAAGAACTTATGATTTATACTTTGTCAAACATTGTGAAAAAGGATAATCTTTGCATACAAAACTATTACTTTAATACAGACTTAGTTGAGAATCTGTGAGACATGTACATCTTCAAATACTGCCTTTTGCTAGAAGGTATCGCTACAAGTCCTGTCTATCACCAGAGTCTCCCTTTCTGAGAACTTGTCAAATGTGTATAGATCTATACGTGAAGTTATGATCCCGCACCTTGACTGTTAGCTACAGTCCGTCATTTGGGGTGACAGTTTCTCATAACGCTACGACTCCTGAAGAACGTCGCTACAGGCATATTATGTTTAGTATGGTTATAAAACTCACCGGATATACGATTATTATGGTATTATGTTTTTATGAACGAGTAGCTATTAAAACTATTCTTCATCTAACAAATGCGATCTACGTATAGCTTTATTAAATAAAACTATGCCACGCCTTTTAAGCACATCGGTTGCTTACGATTTTCGGTCTTAGAGACTGCCAGTTATGTTAGGAAAATAAGGGTTTTTCCTGCATCTAAAAACAAACAACTAATAGGAAAATAAGGGATTTTCCTGGTGCAATTATTTACAACTTGTAACACGAGCATTCATATGCATTTCATACTTTTATAAGAAAATAAGGGTTTTTCTTGGAAAACACAACAAATCATATCTCAACTATTTTGGAAAATATGGGATTTTCTAGATCTAATACATTCATTTCAACACAACGAATCATAACTCTTTTCATTTGAAAATACTGCGTTTTCTGAAAAACATACACGAACTTTCGAATGGCGTACATTTTCTCAAAACACTACTTATGAACTCACCAACTTAATTGTTGACACTTTCTCTTTGAAATAACTTGTATTCTCAGGGGACCGCTAAGCAGGTTTGGAAATCAACTTTTGGGGATTAAACGTGCTGACGTTAATTACTTCTTTTGAAAGATGTTTATGTATTTATCTTTTGAACATGTAACGAATACAATTATGTAAACATTTTGGAAACCTTAATATATATGGTGGTGTGTACTTTCCTTTCTATGAAATGTTATAATACTGAATATGACGTCCTCCGCCCCTGAACGTTTCCGCCGTTCTGGTTTGGGGGTGTGACAGATTGGTATCAGAGCATTGTTTATAGTGAATTAAGTATATCAAAACCATTTTTGGTATACAACTATAAGCACAACTGGGCAAAAACACTCTGAGTAAGAGTCATACTTTTAAAATTAAATTTATTTATTTAGTTTTTGTAAAGTAGGCATGCATGCATTTCATATTAACAACAGGGCCAGTATCATAATTAAAACAATATAGAAGTATTATAAATAAGTTGTACAGTGCAGGTATGCCTTGGGACATGTAATCGGAACTGGGAAGAATATAGCCTGATCAACTATATTTGTCCAAGAGCCGACAAACGTATGCCAAGGAGTGTCTGCAATGGACAACAAATTTAAACTTACCAAAATCATATCGTTAAAGAATACTAAGGGAGTATTCGAGTACCTACAATCATTAAAGTTAAGGGTAAATTCCAGGTGCTTTAGCTCATAGTCAATTATTAACCCTTTTCTCGTATAGACTCAATGGCTGGATTCCATCACCTCAGTGACCCCTACTACCCCAACCAAGGTAACAAAGAAAGCATATAGAATGATCCTGAAGAAGGAATGCAAGACGAATCAGACTCAGATCCCGAGGACAATAACCTACCCTTAACGGCTCCAATTCAAAATCCTAATCCTCGACCGGAATTTCATGGCTCGACGCCCCTTTGGGCAACTAACCTGAATAGGTGGAGCCGCGAACAGGATCAACCCCTTCCATTCAACAGAGACCGAAGCTTCTACAATCTAAGCGAGGGAGGCTCAGCAGACAGATCCCTTCCTATATTGGTTCGTAGGATTTCTCGCATTGGTGAACAAGGACGGACGACCATCCATCAAACTGAGGAGAATGATGCGAACACTGGAGTCAACACAGTTCGCATCCGACAATTAGGATTAGCTCACGAGAGAATCGTAAATCGAAATGAAGCGTTGTAGAGAGAGCTAATGGCAACTCAAACCTAAGTGATAGAACTCCGGGCACGCCAGGCAAGACATGAACTATGTATGCTCGAGATGGAGCGTGAGTTGGCGGAATCTAAGGCCCATGTAGCCAGCTCGCGTAACAAATAATACCTTTCTGACTTCTAAAATTTTGTCATAGCATAATGCCTCGGATAAAGTCCTTACTTTTCTTAACCTTGTAATCGGAGACCTTTAGATAGGTCAAATTTTTCCTAACTACAAAATGTAACGCACCATGTTTTATAATATATATGATGTATTTCCTTTCTAAAACCCTTTGCATACCCCTCCAATTCATGAGTTTATTTACTCTCCTTATGAGTCGAACTCAAAACCCTATTCAAGGGTAAACCAAACTTCTAATATAACAAATCACTAATGTGCGACTTTCGAATCATTAAAACTTATAGTTTTTCTTGTTATTTCCTTAGCATAACAATGTCTCCTCGTAGATCAGCACGTAGAAAGGCAACCCCATCACCTCCCCAATATGACCCCAACATAGTGCAATCTGCTATCACTGCAGCAGTAATAGCTGCACCGTCTCAAGCAAACTTTAGCGGCGCAGCAAGGACCAGAAATAATCAACTTACCAACGCAACCCCATTCCTACGATTGGACACCGCCACCTTGCAAGCTACAGTTATAGCCACAGTGTCAACTAAAGCAGGGAAGGAAACGATATCAAAAATCCTAATCAAAGAAACAATCGAAGCCACCTACCAGTAGCTACCTATAAGAATACCGCAAAGTGCGAACACAAGAACATGAAACGAAAACCCTGGAGTGAGAGGGGAGGCAAATCAACTCAAAGAAACGCCAAAAAGCAATCAACAAACCATACCCCTACACCCAAAAGGTCGTACAACGGAAACTAGCCTAAGTGCAACCGATGCAACTTTCATCATCACGGACCCTACTGTGAAATGCATTGCATTAGGTGCAATAGAAAGGGACACACTGTCCGCTACTGCAGAGACCTAGCCCAACCAACTGCTCCAGCCACAAATGTAGGAGTAGAACGTGCTTGTTATGAGTGCGGAGTACCGGGACACTTCCGAAGGGACTGCCTGGAATCAAACATCATGAATGCTGGTGGAGGAGGCCGAGTATTCGCAATGGGCAAAGGGGAGGCTATTGCAGACCCCACGGTTATTCTGGGTACATTTCTCCTCGATAATTTATTTACATATATATATTCCATATGATAGCAGGAACGTAGAGGAGTTCAGTGAGTCATAAGTTTAAAAATCTACTCGAACAAACACCCCAATCATTAAACAAAACTTTCATAGGAGTAATAATAGAGATAGACTAAAAAGAACTGAAAACACATACGTAGAATGCACTATACCACTAATGAACATCTTACAATGAGAAGTACCGACGTCGGCATTCGACGTGGTTTGGTGTGGCCCTACCCATACCAGTTCCATTAGTTATAAAAGACCCTTTCACTTTAACCATCGACTAATGAAACTCGATCGATTTATAACGACAAACCCGACACAAACCCCAATTGGTTTCTAGTTTCAAAACCCCGAAGTACTCATGTGAGGAGTACTATATCTTTACAACCTTCCCGTAGTATCCCCCAACAGATCATTTAGAAATACCACGCATACAACAAGACAAATCCAAGCTCAGAAATTAGGAATGAATTCAACCATTAGCTGCAAAACGTAGGTGCCCTAATGCATCGAGTGAATATGCTAACATTTAGAAGAGCATAAGTAAATAAACCCAAAACCACACGATCCCGATCAGTCGAAGTGATAGACGGAGTAATGAAGGTCCGCTGAAACACACATATTAGGATCTAGATTCATAAGGGAACAAGAGGAACAAATGGACCAGAAGCACTCACGCCTGCCCGCAAGAGTTGGAGTCCCAGTCAAAATGCGAATTTCGGGACGAAATTCTCTCTAACGGGGAGATAATGTAACAACAGCAAAATTCAGGTCAAAATTTAAACTTTTATAAAACCGTAATTAAGTATACTAAGTGGTAGATATCGTAACAAGGTTTTCATACATATAAAGAACACAAAAATCCGAGTTATAACGAAGAAGTTATGATCATTCTAAGATTTCCGACAAAACCGACAACACCGATTAAACGAAAAATGCGAAGTTCCAATACAATACTATTTAGCCTTAAATATCTAAATGAAAGTCGTAGATATCATTAAACCGTGAACATACATAAAAAGAACGTCCAAATCTGACTTCGTATGAGGAAGTTATGATTTTTCTAAGTTACGAATATAACAGTAGACGGCTAAAAACTCGAAATAGATCGAGAGACATTTAGCCGACGCAAACTAAATGAGAATTGAAGGTCTCAACAATAGAAGCGCAACGGTAAAAAGTCTGACGGAAACGGACGTCGGATGAAGGAGTTATGGAACTTTGACGGACATTTCCTGTCCCGACGTATTAAAAATATAATATTAAAATAAACTCAAAATTTGCCGACGGAGTATAGACGAATGTTGTAGATCGTAGTCTCACCTTCGCGTGGATATAAAGAACGTCGAAAACGGAGTTCATATGACGAAGATAAGAATTTTCGAAGTTTGCTAAATAATAAAAATATAAATTAAATTAAAAATCCGGTATTATCCGAAGGAGGAGTCGTCGAACCAATCCGGGTTACGCCCATCATACCCTCGTACGCCCAGCGTACTCGGATGCTAGGCTCCGGATTGTCCACGTCGCTTTGATGCTTCATCCGAGGATACGGTAAGCCATGACGTTGCGTACGCCCAGTGTACCCTCGCTAGTACGCCTAGCGTATACGAGGCCTTCAGCCCCTATAAAAGGGATGCGAGGGTGGCAGCCATTTTTGCTAATTTCCTTCCTTTCTCCCGCCGAAGCTCTGCGTTTCAACCAATCGGAACCATCCCGAAGCCCCGGTTCCCATACTCAAGCCCCGAAGAAAGTTTCACACTCTCGAGATTCCCGAGAATCCCGAGAAAATCCGCTTTCTCGAGTAGAAATTCGCTAAGCAGGTTTGGAAATCAACTTTTGGGGATTAAACGTGCTGACGTTAATTACTTCTTTTGAAAGATGTTTATGTATTTATCTTTTGAACATGTAACGAATACAATTATGTAAACATTTTGGAAACCTTAATATATATGGTGGTGTGTACTTTCCTTTCTATGAACTGTTATGATACTGAATATGACGTCCTCCGCCCCCGAACGTTTCCGCCGTTCTGGTTTGGGGGTGTGACACGTACAGAGGGTCATTAATATCAAAAAATGAAATACTTTGAGGGTAAAAGAGGGATAACTAGAGTTGAGTGCTTCAACTCTCCCCCACTTGAACTAGACTTCGCCCTTAAAGTCTGATGGGACAAATAGATCTGGGTAATGCTCTCGCCTTTCGTCATACGGATCCCAAGTCTATCTAGAGCCCTTCTGGTGCAACCATTGCACCTTTACTAGCTTCACCACCTTGTTACGAAGAGCTTTAGTTTTTATATCCAAGACTACAATGGGCTTCTCCACATAGTTCAGGCTCTTATCCACCTGAATATAATCGAAAGAAATAACTACAACTTCATCTGCTACACATTTTCAGAGGTGAGACACGTGGAATGTTTTATGGATTTGACTGAGCTCATCAAGAAGATCCAACCGAAAAGCAACCCTGCCAACCGGGGCAGAAATCTTGAAGGGACCAATGAATCGGGGCCCCTGCTTGCCCCTGTTCCGAAACGGATGACACCTTTCCGAGGTGACACCTTCAGCAAAACAAAATCCCTCACCTGAAACTCAAGATTCGAACGATGTCGGTCAGCATAGCTTTTCTGACATCTCTGCACGGCTCGCAGGATGTTGCGCACCTGCTGAATCAACTCAGTGGTCTTAATCACCACTTTGGTGCTTCCCATGACTCGATGGCCAACCTCCCTCCCCCCCCCCCAATAAACTAGAGTCCAACACCTTCGCCCATACAACATCTCAAATGGGAGTCGGTCAATACTAGCATGATAATTGTTGTTGTAACAGAACACTACTAGAGGGAGTTAAGTATCCGAACTCCCTACGAAGTCTAAAACAGATTCCCAAAGCATATCCTCAAGCATCTAGACTGTCCGCTCGCTCTGCCCATCAGTCTGGGGGTGGTAAGCTATGTTGAAAAGCACCTGATTACCTAAGTCCTGATGAAACTTCCTCCAGAACATGGAGGTGAATCGAACATTGCAGTCCAAGACCATAGATACTGGCACTCCATGCCTGACTACCACCTTCTGCACATAGATATCTACTAATTTTTCTGTGGATATACTCTCAGAAATCGAAATAAAATAGCACTCTTGGTAAACATGTTCATAATAACCCAAATAGAATCAACGCCCTGCGTCGTCATGGGTAACTTCGTGATAAAGTCTATGGTGATATCCTCTAGTTTCCACATGGGAATGGGTAACGTCTGAACCTTTCCGTGAGGCCTCTGATGCTCGGCTTTGATCTTCCTGCAGGTCAAACACCACTCAACAAACCAAGCAACTTCCCGCTTTATGCATGGGCACTGATAGCTTAATATCAACTATCGGTAAATCTTTGTGGCCCCCAGATGGACAGAAAACTTGGACTTATGCGTCTCCTTCAAAATCTTGTGCCTCACTCCCCTAAATGTTGGAAGCCAAACTCGGCCACACCGAGTCAATAATCCTTGGCCGTCTCAAACTAACAATGGAATATGCCCCTTAATCTACTCAGTCTTCCAGTTCTCCTTTTTCAATCCTTCCACCTGTACCCCATTGATCATATCCATCAATGGTCAGGTTACCATCATCCTTAAGCAAACATCTCGGATCGGAGCACCAGCCACCTTACGGCTCAAAGTATCGGCCACCGCATTGGCTTTCCCGGGATGATACAAAATCTTGCAGTCAGAATCTTTCACCACATCAAACCATCTCCTATGCAGTATATTCATTTTCGAATGATCCATCAAATATTTCAAACTCTTGTGATTGGTGAAAATGGTGCATCGGTCCCCGTATAAGTAATTCCTCCAAAGCATGAGGGAAAATACCACCGCTCCCAATTCCAAGTCATGAGTGGGGTAATTCACCTCATAAGGCTTCAGCTGCCTCGAGATGTAAGCAATCACATGTCCCATCTACATCAGGACATGTCCAAAACCCGAAATAGATGCATCACAATACACACAAAATCATCTAATCCCTCCGATAGCTCCATAATCAAGGCCTCACATAATTTTCATCTCAAGGTCTCAAATACCAGTTATTGATTTTGACCCACTGAAAGATCACACTCATCTTGGTCAAGTGGGTCAAAGGCATTACAATCTTGGAGACCTCCTGGATAAATCTCCGATAGTACCCCTCCATGCCCAAGAAACTCCAGATCGCTTGCGTACTTTGGAACCTCCCAACACATTATCGCTTCAATATTAGCCGGATCCACAAAGATACCCTCTTGGTTGATGATGTGCCCCAGAACGGCACCTCACGCAACCAAAACTTGCATTTGAAGAATTTGGCATAAAGCATCTCCCTCCTCAAGGTCTCCAAAACCTCCCTCAAAATGCTACTCGTGCTGCTCCTTGGTCGTAGAGTGTACGAAGATATCATCAATGATAACAGTCACATACCGATCCAACATTGGCCTGCAAACCCGGTTCATGAGATCCATGAATGCTATTAGGGCATTGGTGAACCCGAATGGCATCACCACAAACTCGTAATGACCATAACGAGTTCTGAAGGCCATCTTCGGTATATCCTCATCTGATGATACATTGATCGTAGATCAATCTTGGAAAACGAAGATGTACCCTAAGCTAATCAAATAAGTTACCGATCCTCGGAAGCGGGTAATGGTTCTTCACTGTCAGCTTGTTTAGCTCCCGATAATCAATACACATCATGTGTGACCCATCCTTATTTTTCACAAATAGGATCGGTGCGCCCCATAAGGAACTGCTCAGACGAATAAATCCCCTATCTAGCTGCTCCTATAGCTGCGTAGATAACTCCTGCATCTCATGTGGAGCTAGACAATACAACGTCTTCACTATCTGAGCCGTACTAGGCACCAAATTAATCTGGAACTCTACCTGCCTCTCAGGAGGACCGCAGGACACTCCTATGGAAAAACATCGGGAAAATTCCGCATAATAGGTACCCTGCTCAACTCTGTTGTGGCCTCTACCCTAAAATCCGAGACATAAGACAGAAACCCAGAACAACCCTACTGAAGAAGTCTCCTAGCCCTCGCAGCCAAACAGAGAGTTGGCCCATGTGAGGCTCTCTCCACATGAATAACCATTTCTCACTCACTTGGGTATCTAACTCTCAACAGTTGCCGCTTGCAATCTATCACAGCCCCGTTGGTCCCCAACCAGTCCATCCCGATGATTACTTTCAATCCACTCAAAGGAATCTCTACTAAATCAATAGGAAACCTCTCGCCGAACATATTTAGGATATTCCTCCGAAATGCGCTCGCAGCGCTCACGGTACGGTCATCTGCAATCTCCACACCTACATGTACCTTCCCTAATGCCATATCTGAACCCTCTAATTCACCCAACCAAAGATAAATATGACCCATAGAACACATAACAACTTAGATCCGAGACTACTCTAGGATTCCTCTATCCTCACCGAACCAGAAATCTAAATCAATCATCGCAGGTTGCCCTATGCATGCAAGTTACACAAAAATAGAATCACATAGTCTGTCAAATAAAGCTTCTACCCTAAACCATAACCAAACAAGGAACATGAAGTAAGGCAGAATCCATGATTCTAGGCCTATGCAATCCTAGACATATACAACTTTGAAAGCATACACTTAGCAAATAATCAATTCAACATCAATTCCAAAAATATATCACTAGCATGGCTAATATATTGGGAACACTTACTTAAGCTCAGCCGATTACGTGCATCGCACTCTCCCCTTTTTACATAAGAAAACTGTTTTCAGAAAAAGTTAACTTTCGTTTGTTTTGAATAAGGGTTTACCATTTCCTCGGTTCGAGTTTTGACACACCCGAGAGTGTGCCTGAATCCCTCAACCTAAGGCTCTGATACCAACTTCTAATAGCCCAAAAATTTAGATAAAATATATCATTTAATATTCAGAAATCACAATCATATTTCTTTTCCCAAAATTACATTTCATAAACTTATGTCCATAAGATTAGAGTATCTAAAACAATAAACGCAGAATACTGGAAACTGCTTGTTGCACCATTAAGTCAGGCCCTTCCCCTTATATATATATATATATATATATATATATATATATATATATATATATATATATATATATATATATATATATATATATATATATATAGCCATGGACTCCCTCCATGGTCTTCACCGGAAATGCCATGGGCTACCCCCATGGTGTTACACCCGTAGGCAATGGACACCCCCATGGTCTTTACCAAGTGCCATGGGCTCCCCCCATGGTCTTCACATAAGTCATAACATGCCAAATAACAAAACCATCAAATATTTAACTATTAAGAACTCAAATCAGGTAATGGGTTGGTATTGGTGCCTTCGATCCATTGGTATAATAAGAAGACTCACCTCAGTATGTTGAACACAATAGTTGCTCGACTACCAGCCTAAAATCTCACATTGAACAATATACAAATAACCCTAATTAGGATTTTGACACAACCTAAGCATGGCCCCTAAATCCAAAGTCCACGTCCCTCCATAATGGCCTAAAGGTCTTTCCTTCACTAATGGATCTAACATCAAAATGCAATTCTATAATGGGCCACCAAGCCTAATGTGTAGAGACTAGATGTTGTAAAAGTCGAAGTGTTTGTTTCTTTAGTTTCGCATGTTAGTTATTTTACTAATTCTTCATTTGTGCGAAGCGTATAGTTCAGGACTTAGTATATTTTTTGTACACTTAGGTTTCTTATAAATAGGGACTGAGGTTAGAAGTAGAGACATCGGATGAACGAGTGATTTATTAATTATTCACAAGTTCTCTCTGCTTAAGTCTGTAATCAGTTTCTTCATCATTATAAGATCTGATTAATATTTACTTTCTGTGTTCTTACTTTTCATTCATACAATCATGATTTCTTTCTAAATCTCGATTACAATTCTCTACAATTGGTATTAGAGTAGGTTTCAAACTGCATTGATCTGATTTTCGATTTAGAATCATTTGCTTTTTGAGTAGTAACTTTACTCAAAATTTTCCGCACATTTTGTTTCTAAAAATCTCTCTCGATCTTCAGATTTGAATTGATTCTGTATTTGAATTGTTTAGTCGAGTGATCGATTAGCAATCGATGATCATTTCATTCGATCAATTCACAAATTCATCAAGTTTTTCAAGCTTTCTAAAAATTCTCATGTTCGTTAATGGCGAACTTCAACATGAATACCATGACTTCTTTCTCTCACTTACTTGGTTCTTCATCCAAAATTCCAATGTTAATCCCTGAATGCTATGATCAGTGGGCTGATAGGATGGAGGATTACTTAAATGGAATTAATGAAGAGCTCTGGAATTGTATCAGTGGAAAAGGTCAACTTCCTGATAATGTTCAACCAATTAGACAATCTGCTTCTTTAGATGAAGTTGCTAATCAACATAATTGCATGAAGAAAAATGAGAAAAGGTGTATGAGAGAACTAAGAGGTGCTTTGCCTCCTGTGGTTTACAATTACATTCGTAGTTGTAAAACAGCCCAGGACATTTGGATCACATTGAAAGAGAAGTATCCTGGCAGTGAGAAGACAAAGATAAACTCCGTTAAGCAATGTCTTGTTGAGCATAAGGAATTCAGACAAAAGGATGCTGAAACAATTGAAAATTACTATGATCGTCTGAATGAGCTTCTCTATCGTTGTAGCTGGTATGGAATCACAAGATCTCTCATGGAATACAATCTTACATTCATCATGGGCCTTCGCAAGGAATGGCGTAGTGTGAGTATGATGATAAAGAACCAACAAAGTTTTGATACTTCCACATTAAATGATCTCTACAACCAGTTGAAAACTCATGAAAGCGAGATTACATAAATGTTTGAAGAATGAAAACAGAGTCTAGGAGGTCCTTTGGCTTTGGTTTCAAAGATTTCAGAAATTGATACTGGTGAAACGGAAGGATCAGACAATGAAGGTTTCTTAATGAATTCTGATGATGAAGCAGTTGCATTCTATTCAAACAACAGAGTTAAGAAATTTTTCAAAAAGCCTTTCAATCCAAAAGGAAAGCCAAATGATGCAAAGAGCGGTTTCATAAAAGCTGGAGGTGAGGAAAAGAAGAAATTGGAAAAGGTTGAAGAAAAGCAGAAAGATGCGAAGGAAGAGAAGAAACTAAAAGGTGATTCTAGAATTAATTGTCATTACTGTAATGGTGCAAATCACTTCGCAGCTGATTGTATGCTGAGAAAGAAAGAGGAGAAGAAAAGCAAAATCAAAGATGAAGCCTACTACTCAGAAAAGCTTGAGGAGGTGCGTGCGAAGGCAAAAAGATTGTCATTAGTTGCGAAAGGAGAGTCTGATGAAGAAGAAAGTGGAACTTATCAGATCTGGTCTTCAGGATCTGATGATGAAGAAATGAGGCATCCAACTCATGGTGCAATGTTCGCAAGCTATGAAAATAATTGCGAAGAGAATGTTTCAGGACGGTGCTTTGTGTCCAAGTCTACTGATAAAGCTCCAATGACCACCAAGGTACGTGCTATTCTTAAATCATTTAATATTCCTTTATCTGCTTATGGTGCTGCAATAACTTCATTTGATGATATTGTTGCTTATTTTGATTCTGTTATAGTGTCTGCTAGTACAGAAGCACAAAATCTAAAATTGCAACTAGTTGAGACAAGAAGAGAATTAGAAGTAAAACAAAGTAGAGTAGATAAACTTGAATTACAAATGGAAAATGTAAATTTTGATAGGAACAATCTAGATAAAGAAGTTAGGTTGTTACTAGCACAAAGAAACATTTATTGTAACTCTGCAAAACGTTTGTATGGGAAGTTAACAACTTTACATCATTCATCTGAAATGAACGCGAAAAAGTTGAATATGAACGCGAAAAAGTTGATGTTTTTTCTTATGACTGCGAAAATACAATTGCTCAGTTTGACAAAATACCTGATGATAGATTCGCATATGGTATTGTTAAAATTGACGAATTCTTGAATGATGATGAGTTGGTTGGTATTGTCAATGAAAGTTTGACAAAGAATGAACAAGTGAAAATCTTAAAGAAAACCGAAACTTCAACTCTTGATTCTCAACTCAATTAGCTGATGTCGATGAGAATTCAGATAATGTGAGTGAAATCAGTGAGATCAAAGAGGAAGAAGAGGTCGATTGTTCTAAATTGTCAATCATTAATATCACATCTAAGGTCAAAGGTAAAGAAATTATAGTTGATTCGATAGTAAAGGATGAAAATGATAAACCCTCTACTTCGCAACATTGTGACTTTGATAATGTGGAAGTTGAAAGCTGGAAGACTGATGACACTGATGAAGACAAAGAAGAAGTGCAGGATTCACATGAAACACCTCAACAAGTTGTTGTTAATCAAGTGTTTGGTGATACAAAAGAATTCGACAAAATTCTTAATGACAAAGGTGCACATTATTTGGAAACTAACACTGTGGTTTATCCAAATTTTACATGTACAGATAACACAATTTTTCCAAATCAAGTCTTTGTCACAACTGGAAATGTTGAGAAAATTAAACCTGAATTCAACAAAATGGTTGAAAATGATAATCAAAGGTCAACTACTGAAGGTTTCTTCGCAAATCAAAATACAGTAGAAAACAATTTAACTCAAAATTCGTATATTTTTCAAGGTCAAAAATCATCACAAAAATGGGTGGTTAAACGTGAAAAAGAAAAAAAAAGTTTTTGAAAGAGATGAAAAACCAAAGATGGAAGTGAAATTAAATTCTCATGAATTTAAATTGATGGTTGGAAAGTATTCAACAGAAAATAATGTTTCAAAAAGAAAAGCAAGAAAAGCAAGAAAAGCAATCTTTTGGCAGGTTGTGACTAATGATAAACCAAAAGTTGAAAAAGCACAAATTTCAAAGACAAAATCATCAAAATTTCAGAGAATAAATAAACAAAAGATACAAGTTTTCACAAACCAATATATTCAGTTGACAAAATTCCAATGAAAAATAATGATAACTTTGTTCGGAAATATGACAACATTAGAAAATTTAAGACTTCGCAAAAATTTGTGAATGATCATAAGTTTCACAATGTTGGCAAATTGACGAATAATTCATCAACTTTGAATGTTAAAACTCAAGCAAAACCAAAATTTTCACCTATACAACCAAATTTTCCAAATCCTTCGATTTCAAAACCGACCAAAGTTTCGTATACAAAAGGAAAATCTGATGTATGTACGATCAACAATTGGCTTGAAGGGCAAGGAAAACAATATCAAAATGGGAAGTTTCAGAGCAACAGATAAAGACTACATTTGACAAGTTTGTGAATAAGTCTACTACTAGTAGTTCATCATCTCATGATTCGCAAGACCCGGTACAAAAATGGAAACCAGTTATGAAAGTTGCGAATGTTGTGAAGGATGAGATGAAAGTCAATGGAAATCCAAAACTATTGAACAACTATATTTCAATATCTAGATCTGATGGTGTTGATTTAATGGATAGTGTCTCAGACAAAGTGAAAACATGGTTTTTAAATTGAAAGAATTTGTTCAAAACTACTACTGAAGGACCCAATAAGTCTTGGGTTCCTAAATTTTTTCAATAAATGCAGGTGATATGTGAGGAGCAATATGATGCGAAATGGTATATAAATAGTGGTTGCTCTCATCACAGGACTGGAAGAAAGGAAAACTTACGAGATTATAGAAGCCTGGAAAATGCTGGAGTAATCAAATTTGGAAATAATCACAAGTATCAAGTGAAAGGCTATGGAAAAGTCACAAATGGACAATTCACAGTTAACAGGGTTGCTTATGTTGAAGGTCTTCAACATAACTTAATTAGTGTTTTGCAACTTGTTGTGGGTACTGGAAATCAGGTTGTGTTTAATGAAGAAGGAAGTATCGATTCAAACACAAAGACAAATGAAGTACTTCTCAAATCCAAAAGATATGGCAACATGTTTACACTAGATATCAAACCAATTGTGGGCAAACCTGCAGTGTGTTTACTATCAAAGGCCTCTAATGATGTTAGCTAGCTCTGGTATAGAAGATTGTCGCATTTGAACTTTCGCAATATTAATAAACTTGTCACTAAAGATTTGGTTCTAGGTTTACCTATACTAAAATTTAACAATGATACTTTGTGTGCAGCTTGCGAACAAGGAAAACAACATAGAAAAGCTCATCAAATTGTGATTGATTCAAAGATCGTGGAACCATTGGAACTTCTTCACATTGACTTATGTGGACCGTCGACTGTTGCTACAATCAATAAAAAGCGGTACATTTTAGTTATTGGTGATGATTTTTCTCGATTCACATGGGTATTTTTTCTCAGGTTAAAATCTGAAGTTGCTCAGACAATGATTGATTTTATCAAAAAGATTGAGATTAGTCTTAAAAAGTGTGTTCGTAGAATTAAAAGTGACAATGGTTCTGAGTTTAAAAATCAAACACTGGATTTCTTTCTCACAGGCAAAGGCATTTCGCATAATTTCTCATCACCATATACTCCACAACAAAATGGTGTTGTTGAAAGAAGAAATAGGTCTCTATGCAAATCAGCCAGAACCATGTTAACATATGCGAACTTACCTCAATATCTTTGGGCTGAAGCTGTATCGACTGCATGTTTTACTTAGAATCGGTCATTCATTCATCGAAGATTCAATGTCACTCCATATGAAATACTCAACAATCGAAAACCTAATGTAAAATTTTTCCATGTTTTTGGTTGCAGGTGTTTTATAATGAATCTAAAAGATAATTTGACCAAGTTCCAAGCTAAAGCTGATGAAGGCATATTCTTAGGATATTCGCAAAATTCAGTTGCATACAGGGTGTTAAACAAGCGAACAAGAAAATTTGAAGAAACTTTCAACTTAACCTTTAATGATTACTATCTTAAACAAACGGATAGTAAAATCGAAAATAAATCAATTCTTGTTGATTCAGATACTAAAATTGATAATTACGAAATAAATGATTTTGATTATGACTTAATTTTCGGAATTCCTGACAGGGCAATTGATGCGGAAGTTCATGCTCCTGATAATCAAACATTAGAATCCTCAAAACATACTGATGATTCAACAATAACTACAAAGTCAATATCTTGCAAAAGTGTGCCTGAAGTTCGTATGGCGGGGGAGCTTATGATCACCAATGTACAGAGAGAGCAAACTTTCGAGGGGGAGAATGAAAATATGAATCATCAAGTTGAGGGGGAGCATTCGCAATTTCAACAGGAACATATTTTTGAGGGGGAGCATCAAGATGAACATCTTGTTGAGGAGGAGCATGATGCAATAGAGAAAATTAATCTTGATGAAAATGATGAATTTCATGAATTAAATGATAATTTTTCTGTTGCAGGATCTGAAAATGAAGATATGTACGAAGATGCACCATTGGAATTTAATCCTAATTTTCCACCACTTGAGAAATGCACAAGGAATCATCCCAAAGAACAGGTGATTGAGAATCCACAAGATGGTGTGTTGACAAGAGCTCAAATTCGTGTGAAAAATGAGGTACTGAATGCAAACCAAGAATTGTGTATGTTTAATGTTTTTATTTCGAAAATAGAGCCAAAGATAGTAAAGAATGCTATGGAACACTCAGATTGGGTTGTTGCTATGCAATCTAAACTGGCTGAATTTGAACGAAATAAGGTTTGGAGATTAATTCCCAAACCTTCTGATGTTTTAATTGTCGGATTAAAATGGATTTTTAAAAATAAAACCGACAAAGATGGTAATATTATTCGTAATAAAGTTACACTAGTTGTTAAAGGCTATTCGCAACAAGAAGGAATAGACTATGAAGAAACATTTGCTCCTGTTGCAAGACTCGAAGCAGTTCGCATATTTTTAGCTTATGCAGCTCATAAAGACTTTGACATTTTTCAAATGGATGTTAAGTGTGCATTCTTAAATGGAGAACTAGAAGAAATAGTTTATGTTGAACAACCACCAAGATTTATAAACGAGGAACATCCTGATCATGTCTACATATTAGACGAAGCAGTTTATGGGTTAAAACAAGTACCAAGAGCCTGGTATGCAACACTTACAAATTTTTTGAAAAAATCTAAATTTAAACAAGGATCAGTCGACCCCACATTGTTTCGCAAGAAAGTTGGGAATCATCTCATGCTTGTTCAAATTTATGTTGATATTATTTTTGGCTCAACTGACCCGACATTGTCAATTGAATTTGAAAATCTAATGAAGAGTCAATTTGAAATGAGTATGATGGGAAAAATTAATAATTTTCTTGGTTTAAATATAAGACAGAACAGAGATGGAATTTTAATCAATCAAGAAAAATACACAAAGAAGTTGCTTCAAATGTTTGGAATGACCAACAGTACGAAGCTGAGAGTACCTATGGCAGTGGGAACAAGATTAACTCCTTCATTAGATACTCCTGTAGTTGATTTAACTCTTTATCGAAGCATGATAGGGTCTTTGTTGTACTTAACTGAAAGCAGACCTGATATTATGTTTTCAGTATGTAATTGTGCTAGGTATCAAGCTAATACCAGAGAACCTCATTTAATTGTAGTGAAAAATATTTTTCGCTATCTTAAGGGGACAATTTCGTTAGGACTTTGGTATCCTTCAAAATCGGGATTCTTCATTCAAGTTTTTTCAGATTCTGATCTAGGAGGATGTACTTTGGATAGAAAAAGTACAAGTGGTGGGTGTCAACTATTGGATGGGAAATTGGTGAGTTGGCAGTCGAAGAAGCAAACTTGTGTTGCTATATCCACTGTTGAGGCTGAATACATGTCAGCTGCTGCTTGCACTTCGCAAATCATTTGGATTCAGAGTCAACTTCGTGATTATGCTATAAATATGAAGAAGATTCCCTTGTATTGTGATTCTCAAAGTGCAATTCGTATTTGTCATAATCCAGTACAACACTCAAAGACAAAACGCATAGCTCTTCGATATCATTTTATCAAAGATCATGTGGAAGATGGGAACATTGAAATACATTTTGTTAAAACCACTGAAAAACTTGCTGATATTTTTACTAAACCTCTTGATGAAAAATCATTTGTAAGAATTTTAACAGGTTTGGGGATGATCGATGTGAATTCAGTTACAAAATCAATAACTCAAGAATAAAAGGTCTATTCAGCAGCTCTGAGTCAAAATCATTCAGAAGTTACTGTACGTTAAGAGGCTTCACATTCGCACATCTGGTATCTAAGGTTCAATTTAATATTTTTTTTTGCGAAAAACTTGAAAAATCAAAAATATTTTCTTTTGTTTTGTTTTTATTTTCGAAAAAAAAATCCAAAAAGATTTTATTTTGTTATGTCTTTATTTTCGAAAAATTCAAAAACCACAAAAATATTTTTTTTTAACTTTCTCCTTTAAGTTTTGTGTGTTTTTAGTTTTAGTCAAGAGCATAATGCGAAGAGATCATGCTTATATGTTTCTATGGGAAGGTATCATTTCTTTCAACTTTGTACTAGTTAGGATGTCCCTAGAAGCATGATGCAGTATGTTGACCCAAGCCTAATATGACTCTATGTGTGAGAAACAAAAGCTTTAATGAAATTATCTCATGAAAATTTCTTCCCAATTAGGCTTATATTCCCATTAGTCAAAAGAGCTACCTTACTCTTCTCATATGAGTAAAGAGTTTTCTGTTTGGTCCACAAATAACAGAGGTACATTCGATCTTATAACCAATCTTTTTCATCACAAAATTCTTAACACAAATCACACACAAAGACGTAAGTCCGAGAGGTCTCTATTCAAATCCATCGAGACCTAAATATACAAAAATTATGTGTTAATGATCTGACATCATGAGTCCGTGAGGAAGGTGAAACCCAAACATCTTATTGTTGGATAAGGTGTCTAAGTCCATAACTTATTTGGTATATACTTGACCCGACCCGGCATGGCCCATTTGGGTTGCATCTCACCCGAACTATTTATGGATAATTTTATGAGAGTTATACACATATGGTTATTAATATATTATAAGTTATAATATATTAATATGAAGTTATGTTATTTAATTAGTATTAGTCTTAAATTAATTATGAATTAATTTAGAGATTAAAAGGAAGACTAATTAGATTATGGGCTATTGGTTTTATATGGTGTGGGCTAACACTCATTTGGTAATGGGCTAGGCTTATATGGAAGTCCATGGATGATCCATGGACCTTTTAACCCATGGGTCCTTGGAAAGGAAAGGTCATGGGTTATTAGGGTTTCACCCTAACCATGCACACTATATAAGCATGCTTATGGAGCATGAAATGGGGCCTAAGGCTAACTAATGAACTAGTGTGTGTGTGTGCTTGTGCGTGGCCGAAAATACAAGTGTGTATTCTCTCTCAAAGTTTTCCAAGAGTTTGTGGTGTTTTGTGATTCCATTTGAGGCATTCACACTATTGGTGCTTGGCCCTCAAACTCCTCAAGAACCAAACTCATCTAAAAGGTATGTAATCTCTTCTAACTCTTTTATGTTGAAATGTTCCCCATTCCATGTTAGATAGGTTATAAACCTTGGAAAATTATTATTTTGCATGTATTTAGACAAACATAGATCCAAGGTTTATTAGGGTTGCATGCACACTTAGGAAGTGTTAGATTGCTCAAAACACAACAGTGGTATCAGAGCCTAGTCTTGCTTGTTTGAATACTTGATGCAAATTGCTGAAAATCGAAGATTTTATGCTGTCTGCACAGCTGACTCGCCGAGTCCATGAAGGGACTCGACGAGTCCAAGGCAAAACTCATCCAACTCGACGAGTTGGACCCCCAGACAGCATATCTTCGAGTTTTGGTGCTGGAATTGGTCTAGAATCATTACCTTAAACTGTTTTGGACTCATAAAACCTGTTTTGATGTGGTAATGATGATGGTGGACCAATTTCAAAATTATAATCAAAATTCCATGATTTTATGTGTTCATATAATTCTTGAAATTTTGATGATCATGTTCATGTTCTTATGAATTTAGAAGATGATAGGAATTATTTGTTGAATTGTTTAGAATTAATTCTTGATCATTTATGTGTTTTAATGGAGTCCATAATTTGTCCTCAAGTTATGGATATCCAAAGGTCACTTTTATTTAACACACACTTAAAACACATAAGTTACATGAAAATGAAGAGTCTTCATTTTTATGAACCTTTAATTCATAAGTTATGAAATGAAAAGTCTTGGATGGTTACAAAAGATGAAGAGTCTTGTCCTTAAGTTATGGAGGTTCAAGAGTCACTTCATTAATAAATATATAAATAAAGTGTAACCTTAATTAATTCCATAAGTTATAAAAATAAAGAAAAGTAATTCTTTTATTAGTTTAAAGTCTTCCATAACTTGTCCTCAAGTTATGGAACTTGAAGAGTTTTTGGATTAAAACTACTTTAAACACATAAATCATGGAATTAATTAGTTTTGAATAGTTTCAAAACTTACTCTCAAGTTTTGGAATTTGAAAAAGTTTCACACTTTAATAAACTTTAATTCCAACACTTAGAATTTTAAAAGTTAAAATTCAACCCTTATACTATTTATAACATTAATGCTTAATTATTATATATATGCATAAGAACAAGTCGTTTTACCGTTAGTAGGCCTCATTCACGAAGCCGGTCTATAAGGTGGGTATAAGGTTGTTGCCTATAAAATGGCGACTTAATGGGTGTCCACTCTCACCCACCGCTTGCTTGATCGGTGGAGGGTCGTTAGCCGAACGGGTAGGACAATGACTTTAAATCCTCATTAAAAGTATAATGATTATTATAAAGTAACTAAATATTTTTTATTTAATTCGCAATCTTAGTTACTTTAGGAAAAATGTGAATTTGGTGCTAGCCCATGGAATTCACACTTTGTACCTTACCAAGTCGTTGGTGGAGCGTGTGTGGTTAACCGGCACACTAACTTGGACTAGTAAGGATCACGAAGGGTGACTTAATGTTTGTCATAGATCAATGGAGCGTGTGTGGTTAACCGGCACATTGATTGGGTGATAATATTAAGGGTACCAAGTGAATTGGTATGGTTATTCACACCTTGTTTTGTGATCCTCGGCATCCCAGTCACAAATTTTGAGAGGGCACACTCGAGATTGAAACATGCCATTAAAAAGTTCAATGAATCTCAAAAGATCTAGGAATTTCAAATCCAATTAAAACCTAATAAATTATTTCGTTTTTCATGGTGGAAATTGGTGAATCGTCATTCGCCTACCTTCAAATATTTTATAGCTTGGATTACGGCATCCCTCTTCCAAATTATAAAATATTGTGTTGGGTCCTAGCCTTAATATTTCATATTGGGTAGTATATTAAGGACTTTGAATCAACAACTTGATTTTCTCCCATTATAGATGTCTGGTTTAGACAACTATGATCTTCCCAAATCTCTTGAAGATGGTGTCTCTCAACATCATGCTTCACTTCCTCCACTTCCTCCAATTATTCTCCGTCACCCACAAGTTCTTGAAAAGTTTAAAGTCACTCAATCCCTATTGGCAAGCATAGTCTATGTGTGCTCACATCTTGGATATAAAGTCACATATTGACAAGCCGGGAGAGTTGAGTGTCAAAGTCTTGTGAAAGTTGGATGTTCAATCACTTTCTTAGTAACATAGTGAGTCTCTTTAGGACTACTATGAGACAGACTATGACATTACCCTTAATGATGTTATCTATTTGCTTGGTGTTGTGGAATCAACAATGATTTGGAACACCAGTAAAGCAAATTTGATTAAAAGAACAACTTCCCAAGTCTTAAATGGACATTGACAATGGTAGCATTGGATATCTAGAAAAAGATTTCTCTTCCCAATGGAAAGGGATCGGCTATAGTCAACTCGATTGACCAAATAGTAAAGAGAAAGGAAAATTCTGAGATAGTCTCATGTGCCATTACCAAAGGGTCCATGTGTTTTGTTGCCAAAAGAAGGGGCATTGCTTGCGAAGCTGCCCTATTCACCTGAAAGGTCATAAGGTTGATCAAGTCAAGAGGTTTGACTCTACTTCAAAGTCCATTGACGAACTCTATTAAGTTCCTATTTGGAGATTCTTATTACATAATGTGAATGGTTCACATGCTGATGTTTTAAGAATCAAAGAAAAGATAGGAAGCTTAAAGTAAGTATATGTTGATTCTAATTGCGAAGGTGGGTTTCGATCGCATGGTTCGGTAATCAGAATTTTGAGCTGTTGCTTAAGAGTTATAATATATTGCTTATGAATAGGTAACAACAAGGTTTTCATGTGGATTGTAAGGATAAGTTTTTCCGCAAAGTTTTAAAATAAAAGAAAAAAAGGGTTTTAATTTTATTTATTTTAAAAATATCCTTACAATGGCATCTGTGGAAAATTGTTGCTTATATGTTTCTAGTAATAGCAATATTGGAAAGTGGATTTAATTCTTTCATTTGTGGTAGTGTCTGAATTTACCAAATGAAGAAAGTTTTTCATCACCCAAGTTTCAATTGGACAGAAACTTGGAATCATACAAGTTGTATTGTATGATGAATGAGAATTTTCATCTTTGAAAATTAAGACTAATTCTTTGATCACATGTATATGTGAGTCAATTGAAGGACTAAGGAATTAGGTACACTGGGTGTGCGCTGGTCAAGGTCCACCACAAAGATTGATTTGTCATGATTTACTATAATTTTGTAACATTAGAAAGGTTACAATGTGTGACAAAACAAATGAGAAGAATCAAATTAGGCAGAAAGATAAAAGTTTCTCAAATCTGAAAGGATGGGAGAGTACTTTAGTATCGTATTTCATGATCATCTTAATGATTATGAAACCATATCACAAATTCATACTCTAAGGACGTCTTAGTGCATTGTTATGGCTAAGAGGAGAGGTCATGAATTGTTGGATTGGTTAAGATCAAGAAGATGAGTCATACTTCGTTCCAAAACAATTCTTAGAGTCATACTCCAAGATTGTAACTTTGAGTGACATAAAGGAAGATTTATTAACACTAGTCAAATGTAAGAGTAAAATGTTTTCTACTCTTGTACATTTGAGATTGGTAAGTTGTGATGTCTTGGATGAGAAAAAGACAAACTAAGACCAATTGTGTGAAGTGTTAGTCTTGATAAGAATCCGCATTGTCCCTTGAATATTTGTTTTGTCAGGGAATGGTTCTTGACTGGGAAACTTATATGTCAAGGGGACAGTGGGAGCCTTAAAGATCCTGAAAGAGTTTTAAGATTTAATCAAGAGTAAAACCTATAATTTATCACTAGTACACGACTTAAGGTTTGCAACCTATCGTGTTGACATAATTCTTGTTTCTGTACCTACTTCAAATAAGTTGAATTTGCATGTGAGTTATCAGAGTTCAACTTGGAAGCATTGGTGGGCCTTGTGCTACCAAGGTGACAAGAAACTAAGATTGAACAAGTTTAATCCATGTAAGGCTGAATTTGTCACTAACCTTATCTTCTGATTATGGTTTTGACAAATTCACATGGATAGGAACTCATACACTATAAAATCTAAGTGTCATAAGGTTTCTCTCCGATTCAAAAAAATGATGGTGAGGAAACGCTTTCACTAAGTAGATTTTACGTAGATATCAATTATGTTATTTGCATTTTCAAAAGTCATTAGTGGAGCGCGTGTGGTTAACCGGCACACTAACATGGACTTGTGAGAAATGGCAAATGCCTAAGCAATTGAGACTATGATTACGGCATCCCTTTTCATAGTCCTGAAAATTGTTTAGACTCACATGTGAGCTATCTAAGAAAGGGTGTATGAATCTAAATTTCAGAAGTCCAGCAGATTTCTGGAAATATGTCAGAGCTAGTGGGAGCATAAGTGTTATGCTGATAATCATCATGTTAGTGGGAGCATGATTATTACGTTTAATATTGCAAGTTAGCAATGTTAATTATAGAAAACAAAGTTTCAATTCGTGAAGTTGCAGGGGTTGAAAAGTTGTTTTGCTATAATTAAGGGAGAGGAAATTATACTTCATTTCAATTCTAAAGCTTAGATTGAGATTTTAATCATCTTTAGTCAAGAATATATATATATATATATATATATATATATATATATATATATATATATATATATATATATATATATATATATATGAATTTTATGTTGGAATGGTTCAACTTGAAGATATTCTATATATATTGCGTTTTCAAAATTCGATTATGATTACGACATCCCTCTTCATAGTTAAATTTTGAAAACATGGCAAATAAAAAATATTGTAGCAAAAGACTTGTCTAGTATCATGTCTTTATGTCAAACATCATGAATCGTGTCCCATATGCTTCGGATATAGGATCGATTGCATGTGCTATAATATTCATCTTTTCTAAAATTTCCAAATGCTTAAGGCATTAAGAAGGGAAAAGTCTAGAACTGGATATGATTAAAGTGATTAAGCAATTGTCGAGGACAAATCTGAGGTTTGCCAAAGATTGGTTGCTCAGGGAAGGTTGGAAGTATGATGTAAATTGTCGGAAAGGACCGTATTGACATGTTCTGAAAAGAAGTAACTATTGTTCGGAAGTGATAGTCAAAATGGGACTATGGAAATGTCTCCATAGATGGAAGTTATTCAATCTATGTAAGATTAGAAAACCTTAATGCAAGAAGGATGTTCAAAGCAATGTACTTTGAATATGAGACTTCCGTTCCATAGAAGTTGACCTTCTTTGGAATACTCTGTAATGACGGGTGACAAGGTTTTGGTGACTTTGTGCATAATCATTACAAGAGGAACATTGCATAAAAGTTTAAAATCTAACAGTTTTTTTGGTAAATGATAGGAATCGGGGATTCTCACATTTACAATAAGGATTTGGGATTGTGAAATGAGTGTCAATGGAATCATGTTCAGTTGATCTACATCACAATGTAAGGATCATAGACAAACATAGTGTGCCTAGTTGGAGTATGGCATAACTATTGTTTAGAAAAACAAAGTGTACATGCTAGGAGCATGGGACGACTGTTGTTTTTATTCAAGTCTTAAGTTGATTGTTTGAAACATTATACAATGAATAATGTGTAATCAATATGGTGATAAATAAAAGGTGGTTCTATTTATATTCAAAAGGGTTCTGAGACCGTATTGGATTCAATTATTATTGTGTTTCACTTTGCATGTTTTGACTTCCAAAATAGCTACGTTATTCTTTCCGAATGACGAAGTTATTTAAACACTCCACAGTCGTTCATATGTTGGAAGTAGGTATGAATCAAGACTGTCATGAATCGAGTTTGTAGATGGCTAAATGGGTTTAGTCATAGCAATGGTTGCTACAACATTCATGAGTGCTCATAAGTTATGAGTATTGGAATAAACCCACGCTCACTTGTATCACTTCATGGAATTTATCTCGAGTGATCGTGAGACGGTAATATCATATAAATCTTCAAACATAGAGATATGAGTTGTTACCTATGAGTTGGTTATGTATTGATTGCACGTAAACGCATCAGTAACTTGATGTTGTAAAACGTGTCTTTGTGTACAATTCAACAAGTAGTAGAATAAGCATATGAGTCGAAGTTTATCTGTTCCTTCTAGAAATAGAAGCGATATCTGGGCCCCTCGATGATTTTGTTGTGACCTATGTACCGGCCGGCCAGAACTAAATTGATGTGTTCCATTAAGTTCTTTGTCAAACAAATCGAAAATCGGGAAACAAACTGCTGGACAATAAGTACGACGTTGTTCCATGTATTTGTCCGGCTGATATCATGAGAATAGAGGATTATATGATCACTTATCTAAAATGGCGCTTCATAGTTCAACAGAGTTTTCGAGAGCTACGATTGTTGGTTGGTTCCTGAAGTAACATACGCAAATATAGTTATTAGACTTATCCAAGTGGGAGTCTGTTGGATAAGGTGTCTAAGTCCATAACTTATTTGGTATATACTTGACCCGACCCGACATGGTCCATTTGGGTTGCATCTCACCCGAACTATTTATGGATAATTTTATGAGAGTTATACACATATGTTTATTAATATATTATAAGTTATAATATATTAATATGAAGTTATGTTATTTAATTAGTATTAGTCTTAAATTAATTATGAAATAATTTAGAGATTAAAAGGAAGACTAATTAGATTATGGGCTATTGGTTTTATATGGTGTGGGCTAACACTCATTTGGTAATGGGCTAGGCTTATATGGAAGTCCATGGATGATCCATGGAGCTTTTAACCCATGGGTCCTTGGAAAGGAAAGGTCATGGGTTATTAGGGTTTCACCCTAACCATGCACACTATATAAGCATGCTTATGGAGCATGAAATGGGGCCTAAGGGTAACTAGTGAACTAGTGTGTGTGTGTGCTTGTGTGTGGCCGAAAATACAAGTGTGTATTCTCTCTCAAAGTTTTCCAAGAGTTTGTGGTGTTTTGTGATTCCATTTGAGGCATTCACACTATTGGTGCTTGGCCTTCAAACTCCTCAAGAACCAAACTCATCTAAAAGGTATGTAATCTCTTCTAACTCTTTTATGTTGAAATGTTCCCCATGCCATGTTAGATAGGTTATAAACCTTGGAAAATTATTATTTTGCATGTATTTAGACAAACATAGATCCAAGGTTTATTAGGGTTGCATGCACACTTAGGAAGTGTTAGATTCTTTTAAAATAAATTTTTATAGACATCCTAAATGGCAATAAATCATTGATGGCATGTAAATAAATAACATCAAATTCTTTTAAATTGAATTTGTGAATAGGTCAATAGAGGTTTTCTCATAAACTCATTCCAAAACATGATGAGTGGTGTTTTTCCTTCAATCTTAAAATAGATTGACGAACTAGCTTTCTCTCTATACCAACATTATCATTGATCATATATGTGTTTACATATGTTTTCTCTCTAGTTTTGTATTGTTTCAAGTGTATTTACAAGTACAAAAGAAGTCACTATATATCCGACAAATATTGGTAAACAAAAAGTTATAGGAGTTATGTAGATAACTCCTATTTATGAAAGAGTGAAATGTAACTTATCCTTATCTTATACGTTACAACACACATAATATTAAGTTTAACAAAATGTTAAATTGCATTATTAAACATCTCACATATCGCTCAGATCATATCACGTTCGGTTTAATCATCGATTACTAACAAAATTTAAAATGTGTCATATAATTATATTAAATTAAATTAGTTCTGGAGCATTTTTCCACATGAAATTTATAATAATGCTTTCCATTGGCCTTGATTGTCGCCTAAATTAGTAGAAGAAGAAGAAAAAAAAGGTGTCTTTGATGCAATTGTTTAATAAGGAGTTTAAGTCTTAACAACAACTTGAGGTGTTAATTTTATGCATAAGATAAGAAAGTATGCATATCCATGCAAATGAAACGTTGGTTCCATCGCATGATAAGCGGGGTTGGATGATTTAGTCATATAAATTGCTATTCTTTTGGGGGAAAACAATTTACCAAACTAGCATCAAGGTGTTTTTTTTGGATTATAGTCATATAAATTGGTGTTGGGCCTGTAGTTCAATCATTATTGGGTTGTTTAGTCATACTAATATTTTTGGGTCCTAGATGCTTAGTAGTTAGTAGGTTTGAGTGAATGGGTAATTTGGAGTTTTGGACTACTTATTATTGTGGACTAAATTGATCCTATAGATCAAATAGAAAGGATTTCCTATTTCTAACTTACTTGTTAGGGCTTTCACTACCGTATGCATTCAATTTTGGTTGTAATAGATAAAAATGATAGACCGATAGTTGTTTGTCATGGATTGCACGTTGGAGATTTATTATTTAAGTTAGAGCGGATAGTTGGTTGTTATGGATTAAAATGAAAGTTTTTTAACCATTGAAAAATTGTAGCTATTGTGTATTGTTTTGGAGTAAGTTAATGATTATATATGGATGTTATCTCTCTCCAAGAGGAATTGATGGGCCGAAACATGAGAGTAGTTGTCGTAAAATTTTAATGCTCATCTAGGTACCAGCGACTTCAACATATTCCTATTTTCCATCATCGCATAAGGTACCAGCAACTTCAACATATTCCTATTTTCCATCTCTTTCATTTCGTTTTTAGCGTTCCTAGTTTCAATTGTTCAAATTCTTTTCACAATCAGCTTTTTTATGTTGTATTTGATAGCTTAGTTATGTTGGATTTTAGGTACAATCGGTTTCGGTGAACTAAGAACTTTTAATTTCGCCTATGATCTTCAGCCCCATGAGATTAGGAGCTTGGTGATTGATCTTATTCAAAAGCATTGTATTCAACACAAATTATTTTGTATTTCTTATTTACCTTAAATGATTATCCTTTTGTAGATTTGTGATGCTATTTTTATTGCTCGACTTTTAAATGCAACACTTGTGATTCCAAAGATACAACCAACTACAAGCAGCAAGGGAATCAGGTTTTCATTCTATGTTTTAAATTGATTAAATAGGTTGAAATGGTATATGTGTAAATAGTGTACTGAACACCAACATTATAATTTTATAATTTTATATGTTTTTTGCAGTGTCAAGTTAAAGAGTTTTGTTTAGTATACAATGAACATCAGTTCATGGCGCATTAGTAAATGATATCTCAACTGTAAAAATCCTTCCCAAACCAATAAAAGGAGCCATAAGAAAGAAAAAAAATCCCTTCATTTAAAGTGTTTAACTCACAATCTCCATACTATTATTTACATCATTTTCTTCCAGCTCACATACGCCACTTTGTAGATAAACTAGTTATTGTTGATGGTTGATGCTTACAGTTAAATACATTGTTATTTATGTAATGACCCGGGTTGTATTGTATCATGGTTGTGCTAAGATTTTTTAGATACTTAATTAAATTATTCCAACTATATCTTTTTTTGATGGATTTTGTGTGAATAAGAAGGATGTACATGGAATTATCACAGGCAATATTATTGTGGATTAACACACACAACGTCTGAATTGTTCATGAGACACAATAATCAACATATCTGGAGGAGAAGTCTTCAGTGGCCAAAAGAGACTAATCCCGTTTCATGCACTCTTCGAAAATGTAGTGGATGGGACATGAAGCATGAAGCGAATAATTCAAGATTAATCATATAATTAATTAATTAATCATATAATAAATTAATAAATCAGTCTCTCTCTCTAAAACTCATCCTATTTAATTATTAGGTTTGAGGGCAACCCAAATGGACATTGCGAATAATTCAAGATTATACTAATTTAGTTATTGGCTTAGACACCTAATCCAACAGTCTCCCACTTGGATAAGTCTAAAATTAAATTACATGTATGACTTCTATTAATCAACAAAGAGTGCTTCCTTAGCAATTGTCGAACTCTGAAATAAACACACATTAGTCTGAAGACAAGTGATCCAGTATTCCTACGTTCTTCTTGGTATCTTACAGACATGAGACATGTATTAGAATCAATCTCATTGTCCAAAATTTTGTTTCCCGATTTCCTGATTTGTGATGAAGACATAAGACTTCAAATTGAACACATCAATTGAGGCCTAACTGGGTCCAGCACTATAAGTCACCACCAAATCACTGAGGGCCCAAAGATATCGCTTTTCCCATTAGGGCAAAAGGAACGAATAAACTTTGAATTATATGTTTGTATCCTTTACTCACCAAATCATACATGATACTGGGTTTTATAACATTATGTTACTAACGCATTTACGCCACACCAATGCACAACCAACATGTAAATTACAACTCATATATCTCCGTTTCAAGAATATAATATATTATCATCTCAAAATTACCCGTGATATAATCCATGAAGTAATTCTCTGAGCGTGGGTTTATCCAATACCTAAATCTCCATTGCTAAGTATTCACGAATGTTGTTGCAATACAATTGCTATGTCTAACTCCCTTAGACAATCTACAATCCAATTCATGATAGCCTTAATTCACTACTTACTTCCCAATGTATGAGCGACTGTGGAATTTGAATAATTAAATTATTCAGGACGTAAAACATGCAAAACGAAACACAAGAATAAATAATTGACAAAGCCAGTAAACAAACTTATAAATAATCTCTATTATTTAATTACTAAAAATCAATTACATTTAGTTTTTATAAGTTTCAAACTAATCAACTAACTACTAAAACTAATGTCATCTTTCAATCCAATGCTCCTAGCATGCTGTCTATGCTTAATCCTACTCAGAGCCTTCGTCAAAGGATCTGCAGGATTATCTTCTGATGATACCCTGTTCACAATAAAGTGACCTTCTTCTACTCTATCTTTGATATAATAGTATTTTCTATTGATATGTCTTGATTTACCATAGTCTCTTGGTTCTTTAGTCAAATCAACCACACCTTCATTATCGTAGAAATGTTTCATTGGTTCCTAAATGGTTGCGACAACTCCAAGATCTCCAATGAAGTTCTCCAACCATGTTGATTCCTTTGATGCTTAACTTGTTGTTATGTACTCTGATTTACAGGTAGAATCAGCCATTGTGTCTTGCTTGGAACTTTTCCATGTAACTGCTCCTCCATTTAAACTAAATACCCAACCAGATTGAGATTGAAAGTTGTCTCCATTTGTTTAAAAGTTGGCATCACTATAACCGGTCAATCTTAACGTATCACTTCAACGAAGGACTAGAACCTTGTCCTTTGTCCTTCGTAAATAGTTGAGAATGTTCTTAATTGATGTCCAATGAGATCTACTAGGATTTCCCTGATAGCGACCGACCATACATCAAGAAAAGGACACATCAGGACGAGTACATGTCATAACGTACATGATCGATCGTACTACCAAAACATAAGGGACTCAACTCATATCATCTGTCTCTTCATCCGTACTTAGGCTTTGAGTCTTACTGTAACGCCCGCAAATCCGGGCTAGTCAAATTAGAGGCAATAGGGGTCGAAAACGACTTTTCGACAAAAGATTATTTAGAATAAATAATCTTAACCAAGTTGTAGTATATGTCCCGAGATTTCCGTACATATAAAGAACGCCGAAATCCGAGTTATAACGAAGAAGTTATGGCCCGTCGAAGTTTTACGGCAAAACCGGCACGGCACCGGGAAGCGTAAATAGTGAATTTACGTTAGAGCGAGATTTAGCCTTAGCGATCTAAACGGAAGTCGTAGAATATGTTAAACTAAGAGCGTCGATAAAAAGAACGCCCAAATCTGACTTCGTATGAAGAAGTTATGATTTTTCGAAGTTTCAGAATAGTAGTGTACAGCCCGAAATTCGAATATTAGATCGAGCGGTTTTTAGCCGACACGACCTAAACGAGAATCGAAGATCTCATTGAGAGTAGCGTAACGAGAAAAAGATGGGCGAAAACGGATGTCGGATGAAGAAGTTATGAGGATTTAACGGACCAATCGTGTCTCCGCCCGTTAATAATATAAAATTTAAAATCGAGCCAAAATTAGCCGACGAAGTCTAAACGAAAGTTGTAGAGTACGTTCCCACCTTCACGTGGATATAAAGAACGTCGAAAACGGAGGTCGTACGCGAAAGTTATGAATTTTTAAAGATGGGCATGCAATTTGCGAAATCTGATGCGAGATAGATGACGTGGCCTCATCGCAGCCGTCCATCGTCGATCAACAGAGCGCCCTTCGGATCTCGCCACGTCGCCTCACTTCGCTTTACGCCCCGCGTCGGAGTTCGGTACGCCCAGCGTACGCTCGGTCCTTATCTCTTCCGATGTTGCGAGCCAGCTGGTGCGAAGCTGGCACCCTTATCCGAGTTACGCGCCGCATCCGAGGCTACGCCCCGCGTAGTCCGAGGACCTCCGGCCTATAAATTGAATGCGAGATTTCTCGGATTTTCACACCTTTCTTCACTCTCTCTCTAACTTCTTTCTCTCTCTAAGTGTTCTAAACATCCCTAAGCCCTAGATAAAACCCCTAGCACCCTAGGGAAGCCCCGAGGCTCCCGGAGTCCCGAGAAAAAGGAGTTTTTCGGTTTCGAAACGCTGCTCCAATTAAGTCCCGATTTTCGATAAAATTCGCTGTTTTATCGAAGGAATATCGTTTTGAGAGTATCGAAGCGCTGTCCGAGTGCTGAGTCACCACCTACTCAGGTGAGTGCATAGTTACTTTCAGCTTACACATAGATATGAAGTATTTTACGTGCTGTGTGTGTATATTATCTGTATACTTGCTATCTATATTGGAAGAACGTTTTATACATGTTTTCAGTGATTCAAACTGTATAAGTATTTTATATCTACATAATGTGCGGGGTAAAACACGGGTAGATATAATAGTTGCTGTGTGACAAAATAGAATAATGAGAGGTCTCGTTATAGCTGTTCTTGATGATCTATTCATCTAGCGGAGTATAGATGACGACCACGGACTATTCTAGACAGTCCAGTGGAACACTAGCAGGCTCGCAACCTGTAGGTGTTTAATCGAACTGTGTGTTTAACCAAACTGTGTGTTTATTCGAACTGTGTGTTTATTCGAACTATGTGTTTATTCGAACTATGTGAACTGTGTGCTCACCAGGTATACTCCATCCCAATGATAGTCCTTTGACTAGGTCCCTTATGTTAGATGTTTTAGGGACGTAATGTGAGGATAACGGGAATGGGTAATTGGGTTGATTGTTTGATGTTTAAAAAAATAATAATTATATTATTGTGGGTTGAAAACCCTATGTACTCACCAGGTTTCCCAACCTGACCCACTCAGTTTATTTATATCACAGGTGTTGATATGAAGTCACATTACACAGAGAGATTTAAAGAGATGTAGATCACTAGTGTAAATAATTGTAAGTTCTGTTTATGCTTATGTTTATGTATTAACGATGACATCCCAAACGTTTTAAAATGAAATAAATACGTTTCTTCGAAAATGTTTTGATAACGTATTTACCATGTCTTTCTGGGAACAAATTCCGCAACACTTTTATAAAATGAAGTACTCTGATTTTTATAAAGCATAAACAAACCGGTCTTTTCTGGCCGTGATTTTGGGGATGTCACAGTTGGTATCAGAGCATTAGTTTAAGCGAACTAGGAATATGGATTTATTTCTAGACTTAAACTTAGAATGCTAAGCGATGATTGTGAGGTGAGAGCACTAGATTATTTTAGGAATTATGCCTAAAATGCTTTTATGTGCTAAATACTTGTGCCTGATATGCTGTTAGTTGTTCGGATCTATGGTCTGTTGCCGACCGGATCTGGAAACCTTATGTGTGTAGGATTCTAAACGTACGACTACGATATTAGCACTAGCATATAAACGTTTCAGAGTGATAAGGATGATTTAACCGTCAATCCTAAGTAAAGGTCAAGATTCACCTCATTCGGTGTATAGATCAAGATGGTAAGAACACGTAGCGGGAACGTGAATGCAAATGGGAACCGAGATCAGCCCCCAGTGATTGAGCAAATACCGGTTGTGGTAGCCGTTGCTGAGCCAATAACAATGGCCGGAGTGCAAGCGATGATCCAAGCGATGTTGGATCGTCAAATAGAGGAAACTAGACGTTTGCTCCAGCAAAATCGAGAGGAAGCCACTATTCAGATCGAACGGCCCGAGTTGAATGAAGGGCAGACTGAGGAGGAGAACTATAGTGGGACTGTTGGTCAAGTCAACCCGCCAATAGTTCGACAAAACAACCAAGATGACAAAGTCGAGAGGAATGGATGCAAGTACAAGGATTTTCTGACTTGCAAGCCATCGACTTTCACCGGAAAGGAGGATCCAATCGGGGTCATGGATTGGATCTCGGAGATGGAGTTAGCTTTCATGACGTGCGGTTGCAGAGGAAAACAACAAACCACATTTGCAGTGCGTCAGTTTCGAGGAGGCGTTGTACGTTGGTGGAATACCTTGGGGAAAACTCTGAGCCCCAATGAGCCCCTGCAACTAACATGGGCAGAATTTCTGGTGCAGTTCAAACGTAGGTACTGCTCAGCCCAAAATCTGCTCGAGCTGGAAAACCAATTCCTTACCTTGAAGAAAGGAAGCATGTCAATCGATGAATACACCAACAACTTCACAGAGAAGATGGAGTTTGCCTTGCGCCTTGTTCCGGATGAGCTGACGAAAATCGACAAGTACGCAAAGGGACTTCCATGGGAGTACGCGGTGCCAGTGCGTCAGGCACCTACTCTGGAGGCAGCTATCTGGGCTGCCAAGTCTGTGGAAGATATGATTAAGGGAAGAGCTGCCAACAAGATTGAGGTTGGCGAAAAGAGGAAGTTTGAGGAATCTACGAGGCCCAATAAGAAGATCAAGTATGGTTCAAAGGAGTCTAGCGGAGGAGGAAACAAAGTGAAATGGTGCGAGAAGTGCAAGAAGAATCACTTTGGGAAATGTAGCGAAGAAGTGACTTGCTGCAAGTGTGGGAAGACCGGACATTACGCCAACGAGTGCAAAAGGGTGTGTTATGAATGCCGTGAAGAAGGGCATGTTGCTAAGGATTGCCCGAAAAAGAAAGAGGCGGCAAAACCAAACATTCCGCCAAAGGCAAGAGCATTTCAAATGATCCTTGACGAAGCAGCTGACGATGCAAGGAATCAGGAGTAAGGATGGATATATAGAGATCAAGTTATAAAGAAGCCATATAGATAGTGTCATATGATGTAGCCTATTAGAGGCATAGTCTAGGGTGAACTTGAACACCTATGTAACCGTTTCAAGAAATAATATGAAACCTTTGTTTAGTTATCTGATGTGTTAAGTTGTTGTGTGGTTTTCTTGTATGGTGACTTGGAAAGACTGCGGGACAATACTTGGGACGAGTATGAGTAGGTGTGAATGGTAGTAGAGGCCTATACTACCGGAAGCACAGGACTCACACTTGGATCAGGGAAAGTCACAAGGTTACCGAGAAGCTAGAAATTGATTTCGTTTTATTCAAGTATGTCGTTACCATTGTTTCGGTAATGACTAAGAAGATTGTTAATATTCCGATCCTAGTAGTCATATCGAATCGAGTCCGACTACGATGAGTATGTTGTGTGGTTCAGAGAACCAAGTTTGATGTAGCATCCAACTTAAACCAAACGATTGAAATCAAAGCGATCAATAGAAATATCGCGCTCGTTGTTGATAGCTAGAAATACCTAATGTTAATGTGTGATTATATCACATTAGAGCATGAAGGAAGGCATAGTCTATTTTAGAGTTTAACTCTAACAGACCTAAGTCTAAGTGTTGCAACATACGATGATAGGTCATTAGAATATGACACATCGATCCATAGTAGTAATAAAAGAAGTCATCTCAAATTCGTATCCAGTAAGGATCGAGATTTTGACTTGAAGATCATAATTTGGAGTCTAGCCTGAGGATGAGAGCAGGTGCACGATCGAGTACTACCTACAGTCAATAAGTCTGAGAGATAGACTTGAAGGAATGTAGAAGTTATAATTATTACCTAGGATGAAGAGACGACGTATGGAGTCATTATACGACCATGTTTCGTTGATGATTCCGGGACGTAATCATCCTAAGGGGGAGATAATTGTAACGCCCGCAAATCCGGGCTAGTCAAATTAGAGGCAATAGGGGTCGAAAACGACTTTTCGACAAAAGAATATTTAGAATAAATAATCTTAACCAAGTTGTAGTATATGTCACGAGGTTTCCGTACATATAAAGAACGCCGAAATCCGAGTTATAACGAAGAAGTTATGGCCCGTCGAAGTTTTACGGCAAAACCGGCACGGCACCGGGAAGCGTAAATAGTGAATTTACGATAGAGCGAGATTTAGCCTTAGCGATCTAAACGGAAGTCGTAGAATATGTTAAACTAAGAGCGTCGATAAAAAGAACGCCCAAATCTGACTTCGTATGAAGAAGTTATGATTTTTCGAAGTTTCGGAATAGCAGTGTACAGCCCGAAATTCGAATATTAGATCGAGCGGTTTTTAGCCGACACGACCTAAACGAGAATCGAAGATCTCATTGAGAGTAGCGTAACGAGAAAAAGATGGGCGAAAACGGATGTCGGATGAAGAAGTTAAGAGGATTTAACGGACCAATCGTGTCTCGGCCCGTTAATAATATAAAATTTAAAATCAAGCCAAAATTAGCCGACGAAGTCTGAACGAAAGTTGTAGAGTACGTTCCCACCTTCGCGTGGATATAAAGAACGTCGAAAACGGAGGTCGTACGCGAAAGTTATGAATTTTTAAAGATGGGCATGCAATTTGCGAAATCTGATGCGAGATAGATGACGTGGCCTCATCGCAGCCGTCCATCGTCGATCAACAGAGCGCCCTTCGGATCTCGCCACGTCGCCTCGCTTCGCTTTACGCCCCGCGTCAGAGTTCGGTACGCCCAGCGTACCCTCGGTCCTTATCTCTTCCGATGTTGCGAGCCAGCTGGTGCGAAGCTGGCACCCTTATCCGAGTTACGCGCCGCGTCCGAGGCTACGCCCCGCGTAGTCCGAGGACCTCCGGCCTATAAATTGAATGCGAGATTTCTCGGATTTTCACACCTTTCTTCACTCTCTCTCTAACTTCTTTCTCTCTCTAAGTGTTCTAAACATCCCTAAGCCCTAGATAAAACCCCTAGCACCCTAGGGAAGCCCCGAGGCTCCCGGAGTCCCGAGAAAAAGGAGTTTTTCGGTTTCAAAACGCTGCTCCAATTAAGTCCCGGTTTTCGATAAAATTCGCTGTTTTATCGAAGGAATATCGTTTTGAGAGTATCGAAGCGCTATCCGAGTGCTGAGTCACCACCTACTCAGGTGAGTGCATAGTTACTTTCAGCTTACACATAGATATGAAGTATTTTACGTGCTGTGTGTGTATATTATCTGTATACTTGCTATCTATATTGGAAGAACGTTTTATACATGTTTTTAGTGATTCAAACTGTATAAGTATTTTATATCTACATAATGTGCGGGGTAAAACACGGGTAGATATAATAGTTGCTGTGTGACAAAATAGAATAATGCGAGGTCTCGTTATAGCTGTTCTTGATGATCTAGTCATCTAGCGGAGTATAGATGACGACCACGGACTATTCTAGACAGTCCAGTGGAACACTAGCAGGCTCGCAACCTGTAGGTGTTTAATCGAACTGTGTGTTTAACCGAACTGTGTGTTTATTCGAACTGTGTGATTATTCGAACTGTGTGTTTATTCGAACTATGTGAACTGTGTGCTCACCAGGTATACTCCATCCCAATGATAGTCCTTTGACTAGGTCCCTTGTGTTAGATGTTTTAGGGACGTAATGTGAGGATAACGGGAATGGGTAATTGGGTTGATTGTTTGATGTTTAAAAAAATAATAATTATATTATTGTGGGTTGAAAACCCTATGTACTCACCAGGTTTCCCAACCTGACCCACTCAGTTTATTTATATCACAGGTGTTGATATGAAGTCACATTACACAGAGAGATTTAAAGAGATGTAGATCACTAGTGTAAATAATTGTAAGTTCTGTTTATGCTTATGTTTCTGTATTAACGATGACATCCCAAACGTTTTAAAATGAAATAAATACGTTTCTTCGAAAATGTTTTGATAACGTATTTACCATGTCTTTCTGGGAACAAATTCCGCAACACTTTTATAAAATGAAGTACTCTGATTTTTATAAAGCATAAACAAACCGGTCTTTTCTGGCCGTGATTTTGGGGATGTCACACTTACTCAATTTGGCATTGCTCTAAATAGGTATCTCTCCTTTCTTGGAATTTTCCATACTAAACCCTTTTAGTACCTTGTCCAAGTATGTACTTTGGCTAAGTCCAATTAGTCTGTTCTTTTTATCTCTCAAAATTCTTATCCCAAGAATATAGGTTGCCTCTCCTAGATCCTATATAGTGCAACACTTTCCAATCCAAGATATCACTTCTTACAAGGTTGGAATGTCATTTCCCATAAGTAGTATGTCATCAACATACAACAGTAGAAAAGTTACTATACTCCCACTAGTTTTGACATATACACAGGACTCATCCTCACTCCTAGAAAAAGAAAATTCTTTTACTTTTACATGGAAGAAACGATTTCAGCTGCGAGATGCTTATTTCAATCTGTTGATGGATTTGTCAAGCGTGCACAGTCTATAGGGCAACTTTTCATCAAGAAAACCCTTTGGCTGACACATGTAAACATCTTCAACCAACTTCTCATTTAGGAAAGCAATTTTGACATCCATCTACCAAATTTAATAATCATGAAAGGCAGCTATGGCGAGCATTATCCTAATAGATTTTAAGTAAAGCCCTTCGGAACCACTCATGCCTTGAAAGTGTGCATATTTCCATCCATTGGCGAGCGGTAGAAACGTTAAACCCTAATTTCTCGGGTACTTAAAGGAAAAAGGGAGGCTAGGTTTTCCCACCCTCAAACTCCATCACTCTTATACCTCTAAGTTCATAACCCAAATCTCCTTTGAAGCTTTTGAGCTCATTTGGGCCTTTATGGGTGGTTTTTAGCTCTTTCTTGAAGAAGAAGAAGACTCCATTAGTGTATTGTTTGCAGCAAGCAAGCTTCTTTCCATCATCTTGTGTTGTTACTAGACCTTTGTAAGTTGTCAAGCTTCTACCTTTCTCTTTCAAGCATGCTAGATCTAGGTTTGTGTTCTCATTTCTTCATGTTGGGTTGAGTAGAATGCATAGAGTCCATATAGTGGGTAACTATATGGATTATTAAGGTCCCCTTTCTATCATATGTTTTAGATCGGGAGTTCAATGGTATTTTGAGTTCCATGAATGAGATTCTTAGTGATATTGATTTATTTTGACCTAAGTTGGAACTTAGACTTGTTTTGGATATGCATGTTTGAAAAAGAAATGATCTTTGCAATATTGTAGACCTTAGTAAGGATTCTGGAAGGTTGGAAGGAAAGGGCTTAATAGACTAAGGGCTAGATCTCATAAGCTGCTAGAACCCAATTCCCACGACGTAGTGTTTGGATGTCGTGACATGACAACTAGGGAAACCCAACTATTTTGTTAAGAAGAACCTACGAAATGGAAATGTGAGGCAACAACGTGGTTGTCACACCCCCGAACTAGGACGACAGAAACATCCAGGGGCGGGTGACTTCAGCTTCTAATATCATAACAGTTGATTATAAATGAGACATAGCAACCAAACATCATACATTCAGATACCAATATGCATTGTTTACAACTTTGAGTTTGTTCATTAAATTACATCCAAAATAACACAATATGTGATATCTCAAAATAGAACAATTATCCAAAATCCATAGTTGCAAAATCTGCTTACTGAGTCCCTGAGAATACAAGTCGTTTTCAAAAGCGTTAACATAGAATGTTGGTGAGTTCATAACCATATTTATAAGAAAACTTTGTAATAGTTTGTAAACATCCAAAAAATCCAATATTTTATGTATATAAAAGACTTGTGAGTCTCGTTTTAAATCATGTATAATTATATGCATGTTCTTTTGTTTCCTTGTTTGAAATTGTATAGAGAGTGTTCTCAGAAAATCCTATATTTTCTATTATACAAAAAGTTGTGGTCTTAAAACCCTAACACCAGAGTGGTGAAATTAGTTTACCAAAACAGACGAAACAGAGTAGTGTGTTTTATAAAACTAGTAGAGTGCGTATTCTTCATAAATCAATTAATGTTGTTATTCTCAATGTGAGTCGTTATAACCATACTAATATGACTAACGCGCCTGTCTTGATGTTCTTCAGGCATCGATTTCTAAAGATACTTGTCACCCTAGACTGGCCTGTCTAGCTGTAGCGAACAACTCAAGTGTGGGGGTGTAAACCCCGTACAGATCTATACACAATTACCTCGCTCTCCCTCGAGGAGATTCTGGTTATAACTACAGGACTTACGATGTGCGCTAGGTAGGTGCGGTGAAGGAGTGTCTCACAAGAGCCTCAACAAAATTTACGCGAATTTATAGGATAATGTATACGATGTTCTTAAGGTAAGGTTATAACTGAGGTTTTATGACTCGCACATATTCTTATCGTAAGAACTCTACTTGCTTGCCAGTTATATTAACTTATTTATAACAATAATTATAAATGATTTCTAATATCTTGATAATCTTCATAGATGTAAAAATAACGTATTACCTTTGGTTTTAAACCATAATAATAATAATTTTTACATATTTTGATTTTTCCACAATACATATAAAACTTAAATTTTTACTTTGTTTTATGTATTTATGCAACTTTTTTTTAGAATGTAACGACCCGTTTCCGGTATGTTAATTAATTTGATTTGGGCTAAGTTTTCAAGAGGGACTCGGCGAGTTCTAGCCTGACTCGCCGAGTCAGGACGCGCATCTTGTGCACGCGGGAGCCGGCGACTCGGCGAGTCCATATCCTGGACTCGGCGAGTCCGTCCGTCTGGGTGAAACCCTAACTCCCCGGGTTTGCTCACTATTTAAACCCCATTATAGCCTCCATCCCGTCACTTTCCCCCTGAGAGCACTGTGAAAAACCCTAAACCTCCCTCTTGTGAGCTTATAAGTGATCTTGTTCCATTTTGTGAAGGGGTGAAGAAGGAGAAGAAGAAGGAAGCAAGGAAACGAGTTCTAGTGCCATGATCCAAGATCAAGTGTGAACTTATTGAGGTATTTTCGGAGTTCTCTTCTGGTTTCATGTTTAAACTTCCATTAGAGCTCTTTTAAGGGCTATTTGATGCTTGTTCCAAGCTTTATGCTTGCTTGATTGTGTTATTGAGCCGATATACCTTTGGATCTGAGTGTTGGGGTGTTGAAGAGTCCAGATCCACTGTCTTTTTGGAGTTACATTGCTTATTAGCCATGGATCTACCCTTATTGTGCATATTTTAGTCTTATTTCCCTCATTCATGTGGTTGTGCACGTAAAGTTGGAAACTTTACGTGGTAAAACAGCTTAATGGACCTAGATCTATCATTTGCATGTGTTGGATTCAAGAGAAATCGAGTAAAAATATGTTGCATGGCGGCGACTTGGCGAGTCGGAGGAACGACTCGACGAGTCAGGTCGCGAGTCCTGAATTCTTCAGTTTCTTCAGTGTCGAGTGTACGAGGTGAGTTAGGGAGTGGACTCAGCGAGTTAAGAGTAGACTCAGTAATGGAGGGACTCGGCGAGTTTGTTCATACAACTCGGCGAGTCCAAGGCAATCTCCTTGAGGATTAAGAACAACTCGTCGAGTCTGTTCATCTGACTCGGCGAGTCGGATGAAGGTCATCTGAGTTTTTGGATCCAGAGGATACTCGTCGAGTCGATGCCACACTCGACGAGTGACAGCTGGTAAGAGTTGAACGGAGAGTCTAGGACTCGGCGAGTCGGGTATCCCGACTCGGCGAGTCAGCCCTGAGTACAATGCTAGTGATTGATTGAGTGTGTTTATGGATTTGTAGCCGAGGAGATTCAGGAGCAGCAGCCGTTAGCTTTCCGAGCCGCACTTTCATCCGCTAGCTTACGAGGTGAGTTTCCTTCCCGTAGGGGCGGGTCTAAGGCCACAATGCCGGCCCGTCCAGTTAATAGTAGTTTCCGGACTTCGGTCCGATGTAGTAGTTAGTATGTTTGATGCCTTCGTGGTTCAGACATGTTTTATGTGCTATGTGTATGTGTTATGTTCCGGGCCACGGCCCGATGCAGTATGCAGTATAAATTGTTATGATATGCTATGCTATGTGCAGTCAGTCCCGGACCTCGGTCCGATGCAGGGGACACGGTCCCAGTTAGTTCCGGACTTCGGTCCGATGCAGTCAGTTCCGGACTTCGATCCGATGCAGTTAGTTCCGGACTTCGGTCCGATGCAGGGGACAAGGTCCCAGTCAGTTCCGGACTTCGGTCCGATGCAGGGGACAAGGTCCCAGTCAGTTCCGGACTTCGGTCCGATGCAGTTTTCCGGGTCCCGACCCGATTCAGTGGGCAAGGCCCAATATGTGTTTATATGTTGTTGTATGGTATGTGGTAAGTTGGGGGAGCTCACTAAGCTTCATGCTTACAGTTTCAGTTTTGGTTTCAGGTACTTCCGCAAGCAAAGGGAAGAGCTCTGGATGACGGCATCGCACACACCACCGTTTCAGCTTTAATTGGATTTGATTTAGTTGTTGTTTTGGATATAGCATGTTACATTTTCCGCACAGTACTTATTATCCTTTGGGACATATCACGCATGGTTTATCTATATGATACTCTGATTATAGTTTTGATGGTATTAAAAACGAATTTTTTTGGGTTGTATTTTTGGGTCGTTTCAAGTTGGTATCAAAGCCCTGGTTTGAGGGATTCGGATACACTCTCGGGTGTATCTGAACTCAAACTAAAGGGAAATAAAAGATTTTTAATAAAATTTTTTTACAAAAGAATTTTGAAAATACTTAGAAGGAAAAGAATTGTTTTAAGAAAAAGGTGTGTGCATGCGGTCAACCGAGCTCAAGTAAGTACTCCCAAATTACCCATACAAGTTATTTGTTCAATTTCAGTTTAGTAGAACAGCATGCTAGAATAGGACTAAGGGTGTAGGAGAACGCCTTATGTGCCTGCTTATGTGTTACAGCTCTATGAATATTGCATGCTAGAATTGAGTAGACAGCAGTAGGATAGCCTGTTTAGGTTACGCCTGATCGTATGAGCTTAGCATCCTATGCTAGTGCAGTTTCTTGTTATAAGAATAGCTTGCGTGAGTCTGTTTCCCTTGTCCGAATGCTGCTTGCTTTGTGCTTAGTGGGATTCCGAGTAATGGGAGTTAGCCATTAGGTGGACACGTCACACCACATGTAATCAGGTTTGAATAATCTCAGAGTGCTGGAACTGGCCCTACTGCGCAGCTCTTGTTTGAGTCCAACCGTTGTAGGGACGGATCTTTTACTTGAAGGATTATCCGATCCTCATCACATGTGATGGTGTTCAGGTGATGGCTAACTGGCAGTGCAAGGAGACCTACAGCAGCTGAGGACCAGTCGTATTGAGCTCGAGTTTTCTCTAGGGCAAGCCTAGGGTGAGAGTAGCAGGGAATAGCAGCAGTAGAAGTGACTTGGGGAAGTCGAGGCAGTTCTTGAGGAAAGTATGGATAGATGTGGAAGGTAGTAGGGGCCCATACTACTGGAAGCAGAGGATCCGTATTCGAATCAAGGAAGGCCAAGATTAGACCAGGAAGCTAGTAGTCGTATCATGATCCCTTGAAATATTTCAATGTTCTGATGTTGTTATGATATGTTTTAGAATGGTAGTTTTGCGTCCGAGGCCAGCAGCCGGCAGTTCAGATGCCGGAGGAGGATCAGGATCGGGATCCGACCCGGAGGTCGGACAGATCGATGAGCAGACCAGAGAGTTCCTTTCTACTGAGATTACTCGCATCATACTTGAGCAGACTCCTGTGATCTTCGGTTCGATTAAGGAGGGCATTTTGGAGATGATGGATGAGAGACTGAGTACCTTCCGTATTGAGATGGCGGCCGTGATGGGGTCGCGCACACTCACTTTCAGGGAGTTCAGGGCATGCGGGGCTCCTGACTATCACGGGGCACGGGACCCCATAGCGAGTACCAGGTGGTTGGCGGATGTGGCCAACGCATTCCGCACTAGCAGATGTCCCGAGGGGGACAAGGTCAGATTGGCGTCCTGTCTCCTGAAGGACAGGGCACGTGACTGGTGGGAGGAGGTAGGACATACCATCGGGGATGATGCGGCATTGGATGCCATGACCTGGGCTGATTTCTCTACCAGGTTCAGAGCGGAGTTCGCACCGGTCATTGAGGTGCAACAGTTAGCCAGGGAGTTCCAGGATCTTACCCAGACTACCGAGACGGTGGCGGAGATCACCGCCAAGTTCAGGGAGCGGGCCCTTCTTGTTCCTCAGTATGCAGCAGACGAGGAGATGAAGAAGGCCCGTTATCACGAGATGTTGCGGAGCGACATTCGTATGTTTGTGAGCCGGTCCAGTTGCAAAACACTGGACGACATGATTGCTAGAGCCAGAGAGAGGGAGATTGATCTCGAGATGGAGAGGAAGAGGAAACCGGAGGCGGTTCCGGGTGCAGGCAGTGTGGGCAAAAAGCCCAAGGTTTCAGATCACAGGTCCAGGGGTCAGCAGAGCCACGGTCGATGTGGCAAGTGTGGGAGGTTGCACGAGGGGGCGTGCAAGGCAGGGAGTTCCGGCTGCTACAAGTGCGGTCGGACCGGGCATATGAGTAGGGATTGTACGGCCCCTGCCACTACGGTTACAACATCGGATCTGATTTGCTTTCAGTGCAATCAGAGGGGACACAAAAGGTCCCAGTGTCCCAGTTTAGCTGCAGCAGGGAAGGTGCATGCACCCGCCCCTGCTACCTTGAGGATCACAGATGGCCGTCAGGGCCGAGCTGATGCGCCGGTGGCGAAGAGCAGGGCATTTCAGATGACAGCAGAGGAGGCGCGAGCGACTCCTGATGTGGTGACGGGTATGTATATTTCTTTCATCTCTTAATTATTAATATATCGTTTGAATATTATTTGATGGTACGCTTTATTTAGGGTCGTTCTCGGTGAACGGCATCCCTGCTTTGGTATTGTTTGACTCGGGGGCCACCCGATCATTTGTATCGCTTGCGCTTAGCAAGAGATTTAGCAGAGCTCCGGGGGAACTGGATTGTCCATTAGAGGTTGAGATAGCAGATGATAGGACCGTGAGGGTCGACAAAGTATATAGAAGGTGTTCTCTTCAGATATTTGAGGGGCAGTTTTCAGTAGATTTGGTTCCGATTCCCCTGTGCGGGAATAAAGTTATTGTGGGAATGGATTGGCTAAGCCCCAATGGGGCGGTGATTGATTGTGAGCTTCAGCTAGTGAGGGTTCGCACTCCCAGTGGGGGAGAGATAGTGGTTCAGGGCGAGAGGCCCCAGCGAGGATCGACCTTCTGCTCTGCCGCTAGGGCGAGGCGCTACGTTCAGCAGGGTTCCGCCGGTTATGTAGCCTACGTCTTGGATGCCCGGGATAAGGGCAAGACGACAATCGATGATGTTCCTATTGTTCGAGATTACCCGGATGTGTTTCCCGAGGATTTGCCGGGGATACCTCCTGAGAGGCAGGTTGAGTTCAGGATCGATCTGGTTCCTGGTGCGGCTCCGATAGCCAAAGCACCATATCGACTTGCTCCCCCTGAGATGCAGGAGTTGTCTACACAGCTTCAGGAGCTGTTAGACAAGGGTTTCATTTGACCGAGCAGTTCGCCTTGGGGAGCGCCAATCTTATTTGTGAGGAAGAAAGACGGGTCGCCTCGGATGTGTATCGATTACCGGGAGTTGAACAAGGTAACGGTGAAGAACCGTTACCCACTTCCGAGGATAGATGACTTGTTTGATCAGCTCCAGGGAGCGTCTTGGTTCTCCAAGATCGACCTACGCTCCGGTTACCACCAGATGAGGGTCAGGGATGAGGATGTGCAGAAGACTGCTTTCAGGACCCGGTATGGTCACTATGAGTTTGTGGTGATGCCATTTGGGCTCACCAATGCCCTAGCCGCGTTCATGGATCTCATGAACCGCGTGTGTAGACCGATGCTGGATCGGTCAGTGATAGTGTTCATCGATGACATCTTGGTGTATTCCAAGACGCAGGGACAGCACGAGGAGCACCTGCGGGAGGTGTTGGAGACTTTGAGGAGGGAGAGACTGTTCGCTAAGTTCTCCAAGTGCGAGTTCTGGTTACGCGAGGTGCAGTTTCTTGGGCATCTCGTTAATCAGAAGGGTATTTTGGTTGACCCGGCCAAGATTGAGGCCGTGATGCAATGGGAGGTCCCGAGGTCTCCATCTGAGATTCGGAGCTTCCTAGGATTGGCAGGGTATTATCGGAGGTTTATTCAGGATTTCTCCAAGATAGCAGTGCCGCTCACCCGACTAACCAAGAAGTCGGTAGTTTTTCGTTGGGGGCCTGAGCAGCAGGCGGCGTTCGAGACTCTCAGGCAGAGATTGTGCGAGGCTCCGATCCTTACCTTGCCAGAGGGTGTTGAGGATTTCGTGGTCTATTGTGATGCTTCGATCACAGGTATGGGAGCAGTGTTGATGCAGCGAGGCCATGTGGTGGCTTATGCTTCGAGACAGTTGAAGCCTCACGAGGCTAATTATCCTACCCACGACTTGGAGCTGGGGGCAGTTGTATTTGCCCTCAAGATTTGGAGGCATTACCTGTATGGGGTCTGCTGTACTATCTACACGGACCACAAGAGTTTACGATACCTTATGGATCAGCCGAGTTTGAATATGAGACAAAGGAGATGGTTAGACGTGCTGAAGGACTATGACTGTGAGATCCTGTATCATCCAGGGAAGGCCAACGTGGTGGCCGATGCCCTGAGCCGCAAGGTGTCGACGACCCCTATCAGGGATTTGTGTATGAGGATGACGGTAATCACTCCTTTGTTGGAGCGGATCAAGGAGGCTCAGATGGAGGGTCTCAAGGAGGAGAGGCAGAAGTGCGAGAGGATAGTGGGTCGAGTAGCTTCGTTCGACTACGACAATCGGGGTTTGATGACGCTTCATGGTAGGGTGTGGGTACCGTACTGGGGCGGGGTACGGCAGGTATTGATGGACGAGGCTCATAAGTCTCGATTTTCTATCCATCCAGGGGCGACGAAGATGTATCGAGATCTTCGACCTGATTATTGGTGGCCCTGCATGAAGCGGGACGTCGCTTGGTACGTCGAGAGGTGCCTGACCTGCCGAAAGGTCAAGGCGGAGCACCAGAGACCTCACGGCAAGATGCAGCCGTTGGATATTCCCGTGTGGAAATGGGAGGACATCACCATGGATTTTATCACCAAACTTCCAAGGACCGCACGTGGAGTAGAGTCGATATGGGTAGTGGTGGATCGGTTGACGAAGAGTGCCCATTTTATCCCGATCCAGGAGAGTATATCGGCGGAAAGGTTAGCCGATATCTATGTGCGAGAGATTGTGGCACGTCATGGAGTGCCGGTATCGGTAGTGTCGGACCGAGATGTTCGCTTCACGTCCAGATTCTGGAAGCGGTTTCACGACGAGATGGGTACTCGTCTCCATTTCAGCACCGCTTTTCATCCTCAGACTGACGGGCAGAGCGAGAGGACGATTCAGACTCTCGAGGACATGCTTAGGGCATGCGTCCTGGATTTTGGGGGCTGTTGGGATACGTATCTTCCCTTAGCGGAATTCTCGTATAACAACAGCTATCATGCGAGCATTGATCGACCTCCTTTTGAGATGTTATATGGCAGGAAGTGCAGGACCCCGATTTGTTGGGGCGAGGTCGGTCAGCGGGTTATGGGGAGCACTGAAGTGGTGCTCAAGACGACGGAACTGATCCAGCAGGTCCGTAGTAGACTGCAGACTGCGCAGAGTCGGCAGAAGAGCTACGCCGACAGGAGGCGTTCAGACTTGGAGTTCCAGGTAGGAGACATGGTTCTTCTGAAAGTCTCACCTTGGAAAGGTGTCATCAGGTTCCGGAAGAGGGGCAAATTGGGCCCCAGATTTATTGGTCCTTTCAGGGTTTTGGCCCGGGTGGGTCGGGTTGCTTACCGGTTAGATCTTCCTGCGGAGCTTAGTTTGATACACAACACCTTCCACATGTCGCAGTTGAGGAAGTGTCTAGTGGACGAGACAGCGGTCGTTCCCTTGGAGGATATCCAGGTCGATAGCGGCTTGAATTATATCGAGAAGCCGATAGCAATTTTGGAACGGAAGACCAAGACCTTGAGGAACAAGGTAATTCAGCTGGTAAAGGTGCAGTGGCAGCATCGGAAGGAGTCTGAGTGGACATGGGAGGCTGAAGAAGAAATGAGAACACACTACCCGGAGTTATTCGCAGATCCAGCCGTAGCAGACTTCGAGGACGAAGTCTGAAACAAGTGGGGGAGAATTGTAACGACCCGTTTCCGGTATGTTAATTAATTTGATTTGGGCTAAGTTTTCAAGAGGGACTCGGCGAGTTCTAGCCTGACTCGCCGAGTCAGGACGCGCATCTTGTGCACGCGGGAGCCGGCGACTCGGCGAGTCCATATCCTGGACTCGGCGAGTCCGTCCGTCTGGGTGAAACCCTAACTCCCCGGGTTTGCTCACTATTTAAATCCCATTATAGCCTCCATCCCGTCACTTTCCCCCTGAGAGCACTGTGAAAAACCCTAAACCTCCCTCTTGTGAGCTTATAAGTGATCTTGTTCCATTTTGTGAAGGGGTGAAGAAGGAGAAGAAGAAGGAAGCAAGGAAACGAGTTCTAGTGCCAAGATCCAAGATCAAGTGTGAACTTATTGAGGTATTTTCGGAGTTCTCTTCTGGTTTCATGTTTAAACTTCCATTAGAGCTCTTTTAAGGGCTATTTGATGCTTGTTCCAAGCTTTATGCTTGCTTGATTGTGTTATTGAGCCGATATACCTTTGGATCTGAGTGTTGGGGTGTTGAAGAGTCCAGATCCACTGTCTTTTTGGAGTTACATTGCTTATTAGACATGGATCTACCCTTATTGTGCATATTTTAGTCTTATTTCCCTCACTCATGTGGTTGTGCACGTAAAGTTGGAAACTTTACGTGGTAAAACAGCTTAATGGACCTAGATCTATCATTTGCATGTGTTGGATTCAAGAGAAATCGAGTAAAAATATGTTGCATGGCGGCGACTCGGCGAGTCGGAGGAACGACTCGACGAGTCAGGTTGCGAGTCCCGAATTCTTCAGTTTCTTCAGTGTCGAGTGTACGAGGTGAGTTAGGGAGTGGACTCAGCGAGTTAAGAGTAGACTCAGTAATGGAGGGACTCGGCGAGTTTGTTCATACAACTCGGCGAGTCCAAGGCAATCTCCTTGAGGATTAAGAACAACTCGTCGAGTCTGTTCATCTGACTCGGCGAGTCGGATGAAGGTCATCTGAGTTTTTGGATCCAGAGGATACTCGTCGAGTCGATGCCACACTCGACGAGTGACAGCTGGTAAGAGTTGAACGAAGAGTCTAGGACTCGGCGAGTCGGGTATCCCGACTCGGCGAGTCAGCCCTGAGTACAGTGCTAGTGATTGATTGAGTGTGTTTATGGATTTGTAGCCGAGGAGATTCAGGAGCAGCAGCCGTTAGCTTTCCGAGCCGCACTTTCATCCGCTAGCTTACGAGGTGAGTTTCCTTCCCGTAGGGGCGGGTCTAAGGCCACAATGCCGGCCCGTCCAGTTAATAGTAGTTTCCGGACTTCGGTCCGATGTAGTAGTTAGTATGTTTGATGCCTTCGTGGTTCAGACATGTTTTATGTGCTATGTGTATGTGTTATGTTCCGGGCCACGGCCCGATGCAGTATGCAGTATAAATTGTTATGATATGCTATGCTATGTGCAGTCAGTCCCGGACCTCGGTCCGATGCAGGGGACACGGTCCCAGTTAGTTCCGGACTTCGGTCCGATGCAGTCAGTTCCGGACTTCGATCCGATGCAGTTAGTTCCGGACTTCGGTCCGATGCAGGGGACAAGGTCCCAGTCAGTTCCGGACTTCGGTCCGATGCAGTTTTCCGGGTCCCGACCCGATGCAGTGGGCAAGGCCCAATATGTGTTTATATTTTGTTGTATGGTATGTGGTAAGTTGGGGGAGCTCACTAAGCTTCATGCTTACAGTTTCAGTTTTGGTTTCAGGTACTTCCGCAAGCAAAGGGAAGAGCTCTGGATGACGGCATCGCACACACCACCGTTTCAGCTTTAATTGGATTTGATTTAGTTGTTGTTTTGGATATAGCATGTTACATTTTCCGCACAGTACTTATTATCCTTTGGGACATATCACGCATGGTTTATCTATATGATACTCTGATTATAGTTTTGATGGTATTAAAAACGAATTTTTTTGGGTTGTATTTTTGGGTCGTTTCATAGAAAGAGGTGTACTTATGCAACTTTAGTAGGAAAAGATGAATTTGCCCATTTTACTATAATTGTCAAAAATAACCTATTTTTACTACAATTGTCAAAAATAACCCATTTTACCACAGTTGTCATAAATGACCCATATTTACCAAAATTGCATAAATGACCCATTTTTACCAAAATTGTCCGAAATGACCCATTTTTACCAAAATTGTCACAAATGACCCATTTTATCATATTTGTCATAAATGACCCCCCTTTTTACCAAAATTGTCATAAACGACCCATTTTTGCCAAAATTATCACAAATAACCATTTTTACAAATGTTGTGGTAAAAATTTATATATTAAAAAATTTACCATTTAAGTGCCAATTTCCATATTTTTTTTCATTTTTCAAGCTTTCATGACTAACAAATTTGTTGTAACATTCTCCTTGACATCATAGTGATATTATCACACATTAAGGAAAAATATTTTTAACATAACAACAAAACATGTGAGCTACACAAGATAACTTAGTTTCCAACAACTTGAGACTTGTATAAATCTCAAGTTCATGGAATCACTACATTTCACACACACAAACATATAAAACATTTACATGCAAGCAAATATACAAACATCCTACACAAGACTAGACTTGTATCCTCCCCCAAAAGAAGAAAAACTCGAATATAAGGGGTATGAAGCTCACATTGGGGGCTTTTTTGAGTTGTAGAGGAAGATGGAGAAGGTTTTTGATTCTAGCTTGCTTTCTTGAGGGAACTTTCAAAGTCAAGGTGGTTCTAGGTAGCATAGACATGAAAATGGAGTTGTTTGAGGAATAATCTTAGTACAATTTGTAAATAAAACATCTTAAGTTTGATAGGAACTTACCAAGTGTATAGTACTTGAAGAAAAACTTCTTGAAGCACACTACACACTCACGATTTTTTGGAGAAAAGAATGAGAGAACACTTAAAGGTTAGAGAGGAAAAGGAATGGAAAATAGTTGGAAATAAGGGTGAAAGGGGGCTTCGACCGATTAAAGAGAAAGAGAGAGAAGAGATGAGGCATGAAACTATGTTGGATAATATTGCTTTACCTTAATGCATAGTGGTCAATTGGATGGGAATATGGTGGTCAATGTTGTGGTGGCAACCCTTTTATACACCACATTTCTCTTGTATTTTTTTTAGATGGGCCAACCGACCCAAGAGAGTTCCTCGGCTCAAGGGTGGCCCAAGAAGAGTAGCCTGGTTTTTGGATTGGCCTAATAAGGGTTCTCGGCCCATTAAAGCTTAATATATGGTCGTTGGTTCAAAGGGCCCAAAAATATTAGTTTTTGGCCCAACTAAGGCCCATGTGTGTGTCTTCGGTCCAAAAAGGCCCATTAGAGGAGTTTTCGGCCCAAAATATTGTTTAGTAAAATTTTTTGGCCTATTAGGGCTGAAAGAGGGGTTTTCGACCCAAATAGAAGGCCCAATAACGAATTGCGGTCCATTGATGCTAAAAATAAGGTTTTAAGCCCAATAGGGCCCAAAGGATGTCTTTCGGCCCAAAATGGGGTCTAATTGAGGTTTTCGGTCCATTAGAGCCCACAAGTGAGTTTTCGGCCCAAAAGACCAATTGGAAAGGCTATCGGCCCATTAGGGCCCAATAAGAGAGTCTTGGCCCAAGTAGGGGTTTTGGGCTGAGAAAACTTGGACTAAGGCCCAAAGTTCAGTAGTCTTAGTTTATCGGATTTGGTTTTGGGCTTATCTAGGGGGTTTCGACTTGAATCAAAATTTTTGGATGTATAACTTAAATAGTTTTGAGGTTTGATTTATACTAAACATAGTGTTACAAGGTTACACAAAGAGATTATCTTGTACAAGGATAGAAATCTTCACCATAATTTTGCTGGTTGCGACATCATCCTCCCGTTAGAGGGAATTTCGTCCCGAAATTCATTCGAAATAAATCCTTAAGAACTAGAGAAGAGATGGGGGTATTTTTGCATCATTTGATCCTTGCGTTCCCACGGGAATTTAGGTCCGCGTTTGGCACTCCATCGAACCTTCACAATCGGAAGGCGGCTTTGTTTCGTACGTTTTACTTCTCTATCCATTATTTCAACCAATTCCTCAACGAATAAGGGATTTTCATTTACCTCAATCTCGTCAAGTGGAACAATGCGGGTTTCGTCCGATAGGCATTTCTTTAGGTTTGACACGTGGAAGACAGGATGTATGTTGATAAGTACCGGTGGTAGTTGCAGCTTGTAAGCCACTGGACCGATCCTGGAAAAGATCTCAAATGGTTTGGTGTATCGTGGATTTAACTCTCCTTGCCTTCCGAATCGTCTCATCCCTTTCTAGGGAGAGACTTTTAGCAGCACGCGATCTCCTACATGGAATTCCAGAGGCTTTCGCCTTTGGTCTGCGTAGCTCTTATGTCGGTCTCGAGATAGCTGGATCCGTGCTCTAATCTGAATGATTTTCTCAGTTGTTTCCCAGATGATCTCGGGTCCTATGAAAGTGATGTTTGGTACCTGTCCCTTTTTCCAGTTGGGTGTCTCCTACCTCAGCCCACAGAGAGGTGATCTGCATTTCCGACCATATAAGGCCTCGAAGGGAGCGACCTTAATGGTTGTGTGGTAGTTGTTGTTGTGCAAGAATTTGATTAGTGGAAAGTGGGTATACCATGCCTTGCTGAAATCTATCATACAGGCTCAGAGCATATCTTCTAGTGTTTGAATGGTTCGCTCAGTTTGGCCGCCATTCTGGGGGTGGTAGGCAGTTCTCATATCCAGCTGAGTTCCTTTCTGGAGCGACTACCAAAATCATGAGGTGAACCTACTATCTTGGTCATAGATAATAGATATCGGTACTCCATGTAATCTCACCACCTCCTTTATGTAGATCCGTGTTAGTTTCTCCATTTTATACGTTTCTTTTATTGGTAGGAAATGGGTGGATTTAGTCAACTGATTGACAATCACCCAAATGGCATCCAATCCGTATGCCAACTTAGGCAATTTGGTTATGAAATCCATTGTTATTCGTTCCCATTTCCACTCGGGTATTATTGGCTGTTGTAATTGATGCGTTTTGAGCATTCTAACACTTCCTAAGTGTACATGCAACCCTAATAACCTTGAATCTATGTTTTCTCTATATACATGCAAATTCCTTTTCAAGGTTATTTCCTAATTAGCATGGCATGGAGAATATATAAAACATAAAACCAGTAGAAATACATACCTTGTTGTTGCTTGGAATCCTTCAAGACTTTGTGAGCCTAGCACCCTAAATGTTGTGCCTCAAATGCTTCACACAACACTACAACCTTGGAATAACTGGAGAAAATACTTCTACACTTCAAAATCGGCTATGCCCTCACAAGAATACTCTAGTGTCCGATTTCCTAGCCATGGGGTCCCTTTTATAGTGGTGTCACAATTAGGGTTTCATCATGAAGACTCATAATCGTCATGACTCTTCCATTCTCATGACCCATGAGTTTGTAACTCCCATGGACTATGCATGGAGCTCCAAATGGTTATATCCATAACCCATAAACCATGGATCATTTAATCCACTATAAAAGTTTAGATGATTGTCATAATCCACCCCATATATTTAATTAGTTTCAACTTGATCACCAAATTAATACTTAAATTAATATTTGATCAAGCCTAATTAAACAATACTATTATTAATATATTAGAACTTATAATATATTAATAATCATAAGTGCCTTATTCTCTCATTTTGACTATCCAAGTATTGCAATTCCATGCAACCCAAATGGACCATGCCGGCTCGGGTCAAGTACATACCAAATAAAGTTATGGACTTAGACACTATATCCAACAGTCTCCCACATGGATAAGTCTTATAACTATATTTGCAAATATGACTTCAAAATTCGTCTAGCAATCGTAGCTCTTTCAAAGTCTCTTGGAACTGAGATGATGATGATACGCCATTTAAGATAAGTGATCATATAATCCTCTGCTCTCATGATATCAGCCGGACAAACACATGGAACACGGTCTTACTTTTTGTCCAGCATTTGTTTCTCGATCTCCGATTTGTTTCGACATAGAACTAAATTGAACACATCAATTAGGTTCTGACTGGGCCCGATACATAGGTCAAAACCAAATCATCGAGGGGCCCAGATATCGCTTCTATTTCTAGAAGGAGCAGATAAACTTCGACTGATATGCTTGTACTAACTACTTGATGAATTATTCACAAAGGCACGTTTTATAACATCGAGTTACCAATGCGTTTTCGTACAATCAATGAATAACCAAATCATAGTCAACAACTCATATCTCTAGGTTTGAAGATTTATATGAGATTACCGTCTCACGATCACTTGAGATAAATTCCATGAAGTGATGCAAGTGAGCGTGGGTTGAATCCAATACTCAGCCCTTATGAGTACTCATGAATGTTGTAGCAACCATTGCATTGTCTAAAGCACTTTTGACAAATCATACAAGCCAAATTCATGACAGTCTTGATTCATATCTACTTCCAACATATGACTGACTGTGGATGGTATGAATAACTTTGTCATTCAGAAAGAACGACCTAGTTATTCTGGAAGTCAAAACATGCAAAGTGAAACACAAGAATAATACTAATCTTATATGACCCCAACACTTTGAATGTAAATAAAAACACCTTTTATTTAAGCACCATATTGATTACTCATTATTTATGTTTCGATTTATCAACTTAATACTTGAATTAAAACAATAGTCATGCCATGCTCCAAGCATGCACACTATGTTTTTCCAAACAACAATTATGCTATACTCCAAGTATGCATACTATGTTTACATATGGTCCTCTCTTTGTGAAATAGATCAATTGACAATATTCCAATGATACTCGTTTCACAATTCCAATCCTTGTTGTAAATGCAAGAATACCAAACTCTTACCATTTACTGTAATCTGTTAGATTCTAGAATTATATGCAATGATCCCTTGTAATGACTATGCACAGAAGTCACAAAGACTTGGCAATAGACATTACAAAGTATTGCAATGGAAAACAATTCCATTGAAATGAGGTCTCAAATTCAAAGTACATTCCTTTGAACATCCTTCTTAGCATTAAGTTCTTTAATCTTACATAGATTCAAAGAATAACTTCCACCTATGGAGGCAATTCCATATTACCATTTTGACCATCACTTCTGAACAAGAGTTGCCTCTTTTCAAAATATGTCAATATGGTCCTTACTTTATACTTCTAATTGTCCATGAGCAACCAATCTTTGGTAAACCTCAGATTGTACTCGACAATTTTGCTTAATCATTTTAGTCATTTCCAGTTCTATTCCTTTTTCCATCTGAATGCCCTAGGCATTTGGAAAATTTAGAATGGATGAATATTATAGCACATGTAATCACACCTATACCCAAAGCATATGGGACATGATTTATGCTATAAAATTTTTTATTTGCATTGTTTTCATAATTCGAACTATGAAGAGGGATGCCGTAATCATAATCGAATTATAAGAATGCAACATATATAGAAATTCCTTATGTTGAACAATTCCAACATAACATTCATATATATCCTTGACTAAAGTTGATAAAACTCAATCTAAGCTAACATATATAGAATTTCCTTATGTTGAACCATTCTAGCATAACATTGATATATATTCTTGACCAAAGTAGATTAAAATATCAATCTAAGCTTGTAGAATTGGAGTGAAGTATAAAATCCAAGCTAACATATATAGAATTTCCTTATGTTGAACCATTCCAGCATAACATTCATATATATTCTTGACTAAAGTAGATTAAAATATCAATCTAAGCTTGTAGAATTGGAGTGAAGTATAAAATCCTCTCCCTTAATTATAGCAAAACAACTTTTTCAAGGCAAATTCAAACTTTTGTTTTCTATCATTAACATTGCTAACTTGCAACACTTAACATAATCACCATGCTCCCACTAGCATAATGATTACCAGCATAACACTTTATGCTCCCACTAGCTTTGGCATGTACTCAGAAATCAACTGGACTTCTAGAAATCAATACTTTATTGACTTTCTTACCAAAGTTCATATTTCTGATACTAGATTGCTTTGATAAGACTTTATCAAAAAACATACACCTTTCCTTAGATAGCTCACTTGTCTGTCTAGACCTTTTGCAATTCTCACTAGTTAGTGTGCTGGTTAACCACACACGCTCCATTAACTATATGAGAATGAAAATGTCACAACCGCTATCTACTTAAAATCTTATTAGTGGAAGTGTTTCCTCACCATCATTTTCATGAATCGAAGAGAAACCTTATGACACTTAGATTTTATGGTGTATGTGTTCTTTTCCATGTGAATTTTGTCATAACCATAATCATAAGACTAGGTTAGTGACACTTCCAAATTCATATGGACTGAACTTGTGTAATCTTAATTTCTTGCCACCCGGTAGCACAAGGGCCTACCATTGCTTCCAGGTTGTTATGCAAACAGTCGAGAACTCTCAGAACTCCAATGCAAAGCCAACCTTAACTGGGATGAGCACAGAATATGTCAACACGATAGGTTACAAACCTCAAGTCATGGGCTAGTGATTAACAAATCTCATGATTAGTTCTTGAACCTATCTTAAGATCTTTTTACGACTCCCACTGACCTCTTGACATCTATGATTCTCTTTGTCAAGAACCATTCCTTGACAAAACAAATATTCAATAGTTAGTGCAGATTCTTATCAAGTTAAACACTTCCCATAATTGGACTTAGTTGGTCTTTGTTTTATCCAAAACATCACAACTAACCAATCTCAAATGTACAAGAGTAGGACACATCTTACTCTACATTTGATAAGTGTTATAAACTTTCTAAAGATTATGTCACTCAATGGCTCAATCTTGGAGTATGACTCTAAGATTTGATTTTGATGTATGATTTATCTTTTGATTTAACCATTTCAACAACTCATGATTCCTCTCCTTAGCCAAACAAATGAACTAAGGTGTCCTTAGAGGATCAATTGTGATATGGTTTCATAATCACAAAGATAATCATAAAATAAAATACTCAAGTACTCTCCCATCTCTTCAGATTGGAGAAACTTTTATCTTTCTGCCTTATTTGATTCTTCTTACTCATTATGTCTATCATTGAAACTCTTCAATGATCCAAAATTATACTTAAACTTGTAAGTATAACCATATTTACTAAAATTTAGTAAATCATAATGAATAATCTCATCAACCTTTGTGGTGGACCTGACTAGTACATAACCTAATGTACCCGATCCTTTTAGTCCTTCGCTTGACTCACATGCGAATGTGAACAAGGAATTAGTCTTAATTTACCAAAGATAAAAATCTCATTCATCACACAATACAACTTGCATGATTCCAAGTTTCTATCCAACTGAAACTTGGTTGATGAGAATCTTTCCTTATTTGGTAAATTATGACACTACCACTAATGAAAGAATCAAATCCATTTACCCAACTTGCTTATCAATGGAAACATATAAGAAACCACCTTTTTTTCACAAATGCCATTGTAAGGATACTTAAAATAAATAAAATCAAAACCATTTTTCTTTTATTTTAAAACTTTGCGGAAAACTTATCCTTACAACCCATATGGAAAACTTGTTGCTATCTATTCCTAAGCAATATATCATAACTCTTAAGTAACAGCTTAAAATTTTGATCACGGAACCATGCGATCGAAATCCATCTTCGCGATCAGAATCAGCATATACTTCCTTTAAGTTTCTTTACTCTTCTTTGATTCTTGAAACATCAATATGTGACTTAGTCACATCATGCAATAAGAATCTCAGAATAGAAACTTACTAAAGTTAGATAATGGACTTTACCTAAAGCAGAGTCAAACATTTGGATTTACTATCCTTATGGACTTTTAGGTAAATTTGGCAGTTTTACAACCAATGCCCTTCCTTTGGCAACAGAAACATATGGACTCTTTGGAAACGGTACACGGGACTATCACAGACTTAGCCTTTCTCTTTACCATTTTGTCAACCGAGTTGACTATGGCCAATCCCTTTCAATTGGAAAGAGAAAGTTTTTCTGGACTTCCAATGTTACCATTATCAATGTCCAAAGTGGTTTGGGAAGTAGATCTTCCAGTCTAATTTGCTTTACCAATGCTCCAAATCATTGCCGATTCAGCTTCATCAAGCAAATAGTTAAGATCATTAAGGGTCAAGTCGTGATCTGTCATCAGGGAGTGACCAAGCCAACAACCAGCTACCTTGAGACTTCGACACCCGACTCTCCCGTCTTGTCAATATGTGACTTAATCTCCAATACCTAAGCACATATAGACTTTGTTTACCAATAAGGATTGAGTGACTTAGAACTTATCAGGTCTTGAAACTTGTGGGATATGGAGATTTATTGGAGGAGGTGAAGGAAGTGAAATATGATTTCCAGTCCCACTAATGCACAAAAAAGGGATTGATCTTTCACCTTGGTTGCCATTTGGGATATCATCTTCATTAGGAAGCTTGTTCCTAAAGATTTGGGAAGACCATAGCTATCTAAACTAGACATCTATAATGGGAGAAGTTCAAGTTAGTTGATTTAAAGTCCTTAATATAACTCCCAATATGAAATATTAAGGCTAGGACCCAATAACCTATTTATAACTGGAAGAGGGATGTAATAATCCAAATTATAAAATAGTTAAAGGTAGGTAAATGACGATTTACCAATTTCCACCATGAAAAACGAAATATTTTATTATTAAGTTTTATTGGCTTTGAAATTCCTAGATCTTTTGAGATACATTGAACTTTTCAATAGCGTGTTTGAATCTCGATTGTGCCCTCTCAAGTTTGTGACTGGGATGCCGAGGATCACAAACAAGGTGTGAATAACCATACAAATTGACTTGGTACCCTCAACAATATTACCTAATCGATGTGCTGGTTAACCACATACGCTCCACCGATCTATAATAAAGTCAAGTTACCCTTTGCCACTCTTACCAGTCCATGTTAGTGTGCCTGTTAACCACACACGCTCCACTAACGACTTGGTAAGGTACAAAGTGTAATTTTATGGGCTAGCACCAATTTCACATTTTCCTAAAGTAACTAAGATTGGGAATTTATAATGTATAGTTACTTTATAATTCATTATACTTTTAATGAGAATTTAAAGTCGTATCCTACCCGTTCGGATAACGACCCTCCACCGATCAAGGAAGCGGTGGGTGAGAGTGGACACCCATTAAGTCACCATTTTATAGGCAACAACCTTATACCCCCCTTATAGACCGGCTTCGTGAATGAGGCCTACTAACGGTAAGAATGACTTATTCTTCTACATATCTATATAATAAAATTATAATAATAGTATAAGTGTTGATTTTTAAACTTTTTAAAAATTTAAGGTTTAATTTGGAATTAAAGTACTAAAGTGTAAGACTTTTCAAATTCAAAAACTTGAGGGCAAGAATTGAAACTATTCCAAGTCTCTTCAATTTGTAACTTATGAGTTTTAATGGTTCATAAAAAAATGAAGACTCTTCATTTTATGAAACCTCTTTAGTTCTTTAATTATAATTTAAAGAAGTGACTTTTGGTTATCCATAACTTGAGGACAAGTTATGGACACCATCATTGCCATTAAGATCATGAATTAAACACACATGGAGGTTACACATAAATCCTATGATCTTCTAAAAACTCATAAGAACACAAATTCATGTCAATCAATTTCAAGAAATCATATAAACATATACAATACTTGAAAATTGATAAAAGTCATGTAAAATGGGTTAACATAATCATTATCACTTTGAAAAACAAATTTTACAAGTCCAAAACAGATTGGGATAATGATTTTAATCCATTTCCAACAACAAAACTCGAAAAACTGCCCAACACGCTCCTACTCGTCGAGTGCATGATCCTACTCGACGAGTAGGATGAATTTGTTCATGGACTCGGCGAGTCCTCCCCATGAACTCGGCCAGTCCAGTCGTCAGTGAGCATATTTTTCGATTTTCAAGCAGTTTTGCATCAAGTATACATAAAACAATCCTAGGCTCTGATACCACTGATGGGTTTTGAGCATTCTAACACTTCCTAAGTTTACATGCAACCCTAATAACCTTGAATCTATGTTTTCTCTATATACATGCAAATTCCTTTTCAAGGTTATTTCCTAACTAGCATGGCATGGGGAATATATAAAACATAAAACTAATAGAAATACATACCTTGTTGTTTCTTGGATTCCTTCAAGACTTTGTGAGCCTAGCACCCCAAATGGTGTGCCTCAAATGCTTCACACAACACTACAACCTTGGAATAACTAGAGAAAATACTTCTATACTTCAAAATAGGCTATGCCCTCACAAGAATACTCTAGTGTCTGATTTCCTAGCCATGGGATCCCTTTTAGAGTGGTGTCACAATTAGGGTTTCATCATGAAGACTCATAATTGTCATGTCTCTTCCATTCTCATGACCCATGGGTTTGTAACTCCCATTGACTATCCATGGAGCTCCAAATGGTTATATCCATAACCCATAAACCATGGATCATTTAATCCACTATAAAAGTTTAGATGATTGTCATAATCCACCCCATATATTTAATTAGTTTCAACTTGATCACCAAATTAATACTTAAATTAGTATTTGATCAAGACTAATTAAACAATACTATTATTAATATATTAGAACTTATAATATATTAATAATCATGAGTGCCTTTTTCTCTCATTTTTTCTATCCAAGTATTGCAATGTCATGCAACCCAAATGGACCATGTCGGGTCGGGTCAAGTACATACCAAATAAAGTTATGGACTTAGACACTATATCCAACAGTAATAATCCCTAGGGCTTCTGATATTTTACCTTAACCTTTGCGCACGTCAGGAACTTGCTCACGTAAGTAGCAATCTCAACTTTCATATTCGGCCATCAATAATGTTGTTTGAAATCCAGGTACATTTTTTCGGAACCCGGATGGACGGAGTATCGTTTCTTGTGTGCTTCATTCATGACTATGTCTCTGAACCCTCCCAATTTTGGGGTCCAGATCCGGTCCATGAGATAGTATGCTTCGTCCTCTTTGATTGTGAGATTCTTGTCGATTCCCCGCAAGGCTTCGTTTGCGACGTTCTCTAGCTTCAAGGCTTCCAATTGGGCCTCCTTGATTTGTGACGACAAACGGGAGTGGATGGTCATCGTTAGTGTTCTTACCTGGCGGCCCGACTATTCCTTTCAGCTTGGGGCATCGGCCACCACGTTAGCCTTGCCCGGATGGTACCAGATCTCGCATTCATAGTCGTTCAGCAGCTCGACCCATTACCGCTACCTCATGTTTAGTTCTTTCTGGTTCAGGATATGCTGGAGGCTCTTGTGGTCTGTGAAAATGGTGCACTTTGTCCCATAAAGGTAGTGCCTCCAAAATTTTTAAGCGAATACCACAGCTCCTAGCTTGAGATCATGAGTGGTGTAGTTTACTTCATGGGTATTCAGTTGTCTGGATGTGTAATCTATCACTTTCTCGCGTTGCATAAGTACACAGCCTAAGTCTTCATTCAAAGAATCACAATACACCACAAAGTCTTCCGTTCCCTCTGGCAGAGACAACACCAGGGCAATGAAGAGGGCTTGTTTCAAGGTCAGAAAAGCAGCTTATTGTTTCGCACTCAAGGTGAAAGGTTCACCTTTCTGGGTTAGAGCAGTGAGTGGCTTGGTGATCTTTTAGAAATTTTGAATTAACATCCTGTAATACCCAGCAAGGCCCAAGAAATTCTTGATCTCCGTTGGTGTTCTCGGGGTTTCCCAGCCCTCAATATCTTTGATCTTGGAAGGGTCTACATGTATCCTTTCTTCACTCACTACATGTCCCAAGAAATCCACCTTGCGAATCCAGAACTCGCATTTGGAAAATTTTGTGTATAGCTTCTCTGCCCTTAGAGTTTCCAAGAACTTTCGTAGATAATGGTCATGCTCTTCCTTACTCCAAGAATAATCGAGTATATCTATGATGAAGAGAATTACAAAGTTGTCGAGGAATGGTCAGCAGACTCGGTTCATTACGTCCATAAATGTTGCGTGTGCATTCGTTAAGTCGAAGGGCATAACCACGAATTCATAGTGCCCGTAACGAGTTTGGAAGGCAGTTTTGGGGATATCTTCTTCTCGGACTCGTAGTTGATGGTATCTGGATCTCAGATCTATTTTCGAGAAGTAGCTAGCTCCTTGTAACTGATCAAATAGATCGCCGATCCTAGGAAGGGGGTATCGATTTTTGACGGTGAGCTTGTTGAGTTCACGATAATATATACACATGCGGAAGGAACCATCTTTCTTCTTGACAAACAAAAACGGAGCTCCCCAGGGTGAGAAGCTCGGTCTTATGAATTCCTTGGCTAGAAGTTCGCTCAATTAGCTAGATAGTTGTTGCATTTCTGTTGGGGCTAGTCTATATGGCGACTTTGCAATTGGCGTGGCTCCGGGTACTAGGTCAATTCGAAATTCGACCTGTTGTTCAAGGGGTATTCTGGGAGGTCTTCTGGAAATACGTCTGGAAAGTCGCACACCTTCTGAATGTCCTTGATGTTCTTTTACTCCTTCTGTTTGTCCACTACGTAGGCTAGAAAGGCATGATTCTTTTTATGCAGGCACTTTGATGCCTTGATGCACGAGATAAGAAAAATGTTTGCACCGGGTTTATCACAGTAGATAATTAGTGTTTCATTGGTGGGTAGGTGAAGGCGAACGACCTTCTATGGCACATAATATCGGCATGGTGGGGGCTTAACCAATCCATGTTGATGATTACATCAAAGCTTCTAATATTATCCGACATAAAGTTGATTTGAAACGAGTGATTATTTAACGTTAACGTGCACCCTATGAAAATGTTGTTTCTTGTTTCAATTTTCCCATTAGCCATTTCCACCATGAAGGTTTCGCTTAACTTTTGGGGGTTTTGATTTAGTAAGTGTTTGAATTTATGACTCAGAAAACTCCACTATGCCCCACTATCAAATAAAATGCATGCATAAATGTTGCTGAGGGGAAACATATCAGTGACTACGGTCGGATCCTGTACTGCCTCTCCTTATCCCATAGCTACGACACTATTTGATCCTCCTGCACTTCGGTTGTTTGCCTTGGGACAGTTCCTTTTATAATTACTGGTCTCTCCATACCCGTAGCATGCTTGACTTCCCTTGGCATTGTTGGGTTGGGGGTTATTTTGTTGTGGCTGAGATCTGCAATATTAGGCGTTGTGCCCTTTACGATTACAATTGGTGCACAGTAAGTCTCAGCATGTGCCACTGTGGTGGAAATTGCATTTATCACACTTGGGTAGAGGGCCTGCGTAAGGCCTTGTAGGTGCTGGTGTGGTTGATGTTGGTGCAGCTGGAGTTGGTGTGGTCTGAGTGGTAGTAGCGTGAACTGCTATAATTTGTTGTTTCTTGGATGATTCCCGAGTTTGTTATCCTTTTCTTTTGTTTCCCCAGTTTTCTTGTTGTTATCCTCCATCTTGGTTTCAGTGCCAGAAGTCTTCGTGCCCTTGTTATCCCCATGGTAATACAACTTCTGTGCTAGGTGCTTAGCACTATCGAACGTTGAAGGGTTCGCAGCAATCACATTCCCCTTGATTAGAGGAGTTAACCCCCAAATGAAGTGTTCAACCTTTTTTCATACAAAAGTTATCATTCATGGGCATAAGAGTGCCAGCTCACTAAACCTAGTAATGTATGCTTCGATGTCAGAGTTATGTACAGTATGATTCCACAGTTTCTGCTTAAGATTTTGTACTTCGCCTCAGGGACAGTACTCATCCAACATCATAGTTTTGAGTTCTTCCCATGACATGGCATTTGCGACTGAGAGAGTTAGGGCCTTGATGTGGCCGTTCAACCATGAAAGAGCAATGTCAGTAAAGGTACAAGCTGCAAATCCGACTTTTCTCTCCTCTGGACACCCGCAAATCTCGAAAATAGACTCGGTCTTTTCGATCCACCGAGTGAGAGCTATTAAGCGTCCACTTCCGTTGAATGACCTCGGTTTTGCATTGGTGAAGTCTTTGTAGGTGCAGGTTCTTTGGGGCCCTTGGTTACATCCATGGTTGGAAATTCCTATCCCATTGCTATTACCACCTCTGTTAGTTCCCTGGTTGATGTGTGCAAAAGTTTTCGTAACCGCAGCCGAGACCACCGCTTGGAAAGCAGTAAAGTTCATCTTCCATGGTGGCGGTGGGGGTGGTGGCTGCTGTAGTGTTTTTGCGAATATATCTTCTTGGCATTTACTACTATGAGACAGGAATGACGATAAGTTTATGAATCCCTTTTGTTTCTAATCGATTATGATGGTTCGATTGTACTTATAATTGAACTATATTATATCAAATATAAATGAAAAGAGAGAACATAGCAGATAACAAGATAACAAATAAAACACAGAACCATTTCATTAATGACAAATTCATAGTACAATGGCATGAAAATTGACTTTTGAAAGGTCTACAGTACATAGAGAATAAAAATCTGGCAGCATAACGACCCCGCGAGTAGTGTAATCACTTAATCGTAGGGTCAATCCTACATAAATAAAGTAAAAGAAAAAAAGTCCCATCAATAGCAGTGGTGAGTAGGATGGATCCTACTCACGACGGGAAGTATCTGGTGGTGTTGACGATGAAGTAGAAGAGCTCTAGAGTCTGGCTAGCTTGTGCTTGGTGGCCCGCATCCTCGCCTCTAGTGCGGCATGTCGCTCCTGATACTCCCGCACTATGTACAGGGTCTGCCTCTCCACGCGTTCCACCGTGGCCCTCATCGTGTTCATCTGATTGGCGGTCGCCTAGGCCTGATCACCAATATCCATGGTCCATCTGAACATCACTGGAATGGCTCGGTCCGCTGGCCCTCCATGGCTGAGGTCATAAAGTCTCTGCTCCAACCCAAACGGGGGACGCATCGCATGGTGCCTACTCCACCTCCATATATCGTGTGCCCACGGGGGCATAGGGCCATTAGGGCCCATCTAATGTTCGGGTACCCTAGCCATGTAGGGTGGGTCGATGACTTCGCACTCTGCGTCCGAGTCATCCTCTTCCTGATCATCCTCATTGACTTCTGTGTGGACTTCTTCCTCTTCCAGGTCTTCCATGGGCTCTTCTTCCAGGTCCTCCTTTATCCATCCGCCATTTCCCTGATTGGGAAAATAAGGGTCCCCTAGCAAATGAAATCCTGCCATGTCGTCTGTACGAGAATATAAGTACAAAAGAAGATATAAGAAGATACATGAAGACTCCACACAATGCCAAAATACTCCTACAGTATTTTAAATTCTTATATTTGGTTCCTTAAAACTTTTGGGTATTAGGTTGGTAAGTTTTAGATTCATTGTCCACCCTGATCACTCGCAAACACATGTTGGTCGTATTTTGAATAAATATAGTTGATCAGGCTATATTTATCCCCAATATGATTACATAACTGCCTAGGTTTAACCGTGATGTCTAACCCTTCTAAAGACTTTTAATGGTTAGATATGCTAGTTCACTATAAACAATGCTTTGATACCAATCTGTCACACCCCCGAACCGGGACGGCAGAAACGTCCGGGGGTGGGTGACTTCATCTTGTAATATCATAACAATTGATTATAAATGAGACATAGCAACAAAACATCATACGTTCATATACCAATATGCATTGTTTAAAACTTCGAGTTTATTCATGAAATTACATCCAAAATAACACAATGTATGATATTTCAAAAATAAAACAATTATCCAAGATCCATAGCTGCAAAACCTGCTTACCGATTCCATGAGAATACAAGTAGTTTTGAAAAGCATCAACATAGAATGTTGGTGAGTTCATAAGTATATTTATAAGAAAACTTTGTAATAGTTTGTAAACATCCTGAAAATCCAATATTTTCTGTATATAAAAGAGTTGTGAGTCTCGTTTCAAATCATGTATAATTGTTCACATGTTCTTTTGTTTCCTTGTTTGAAATTGTATAGAGAGTGTTCTCAGAAAATCCTATATTTTCTATTAAAGGAAAGGTGGTGGTCTTCAAACCCTAAGACCAAAGTGGTGAAAGTAGTTTACCAAAATAGACAAAGCAGAGTAGGTGTATTTTATAAAATTAGTAGAGTGCGTATACTTCGTAAATTAAATAAATATTGTTATTCTCTATGTAAGTCGTTATTACTGTGACATCCCCATTTTCACGACCATAAAAGACAGATTTTGTTTATACCTGTTTGAAAATCAGAGTAACATTTTTACATAAAAGTGTTGCGGAATTTGTTCCTAGTAAAACATGATAAATATGTTATCAAAGCATTTTCGAAGAAAAGTATTTTTATTCATTTTAATACATCTGGGATGTCATTGTCAATACAGAAACATAAGCATAAACAGAACTTACATTCATTATCACTAGTGATTTACATCTCCTTAATCTCTCAATGTAATGTAACTTCATGTCGACACCTATGATATAAATAAACTGAGTGGGTCAAGATGGGAAACCTGGTGAGTACAGAGGGTTTTCAACCCACAATAATATAATTATTATGTTTAAACATCAAACAATCAACCCAATTACCCATCCCCATTGTCTTCTTTACTCTTAAGGATCTACCCTAAGAATTAGTTATTCCTCGTTCATTCATTTCTAAGGATCATCCTAAGGAATAGGGGTGTGTATGGGGCGGTTTGGTTCGGTTATTGGTTAAAACCGAACCATAGCCATTATGATTGGTTAATGGATTTTGGTAGTCATTGGATATGGTTAATATTGGTTATGGTTAATGGTTTTTATCAGTTAAGGTTTTGGTTAATGGTTAATATTGGTTAACCATAATGTTCAAAATAATATAAACGACAAAATTATATTGGCATAAAAATTGAAAATAGAATACCAAAAAGTCCTCGACGCCAATGTTTGTAACATAACTTATAGTAATAAAATAAAATGTGTACCTTTAATACTTAAAGTGAGATAACACATAGCCACATTCAAAATATAAAACATTAAAAATATTGACATTAATAATTTCAAATATTGATAATTGATATTAATATTAAAATAAAGTCAAACATTCATACACGTTCAATACGATTAAATCAAAACTATAAAATAAAAGAGCCAAACATTCCTATTATGTATTAATGGATAAAAAAGTCAATCACTCATATACATTTAATGTGATTAAGTCAAAAACAGTAAATAAAAAAAGTCAAAAAAATTCAAAAAATACATTCTTAATATATCACAGAGTATTGAAGAACCAAAAACTTAACTTACCTTGAAGTCTTGATTATAAAGTCAAAAAAAAAATCCTTTGAATAGGACTATAAAATCCAAACAATCTTTGATTAGGATTAACGATGTGAGAAGCCTTTGATTAGGATTATGAGTGTGAAGATTAAACTAATTTTGAATAATGTTTACAAACTGTAGAATTAGCCGATTAGGAATTACAACATTAATCAATAATGTAACTCAATGCATGATTAGAAGATTCTGTGTGTCTGCATGATCAGCCTTTGATGGTTTGATTGTTCGTTCGTCTCCTGATAAGTGAGGATTAATGGATTATATTTTCAAAATTTTAATGGATCTTAAATAAGTTTGACTATATTATTTTATATATAATCTATAATTTATATATATTAAAATATAAAGTTAGTGGTTCGGTTAATAATAGTTCGGTTAACCTATAAAACTATAATCGAACCGTTAGTTATTCGTTAACAAAAATTAGAAACCAAACCAATGGTTTTTAAAATGGTTGGGTTATTATGGTTCGGTTATACCATTTAATTTGGTTTTGGTTCGGTTTTTCGGTTATTATGCTCATCCCTACTAAGGAATCGACACGAAGTCCATCGTTGCCACGGTTTACACCACAGGCACTAAGTCAGCATAGTTGCCAGGGTGTAGGCATCAAGTCTGCATGATCACCAGGGTTTAGGTATCAAGTCTTCACGATTGCCAGGGTTTAGGCATCAAGTCTGCATGATCGCCAAGGTTTAGGCATCAAGTTTGCATGATTGCCAGGGTTTAGGCACCAAGTCTTCATGATCGCCAGGGTTTAGAGTACATCGGGTGAACACATCGTTCACAACACCTACAAGTTGCGAGCCTTCTAGTGTTCCACTAGACTGTGTAGAATAGTCTGTGGTTGTATGTGACAACCCGATATCTCGAGACAATGTAATGTAAAACCAATCAAATTTAGGTCAAAATGTAACTTTCCTAAAATTTTATTTGGGTTAAATAAAGTAGTAGGAATCGTATCAAGGTTTCCAAGCATATAAAGAACCCTTAAATCCGAGTTATAACGAAGAAGTTATGACCAACCGAAGATTCTCGGCAAAACCGGCATCAGCGATTAAACGTAAAACGCGAAATTTCGATGCGATAGTTTTTAGCATTAAGTATCTAAATGGAAGTTATAGACAACCTCAATCTATGATCGTACATAAAAAGAACATCCAAATCTGACTTCGGATGTGAAAGTTATGAATTTTTGAAGAAATTCCTTAATCGCGTCATTTTATTTAATAAATAATAAAAATAATTTTGGAACTTGCCAACGGATTCTAAACGAAAGTTGTAGATCTTGGTCTCACCTTCGCGTGGATATAAAGAACGTCAAAAACGGAGTTCGTATGAGGGAGATATGAATTTTAGAAGTTTAATTAAAATAAATATAAATTTAATTATAAACTCCCGGTATTATCCGAAGGGGAGTCATCGGATAGGACCGAAGTACGCCCTGCGTACCTTCGTACGCCCCGCGTACTGAGATCAAGGGCTTCGGATCGTCCACGTCGCCATATCCGAGGAATCCGACCCGTCCGAAGCTCCGACCCGCTGTCCCGTCCGACCCGCCGTCCCATCCGACCCGCGTACCCAGCAACCCGTCCCATCCGAAGCCGAGGCAGTCGAGGCTTCGGTCATGCATGACGTATGCGTACGCGCTGCGTACGAGCGTACGCCCCGCGTACCGAGGCGGTTCAGCCTTCCTATAAATAGGATGCGGGGCTTTCCGAATTATTTGCTCAATTCTCCTCTTTTCTCTTGCGTCTTGCCTCGTTTTCCGTGCCCGTTCAAACCCGAAGCTCTGGCCTTTTTGCTCAAGTCCCGAGGGTCGATTTTACTCCCGAGATTCCCGAGAATCCCGAGAAAAATCCGTTTCCCGAGACGAAACTCTGCCCGGTTTTCCATCTCGCTATCTTCAAACTTTCATGTGAGTTCATACCCCTTAAATAATGTTTTAAACTACTTTTAAATGCTTTATGGGGGGGGGATACAAGTAGAATCATGCTACTTATTATGTCAATCGCATGTGATTAGTAAGTAGGAGTATATTACTTATTACATCAATCACATGTGATTAATATACAACATTCAAAAGATTTGGCTACTCATTAGCCGTTTTACCAAACAGTTTCCTTTAAATGATTTTTATAAACATTTTATATGTTTTAAACTCCTTATTACACTGTACCTCTTACTCTGTTTATCATATTTCAAACTTATTTACAACTGTATTTCAAACAAATGTTCCTTATACTTATATTGTTTTATCAAACTTATGCCTTCAAATTGTTTTATGGATTGACATCAAGTCGATCTTTCCTTAAACTAATATTTATGTTTCAAATGTTTTACCAAACTTATTTATGCTTTTATATTATAACTTACATGCCTCTATATGTATAGTTATATAAGAAATGTTTAAAAGACTTAGGAAGGCTATCCACCCTATTTCCTTTTCGCGCCTTCAGATGTGGTCTGGTGGGATATTGGATACTCGTCCGAAAGTCGTTTAAATATTAGTTATATATCATGTGTACATATAAAGTCATAAAAGGTCCTTCCAGTTCATCCTATGCTCTTGGGTAGCAAGGGTATACATCCACGTCCATACATACCACTTAGATTACTAGTAAGCTACCATATGGGTAGTTCAGGAAGATACCAGAACCATTACTAGAATGCGATATCATACAATGAGTCAGTTCATTCATGAGTCAATACTTTCTAAAACATTACTATACATTACATGTACAAACTATACTAGGACGAGAACATATACATCTATACTAGAACGTTTATATTACTATACTTGCTAGATAGAGAGAACATACATTACAACTAGCACACGTAGAACCTTACCGTACTCTACTATAATATTTACATTACTATACTTATAGGAGTACTTGTGCATAGATACATCAGTAGGAGTCCTATTACATTTTATATGTATCGACTCTGTTTTTTTTAAATCCGTGTTCTTACCTTTTCCTTGTGATAAGATCACATAATCGACGAGATAGAATAGATTATTATCCTTGTAATAGATGCGAGTTGGGGGATTGACCATTCCTAGAATCTCTGTTAGCTACAAAGGTAAAAGTACATCTACGGATGTCAAAAGGTTGGTACCTTTTCAGGTGCACGAGGAGGGATTGACTATTCCTATACCCGACTAGTAGCAATAGAGGTAAAGAGTACGTCTACGGATGGCTTAAAGTTAACGTTTACAGTACCAAAGGGTATGATTCAAGTTAGTTATATTATTACCTATATTTGTGACTCATTCACATAACCATTGAGGTAAAAATTATATTTAGGTATCCTTGTAACAAAGGATCAAATTTCTTATAATGATAATAATAGTAACACAATTAGGTCTTGGTAGAAGACTACAAAGAGCACAGTTAAGTCTTGGTAGAAGACTCCTTTTGTTACTAATAGGAATCATAGGGATTCTAGGGTTTTTCAAACGTTTACAGCTGATCTACAAACATTTTCATACTTTTATGAGCTTTCTTTCAAAACAATGTCAAGTCTTAAAAATCATAAGTTTTACAAATTAAGACACATTAATACTTATGATCTCACCAGCTTTATAGCTGATACTCGCTTTCAAAATTACTTGTATCCTCAGGTCATCATAGACAGGTACCGATGCAAGGAGAAAGGAAGATGGAGCTTATTCAAGACTTATCTTTCATTTTGATTTATGCTTTAGTGTTTATCAAAATTTGTCAGAATACAATTGTATAATAATTATTTTATTAATGCAATGGATGATGTTGTTGCTTGTTTACTACTTTACTTTGTTGTTGATATTATACATGACGTCCTCCGCCCCAGAACGTTTCCGCCTTTCTCGGTTTTGGGGTGTGACAGATTGGTATCAGAGCATTGTTTATAGTGAATTGAGTATATCAACCCATAAAAGATATACTAACTATAAATACAATGGGATTAAAAATACTCTGACCAAGAGTTTATACTTTAAATAGTAAAATATTTAAGTGAGTATACGTGCTGCATTCATACTAAAATCAGTGTCACTAGGACAGTACAAAAGAATTACGATTGTTGGGCAACACAAGTGGGCTTAGAGACATATGGTCAAAACTGGGAAGATATAGCCTGATCGCCTATATTATCCGAGGGTTGACTAGCATGTGCCTAAGTTTAAGTGTGTGGTTGCAACAATGCTAAAATCTTACCAACCCTACCACAATGAGAACAATAGAACATAACATAAAAATTAAAATACTATAGGAGTATTTGGTGTTACTATAAGTACTTTATACTTGAGAATTAAAACGGAATCCTCATTACTAAGTTGATAGTTGCTAAGTGGATACACTAAGGTTACATGTAATTAGGATATTATAGACTTAGAATCAGTGGTAATTTTGCATTACCCCTATTGTGTGTGAATTTGGAAATAAGGTCACTTATTCGAAGGTCTATCCTGTTTAGATTACACATAGCTGGTATGCACTTCACAAATAGTGATATAACTAATGAGGGTTTTCTAAATAATTATCTAGATAGTTCGTCTAATAGTTATCCACTTACCCTAAATTCTCGCATAGAAATCATAGTTGGACTCCATCCCCTTGACAACCAGTATCTTCCGAATGAAGTCATAGCTGGTTGGTTTGGAGAAGAACCAGAGAATGATCATCCTATCCCTTTGGATGATCACCATGATAAAAACCTTTCAGCCAATGCTAACTCCGAACCAGAAGTTGAGAACCTACCCCAAGCAGCTCCTTTCCAATTCCTAACCCTCGTCTTGCTTTCCAAGACCTGACGCCTGAGTCAATGGAATGCTTGGAAACATGGAGCCAAGAACAAGATCAGCCATGCCATTTATTGGCGACCGAAACTTTTACGACTTGAGCAATGAGGGCTCAGCAGATAGAGCCTTGCCGATCTTGGTCCGCAGAGAGGCCCGAAATGAGATACAAGGCAGGACAACTCTACATCAAATTACAAAAGTAGTATCCTATGCTAGAATGCATACCCTCCACACCATTCTTCTAGAGGATGCTCACGAGAGATTAGAGAGAAACCACGAAACCCTGCTGCAAGCACTGGCTGAATCACGAGCCGAAGTCATAGGACTCCGAGTACGCCACATAGGTGTGCGAAAGACATCTACTTGACAATGGAACGTCAATTGATTGAACTAAGAGTTCACCAGAGGGATGACCGTCGCCCGTAGTAGACGCTTTACTTTAATTCCCTTTTAAAAAGGAACCTTTTCCGTCTATGCCCGATGTGGCATTTTCTATGAAATTATCTTGTTCAGTACGTACTTTAGTCAAGTCATTAGACTATAGTGATTTATCTCTGGAGACACTTCCAAGTCTCTTTCAGTGGTTGGATCTTGTTATTCACCAACCCACGATACCTCAACTCGAACGACAAACGTCTTGAGACAATTCTACGAACATACTCCCATACCGTACCAGGACTACATCATAGGGATGTAGGTCAAACTTTCGAGATCATACTCTTACTCTTTTCATGAACAATCTAAGTACATCAGAGTCAACCAGAATCACTCACAAATCGTTACTCTTTCGTGTTACAGAATCATGTCGCCAAAGAAGGACGAACAACCCATCAACCAAGCACCAACCCTCCAGATTGATGCAGCTACCGTTCAAGCTGCAGTCTCGGCTGCCGTGTCAGCTTTTCTGATGCACCTTGACGCTAACAATGCGAATGTTAACGGGATTATTAACAACAATTCCAATCTGAGTAACAATCAAATACCGCAGCGAGCAGCAAACTACCACGACACCCCGAGTTCCAAGACGAAGAGTAACAAACGGAAGTTTTGGGATAAAAAGAAGGACAAATCGCGTAAAGGGTCGAACAAGAAACAACCACGGGTAACGACCTTCACAACTACGACATCTATACCTCCTACTACCATCCCTTCGGAAACACCAGTTGTCCCAAGCTCAACCCGACAATATGCTGGAAATCTCCCAAATTGCATAAAATGTAATTATCACCACCTTGGACCGTGTCGGGGGAAGCAGTGCTCAAACTGCAACAAAAAGAGGCACACCAAACGATACCGCAAGAGCCTATCAGGACCGACCAATAACTCACCCAACGCCGAGGGAAACCAGACTTGTCATCACTGTGGTGAGTTTGGTCACTATAAAAGAGAATGCCCGAAAAAGGAAAGAACCCGCGTCCCCATAACTCCTACTCAACGTTTCACTACCACCACCAATGTGGGTGATGTCCATATATGTCACCAATGCGGTGAAATTGGACACCTCCAGAAGGATTGCCCGATAACGCAGAATTCTGGCGCAGATGGGAAGATTCTCAGGATCACAGCTGCAGGAGAGCCTACTCCAGAACCACGTTAAATGTAATTTGGGCGTTCGTTGTAACAGACTTATAAACTATCTAGAATTAGTGCAACTAGAGTCTTACCTTTTGCGAGATCCTGTCTGTATAGGAATGCTCGTGCTGCGTATACTTGTCTTTTGTAGTATATCCTATTCGCAGCAATAGTCTTGTGGTAAATCTAAAGTACTGTAACTCTGTTCATGGTTGCACAGTTGTGTTTTGTCTGTAATCGTCTATGTTTAATTCTAATGTCTTTAAAGTTTCTGTATGATTCCGACATTATCATACAATCCGATTCCATTTTATCGACGCGAAAACAGCTACATACGTACGTCCCTATCTTCTAGATCACTTTTCCAATGAAGCCGTCTTATCAGAACGCCGAAATACTCATTCCAGGAGTACCTCTTAGTTATTTTCTTTCCAAAGAAATCCCAGAAGTACCACTCGTGCAGTACGTCAAGTTCAATCTAGGAAAATTCATATAGGTGATCTATCACTGAGGAAGGTATACATAAGAGTGTTATATAATCAAGGTTCTATAGGTTTAGAATTAATGATTTCGCCTTAACTCTTTTCCTCCTTGGGATGTGAGGGTAAGGAAGAATCAGTTATTCGACTACCTTTTCAATCTTAATTATATACGCCTCGTATACACGAAATGGTGATCGTGAAGCCCTGTATGAATTCTCAAATGGACTTCAGGACGGAGAAACTGCCTAAGTATACGAGTAATCACATCGTCATGAGAATAGACTTAGAACCCAGTACAACTCCCGAAAACAGATCACCCTATAGTTTAAACACCCACGGAGATACAAGAACAGCACGAGCAACTTGGCGAACCACACAGAAATAGAATTAGAAGACTAGGTTTCTCACCCTAGAGAACCCCGGTCAGATTCTTCCAGAGATCGATGGATCGCATCGTATGTGCCTCGGTTATCGAGGAATCCGTCAAGATTTTCATAGAAATTGTTATCTCTGCCTCACTTAGAAAAAATGGTTGAGCAAACGTAAGGAAAGAATCTACTTTCAGAAATGGACCTGAGATCCGAATATCACCAGTTCGATGTGTTAGGGAAGGATGTAAGGAAGACTATCTTCCGAACCCGATACGGACACTTCGAGTTCGTAGTGATACCTTTCGGATAGGACCAATACGCCCATGGTTTTCATGAGTTAAATGAAGGGTTACGTCTTTCTTACTTGGATCAATTCGTCATTACCCCATGAAATGAATTACTTATCTACCCTCGTAGTAAGAGGAAGCCCATGGTAACATTACTACAGAGGAACTTTTAGCAAAGTTCTCTAGGCACGAGTTTTGAAATTGAAGAGTCAGATTTCTAGGACATACTGATAGTAATGTGAGAAATTTTGAGTACTCTTTCAATTTGTCAAAACCGTTGAGCATTTATCGACACCAGAGACGCCGACAGTTTTTCACCAGATTCTAGGTCTTACCGACCCACCGCATTAGTTCATTCAGAACTCCTCGCAAGCTACAGAAACTCATACGACTTTGACCTAGCAAGGGGTGGCCTTTGATTGAGGAGTTACGTAAGAAAAGGGACCTTTGAGATTCCAAGTGAGTGACCAAGTTCTTTAGGATAACTCACTCTTGGAATGGCTTAATACGCTTCGTAAAGCGTGGAAATCTAAATCCAAGTTAGACAAGACCTCTGAGATTCTTATCAGAATCGGTCCTGTGCCTCACACAAACAAGACCTACTCCGCGAACTCAGTAGCGTACTTTCTACTCTTCGCATCTCGATCGTGAAACCATACCTTTCCGTTAGGACTATTGCAAATCCACTCTTCGAGATCCTCAACTTCGTATTAGAACCACAGTGACCCTCGACCGAGAGGTCAAGAGGACGAAGAAACGCCATCGCCAGTTAGTGAAGGTTCGTTGGAATGCCAAATGAAAACCCGTTATCAATTAGATGCACTAGAACCAATCGATTAGGAAGTTTCCTGCTCACGACTCGACCATTCGTGCATACTTCCTTTCTTAAAATCTAATTTCGGGACGAAATTCCTTCTAACGGGGGGATGATGTGACAACCCGATATCTTGAGACAATGTAACGTAAAACCAATCAAATTTAGGTCAAAATGTAACTTTCCTAAAATTTTATTTGGGTTAAATAAAGTAGTAGGAATCGTATCAAGGTTTCCAAGCATATAAAGAACCCTAAAATCCGAGTTATAACGAAGAAGTTATGACCAACCGAAGATTCTCGGCAAAACCGGCATCAACGATTAAACGTAAAACGCGAAATTTCGATGCAATAGTTTTTAGCATTAAGTATATAAATGGAAGTTATAGACAACCTCAATCTATGATCGTACATAAAAAGAACATCCAAATCTGACTTCGGATGTGAAAGTTATGAATTTTTGAAGAAATTCCTTAATCGCGTCATTTTATTTAATAAATAATAAAAATAATTTTGAAATTTGCCAACGGATTCTCAACGAAAGTTGTAGATCTTGGTCTCACCTTCGCGTGGATATAAAGAACGTCAAAAACGGAGCTCGTATGAGGGAGATATGAATTTTAGAAGTTTAATTAAAATAAATATAAATTTAATTATAAACTCCCGGTATTATCCGAAGGGGAGTCATCGGATAGGACCGAAGTACGCCCTGCGTACCTTCGTACGCCCCGCGTACTGAGATCAAGGGCTTCGGATCATCCACGTCGCCATATCCGAGGAATCCGACCCGTCCGACCCGTCCGAAGCTCCGACCCGTCCGACCCGCTGTCCCGTCCGACCCGCCGTCCCATCCGACCCGCGTACCCAGCAACCCGTCCCATCCGAAGCCGAGGCAGTCGAGGCTTCGGTCATGCATGACGTACGCGTACGCGCTGCGTACGAGCGTACGCCCCGCGTACCGAGGCGGTTCAGCCTTCCTATAAATAGGATGCGAGGCTTTCCGAATTATTTGCTCAATTCTCCTCTTTTCTCTTGCATCTTGCCTCGTTTTCCGTGCCCGTTCAAACCCGAAGCTCTGGCCTTTTTGCTCAAGTCCCGAGGGTCGATTTTACTCCCGAGATTCCCGAGAGTCCTGAGAAAAATCCGTTTCCCGAGACGAAACTCTGCCCGGTTTTCCATCTCGCTATCTTCAAACTTTCATGTGAGTTCATACCCCTTAAATAATGTTTTAAACTACTTTTAAATGCTTTATGGGGGGGGATACAAGTAGAATCATGCTACTTATTATGTCAATCGCATGTGATTAGTAAGTAGGAGTATATTACTTATTACATCAATCACATGTGATTAATATACAACATTCAAAAGATTTGGCTACTCATTAGCCGTTTTACCAAACAGTTTCCTTCAAATGATTTTTATAAACATTTTATATGTTTTAAACTCCTTATTACACTGTACCTCTTGCTCTGTTTATCATATTTCAAACCTATTTACAACTGTATTTCAAACAAATGTTCCTTATACTTATATTGTTTTATCAAACTTATGCCTTCAAAATGTTTTATAGATTGACATCAAGTCGATCTTTCCTTAAACTAATATTTATGTTTCAAATGTTTTACCAAACTTATTTATGCTTTTATATTATAAATTGCATGCCTCTATATGTATAGTTATATAAGAAATGTTTAAAAGACTTAGGAAGGCTATCCACCCTATTTCCTTTTCGCGCCTTGAGATGTGGTCTGGTGGGATATTGGATACTCGTCCAAAAGTCGTTTAAATGTTAGTTATATATCATGTGTACATATAAAGTCATAAAAGGTCCTTCCAGTTCATCCTATGCTCTTGGGTAGCAAGGATATACATCCACGTCCATACATACCACTTAGATTACTAGTAAGCTACCATATGGGTAGTTCAGGAAGATACCAGAACCATTACTAGAATGCGATATCATACAATGAGTCAGTTCATTCATGAGTCAATACTTTCTAAAACATTACTATACATTACATGTACAAACTATACTAGGACGAGAACATATACATCTATACTAGAACGTTTATATTACTATACTTGCTAGATAGAGAGAACATACATTACAGCTAGCACACGTAGAACCTTACCGTACTCTATTATAATATTTACATTACTATACTTATAGGAGTACTTGTGCATAGATACATCAGTACGAGTCCTATTACATTTTATATGTATCGACTCTGTTTTTTTTTAAATCCGTGTTCTTACCTTTTCCTTGTGATAAGATCACATAATCGACGAGATAGAATAGATTATTATCCTTGTAATAGAGGATGCGAGTTGGGGGATTGACCATTCCTAGAATCTCTGTTAGCTACAGAGGTAAAAGTACATCTACGGATGTCAAAAGGTTGGTACCTTTTCAGGTGCACGAGGAGGGATTGACTATTCCTATACCCGGCTGTTAGCAACAAAGGTAAAGATTACATCTACGGATGGCTTAAAGTTAACGTTTACAGTACCAAAGGGTATGATTCAAGTTAGTTATATTATTACCTATATTTGTGACTCATTCACATAACCATTGAGGTAAAAATTATATTTAGGTATCCTTGTAACAAAGGATCAAATTTCTTATAATGATAATAATAGTAACACAATTAGGTCTTGGTAGAAGACTACAAAGAGCACAGTTAAGTCTTGGTAGAAGACTCCTTTTGTTACTAATAGGAATCATAGGGATTCTAGGGTTTTTCAAACGTTTACAGCTGATCTACAAACATTTTCATACTTTTATGAGCTTTCTTTCAAAACAATGTCAAGTCTTAAAAATCATAAGTTTTACAAATTAAGACACATTAATACTTATGATCTCACCAGCTTTATAGTTGATACTCGCTTTTAAAATTACTTGTATCCTCAGGTCATCATAGACAGGTACCGATGCAAGGAGAAAGGAAGATGGAGCTTATTCAAGACTTATCTTTCATTTTGATTTATGCTTTAGTGTTTATCAAAATTTGTCAGAATACAATTGTATAATAATTATTTTATTAATGCAATGGATGATGTTGTTGCTTGTTTACTACTTTAATTTGTTGTTGATATTATACATGACGTCCTCCGCCCCAGAATGTTTCCGCCGTTCTCGGTTTTGGGGTGTGACATTGTAATCCATACTCTGCTAGATGACGGGGCCATCATTTGGGAAAGGCTTCTCACATCGTCCATCTCTCACCCTCACCTCGTGGTCTATAACACCTCTCAAGTCATCATCCAAATCTATTACATCTACCCATGTTTTACCAATCATATTATCGTAGATATAAAATACATATATAGTTTAAATCATTTAAAACATGTATAAAATCGTTCATCCAGCATACACAACAAGTACTCAGATAATATGCACACATAGCACATAATTTATATAAAATACTTCATATATATGTGTAAGATGAAAGTAACTATGCACTCACCTGATTAGGTGGTGACTCGGTACTCGGACATCACTTCGTTATCTCAAAACAATTTTCCCTCGACAAAACCTAGTATCAATACCACTAGGGTTTAGTCTAACATTAACCGCGACTAATTAATAGTCTAGCTATTATTATTATTATATAAGCATTAAACAACACTCTATATAACTCATAATAATAGCCTAGTATCAATACCACTAGGGTTTAGTCTAACATTACTATAATTATTTAAAAGCTATATTAAAATTTTCATAGGCGTAGCTCACTTACAATGGATTTTAAAGAAAACCGGGTTTCGTTTGGAGCTGTTTTTCCGAACCGAGAGACCCTTTTTCTCGGGACTCCGGGAGCCTCGGGGCTTCCTTCGGGTGCTAGGGGTTTACCTAGGCTTTAGGAGGGCTTAGGGGAGCTAGAGAGAGAAAGTATTTAGCGATAGAAAGAGAATGGGTGCATTTTCGTCGGAACATCTCGCACCCTTTTATAGGGCCAGCTCCTCGGACTACGTTGTGCGTTCAGCAACACTACGTTGCGCGTAGTTCGGATAAGGTTCCAGCTTCACATCCAGCTGTCTCACACTCGGAAAGGATAGGAACCGAAGGTACGCGGGGCGTACCAGACCTCGTACGTGGGGCGTAACGCCAGGCGATACGTTGTTCATCGGATGTGAGGCTGAACTTCATCGGATGGCTGTGGCGCTGCCACATCATCACCTTCGCACCAGGTTTGTGATTTTCCACTGCGACTTTTAAAAATCATAACTCTCGCATACGAGCTCCATTTTTGACGTTCTTTATATCCATGCGTAGGCGGGAACATACTCTACAACTTTTGTTTAGACTCCGTCGGCTAATTTTGATTTTTTTTTAAAGTTATATTTTTAACAGGTCGGGACAGGGTTGGTCCGTTAAAAATTCATAACTTCTTCATCCGATGTCTGTTTTCGTCTGTCTTTTTATCGTTACACTACTATTAACGAGATCTTCGATTCTCATTTAGTTTGTTTCGACAAAAAACCTCTTGATCTTATATTCGAATTTCGGGTTATACACTGCTAAGCCGAAACATCGAAAAATCATAACTTCTTCATACGAAGTCGAATTTGGGCGTTCTTTTTATGGATGCTCCCATTTTATCAAACACTAAGACTTTCATTTAGATTGCTAAGGCTAGAAATTGCTTTATCATAAATTCATTGTTTACACTTCCCGGTGTCGTGCCGGTTGTGTCGCTAAACTTCGACGAGTCATAACTTCTTTGTTATAACTCGGATTTCGGCATTCTTTATATGTACAGAACCCTTTTAACATATACTATAATTTGGTTTACATTATTTATTATAAATAATATTTAATCAAAAAGTCAATTTTGACGCTCATTGTCTCTAAATTGACTAGCCCCGAATCTGTGGGTGTTACAATTATCTCCCCCTTAGGATGACTACGTCCCGGAATCATCAACGAAACAGGGTTGTATAATTACTCCGTATGTTATCTCTTCATCCTAGGTAATAATCGTAAGTTTTATGTTCCTTTGAATAAGGTTTTAACTCGTGGGCTCCTTGACTACAGGCGGTGCTTGGTCTTGCACATGCCCCCTATATCACGTTAGACTCCAAACTATGACTTTCAAGCCATAATCTCCATCCTTACTAGATACAAATTTAAGATAAGATCTTTTATTACTACAATGGAGCAATGTGTCAAATTCTAATGACCTATCATCGTATGTTGCAATGCTTAGACTCAGGTCTCTTAGAGTCAAATTCCGGAATGGAATATATATTCCTTCATGTTCTAATGTGATATAATCACAACTTAAAACCTACATCTCTAGCTAGAAGCTTCTTTAACAATCATCGCGATACTTCTATTGATCGCCTTGGTTAGCTTTCATTTCAATCTACTGGTTTAAGTCAGATGCTACATCGAACTTGGTTCTCTGAACCACATATCATACTCACTGTAGTCGGTCTCAATTCGATAAGACCACTAGGGTCGGAATACCAACAATCATCTTAGTCATTACCAAAACGATGGTAACGACATACTCGAATAAAACGAAGTCAATTACTAACTTCTTGGTAACCTTGTGACTTTCCCTGATCCAAGTGTGAGTCCTGTGCTTCCGGTAGTATAAGCATCTACTACCTTTCACACTTACTCATACTCGTCCAAAGTATTGTCTCGCAGTCCCCAAGTCACCATAGAAGAAAATCACATAACAGTTTAACACACCAGATAACAAAACAAAGACTTTATTATTTCTTGAAATTATTACATAGGTGTTCAAGTTTACCCTAGACTATGCCTCTAATAGGCTACATCATATGATTCTATCCCCTTGGTTACTTCATAACTTGATCTTCGGGTATGAATTCATCATCCTTGATTCCTCACATCGTTTTCTGCTTTGTCAAGGATCATGTGAAATGCCCTTGGCCTTGGTGGCGTGTTTGGCCTTGCTGCCTCGTTTTTCTTTGGGCAGTCCCTTGAAATATGCCCTTCTTTGTTACTTCCATAGCACACTTTCTTATTGGACGCACACTTGCTGGTGTAATGCCCTGTCTTTCCACATTTGTAGCAAGTCACCTCCTCGCTACATTTCCCGAAGTGCTTCTTTTTACACTTGGCTTCACCTCCTCCTCCTTCTCCAGTCTTTGAGAATTTCCTTTATTTGTTGGATTTTGAAGATCCTTCATGCGTCCTTTTCTCACCAACTTCAGCTCTCTCCAGACCCTTTTCCTTAATCTAGGTCTCAACATTCCTGGCTGCCCAGATGGCTCCTTTCAAAGTGGTTGCTTGTTTGACCATTGGTCCAAAGTCTGCTGCTAATCCATGGGAAAACTTGTTGACCTTGGAGAGCTTAGTTAGAACTAGGTAAGGAACAAGCTTCATTTTCTTCGTAAAACTTGCAGCATACTCGGTGACACTCATCCTTCCCTTCTTTAGATTCTGGAACTCATTGTTGATCACCAGAAGATCCTGCTCAGAACAATATTGCATTTTTAGTTGCACTAGGAAATCTTCCTAAGACATCTTCCATGCTTCTCCCTTGGGCATCGTGCTAGCTAGTATCTTCCACCATCTTAGTAATCCAAACATTAACATAGGGATCACGAGAGCGGTCTTCTGATTGTTGCTACACTCGCAACTCTCAAACATTGTCTCCATCTCAGAGATCCAGTCCATAACTTTCACCGGTGTTGGGCTTCTAGAAAGAAACGGTGGTTTGGATGCCATGAAATCCTTGTACTTGCATTCACGTCCGCCATTTCCTCCATCCTGATTGCTTCGTCTAACTATCGGTGGGTTGGCTTGGCCAACCGTCCCGCTGTAGTTTCCTCCTTCTGACTGCCCATCATTCAGCTCGGGTTGTTTAATAGGCAACGTAATTTCCTCTCGATTTTGTTGAAGTAAACGCCTTGTTTCCTCCATTTGACGATCCAACATCATTTGGATCATCGCTTGTACCCCGACCATCGTGATTGGATCGGGTGCGCTTACTGATGGGTTTTGAGCATTCTAACACTTCCTAAGTGTACATGCAACCCTAATAACCTTGGATCTATGTTTGTCTAATTATCATGCAAAGTTGAATTCCAAGGTTATATTCCTATCAAGCATACATGGGGAACAATTTTAACTTGAATCATAGATAGAATAACTTACCTTGTTGTTGCTTATGTTCCTTGAAACCTTGTGAGCCTAGCACCCCAAGTGTGATGCCTCAAATGCTTCACACAACACCAAATGCTCTTGGAAAGACTCTTGAGATAACACACTTCACAAAAATCGGCCAAGCCCTCTTGTTTCCTTAGTAGTAGTAGTAGTAGTGCCGATTTTGGTGGAGAATATGCTTCTTATATAGTGTTGACACATCTAGGGTTACACCATGTAAACCCTAATGTGTCATGACTCTTCATTTCCATGACCCATGGGTTTGTAACTCCCATGGAGCATCCATGGAGCATCCTATGGGTAGAACCCAACTTGATAATCCATGGAGCCTCTTAGCCCACTATACAAGATATGGATGATTTACACAATCAACCCATATATTTAATTAGTTATCCTTTGATCACTTAATTAATTCCAAATTAATTCTTTGATCAACTAATCAAATAATATTATTAATATATTAGAACTTATAATATATTAATAATCTCCACGTGTTATTTCTCTCATTTAGTCTATCCAATTGCATGGTGTCATGCAACCCAAATGGACCATGCCGGGTCGGGTCAAGTACAAGTCCGAAATAGTTATGGACTTAGACACCTTATCCAACAGTCTCCCACTTGGATAAGTCTAATAACTATATCTCTAGTACTTCAGGAACCGACCGGCAATCGTAGCTCTTTACAAGGTTTCTCGAAACTTGAGAAGATGATGGTACGCCATTTAAGATAAGTGATCATATAATCCTCCGTTCTAGATATCAGCCGGACAAATACATGGAACATTGTCTTACTTCTTGTCCAGCATTTGTTTCCCGATTTCCGATTTGTTTGACATAGAACTTAATTGAACACATCAACTTAGTTCTGACCGGGCCCGGTACATGGGTCAAAACAAAATCATCGAGGGGCCCAGATATCAGCTTCTAATCCAAGAAGGAACATATAAACTTCGACTCATATGTTTGTTCTACCACTCATTGAATTACACACAAAAGTACGTTTTATAACATCGAGTTACCAATGCGGTTTCGTACAGTCAATGCATAACCAACTTGTAAGTAACAAATCATATCTCTAGGTTTGAAGACTTATATGATATTACCGTCTCACGATCACTCGAGATAGAATTCCATGAAGTGATTCCAGTGAGCGTGGGTTGAGTCCAATGCTCAGAACTTATGAGCACTCATGATTGTTGTAGCCTTGTCCAACACCTTGGACCTCTACAATCCATCATGACAGTCTTGATTCATACCTACTTCCGACATATGACCGACTGTGGAGGTTTGAATAATATGTTACACCAAACAAAATTATTCTGGAAGTCAAAACATGCAAAAGAAATATAGTAAACGATTGACAAGAGATAGCAACACTTTACTCATAAATAAAACACCTTTTATTCATCATCAAATGTCAATTACACTTTACAAATTTCTGAGTTATCTAACTACTAAAACTTATATCATCCTTCAGCCCTATGCTCCGAGCATGCTGGAGATGCTTAACCCTACTCAGTCCCTTCGTGAGGGGATCTGCTGGGTTCTCATCCGATGATACCCTCTTTACCACGAGGAGTCCTTCTTCGATCCGATGTCTAATGAAATGGTATTTTCTGTCGATGTGTCTGGATCTCCCATGATCCCTTGGTTCCTTGGCTAAGGCAACAGCACTTTCACTATCACAGAAAATTTCCATTGGCTCTTTAATAGCTGGTACAACTCCAAGGTCTCCAATGAAGTTCTTCAGCCATATCGCTTCCTTTGCTGCTTCACTAGCTGCAATATACTCTGATTCACAAGTAGAATCAGCCACTGTCTCTTGCTTGGAACTCTTCCAAGAAATTGCTCCTCCGTTTAGGGTAAAGACCCAGCCCGACTGAGAGCGGAAATTATCCCTATCAGTCTGGAAGCTAGCATCACTATACCCTACAACTCTCAAGTTATCACTCCCACCGAGGGTAAGGACCCAGTCCTTAGTCCTCCGTAGGTACTTGAGGATATTCTTTACCGCAGTCCAGTGTGCCTTGCCAGGGTTCGCCTGATACCTGCTAACCATGCTCAAGGCAAAAGCTACATCGGGTCGAGTACACGTCATAGCATACATGATCGATCCTACAGCCGAAGCATAAGGTGTTCGACTCATTTCTGCTATCTCAGCCTCAGTGCTAGGGCTTTGTGTCTTACTCAACCTGGTGTTACTCTGGATGGGTAACTCTCCTTTCTTGGAGTCCTGCATGCTGAATCTCTTCAGCACCTTATCCAAGTAGGTACTCTGACTAAGTCCAATTAGTCTTTTACTCCGATCTCTCAAGATTCTTATCCCTAGAATATAGGCAGCTTCACCAAGGTCCTTCATAGCGAAACACTTCCCAAGCCAGGACTTTACTTCCTGCAGGGTTGGAATGTCGTTTCCTATGAGCAGTATGTCATCCACATACAATACCAAGAAGCTAACTATACTCCCACTAGCCTTGACATACACACAAGATTCATCTTCACTCCTAGAAAAGCCAAATTCCTTGACCTTTTCATCAAAGCAAAGATTCCATCTGCGAGGTGCTTGCTTCAATCCATAAATGGATTTCTCAAGCTTACACACTCTATTAGGGTACTCGTTGCTGACAAAACCCTCTGGCTGACTCATGTAAACATCTTCAGCCAACTTCCCATTAAGGAAAGCGGTTTTGACATCCATCTGCCATATTTCATAATCATGAAACGCAGCTATGGCTAACAGAACCCGAATAGACTTAATCTTGGCTACCGGAGAAAAGGTCTCATCATAGTCCACTCCAGGAATTTGAGAGAAGCCCTTTGCAACCAGTTTAGCCTTATAAGTGTGTACTTTACCATCCATGTCAGTCTTCTTCTTGAAGACCCATTTGCACCCTACTGTCTTACGACCTGGTACATTTTCAACCAAGTTCCAAACTTGATTGTCATACATGGATTGTATCTCGCTATCCATAGCCTCTTTCCATTTAGCAGACTCGGGGCCTGCCATGGCTTCCTCGTAGCTGTTAGGGTCATCTTGACTTACTAGTGTCTCATCACTAATAAGTGTCTCACCTTCTGCAGTAATATGGAATCCATAGTAATGCTCAGGTGCACTCCTAACTCTCGTGGAACGTCTCAGAGGTACAGATTTGTCAATTTGCTCAACAGGAGTTTCCTCCTCAAGTTGAGGGCTAGAGTTTGAAGTTCCTTCACCGCTTGATTCTTGAATTTCTTCAAGATCAATTTGCCTCCCACTGTCTCCTTGGCTTATAAACTCTCTTTCTCGAAAGACTCCTCTTCTTGCTACAAAGACCACATTGTCACTAGGTCTGTAGAAGAGGTAACCAAAGGAATGCTGTGGGTAGCCGATGAAAATACACCTCTCGCTTCGAGGTTCGAGCTTATCATGAGTCTCGCGTCTCACGAAAGCCTCGCAACCCCAAATCTTGATGTGGTCTAGTTTAGGTACTTTACCAGTCCACATCTCGTGAGGAGTTTTGGCAACTTTCTTTGTAGGGACTAGATTGAGGATATGGGCGGCAGTCTCTAAGGCATACCCCCAGAATGAGATTGGTGGCGTAGCTCGACTCATCATGGAACGAACCATATCCAACAAGGTTCGATTACGCCTCTCAGCCACACCATTCAACTGTGGTGTCCTGGGAGGTGTCAATTGTGAGACTATCCCACATTCCCTTAGATAGTCGAGGAACTCTGAACTAAGATACTCACCACCACGATCGGATCGAAGCATCTTAATGTTCCTGCCCAATTGATTCTCGACTTCCTGTTTAAATTCCTTAAACCTCTCGAAAGTCTCTGACTTATGCTTGATCAAGTAGACATATCCATATCTACTATAATCATCAGTAAAAGTCAAATAATAACGATTAGCATCCCTTGTGGCATGTTTGAATGGTCCACACACATCCGTGTGTATAAGGTCCAACAAACCTTCACCCCTCTCACATGAACCTGTGAAGGGTGACTTTGTCATTTTTCCAAGTAAGCATGATTCGCAACTATCATCTGACTTTAGGTCAAATGACTCCAAGACTCCATCTCTTTGGAGTTGGCCTATGCGTTTCTTGCTTATATGTCCAAGACGACAATGCCATAATGATGCTTTATCCAAGTTATTATTAGTAGAATCAATACACAAAACATTATTTCCCAAGTTATCTACAACAGATACAGCTTCATACACACCATCACAAGGTAATGCTTTAAAACAAAAGACATTATTATAGAAAACTTCTATAGAACCAACTTCATTATTAAATGAAAAGGTAAACCCTTGTTTGTACAAAGCATGAAAGGAAATAATATTTCTTGCCATTCCTAGCGAATAACAACACTTATTCAAATCTAAACTAAACCCACTACTTAGCGATAAAGTATAAACTCCAATCTTGGTAACATGTATAACTTTCCTATTCCCCATGATCAAGTTTATCCTTCCTTGCTCCACATCCTCACTTCTTCTTAGTCCCTGCAAGTCACAACAAATGTGAATACCACACCCGGTATCAAGGACCCAAGAATTAGAATGGGGTGAGTTATTAGAAATGATAGTGTAAATACCTGCATGGTTGGGTTTAACTTTCCCATCCTTCACATCTTGCTGGTATTTTGGGCAGTTCCGCTTCCAATGAGCTTTTTCATGGCAATAGAAGCATTCAGCCTCTTTTGGGTCAGAAGAAGGAGTAACGAAACCTTTCTTGGTTCTACTTGAAGAAGAGCCATCAAGGGTCCGAACCTTGGTACCCTTAGAAGAGCTCTTTCTCTTCCTCCCTCGATTCTTCCCGATTGCCAAAACCGGAGTAGAGTTTTGAGTAGGAGTGATAGCAACCGACTTCCCCTTAAGACCTGTTTCTGCGGTCTTGAGAAGTCCCTGAAGTTTGCTGAGGGTGACTTCTTCCTTGTTCATGTGATATGTCATGCGGAATTGATCATAGCACGATGGTAAGGAATGCAAAATAATATCTATTGCAAGATCCTCCGGGAAGTTCACATTAAGCTTCAACAAACGATCCACATACCTTTGCATTTTCTGCATGTGGCTCGTGACGGATTCCCCGTCCTTCATCATGGTTGTTATCATGGAGCAGATGATCTCATACCTCTCTTGTCTTGCACTTTGATGGTATCTTTCCATCAAATCTTGGTGCATGTCATAAGGGTAGAAATCTTCATAAGACTTTTGGAGCTCCGCTGTCATCGTGGCCGTCATGATGCAAGCCACTTTCGTAGCATCCCTTTCATGCGCCCGAAATTCAGCGATCTCCTGAGGAGTTGCAGTGGACTCATTAATCTCCTTAAGCTCCTTGTCAAGGACATATTCTTTGTCCTCGTAGCGGGTAATCATCCTGATGTTTCTGATCCACTCATTAAAGTTGGATCCATCAAAGGTGACTTTCCCACACAAGTTCATAAGGGAAAAGGAGCCATTAGGATTAGAGCCAGAAGCATTATTGAAAGACATCTGAAGGAAAGAGGACAAGATTAGTTTAGATATAAGAGAGTCCTTAATAAAACACCCAAATGTAATATTAAGGCTAGGATCCAATCACAATATAATATAACTTAGAAGAGGTATGCCGTAATCTAAGCTATATCATATTTGAAAGGTAGGTGAATGACGATTCACCAATTTCCACCACGAAAACCGCAATATTTTACTATTAGGTTTTTTTGAATGGTTCTTAGAAATTCCTAGATTCTTTGAGATTCAATGAACTTTTCAAAGGCATGTTTCAATCTCGAGTGTGCCCTCCAAGTTTTGTGACTGGGATACCGAGGATCACAAAACGAGGTGTGAAGTAACCATGCAAATCACTTGGTACCCTTAAAGTTTATCACTCAATCGATGTGCCGGTTAACCACACACGCTCCATCGATACTATAATAAACCCTAAGTCACCCTTTACCTACCTTGTTAAGTCCAAGTTAGTGTGCCGGTTAACCACACACGCTCCACCAACGACTTAATCAAAGTGTAAAGTGAATTTCATGGAATAGCACCTTATTCACATTTTTCCTAAAGTAACTAAGATTGGGAATTTAATAAAACATTTAGTTACTTTATAATATTCATCATACTTTGAATGAGAATTAATAAGTCCTTGTCTTACCCGTTCGGCTAACGACCCTCCACCGATCAAGCAAGCGGTGGGTGAGAGTGGACACCCATTAAGTCACCATTTTATAGGTAACAACCTTATACCCACCTTATAGACCGGCTTCGTGAATGAGGCGTACTAGCGGTAAGACGACTTTGTTCTTATACATATATATATAATTATTAAATCATAATAATATAAGTATAAGGGTTGAATTTTAACTTTTAAAATTCTAGGGGTTGGAACTAAAGTTTTAACTTAACTTTACTTGTTCCAAAACTTGAGGGCAAGTTTTGTAAACTTTCAAAACTTTTCATTTCTTGTAACTTATGAGTTTAAAAGAGTAATAAAATGAGAACTTTTCATTTTTCTAACTCTTGTGTTCTTTTAATGGTTTTTTTAATCCAAGAGACTTTTGGTTTTCCATAACTTGAGGACAAGTTATGGACTCCATTAAAACACATTATGATCATGAATTAATCTACCACATAGGTTACAAATAATTCCTATGATCATCTAAACATCATAAGAACAAGAACATGAATATGAACACTTTCATGAATCAAAATCACATTTTAATCTTTGTAATTTTGATAACTAGTTGTTGTAAATGAGTTAGAAAAGACATTACACCTTCTAAAATAAGTTTTCAAGTACCAAAACATTTTAGGGTAATGATTCTAATCCATTTCCAGCAACACAAGTCGAAATTCTGCACTCTGTCGACCCTACTCGCCGAGTGCATAAACCTACTCGCCGAGTAGGTTGAAGATACACGTGAACTCGTCGAGTCCTCCCCATGGACTCGCCGAGTCCATCAGTCAGACAGCAAGATTTTCGACTTTCTTCAACTTTTAAGCACAAATAACAAACAAACAAGCCTAGGCTCTGATACCACTGATGGGTTTTGAGCATTCTAACACTTCCTAAGTGTACATGCAACCCTAATAACCTTGGATCTATGTTTGTCTAATTATCATGCAAAGTTGAATTCCAAGGTTATATTCCTATCAAGCATACATGGGGAACAATTTTAACTTGAATCATAGATAGAATAACTTACCTTGTTGTTGCTTATGTTCCTTGAAACCTTGTGAGCCTAGCACCCCAAGTGTGATGCCTCAAATGCTTCACACAACACCAAATGCTCTTGGAAAGACTCTTGAGATAACACACTTCACAAAAATCGGCCAAGCCCTCTTGTTTCCTTAGTAGTAGTAGTAGTAGTGCCGATTTTGGTGGAGAATATGCTTCTTATATAGTGTTGACACATCTAGGGTTACACCATGTAAACCCTAATGTGTCATGACTCTTCATTTCCATGACCCATGGGTTTGTAACTCCCATGGAGCATCCATGGAGCATCCTATGGGTAGAACCCAACTTGATAATCCATGGAGCCTCTTAGCCCACTATACAAGATATGGATGATTTACACAATCAACCCATATATTTAATTAGTTATCCTTTGATCACTTAATTAATTCCAAATTAATTCTTTGATCAACTAATCAAATAATATTATTAATATATTAGAACTTATAATATATTAATAATCTCCACGTGTTATTTCTCTCATTTAGTCTATCCAATTGCATGGTGCCATGCAACCCAAATGGACCATGCCGGGTCGGGTCAAGTACAAGCCCGAAATAGTTATGGACTTAGACACCTTATCCAACACTTACTACAACAGGTATTTTTTCAGCCACTGGGGGCTGTTGACTCCTATCTCCATTCGAGTTCCTGACTCCACTTCGGGTTCTTTCCATTTTTAGTTGCACTAGGAAATCTTCCTAACACAAGACTTAAGATAGGAAAGATTTTATTTAGGAATGATGTGTAAATCTCCTGATTACTCCGAAAAGTTACATGCTAGTTCTAATACCGTTATTAAATGTTTAGAAATCTGTACACATAAAATTTCCAGATCTGGTCGGCAACAAACCATAGATCCGGTCAAATGATAGCATAAAGCATAACAAATCATTTAGCACGTAAAAGCAATTTACGCATCATTCCTAAAATAAGCTAGTGCTTGTGTCTATTCAGGTGTATTACCTAAATCTATTAGACACACTCCTCACAATCATTTCTTAGCCTTCTAAGTTTTAGTCTAGAAATAAATCCATATTCCTAGTTCACTTAAAATAATGCTCTCATACCAACCGTGACATCCCCATTTTCACGGCCAAAAAAGACTGATTTTGTTTATGCTTGTTTGAAAATCAGAGTAACATTTTTACATAAAAGTATTGCGGAATTTGTTCCCATTAAAACATGATAAATATGTTATCAAATCATTTCCAAAGAAAAGTATTTTTATTCATTTTAAAACATTTGGGATGTCATTGTCAATACAGAAACATAAGCATAAACAAAACTTACATTCATTATTACTAGTGATTTACATCTCCTTAATCTCTCAGTGTAATGTAACTTCATATCGACACCTGTGATATAAATAAACTGAGTGGGTCAGGTTGGGAAACCTGGTGAGTACATAGGGTTTTCAACCCACAATAATATAATTATTATGTTTAAACATCAAACAATCAACCCAATTACCCATCCCCATTATCTTCTTTACTCTTAAGGATCTACCCTAAGAATCAACCATTCCCCGTTCATTCATTCCTAAGGATCATCCTAAGGAATCAGCATGAAGTCCATCGTTGCCAGGGTGTAGGCATCAAGTCTGCATGATCACAAGGGTTTAGGTATCAAGGCTTCAGGATTGCCAGGGTTTAGGCATCAAGTCTGCATGATCGCCAAGGTTTAGGCATCAAGTCTGCATGATCGCTAGGGTTTAGGCACCAAGTCTTCATGATCGCCAGGGTTTCGAGTACACCGAGTGAACACATCGTTCAGAACACCTAGAAGTTGCGAGCCTGCTAGTGTTCCACTGGACTGTCTAGAATAGTCCGTGGTTGTCATTGTCACAACTGTAAATTTTAAGCTATGTAATCTACACATTCAAGTTAATGTGAATCAAAAACTTTAACCAAATACAAGATACAAGTACTATAGATAGTCATCAAACAATTGGAAACCCTAGAAGTTTTGGTTAAGTCCATTTTGGACTAAGACTTCCTTATTGGATCCAAATGGACCAATAAGCTTCCAATTGGACTATCATGGGTTTAGGACCCTAATTGGGCTCTAATTGGACCCACATTCGTTTATTTCAATATTTTGGGCTAGGTAGAACCTAGAAGGAAATAAAACACAAGTTTTGATCCATAATTAAACCTAACCTAGCTTAATAAAGCACAAAAATCACAATTTTATTTTATAAGTCCAATAAATACCCTAATTAACACTAATGTTGGGCTTAGGAGCAAAAAGCCCAAAAACCTTTTTTTTTCCTTCCCATTTTCGGCCCAAAAGAAAAGCCCAAGAAGAAGGGTTGACTATTTGCTTGCCACCTCATTATTACCCAACATGTCTCCATGCATCTTAGTCCATATCTCCATGCAAATCACTTCAAAAGTCATTTCTTCTTCTCTCCTCTCTCACTCTCGGCCAAGCATCATCACACACACCAAAATATCTCAACTTTCTCTCTAGAACACTCAAAGAACTCTCCTTCCCTCCCCTCTCCAAAGATCTCGAAATTTAGGGACTTTCCAAGAGGATTTTGCAAGTAAATCATCATCTAAGGTAAGATTATTCATAGATCTATGGTTTAAATTCTTTTGTTATCAAAATCTCTTCCTAATCCATGTGAAAACCGTGATCTTGCACCCTAGAAACCCCCCTAATCTCGAAAAGTTCATCAAGGAGTGCAAGGGCCAAAAATCACTTCATTTCTTCCAATTTTCTTCAAGAACCGAAACTACCCACTCAAGGTGAGATTCATACCCCTATTTTCTGTTTTTAAGAGTTTTTGTGGGGGGGAATACAAGTGAAAGTGTAGATCTATATGTATTTGTATGCCTTGTATGATTTCCATGCTTATATGTATGCTTATATGTGTTTTAATGTTGGATCTAGCCATTAAACCCCTCAAAACCGAGATATAACTCATGTTTTATGATATTAGCTTCAAATATGTTCCTACATAATAAGTGATACAAGAAAAATAGCTAAGTGGTTAGCAACAATTTCCTTTAAGCTAAAAACACACATTTTGGGCCAAAAATGTGAAAAATACAAAATTAAGGGCCCAAAATGATATTTTACAGATTCTGATGGTTGAAATGTGTCAAAACAGTTTCAATGAAGCTATTTCTGGAATTTTATTCATTTAGAGGATTAAAAACATAAATTTCAAGCCTATTGGGCTAAAAATGTAAATTTCGGCCCAATAAGGCCCATTATGCGAATTTTTCTGTTTTGAAGGGCCAAAACTGTGAAATTCTGTAAAACAGTGGACTATAAGTGTCCCAAACCCTTTTCAAAGGTTTAAAATGCTTTTTAAATTTAAAAAGGACCAAAGTTGCAAAAATATTCCATTTTGGGCCAAAATTGTCAAAATTGCGAAAAGATGGGCTAAAACCGAGAAAAACTGTATTTTCAGGGACTTAAACTGTTTTCTTTGAAAAATATGCTGGAAAATATTAATTTCAATAATTTTTAGTGTTAAAATGTCAAGAAAAATAGTTTAAGGACCAAACCGGGAAATATTTAAATAAAAGGGGTGAAAATGTAAATTTCACAAATAATGAGGGGCTGAAAACAGAAATATTTCAAGGCTGATTCATTATGTACAATGTGATCAAATAATGACACCTCAACTATCAACGAAATACAATTCATTACAATACCAAAAGTCGTTGCTAAACGAACTGGCTCGGTCTCGAGCCAATGGAAATCTACAACTACTAACTCTTTGATACATACAAATAACGATTGGTAATACACATACATGCGAGTGTGCACAGACGTCTACGCACCATCTTCGGGCCCCAAAAGTGTAAAATCTTGTTCGTTGGGCCTAGCTAGCCCAATGACCTGATCTTAAGGCCCGAAGACATTTTTTTTACTACGAAGTGTTGAGTTTTACCGACTTGGCACAACGTAGGGTGACTTTCAATGGCTTGTACCATTGGACCCCAAGGGCCATGGTATTGCTAGAAAAGTCTACACATTTTACGAGGTGGGTCGGGGACCCCTCGCACACATTTTTCCCCAGCCGGTTAATAGAGTTACCGGGGTCTTCGTGACCCCTTTCTCTTCGGATGTGGGACCACTCATAGTCCGGGCGATTGGATAACGTGATTAGTACTGACGACGCCTTCGGGAATCGTTGGTATATCTATAAACCGGGCATTTGTGTAATGCGGGTTTGTAGTAAATAATCAATGCTCGAGAACCTTCCAACGTCGCTTGGGACCGATACTACTATTTTTGTAATGGTTTCAACGCAACTCAATGGATTTCAAAAGAACTAGGGGAACATCGGGTTTCCCTAGGGTTTTTATCACATACAGATTTTAAACGCATACATCTTAAATGAACAACTTATTTTGCAAGTATAGAAACAAACAAGCATACCTATGGATCTTCACAAACGTTTTTGAAAGCTTTTCTTTTCAGAAAATATCGGATTTTCTGGTGGTTTTTCAAACAATATAAACATTCGATTTCAAACACTACTTATGAACTCACCAACATTTCATATGTTGACGTTTTTCAAAATACTTGTATTCTCAGGAAACCAGTGAATCAAGGGAAATCATGCTCAGTGACGGTTGCAGTTTATTTTTGAATGAACCAAACAATATTAATTTTTGGAAATGTAATATCTCAAACAATGTATGACATGTAAACACTACTGGTTGTATTATGTTGATGAATGGTGACGAATGTTGTTTTGTTTCATATATATTCAATGTTATGGTATTCAATTGAGTCACGACAGCCCCCGGACGTTTCCGCCGTCTGGTTCGGGGGTGTGACAGGTTGGTATCAGAGCTTTGTTTATAGTGAACTAGCATGTCGAGCCATACATTGATATGCAACTATAAACCAAAAAGAGGGACTAACATAACTCTGAACAAAACAAATGAATAAAATACACTTGCTTGCATTAGGAGTAAAGATCTAACGCTGAATCAAACACCATAATACTGGTATCTCGGTTAATTCGGGACTGTTCTCAGTGATACCGAGGAGTGAATGTAGCCTGATCAACTACATTCCCTCCAAAGTAAAACTAGCACACGTCTTGATAAGATCGGGACAGCTAGGGAACCTAAAACTATACCTTTATCACCAAAAAGAGAATGTATGTTTAGTCTGCAATAGTGGAAGAGACATAGGATAATATTAGTGAACTTTTACGTGTTTGCTACGTGTTGCGAATGTAGGATTGTGTGCTAAATGATAGAAGTACTTAAGTCTGTACCATACCCCTAGTTAGTAGGATCACAACCTCACCGAAACCACGTACACTCAACATCTTTCCGTTTCGTGACAAGAAGATGCCTCGCCGACCTACTCACGGAAATCCCGAACCAACCCCGCCCGAAGTTGACTCCACTGCTTTCCAGGCAGCCGTGTCTGCTGCAGTCACAGCAGCTATGGAACAACTTCACCGAGGGAACAACGGAGGAGGTAACGGGCAAGGATCCGGAAGTTCGAACAACGGGACGAACCAAGGACTCACTAAAACGTGCACATACAAGGATTTTGCGAACGCTAAACCCCGAACTTTCAACGGTACCGGAGGAGTAATCGCCCTAAAGCGATGGATCGAGAAGGTAGAGTCGGTATTCGAGATATGCGAGTGCCCCGAGGCGAAATACAGAAGATGGAGCAGGAACTATGGAATCTCACAGTGCAGAATGGGAACATCGATGCTTACATATCGAGATTCAGCGAACTATCTCTGTTGTGCCCGGGTATGATCACATCAGAGGGGAAGAAGATTGAACGATTCATTTGGGGATTGACACCCCCCATTCAAGGGAACGTGATAGCTGCTAACCCTGAAACGTTTGACAGCGCGAAGAGATTGGCAAAGAGGCTCTATGATCATAACCACAAAAAGGGCGAGAAACCGGTAGAGACTGAGAAGAAGAAGGAGAGCGATGGTAAGAAGGGATGGAACAACAAGAGGAAGGGGCGTCAAGGTCCCGAGACCTCTAAAAAGCAGCAAACGGTGGCAGTTCACGCTGTCACTGCGCCGGTACCAGTCACATCACATGCTCCAGCCTCAGCTACTTCAAATACTTCAAGACCCTATTCCGGCACTCATCCCAAATGCAACAAGTGCGGTTTCCATCACCAAGGAGAATGTAGGGAGTTCCATTGCACCAGTTGCAATCGAAGGGGACACACTGCAAAGTTCTGCAGGACTTATCCTTCTCAGAACCAGAGTCAGGGAAACAACCAGAATAACAACAACAATCACCGCAATGCCAACAACACCAATGCCGGCGGCAACAACACAGGGCCTAGCCACACCTGTTTCGGGTGTGGAAGGACGGGACATTTCCGTCGAGATTGCCCTAACAACAACAACAACTCCGGAAACAGAGGAACAGGAAGAATGCTGACTATGGGTCAGAGTGATGCAGTTCAAGATCCCGCAGTTGTGACCGGTACGTTTCTCCTAAACCACACTTATGCATGCATCTTATTTGATACCGGAGCGGAGCGAAGTTTCGTAAGCGAGAAGTTTAAACATCTATTAAAACAACAACCCCAAAAGCTAAATGAAACCTATACGGTGGAAATGGCCAATGGGAAAACCGAATCCACTAGGGAAATCTACATCGGATGTACCTTAACCCTTAACCAGCACGTCTTTCGAATAGATCTAATGCCAGTATCAATTAGGAGTTTCGATGTGATTATCGGCATGGATTGGTTAAGCCCCCACCATGCTGAGATTTTGTGCCACGAGAAGGCCGTTCGCCTTCGTCTCCCGAATCACGAAACCCTAGTAATTTACGGAGACAAACCCAGCACGAATCTTCGTCTTATCTCGTGCATCAAAGCACAAAAACATCTGCGAAAGAACAACTTAGCGTTCTTGGCCCACATAGTGGACAAGACAAAAGAAGAAACTAACATCCAAGACATTCCGGTAGCGTGTGAATATCCGGACGTGTTTCCCGAAGATCTTCCAGGAGTACCCCCAGAGAGACAGGTTGAGTTTCGAATTGACCTCGTTCCAGGAGCAACTCCCCTCGCTAAATCACCATATCGGTTGGCACCTGCTGAAATGCAGGAATTATCCAGCCAACTCAGTGAGCTTCTGGACAAGGGATTTATCCGACCTAGCTACTCGCCATGGGGAGCTCCGGTGCTCTTTGTCAAAAAGAAGGACGGATCTTTCAGAATGTGCATCGATTACAGAGAGTTGAATAAACTCACTGTCAAAAACCGCTACCCACTCCCGCGAATCGATGATTTATTCGACCAGCTCCAAGGAGCTAGCTATTTTTCTAAAATAGATCTACGGTCCGGATACCATCAACTCAAAGTCCGAGAAGAGGATATTCCAAAAACCGCTTTTCGAACCCGCTATGGACATTATGAATTCGTCGTAATGCCCTTCGGTCTAACAAATGCACCTGCCGCATTTATGGACCTAATGAATCGAATCTGTCGACCGTTCCTGGACAACTTCGTCATTGTGTTTATTGATGACATCCTCGTCTATTCGCGAAGCAAAGAGGAGCATGGCCAACATCTTCGACAAGTCCTAGAAACGCTGCGATCGGAAAAGCTTTACGCCAAACTCTCTAAGTGTGAGTTTTGGCTACGGAGCGTGAATTTTCTAGGTCACGTAGTTAGCCAAGATGGAATTCACGTGGATCCCTCTAAGGTCAAAGCTGTGGAAGGATGGGCAACTCCGACTACGCCCACAGAAATCCGTCAGTTCTTAGGCCTAGCAGGCTACTATAGGAGATTCATCCAAAACTTCTCTAAAATCGCCAAGCCACTTACCTTGCTTACGCAAAAGAGTGTGCCGTTCGAGTGGACAGACCAACAAGAGATTGCGTTTCGAACCTTGAAGCAAGCTCTTTTCAGCGCTCCTGTACTATCTCTACCTGAAGGAACGGAAGATTTTGTAGTTTACTGTGACGCGTCAAATCAAGGCTTAGGTTGCGTTCTCATGCAACGTGGAAGAGTGATAGCGTATGCGTCCCGTCAACTAAAGGCGCACGAAGTAAATTACACAACCCATGACCTAGAACTGGGAGCTGTGGTCTTCGCCCTAAAAATTTGGAGGCACTACCTGTACGGTACAAAGTGCACCATCTTTACGGACCACAAGAGCCTCCAGCACATCTTGAATCAGAAGGAGCTGAATATGAGACAACGAAGATGGGTGGAATTGTTAAACGACTACGAATGCGAGATCAAGTACCACCCAGGCAAGGCCAACGTGGTAGCTGACGCATTAAGTCGAAAGGAATACTCAAACCGCCGTACGAAAGCGCACTCGATAACCATTCAGTCTCATTTGACCACTCAAATTGCATCAGCCCAGGCAGAGGCTATGAAAACGGAAAACAAAACTAGCGAGGCATTACGCGGAATGGAGAAGAACCTGGAAGTCAAAGAGAATGGGGTATACTACTTCATGAACCGTATTTGGGTTCCAAAAATCGGAGGATTCAGGGAGATCGTTATGAAGGAAGCCCACAAGACACGATACTCCATTCATCCTGGTTCGGACAAGATGTATTTGGACATTAAGCAGCACTATTGGTGGCCTAACATGAAGGCGGAAATCGCAACTTATGTTAGTAAGTGCCTTACGTGTGCCAAAGTGAAAGTAGAATACCAGAAACCTTCCGGATTGCTACAGCAACCGGCAATCCCTGAGTGGAAATGGGAGGGGATTTCTATGGATTTCGTGACCAAGCTGCCCAAGACGTCGGACGGATTGGACACCATATGGGTAATAATCGACCGACTGACGAAATCTGCCCATTTCCTGCCCATCAAAGAGTCCTACAAGATGGAGAGGCTGACGCGTTTGTACCTACGAGAGATTGTAAGACTTCATGGAGTGCCAAAATCTATCATCTCAGATAGGGACAGTAGATTCACGTCACGCTTTTGGCAGTCGCTCCACAAGGCAATGGGAACTCATCTTGACATGAGCACCGCGTATCACCCACAAACGGACGGTCAAAGCGAACGAACCATTCAGACGCTTGAAGACATGCTTCGTGCATGTGTGATAGACTTCGGAAAGTCTTGGGATACCCACCTACCGTTGATCGAGTTTTCATATAACAATAGTTATCATTCGAGCATTAAGGTGGCCCCTTTCGAAGCACTGTACGGGCGTAAATGTAGATCACCGTTATGTTGGGCTGAAGTAGGTGACACCCAGCTAGCAGGAACACATACGTCGGATAGGGCAATGACAGGACCGGAAATCATTCGCGAGACCACAGAAAAGATTGTCCAGATCAGAGCTCGATTACAGGCATCGCGCGACCGGCAGAAGAGCTACGCTGATAAACGGCGAAAGCCCTTAGAGTTCCAGGTCGGTGATCGAGTATTGTTGAAGGTCTCACCCTGGAAAGGAGTTATACGTTTCGGAAAACGAGGAAAGCTAAACCCACGGTACATTGGACCTTTCGAAATCGTCGCCCGAATAGGTCCGGTAGCCTACAGACTACAACTACCCCCGGAGCTAAACGGTATGCACCCCGTGTTTCATGTTTCTAACCTGAAAAGGTGCCTATCAGATGAAACTCTCGTCATTCCTCTTGACGAAATCGAAATCAATGAGAATCTCCTGTTCGTCGAAGAACCAATCGAAATCATGGACAGGGAGGTGAAGCGTACTAAGCAGAGTCGCATCCCGATCGTGAAGGTACGGTGGAACGCAAAGCGTGGGCCAGAATTCACGTGGGAACGCGAAGACCAAATGAAGCAGAAGTACCCTCACCTATTCTAGTTTTCTCAAATCTAGCTTTCAAACAGAATTTCGGGACGAAATTCCCTCTAACGGGGGGATGATGTCACAACTGTAAATTTTAAGCTATGTAATCTACACATTCAAGTTAATGTGAATCAAAAACTTTAACCAAATACAAGATACAAGTACTATAGATAGTCATCAAACAATTGGAAACCCTAGAAGTTTTGGTTAAGTCCATTTTGGACTAAGACTTCCTTATTGGATCCAAATGGACCAATAAGCTTCCAATTGGACTATCATGGGTTTAGGACCCTAATTGGGCTCTAATTGGACCCACATTCGTTTATTTCAATATTTTGGGCTAGGTAGAACCTAGAAGGAAATAAAACACAAGTTTTGATCCATAATTAAACCTAACCTAGCTTAATAAAGCACAAAAATCACAATTTTATTTTATAAGTCCAATAAATACCCTAATTAACACTAATGTTGGGCTTAGGAGCAAAAAGCCCAAAAACCTTTTTTTTTCCTTCCCATTTTCGGCCCAAAAGAAAAGCCCAAGAAGAAGGGTTGACTATTTGCTTGCCACCTCATTATTACCCAACATGTCTCCATGCATCTTAGTCCATATCTCCATGCAAATCACTTCAAAAGTCATTTCTTCTTCTCTCCTCTCTCACTCTCGGCCAAGCATCATCACACACACCAAAATATCTCAACTTTCTCTCTAGAACACTCAAAGAACTCTCCTTCCCTCCCCTCTCCAAAGATCTCGAAATTTAGGGACTTTCCAAGAGGATTTTGCAAGTAAATCATCATCTAAGGTAAGATTATTCATAGATCTATGGTTTAAATTCTTTTGTTATCAAAATCTCTTCCTAATCCATGTGAAAACCGTGATCTTGCACCCTAGAAACCCCCCTAATCTCGAAAAGTTCATCAGGGAGTGCAAGGGCCAAAAATCACTTCATTTCTTCCAATTTTCTTCAAGAACCGAAACTACCCACTCAAGGTGAGATTCATACCCCTATTTTCTGTTTTTAAGAGTTTTTGTGGGGGGGAATACAAGTGAAAGTGTAGATCTATATGTATTTGTATGCCTTGTATGATTTCCATGCTTATATGTATGCTTATATGTGTTTTAATGTTGGATCTAGCCATTAAACCCCTCAAAACCGAGATATAACTCATGTTTTATGATATTAGCTTCAAATATGTTCCTACATAATAAGTGATACAAGAAAAATAGCTAAGTGGTTAGCAACAATTTCCTTTAAGCTAAAAACACACATTTTGGGCCAAAAATGTGAAAAATACAAAATTAAGGGCCCAAAATGATATTTTACAGATTCTGATGGTTGAAATGTGTCAAAACAGTTTCAATGAAGCTATTTCTGGAATTTTATTCATTTAGAGGATTAAAAACATAAATTTCAAGCCTATTGGGCTAAAAATGTAAATTTCGGCCCAATAAGGCCCATTATGCGAATTTTTCTGTTTTGAAGGGCCAAAACTGTGAAATTCTGTAAAACAGTGGACTATAAGTGTCCCAAACCCTTTTCAAAGGTTTAAAATGCTTTTTAAATTTAAAAAGGACCAAAGTTGCAAAAATATTCCATTTTGGGCCAAAATTGTCAAAATTGCGAAAAGATGGGCTAAAACCGAGAAAAACTGTATTTTCAGGGACTTAAACTGTTTTCTTTGAAAAATATGCTGGAAAATATTAATTTCAATAATTTTTAGTGTTAAAATGTCAAGAAAAATAGTTTAAGGACCAAACCGGGAAATATTTAAATAAAAGGGGTGAAAATGTAAATTTCACAAATAATGAGGGGCTGAAAACAGAAATATTTCAAGGCTGATTCATTATGTACAATGTGATCAAATAATGACACCTCAACTATCAACGAAATACAATTCATTACAATACCAAAAGTCGTTGCTAAACGAACTGGCTCGGTCTCGAGCCAATGGAAATCTACAACTACTAACTCTTTGATACATACAAATAACGATTGGTAATACACATACATGCGAGTGTGCACAGACGTCTACGCACCATCTTCGGGCCCCAAAAGTGTAAAATCTTGTTCGTTGGGCCTAGCTAGCCCAATGACCTGATCTTAAGGCCCGAAGACATTTTTTTTACTACGAAGTGTTGAGTTTTACCGACTTGGCACAACGTAGGGTGACTTTCAATGGCTTGTACCATTGGACCCCAAGGGCCATGGTATTGCTAGAAAAGTCTACACATTTTACGAGGTGGGTCGGGGACCCCTCGCACACATTTTTCCCCAGCCGGTTAATAGAGTTACCGGGGTCTTCGTGACCCCTTTCTCTTCGGATGTGGGACCACTCATAGTCCGGGCGATTGGATAACGTGATTAGTACTGACGACGCCTTCGGGAATCGTTGGTATATCTATAAACCGGGCATTTGTGTAATGCGGGTTTGTAGTAAATAATCAATGCTCGAGAACCTTCCAACGTCGCTTGGGACCGATACTACTATTTTTGTAATGGTTTCAACGCAACTCAATGGATTTCAAAAGAACTAGGGGAACATCGGGTTTCCCTAGGGTTTTTATCACATACAGATTTTAAACGCATACATCTTAAATGAACAACTTATTTTGCAAGTATAGAAACAAACAAGCATACCTATGGATCTTCACAAACGTTTTTGAAAGCTTTTCTTTTCAGAAAATATCGGATTTTCTGGTGGTTTTTCAAACAATATAAACATTCGATTTCAAACACTACTTATGAACTCACCAACATTTCATATGTTGACGTTTTTCAAAATACTTGTATTCTCAGGAAACCAGTGAATCAAGGGAAATCATGCTCAGTGACGGTTGCAGTTTATTTTTGAATGAACCAAACAATATTAATTTTTGGAAATGTAATATCTCAAACAATGTATGACATGTAAACACTACTGGTTGTATTATGTTGATGAATGGTGACGAATGTTGTTTTGTTTCATATATATTCAATGTTATGGTATTCAATTGAGTCACGACAGCCCCCGGACGTTTCCGCCGTCTGGTTCGGGGGTGTGACAGTCATCCATACTCTGCTAAATAACGGGGCCATCATTTGGGAAAGGCTTCTCACATCGTCCACCTCTCACCCTCACCTCGTGGTCTATAACACCTCTCAACTCATCATCCAACTCATATTCCATCTAGTACATCTACCCATGTTCTACCCATGATATTATCGTAGATATAAAATACATATACAATTTAAATCATTCAAAACATGTATAAAATCATTCATTCAGCATAGACAGCAAGTACTCAGGTAATATGCACACATAGCACATAATTTATATAAAATACTTCATATCTATGTGTAAGTTGAAAGTAACTATGCACTTACCTGATTAGGTGGTGACTCGGTACTCAGACAGCACTTCGTTATCTCAAAACAATTTTCCCTTGACAAAACCTAGTATCAATACCACCAGGGTTTAATCTAACGTTAACCGCAACTAATTAATAGTCTATCTATTATTATTATTATTATTATTATTATTATTATTATTATATAAGCGATAAAAAACACTCTATATAACTCATAATAATAGCCTAAATAATTATTTTAAGGACCTAATAACATTACTATAATTATTTAAAATCAATATTAAAAATTTATAGGCGTAGCTCACTTACAATGGATTTTAAAGAAAACCGGGCTTCGTTTGTAGCTGCGTTTCCGAACCGAGATACCCTTTTTCTCGGGGCTCCGGGAGCCTCAGGGCTTCCTTCGGGTGCTAGGGGTTCACCTAGGCTTTAGGGGGGATTAGTGGAGCTAGAGAGAGAAAGTATTTACATAGAGAAAGAGAATTGGTGCATTTACCTCGGAACATCTCGCACCCTTTTATAGGGCCAGCTCCTTGGACTACGTTGTGCGTTCAGCAGCACTACGCTGGGCGTAGTTCAAATAAGGTGCCAGCTTCGCATCCAGATGTCTCGCACTCGGAAAGGATAAGAACCGAAGGTATGCGGGGCGTACAGGATCTCGTATGCGGGGTGTAACGTGAGGTGACGCGTCGTTCATCTGATGCGAGGCTGATCTTCATCGGACGGCTGTGGCGTTGCCACGTCATCGCCTTCACACCAGGTTCAAGATTTTCCACTCTGACTTCTAAAAATCATAACTCTCGCATACAAGCTCCATTTTTGACGTTCTTTATATCTACGCGTAGGCGGGAATGTGTTCTACAACCTTCGTTTAGACTCTGTCGGCTAATTTTGACTTTTTTTTAAAAGTTATATTTTTAACAGGCCGGGACAGGGTTGGTCCGTTAAAAATCCATAACTTCTTCATCCGATGTCCGTTTTCGTCTGTCTTTTTATCGTTACGCTACTATTAACGAGATATTTGATTCTCATTTAGGTTGTTTCAACTAAAAACCGCTCGATCTTATATTCGAATTCCGGACTATACACTACTAAGCCGAAACTTCGAAAAATCATAACATCCTCATACGAAGTCGGATTAGGCCGTTATTTTTATGGACGCTCTCGGTTTAACGAACACTACGAATTTCGTTTAGATTTCTAAGGCTAAAATCGCTTTATCGTAAATTCACTGTTTACGCTTCCCGGTGCCATGTCGGTTTTGTCGCGAAACTTCGACGGGTCATAACTTCTTTGTTATAACTCGGATTTCGGTGTTCTTTATATGTACGGAACCCTTGTAACATATAAGATAACTTTGTTAAGATTATTTATTCTAAATAATTTTTAATCAAAAAGTCATTTTTGACGCTCATTGTCTTTAAATTGACTAGCTCTGAATATGCGGGTGTTATAATAACCATACTAATATGACTAACACGCCTGTATCGACATTCTTCAGGTGTCAGTTTCTAAGGATACTTCTCATCCTATACTGGCCTGTCTAGCTGTAGCGAACAACTCAGGCGTGGGGGTGTTAACCCCGTATTGATCTATACACAATTACCTCGCTTTCCCTCCAGGAGACTCTGGTTATAACAACAGGACTTACGATGTACGCTAGGTAGGTACGGTGAAGGAGTGTCTCACAAGAGCCTCAACAAAATTCACGTGAATTTATAGGATAATGTATACGATGTTCTTAAGGTAAGGTTCTAACTGCGGTTTTATGACTCGCGCATATTCTTGTCGTAAGAACTCTGCTTTGCTTATCGATTATTTTAACTTATTTATAACGAAAGTTATAAATGATTTCTAATATCTTCATAATCTTCACAGATGTAAAAATAACGTATTAACTTCGGTTTGAAACCATAATAATAATAATTTTTACATATTTCGATTTTTCTACAATACATATAAAAATAAATTTTGTACTTTGTTTTATGTATTTATGCAACTTTAGTGAGAAAAAGATGAATTTGCCCATTTTTACTACAATTGTCAAAAATAACCCATTTTTACTATAATTGTCAAAAATAACCCATTTTACCACAGTTGTCATAAATAACCCATATTTACCAAAATTGTCATAAATGACCCAGTTTTACCAAAATCGTCATAAATGATCCATTTTTACTAAAATTGTCATAAATAACCCATTTTATCCTATCTTTCATAAATGACCCCCCTTTTTTACCAAAATTGTCATAAATGACCCAGTTTTGCCAAAATTATCACAAATAACCCATTTTTACAAATGTTGTGGTAAAAATTTATATATTCAAAACTTTACCATTTAAGTGTAAATTTCCATATTTTTCCATTTTTCAAGCTTTCATGACCAAAAAATTTGTTCTAACATTCTCCTTGACATCATAGTGATATTATCACACATTAAGGAAAAACATTTTGCACATAACAACAAAACATGTGAGCTACACAAGATAACTTAGTTTCCAACTACTTGAGACTTGTATAAATCTCGAGTTTATAGACTTTTAGCATGGAATCACTACATTTCACACACACAAACAGATAAAACAATCACATGCAAACAAATATACAAAGATTCTACACAAGACTAGACTTGTATCCTCCCCCAAAAGAAGAAAAACTGGAAAATAAGGGGTATAAAGCTCACCTTGGGGGATTTTTCGAGTTGTAGAAGAAGATGTAGAAGGTTTTCGGTTCTAGCTTGCTTTCTTGAGGGAACTTTCAAAGTCAAGGTGGTTCTAGGAAGCATAGACACGAAAATGGAGTTATTTGAGGAATAATCTTAGTATAATTTGTAAATAAAACATCTTAAGTTTGATAGGAACTTACCAAGTGTATAATGCTTGAAGAAAGTTTTTTTGAAGCACACTACACACTCACAAATTCTTGGAGAAAAGAAGGATAGAACACTTGAAGGTTAAAGAGCAAAAGGAGTGAAAATGAAGTACGAAATGGGGTGAGGGAGGGCTTCGGCCGATTAAAGAGAATAAGAGATAAGAGATGGGAGGGCTTTACCTTGATGCATGGTGGCCAATTGCATGGGAACATGGTGGTCAATGTTGTGGTGGCAACCCTTTTGTCCACCACATTTATCTTGTATTTCTTTTTCTTTTTTTAGATGGGCGAACCGACCTAAGAGAGGTCCTCGGCCCAAGAGGTGGCCCAAGAAGAGTAGCCCAATTTTTAGTTTGGCCCAATAAGGTTTCTCAGCCCATTAAAGCTTAATATGTGGTCTTTGGTTTAAAGGGCCCAAAAATATTAGTTTTCGGGCCAACTAAGGCCCATGTGTGTGTCTTCGACTGAAAAAGGCCAAGTAGAGGATTTTTCGGCCCAAAATATTGTTTAGTAAAAGTTTTCGACCCATTAGGGCCCAAAGAGGGCTTTTCGGCCCAAATAGAAGGCCCAATAACGAATTACGGCCCATTGATGGTAAAAATAAGGTTTTCGGCCCAATATGGCCCAAAGGATGACTTTCGGCCCAAAATGGGCTCTAATTGAGGTTTTCGGCCCATTTTCTGTCACAACCCGCTAAAGCGGAAACACGAGGCGTGGCAGTACAAAGGGTTTCATAGCAAAAGTTTAAAGACAACACAAACCATAGTATTAAAATCATTACAAATTTACAAAGGATTTGAACAACTTTGAAAAGAAATTACAATGTAAATTGAAATACAACACATGCAAATGCTCCTAAAAGTGAAGTGTCCCTCAGTGCCACTTACTCGATGATTCTTGAGAAAGCATGTAAAACGAGCGTCAACTATAAAAATAGTTGGTGAGTACTCACAAGTTTGAAAATAATATTGGTTTCATGAATCGAAATCAAAATTTTGATATAAGTTTCCATAGATAAAAATATATTGATAAAATGAGTAAATAAGTTTGTGTAAACAAAGTTCGTTGTCATCATGAGAAATAAAGTATGTTGCCCAAACAAAATGCAACGATCATATCCTCATGGGAAATAAAGTTTGTTATTAAAATGAGTAATCAAGTTTCATTGCTACAAGGAGCAAACAAGTTTGTTACTATAAGAAGCAACCAAGTTTGTTGCTAAAACAAGTAAAAAATTATTTAGTAACAAAAGTCCATTGTTATAATGAGATACACAGTTTATTACTATAATGAGAAACACAGTTGATTGCTATAATTGATAAACAAGTTTATTGCCATAATACATAACAAGTTTATTGCGATAATGAGTAACGATTGTGTATGTGTATGAGCAAACAATGAGGTCTCCACCAAACCTATGACTGAAGCCCTATCAAGATCTATGCTTATCATTCCATAGATGAATATGGTATCATGCACTCCAGCAATAGGGCGAGTGAGGAGTTGTCAATTCCTAATAGCGCTATCCATAATTACCATTGGCTCAAAGAGTTAATGGTTAGAGATAAGGGAAGGTCCTTAATACGATAAGTTATCATGTTCCGTGTTGCATAGACATACATAGAGGGATATAGCAATAAAATAGCAATCATGTTTGATACAAATCAATTTAAATACAACATTCAAATAATAGTTTTTTTTCGGGACATGCTTTTCCACCCCAAAACATAAAAACTGAAAATAGAGGAGTGCGTGAATACTCACAATAAGCAAAATATAGCAACCAAGTTTATACGAGTCAAATAAATACAACGAATATAAATAGTTTAGGACATGCTTTTCCACCCCAAAACATTTAAAAATCAAAAATAGGGGATTGTTTAATACTCACAATATGCATTGAGATGATGCAAATGGTGCCTTGACTAAGCTCCACTCGTACCATTATCGTTTCCTACAATAATGGTATTCACTAGTGAGTCTCTAATCGAAATCTAACACTAGTATACTTACTACTACAAGAGAATTATGCCAATAGTGTGTCAAAATTTAATATTGATAAGTTACAAACATTTTTCCTGTGAAAATTTAATTTCAATGAATCAATTGTTATATAACAATTTAAGTGGAAATTTCCCATTATTGAAATGCTAATATTTAACATTTTAAGAGGTGTTCCAACGATTAAATATTCAAAAACTAAATCAATTTAGTTCTAAAATTTCCCAAACTTTGCATTTCAGTTTTAATCAAATTCAAAGACCTCAAGAAAAATTTTCTTGAATTTTTGATTTGTCTGACTATTTTTCATGATTTTAATTTCTTGAATAACAAAAAAATCATGAAAAATACTAAACAGTTAATAAAAATTACCAACCCTCAGATTTTGGTTCTAAATGTACTAAAAGACTTCTAGACAAATTTTCATGGATTATGAATATGTATAACCATTTTTCATATATTTAATTCTCTAAATAGATACAAATTCATGAAAAATAGAAATCAGTTTCCAAAATTACCCAAACTGGGAAAATCGATGAAATTTAATTTTAAGTCATTATTTAGCATAGGAGTCATCCATGAATTTACCTAGGATTTATAGACCTCAGAAAGTATTTTATATGATTTATTTCTTTATTTTGTTGCAATAATTATAATAATTCTAGAAAAATGAATTATTTTCTGAAAATTTATAGAGCATCTTATTTTGTTGATGGGAATCTGGGAAAAATCGGATTTGGTAAGAAAAGGAGTTTTAGATATTTATTTTGAAACAAATCCTTCATGAACATATTTGAAAGCTTTTAACAACATACTTTGATGATCTAGCATATAAGCTTGAGGATCATCACATGCATGCTGGTTTGAAGATCATTCATGAGTTTGAGATGTTCAAAAATCGTTTTGAAAGAAAACTTAGAGTGCATGTGGTGATTTCCCACCAAAACTTGTAGAAAAGTGCATTTTCATGATCTTGACTTAGGTTTAGGTCCTTGGATTTCACCATTTACAACATGCATGTTGTTTTTGGTTGAAATCCTAGCACCATCATCATCAAAACTGAGGTGAATGAACATGCACACATATTTTCTAAGAGAAAGGTGTAGAAGAAGAAGGAAATGCAAGAAAAACCTTGAAAACATGGAGGAAAATGAAAGGAAATCGTGTTCTACCTTAACGAACACCACTAGATGATGAAGATTTTGAGTTTGAGGTGTGTTCTTGGACTTATTCTCTGGAAAATTTCGTGAGTATAGAGAAATGAAGAGAGAAATGGAGTGGTGGTGATGAAGAGTGTGAGAGAGAATGATGGGTAGAGGGAGAGAAAAGATGGAGTGGTAGAGTTAATTGATTATGTGTTTTGGGAAGAGAGGAGTGCCTTGGGAAGAGGGTGGCCGGTTTTGGAGGATAAGAAAGGGCTTCCCTCTCTTATATTTTTATAAAATTCAAATCTTTTATAAAAATATCAAACTCTTTTATAAAATGTGCACCTTAATATTGTTTTTACTCATAAAATATTGATTTTTGACTTATAAATTAAGGGTAAATGTTAATGACTTAAAATTTTTTTCCTTGATTATATTTCCATGAACTTAATCATTTTATGATAATATTATAAGTCTCATAACTATTTTTATAGAATTCTTGATGTTAAACTTTATAAGATTTAGGTTTTAGGGCTTTTAGGGTTTTGAGATTTATTAAATATTTGGATATCAAAATCAATAGAATATTTGAGACTTCAATTTATCTTATTGTATTATAACTCTTTTATAGTTATAAATAATGTTTGTCATTTATTCTATCGGTTTATTGGCATTCTATGTAGTGATTCCGAGATTCAAGCGAAATTGAGGAATCAAGTATATTAGTCCTAGTCTTCAACTTTGACTTAAGTTTCTATGTGACTTTGACCTAATTTCTACCACTAGGTCAAGTGCATGATGTGTGTATATGATTCATGAAATGGTGTTCGAGTCAAAGAGTGACCCGAATATGGATAGCCTCTACAGTTAAGTAGTAGTAGAATTCACATACCAATGTGAAATCCAAGCATATTATCCATTGTTTCTAATTGTTTCCAAGTTTCTACTAGGTTATAACTTAGCTTCTAGTTACTATGTCTAGTATGTGTAGTGCCTATTTATGCAACTAAGTCTAGTCAAATCTAGAACTGACTTGAATTTTGACGGTTGTCACATTAGAGCCCACAAGAGAGTTTTCGGCCCAAAAGACCAATTGGAAAGGCTATCGGCTCATTAGGGCCCAATAAGAGATTCTTGGCCCAAGTAGGGGTTTTGGGCCGAGAAAACTTGGACTAAGGCCCAAAGTTGAGTAGTCTTAGTTTATCAGATTTGGTTTTTGGCTTATACAAGGGGGTTTCGACTTGAATAAAAAAATTTAGAAGTATAACTTAAATACTTTTGAAGTTTGATTTATACTAAACATAGTGTTACAAGGATACACAAAGAGGTTATCTTGTTCAAGGATAGAAATCTTAACCCTAATTTGCTGGTTGTGACGGTGGTGACTTGTCCAACTAACATGGACCGTTGACTTTGACCACGATTTTCACCAAGTGTGACCTAATGGTATTTTCGGTATTTTGAGTAGTAGTTTGAGACTTGGTCCGTGGTTGATGTATATGTGACTTTTAGGGTCATCAGTTGGAGTTGTGATCTATTTAGCTATCTTTTTAGTGGATTAAGGTGAGTCTTCTCATAGTACTTGTAGGCCGAAGGCACCAATGCCGACCCATTGGATTATGTTTTAGTATGCTAGTTGTCTTTGTGACTCTTGCATGTATTGTATGTGTTTGTATATATATCGAGTGGGGCCTGATCCCAGGTAGGGACTGATGAGTGTGTTAGGCAGGGCCCATTGCATGTTACTGACAGATATGTTTCGGGCGTTGCCCATTGCAGGCCGGGACTCATTGTATGTATGGTATGTGCTTGTATCCTTTGTGACTCCTGCTATATGTGTTGTATGCCTATGTGACTGTTTGATATATGTATCCGGGGTGAAATAGACATGGGGTGAAATAGTCCCGGTACAGCCTTGAGCTTGCAGATATGAATGGTATGTGGTATTTTGGAGAACTCACTAAGGTTTGTGCTTACGGTTTTATGTTTATGGTTTCATGTACTTCCGGTACGAAAGGGATGGGCCCAACATGACTACACCGCATCCACTAGAGTTTTCCGCATTGGAAATGGTCATTTTACTCTAATGTTTAAATAGTATCTTCACTTTGATCGGTTTTGAAACAACTCTTTTACATGGTTTATTGTTTTTAAAATGAAAATTTTACTATGAATTTTTGGGACGTTACAAGTTGGAATCAGAGCCTTGGTTTGAGGGATTCAGGCATACTCTTGGGTGTGTCTGAACTCAACCTGAGGATTTCTAAAATATTTTTAAAGAAATGATTTTCTATAAAGGTTTTCTAAGAAAAAGAGGTGTGATGCATGCAATCACCCGAGCTTAAGTATGTTTTCCCAAAATACCCATACATGTGATATGCTTATTGTTTTGGTATGAGTATGTGAGAATTCCATGCTAGATTAGGGCTAAGGATTTGCTTAGAATTTTCATCATAGAATGCTAAGAGAGATGCCTTTATATGCCTGCTGATTGAGCTTTTGGAACTGCATGCTAGTATGCATTTCAAATTGTTTGATAGAATGACCTAAATTTAGTGAGGTGCTAGTTTAGATTACTCGATGCTCGAATTCTACTCGCTTTGTGCTTTTAGGGACATCCAATAATATTGGCTAACTATTAAGCGAATACGTTAGGTTACATGTTGGGGGGATTAGATAATTTGAGAAGGTTAGGTTTAACTCTATTTTGGAACTCTTGTTTGTGTCCAACCGTTATAATGTGAGACCTTGCAAAGAATTGTCTAGTGCCTGTGGCATGTAATTGTATTCGTGAGGTAGTTAGAAGGTATTAAAGGAAGTCTCTACTATAGCTAATGGCGGAGTGTGGTGTGAAAGTAAGCCTAGGAACGCCTAAGAAGAATGTTAGAATGTTCTTGTGTGATCATTTTTGAAAGAGATATTCTAGAAGGAGAAACTCAAAAGATAAGAAATGTTGGTAGAAGTTCCTAACATCGCAAAAGTAAGTTAGTTGGAGGATGCATTTTTATGTTTTGTGGCCTATAGAATGTTACTGCTCGAATGCTACTTGCTTTGTGCTTTGCAGGACCCATATTGATATGGGTTAACTAGTAAATGAATATTTTAAGTTACATGACGAAAAGGTTAATAATTTTAGAATAATTGAGTTGGCCCTATTGCACAGCTCTCGTTTGAGTCTAACTGTTGTAGGTTTGGGTCTTTTATTCGAAAAAATCTTTCTTTATAAATATGCTCTATGTTATTTTACCCTCAACTAAAGGTATTGTAGCATGTTTTTAATGACAATGATATGATAACTGCATAGAATATATATTGGCAATCTTTATACACCCATACCAAAGTTTCTGGATCCGCCACTACGAAAGATTATTTAAGTTTTGTTGCATGCAATTATATTCATGAAGTAGTTAGCTGATAGTAACAGGGGTTCATCAGCAATTGATGGTAGGGTGAGGTTGGAATCCTAAGAGAGCCTAGGAAGTGCCATAGAGGAATTGATGTGCTATTTAGCGGTAGGTACAAATTTGGGAATGGGTGTATGGGCTTGGACAAAATAGATGTGGATATGAGTAGTTATTTAGAGGACCCGAGATGATTCTTAAGGCAAGTATGGATAGGTGTGGAAGGTAGTATTAGGCATGTACTACTGGAAGCATAGGAAATGTACTCGAATCGAGGAAATTTTGGGGATTCTAAGGAATTGATTCAGGGAAGAGGGCATGGTTTGGCACATTGATTCATTTCAATGTGTTTCCGACTTATTCGGTTTATCAATTACGTTTATTTAGAATAAGGAAGGGCCTGGTGATTGATTGGGCCTTAGTGGCCATGTTAGTTTGGTTTTGAATGATGCATATCTAGATGGTTTAGTGTATTTTATGGTATCGAGGGCCTTTCTCGGGGCAGTGCCAATTAAGTAGCGGGACTCAAGAAGGAAGGGATTGTGATGATCGGCTCGAGGATTGTGGTCGGAGGCGGAGTGATTGGCAGATGGAATGGGATACCATTATCCACGATGGATATTATGTCCTTCTAATCTTCATGTTTGAAGGAAAGAGAGAGAGCATACATGGTATGTTTAGATTTGGGATGTAGACCCAACATGAGGCTAGATAGTTGTGATTTTTGGCATCAAGTGTAGCAGTGTGGGAATGTACAAGAGGATTCATATGGTATTGTTGCCTTGAGATGAGATCAAGGGTCTTCTTTATTCATACATTGTAGGGTCAGGTGTTAACCGATGGTTTTAGGAACTAGTGGAAGTGAATCGGTAATTACAACTTCCGTTTTCTTTGATGTATCACGATTATGAGGATGATGCCTCTTGTATTTATGAAAGGTTCTCGTAATAAATTGATGGATATGGATTAGTAGTTGAGGTGTGTAGTATTCTTTTCTGTTGGGTTTATTATGTTGCATCATGGGCTCGGTCCTTAGCCCATTTTTGGTATCCGGTTTAGGCCTATCCAACCGTGATTATTTTACTCTAGGGTTTAGTATTTAAGGTGCATGCATGCAGCCTTTGTTGCTAATGCTTTTATTGTTTTTCTCATTAAGTTTTGTAAACCCTAGCTCTCCTCTACAGTGGAAGTTCTTCATCGAGCTCCGCTGAGGCGTGACTATATTTGAATCATAAGCATTATGTTGATTCCATACTGTGTTCATAATCATATTGTGTTTGAATTGTTTGTTCATCAACTTTTTACCTGTGAAAGATCTAAACGATCTAAGATTTATTCTCATCAATTGGTATCAGAGCAGGAGACTGTGTAATTGATACACATTTCTTTTGTCGAAGAAGTTATTAGGGTTTCATTCCGCATTGATTGATATTAATTGAGCCGTCATTCCATATTGACGTATCTCATTAATTGTCGATCTTACTCTAATCGGTAAAATTACAAGTCTGATCTTAAACAGGTTGTTGATCGAACTTCATCACAATGTCAATGGATGATTTGCAAACCAATCCAATCAACATCTCTAATAGTATCAGGTCAACGACAAGGATTCCAATCCTATACACTCAGGATTATGAGGTTTGGACGCACCACTTCGAAGATTATGTGATTGGCTTAGAAGATAATGGATACTTGATTTGGGAAGCTATCACAATTGGCCCGTTTGCTCACTCAAGCACCTCAAAGATTGTCAAAACTCAAAAAGAGTATAATCAGCTTGTGAATGATATGAAAGACATTCCTCAACACGAGAAGGAGAAGTTTCAATGCAACATCAAGGCCTTAAGAATGATTAGGTTTGCTTTGCAGTCAGATACGTTCCGTTTGGTGAGTTCTTGCGCTACAGCTAAAGAGATATGGGAGAGGCTGAAAGAACTGATGAAGATCCGGAACATTCGATACAAACTCTGTTGCTTTCTGAATTTGGTGACTTCAAACAGAAGCCTGAAGAGAAACTTGTTCAGGCTTTTGATCGCTTTAATCATCTTTTAAGTAAGATGATAAAGCATGGGATTGAAAGGAAGTTTATTGAATAGAAGGTCACATTTATGAACGGTCTAAGACCTAAATGGATGGCAATCGTGTCTACAGTTAAGGCACATGAACAGTTTAAATCATATTCTCTAGAGAAACTGGTGGGAATTCTGAAGTCCCATGAAAGTGCACTGTCTAAGGAAACGAACGTGGTTTCCAGTTTGGGTTTGTTAGCCCTTGTTTCAAAAGGGAAAAGCTCTGTTGAAGAAGAAGAAGAATCGGATTTTGCTGACTATGATCTAACCGGTGAAGAGTATGCCCTGATGGTGTCCAACCCTAGAAAATTCATCAAAAGAAAGTTCCCAGCCAACAAGAACCGAAACTGGCAGGGAAGTTACAGTTCTGAAAAAGGTGAAGAAGGAACCAAATATAGGTTCGAAGTCAGAAGAATCCAAGAAAGAGGCAAAAATTGGTGGAGACTCAGGATTTGATTGCCATTATTGTGGAGGCAAGAATCACTTCGCCAAAGATTGTATGCTGAAGAAAAAGTCAGAAAAGATAGATAAGGATGATGAGGAAGCCAGCCTCCTTAGACGATTGGAGGAGATCAAGAAAAGAAAATCAGCTGCTAACAATAAAACCATGAATGCTTTGATCGTACAGGATACAGGTAACTGTGATGAATTTGGTGGAGTGGAAGTATGGTCCATGGATACAGAGGACGAAGACGTAAGAAAACCCACTCATGGCAAGGCAATGCTGGTGAAAGAACAACCTGCAGCAGGAAGGTGTTTGATGGTGACCGAAGGAGTATCTCAGATGAGAGGGTATACAAATGATGGTGGGCTAGAAGACGAGAAGGAGGGAAAGGATAGGTGTTTTGCTGCGAAAGCTGTCAGTGCACAACTCAACGAATGTGATGAGTTGATCAAGAAGGTACAAAATATTCTTGCTTCTCTAAAAATACCTGTTACTAACTATGAAAAGGAACTAAATATCTTAAAATCTGAACTTTCTAGTATAAGTAGTAGTCTTACCCAAACCTGTGTCACAAACTCTAACCTGACTGATCAAATTAGCAGGATATCGTCAAAGAGTGAGGAAAGGAGGATGTGGATTGAGCAGAAGGAGAAAGAGTTGATTTGATCTAAGGATGAATCAATTTATTTACAACGAGACAATCTTATGCTTTTAAAACAGCGAAATGTTTTTTGTTTAATTGCTAAAAGACTTTATTTTAATATCACTCAGTTGCATCTCGATTGTGAAATAGGAAAGAAGATACATCGCATGATTTTACCCTTCATTGAGATAAAGGAGAATGAAGTCGATGCCAAAGCTTACAATTGTGAAAACGTTGTATCTTCTGATGAAGTCTCTCCAGCATACAAAATTGAGTCCTACATAAAGTCCAAAGACCATAAGGTCATGCTCAAAAATCTATTAGATGAAAATGATAGATTGAAATTAAGAACCGAAACTGTATAGAAATTTGACTCATTGAATGCCAAATTAAGTTCAGAAAATAAAATTAATGTTGAAAATGCATCTGAAATTAATGAGGACGATGATCTGAGTGAAATCTCTGTAGAGGATGTGGTGGACTGCTGAGAATTTGTCAAAAGCGAACCTGAAACTCACAAAAATCTCATTTTTTAAAATTCCGTTGAGTTCGCTCGCTCGTCGACAGACAAGACCAAATTTCTCAAGGAAAAGGCTGTGGTGTATCAAAAAGTTCAGACCACTCCCAATCAGGTCTACACAGTTCAAGGAGTCACTCCTCAACAAACAACAGAACTGACTACTATGGTAGATGAAGATAATGCAGCTAGATGTGAAGAGTTCTTCTGGTCAGCACCAATAGACAACGCTGATGAGACAAAAGGCCTATCTCAGAAAACCTCATGGAGAGTAAAGGGTAGGTACGTACCCGAACCACTTAATGAGCATGCAAGATACGATGTGCCAAGCACTAGTGGCACCAAAACGTCTTTTGGCAAACCAGCGCTCGTGTTCCGAAGAAAAAGGCTAACATCCAAAAAAATCCAAAACAGGTGGTTGATCGAAAATACCAACGAAATCTAAGATACAAGAAGAATCTCTCAGAAAGAAAACAGTTTTGGAGATCATGAAACCCTCATTATGTCAGGTACGAAAGGACGCATAAGTCTCGAGAATAATCAAGAAGCGACAGAAAGGATAGTTTCGGTCCCTCGAATACAAGGAACCGAAAGGACAGTTTCGGTCCACAACAAGATAGCAACCGAAAGAACAGTTTTGCTCCTCATAACATCAGCAACCGAAAGAGCGGTTTTGGTCCTCAACACAATATCAACCGAAAGAATGGGTTCGGTCCAAAGTTCAATCAGAAGAACAAAAGGGAAGAGTGTTCCTGTTCTCAACCAAGGAAGAGTAATAATCAATGATCCAAAATATTTGCTAAACCCTATTCTTCTCATTCTAATTCTTTTCCTTTGAATGATTTAAAAGGAAAAGGAAAGCTCTTTCCAGAAGACAACAGATGCCCAAATGAGAACCAAAAGAGCGCAGACGTCAAAAACTCAAAACCTACGTAAAACAAAATTAAAGTTTTCACAATAAAAAGAAAAAGATGAAACTACTTTAATTAAAAGAACTTATTTGGTTGATGTTTCTCTTACTATTCCCTGTCCCGTAAAAGGCTCACAAGGACCCAAGAAACTTTGAGTTCTTAAATTTGCTTTATATTTTGCAGGTTATTCGTGACGAGCAGTTTGACGAAGAAATATTGATAGTGGCTGCTCTTGTCACATGACAGGAAGGAAGGAAGAACTTAGAGAATTTCGGTCTCTCAAGGATGGTGGAATTGTGAAGTACGGCAACAACTCATATGGAACTATCAAAGGCTACATAATGATTACGAATGGTGATTTCTCTATAAGAAAGGTCGCATATGTTGAAGGATTGCAGCACAACCTTATCAGCGTATCATAACTGGTAGTTGGGACCGGATTGAAGGTATTGTTTGATGAGGAAGGCTCATAGATAGTCGAGAAGAAGTCCAATAACATTCTGTTGAAATCGAAGCGAAATGGGGAAATGTACCCTTTAAACCTCCATCCTTTGAGGGAAACCAGCTGTCTGCTTACTAACGAAGGCTCACTCAGACGAAAGCTGGTTATGGCATCGACGACTCTATCAACTTAATTTCAAGGATATCAACAAGCTGGTTTTAGGAGATCATGTTCGAGGTCTTCCATTTCTCAAATTCGACAAAGAACACAAATGTGCAGCTTGTGAAATGGGAAAGCAAAATCGACAAAGTCATCCTTCTATTATCAACACAAAGGTGATAGAACCAATGGAGTTGTTACATATCGATCTATGCGGTCCCTCTTCCGTTGAAAGTATTGGTGGGAAAAAGTATATTCTGGTCATCGTCGACGACTTCTCTCGCTTTACATGGGTGTTCTTCTTGAAGCATAAATCAGAGGCTACTCCTAAAATCAAGCTCTTCATAAAGCAGGTAGAAGTTCAACTGAGGAAAGTAGTTCTTAATGTCAGGAGTGACAATGGATTGGAATTCAAGAACAAGGATTTCGAAGATTTTCTAGATGACAAGGGAACGACTGATAATTTCTCAGCCCCATATACTCCACAACAGAATGGAATCGTTGAAAGGCAAAACAGATCTCTATGCGAAGCAGCTCGTACTATGCTAATCTTCGCTTCATTGCCTCTGTATTTCTGGGCTGATGTAGTTGTTGCTGCTTATTACACTTAGAACAGGTCATATCTAAACAAGCGATTCTCCATTAATCCTTACGAAATCTTGAACAATCATAAGTCGGATGTGAAATTCTTTAATGTTTTCGGTTCAAGATGCTTCATCTTCAACTCCAAAGAGAATTGTAACAAGTTTGATGCAAAGGCTGATGAAGGAATATTTCTGGGCTACTCCTTGCACTCGAAGGCCTATAGAGTTTTGAACAAGCGTTCTAAGAAGATTGAAGAGACATACTATGTCACTTTTGATGATAACTATGTCAAGAAGATGATGTCTACTAAAGATGCACTGCAGGAAATCTTTCCAAATAACAGTCAAGTTACAACTCCTATCTCAAATATTTTTGAGCAATATATGCTTCTTTTTGATGAACCTGAAAAGGTTATTGATTCTGAAACCAAGGCGAAAGATAACAAAGTTGACAGTCTAAAACAAGTCATTGACGATGTTGCACGAAAGATGGCTGACGATCAACCGAATGCAACCGAAACACAAGTCTTAAGAGAACCTTTTGGTGACTGTCCCTCTGTGCAGGGGGAGGGTCTGTCTCTATAAAAAGATCAAGGTTCTTCATTCCAGGGGGACAATTCAACATCACATTCATCCAGCTCTACCGAAAAACCAAACGAAGGGGAACATTCTGATCCAAATATTGAACTCATGTCATCATTCGAGGGGGGAGAATTTCCATATCAATGATGATGATACATTATCTGAATTGGAGGAAGAGATCAATGCAGAACTGGATCCCTCTTGTGATCCAAACTACCCACCACTTGTTAAATGGACCAAAGACCATCCTCAAAGTCAAATTATTGGGGGAATCTTCAGAAAAGGTTTTAACTCGATCACAGATCAAAGCAAAACAAGCTGGACTATTTTCTCAAGTGGAATTTTGCATGTTCAATTCTTTTGTTTCCAAAGTTGAGCCGAAGACTGTTAATTCAGCTCTTGATCATTCTGACTGGGTCCAAGCCATGCAAGACGAGTTAAATGAGTTTGAAAAAAACAAAGTCTGGCGTCTAATTCCATTTCCAAAATATGCTTCGGTTTTCGGTCTCAAGTGGGTTTTCAGAAATAAGATGGATAAGGAGGGGAATATGATTCGTAACAAAGCTCGGATGGTTGTGAAAGGCTACTACCAAGAGGAAGGTATTGATTACGAAGAGACCTTCGCTCCAGTTGCAAGATTAGAGTCAGTTTGAATCTTTCATGCCTATGCTGCACACAAAAACTTTGAAGTCTATCAGATGGACGTCAAGTGTGCCTTTCTCAACGAAGAACTTGAAGAAACTGTGTACGTTGCGCAACCACCAGGTTTCGTGAACGAAAAGCATCCAGATTACTGTTACATCCTAGAAAAAGCGGTATATGGTCTGAAGCAGGCTCCTAGAGCAGGGTATGAAACTCTCACTCGATTCTTAAAAATGTCTAAATTCAATCAAGGTTCGGTTGACCCAACCTTCTTTCGTAAGAGAGAGGGTAACCACCTTATGATAGTCCAAATGTATGTTGATGACATCATCTTCGGCTCCACGAATCCCAACTTAACAGCTGAATTCAGGAAGTTGATGGAAACTAAACTTGAGATGAGCTCAATGGGTACAATTAAAATTTTCCTTTGCTTAAACATTAGACAGGGACCCGGAGACATTTTTATCAATCAGGAGGCATACACAAAGACATTGCTTGCTAAGTTTGGCATGATGAGAGACTCCAAAGTTAAAGGTCCAATGGCTTTTGGACAAAGCTTACACCTTCGTTAGAGAAGCCAGCCGCTGACATGACGCTTTATCGTCAAATGATTGGGTCACTAATGTATCTCACAGCCAGCAGACTTGACATCATGTTCTCAGTCTGCTATTGTGCCAGATTCCAAGCTAACCCTCGCGAACCTTACATGCTTTCCGTGAAAAACATCTTTCGCTATTTGAAGCGAACCTCCTCTCTCGGTCTGTGGTATCAAGCCAACTCAGGATTCTTTCTCCAAGCGTTCTCAGATGCTGACTTAGGTGGCCATGGATTAGATCATAAAAGCACCACTGGAGGATGCCAATTTCTCGACGGTAAATTGGTTAGTTGGAAATCAAAGAAACAAACCTATGTTTCTCTCTCCACTGCAGAAGTTGAATACATCGCTGCCGCATCATGCACATCTCAAGTTGTATGGATACAAAGTCAGCTTAGAGATTACAGGTTGAACATGAAGAAAATCCCACTATATTGTGACTCTGAAAGTGCAATTAGGATTTGTCACAACCCAGAGCAACACTCGAAGACTAAACACATAGCACTGAGGTATCACTTCATCAAAGATCACGTGGAAGATGGCAACGTGGAAATTCACTTCGTAAGGACAACTGATCAACTGGCAAATATATTCACTAAGGCTTTGCCTAAAGCAAGTTTCAACAAAATTTTGCAAGGCCTGGGAATGATGGAAGCAGAATCTGTACCAAAATCGCCTTCGCTTAATTAAATGTAAGAAGCGAAATAGAGCGAACCGAAATGAAGCGAACATTCGATCTATTACGGGTTTGGTCTTTTTTAGGTTTAGCTAGACCAAGAACGGAAATGAACTGAGCGTTCGGTCTATTTGGGTTCGGTCCTTCTGAATTCGTTCGCTTCTTTTTCATATCAAGGCATTTTGATTGTATTCTTTTGTACACTATTTTAAATACTTCCTTTTACGTTTTCTTTATTTTTTTTAAAATCCAAAAATATTTCTCTGTTTCATTTTTTTTATATATAACCCAAAAATATTTTCATTTTTCGTTTAATTAAAAATTTTCACAAAATACAAAAATATCTTTTCTTTTAATTTTAATCTAATGCTCTCTTTTGTATAAAAGTTACTCTCGATGATGAAGCTCCAGAAGGTAAAATTTATTTTCTATACACTTCTTACGTGTCCCTAAAAGCATGCTGCTACATGTTGACTAAAGCCTCTATAGATTTTGAGTGAAGCCTTAATAACATGATACATACAAATCACGTTTTCCCAAACTAGGCTGTTACATTCACTCTAATCATGAGCTACCTTACTCTTCTCATATTGAGCTTTGAGTTTTCTACTTGGTCCTTCTTTTATAGCAGAGGTACATTCGCTTCTTATACCACCTATATCTTTTTTCTTCATTACACTTCATCTCATCAAAGTAACCCTTGAGACTCTCAGCATTTACCACTGGGGTTTATGGTTATACAAAAATCTATGTTAATGATCTTAGTGTCGTGTCACTACGTACTAAGTGAAACCCACAATTCAACACCTTTAATGAATTGATGGTACAACATCACTATGTTATAGTTCTTATATGAAATCTCTTTTTATTTTGAGTGATTCTTCTGAAAATTTTCTACTACCAAGATTTTTTCTTCCCCAAGGATGTTGTTACGTTTTTTTTTAGATTTATCATTAATCCACAAGTCACTAAATATCTTCCCTACCTACTTGTTCAATAGATCACATTGATCTCACAAGTACTTCGTTCAGTTTCGGTCTTATATCAAGTATCGATATCATGAATTGAAGTGAAAGCCACCCTTTATAGCCTTAATTAAAAAGATGCTTTTCAATACTTCTTAACAAGTACGTGATCATTATTTAATGGGAATCCACACAAGCACTTTAAAGTCTCTCTTGACTTCGAAGGAAGAGATTCGTGCCCAGAATCAGTTGCTTTATGTCTCAACAAGACATCACTTAAACCCTCAAAAAGTTTGTTTTATTTCTTTATCTTTCACACTCTATGCACAAAAATCTTTGATTTTCAAAAATCTAGTTTTATTAATGATGTCTTACTTGTTACAGCTTCGTTTCTACAAGTACTCCAATGCCCGATAAAGGTAAAAAGAGATGACGATCCATGTAAAATATGTGGGTGACGTTTGGACGTCCTTTCTCTTTGAAAAAGGTTGAGTCAGCAGTTATCCAATCGTTTTGACGATTTGAAAAAGCGCTTTTTATGGAATGGCGTGTAAAAAGGAAACGTCCTTTCTCTTTCCTTCGTCATCATCAGGTATGACAATTGTTCCTCCGTCACATCAGGCACGATTTCTAATTAATCCAATATCTCAGCCGGATATTTCTCTCTCCTACTTACGTATAAAAGGATTTCGCACACTTCTCTTTACCCTTTTATCACTTATAAACTCTATCCAAGCATAAGGGTGATTTCTCTCACTGTTCATCTTCTTCTTCTCAAGCTTCATCAATGGCAGATTCCTCTTCTTTTCATGATACCTCTGTTCACTCCAACCTTCTCATAATCAAACCTCAACAAAACCTCATCATTGACCTAACACCCTTCATCTATGAAACCTATATGCTATACGTCGTCAAATGTCTCAAATACTCACATCTTGTCGACGCTCTTTCGAGGTCGAAGTTGTTCCCATGACCTGCCTTTCTCACATCTATTCAACAGCTTACTATGACAAGGCTGCTGAGCGGATTCACTTTGATATTCACAATGAGAAGACCTCCATCTCCAAGACTCACTTTTGTGCCCTAATTGGTCTCTCTCAAGAACCAAATTTGGTAAACCCTGACTCGATTACTACTGGTCAACTGTTCTCTATGTTCTATCAAATGGGGTACACTGAAACCCTCACCACAATTACCAAATTCAAGAAGTCTTGCCTTCCTCCTCAATGGAATGGTCTTTTCACTCTTCTTTTCAATGGTTTATCAGAACACAACGCAGGTTCAGATAGTGCAAGCAAGTAATTTATAACCGTGCTTTATGGGCTGTATCACGGGATTAATTTGGACTATGGGACCGTCATTTGGAAACAACTGGTTCAAAGCTTGTATTCTTCATCAAGACATTCAGAGATCTCATGTGGAAGGTACTGGTCCATCATTACAAAGTGGGCAATGGATTGTCTCCACGTTCCAATCATGGCAGTCTCTCTTCTCTCCTCCATCGCCACCTTTCACACCCCAAAGATTATCGTCACATATCCAACCAACTATTCCTTCATTGGATCGATCCTTGAAGCCATGCTTGTCTGCGTGTCTGATGCAAGCAATGTTCTTCAAGAATACAAGAAGCATCCTTCTTTGGGTCCAAGGGAACTCACACCAGCCATGGTTCGCTCCGTTAAAGAGGCTAACAAGCTAGCCAAGAGGGGAAAGAAAAAAGAGACACATAAGGAGGCGAAAGTCAAAAAACCAACCAAGGTTCAAAAACTTAAGAAGCGAAAGTCAGACAAGGTTGCTCCTTCACAGCCTAAGCCGAAAAAGCAGAAGAAGCCAGCTCAGAGACTCATTCTTCAATCCTCAAGCGATTCGGACTCCGAGTATGTTCCTGCTAAAAACAAATCCACTGCTCCTGCAGAATCAGAAAGTGAAAGCTCTGATGAGGAGGCTTCGGTTTGTGGTGATACCCCGCCTCGCTTGCCTACTCCAGAAATACCTGTTTGCTCCCAACCCGCTTCTCCTCCACCCGTTTTTTTACCAATCTCTATCCCTCCAATTTTTCCCATCACTACCTCTCAACCATCAACCACTATACCCATTCCTGATCCAATCTTCATAGAAACTACCACTACCACAACTACTACCGGGACTCATTCTTCAGCACCCACACCTCCTGTCACAACCGAACCACCGGTTATAATTGAACCTCCCGTTACTACAAAACCCTTATCCCCTACCCAATCCAATGACACCACCCCGGTTCTTGGAGGTGAGGACTTGGAGTTTGATTCCACTTACTTTAGTCCCTACCGTGTCCAAAGTGACGACAACGAAGATGCTCCTGTCACCAAACACCATCTTAAGGTTGTTAATGACAAGCTTGATCAGCTACTTTCCTCATCTTCCACAGGTGCCTATTCAGACACTGCTCTCAAAGCTTTGTTCTCCTCGGTTGTCCAAGAACATGATGCCTCTCTCACTGTTGTAGCTAAGGCTATTGACGCCTCTACTTCCTAATGCCAGAAGGCCTCCCTTGTTGTTGAAGCTTTAACAAAGGAATGTAAAGAAGCGACCGCAAAAGTCGATAAAATAATTTCTAAGGCTCATTTTTTTGAGATTCTTTGCAGGCGGCTGCTCAAAAGAATTCTTAGACGGTGAATGCTTCAGTTGATAACCTTCAGCGCTCTCTTCAAGCTAAAAGGTCCAATCTTGAAGCTGCTCGTCAAGCCATCGAAGTTGCTAATGCCACTCTACATGATAATGTTAATGACCGTTTGACTCAACTGGAGACAGAGTTGGCTATGGAAAATCGTATCATGGATGAGCTAGACAAAAGAACCTCTCAGCTAAAGATGCAGAACCTCAAGCTTCACACTGCAACAACTGAGCTTAATGATTTGAAATCTGAACGGGAGGTTATTCGAAGCTCTGTTGGCGATGTTCATTCCATTTTGCTTCACCTCCTTGATGCCCATGATCCCATCATGACCATTACCATCCGAAGGCATTTGGCTAAGAAACTCAGACCTGCACTGGACATCCTTAGTCGTATTGACGGTGTTGGGCTGAAGATAGTTTTGATGTTGCGTCTTTTGGGCTCGTTAGATTAGCCTTGTATTCTCCGGTTTGGGCCTGTCCAACCGAGAGCCTTTTATGTATTGTATATAAGTTAAATGCTTGCATGCATATTAGGTAAAGATTGCAGAGATTATCGATATAGCGATTCATCAAGAGTATTATATTTTCCTGTAATCGTTCTTGTAATCTTCTAATCCTTTACAGTTGATGTTCTTAATCGAGCTCTTCTAAGGATTTTATGCAATCATTCGACATGTTTGATTCAAGCTGTTATGTTCTTATTATTGCGTTTTTGCTATTTCATATTCATATACTTGTTCAAGATCTAATCGATCTTCATAGATTAAAAGTTGTTTTAATCCCATCAATTGGTATCAGAGCAGGAGGCTGTGTAATCGATACACATCTTTTCTGTGAAAAAGATTTCCATTAGGGTTTTCCGCAATCATCGATATTTATTGAGCCGTCATCTTAATTGACGTATCTTGATATTTATTGTTTTGCCCTAATCTGCTTTATTACAAGTCTGATCTTTGAACAGGTTTTTACGATCATATGGACGCGACGCAATCAAACCCTATTAATATTTCCAACAGCATCGGTTCGACGACAAAGATTCCAATCTTATACACCCATGACTATGAAGTATGGGCGCATCATTTTGAAGATTACGTGATTGGATCAGAGGAAAATGGTTATCTCATATGGGAAGCCATCATCAATGGACCGTTTTCTCATTCTGCGACATCAAGAATCATTAAGACGCAAAAAGAGTACAATGATCTGCTTAAGGACGTGACGAATATTACACAAGATGAAAAAGACAAATTCCAGAGCAATATTAAGGCGCTAAGGTTGATCAGATTCTCCCTTCAGTCCGACACATTCAGACTGGTCAGCTCATGCACTACGGCGAAGGAAGTGTGGGATAGACTTCGCGAACTGTATTCCACAGATGAAGATCTCGAACATTCTATCCAAACCTTGCTTCTATCTGAATTTGGAGAATTCAGGCAAGGGGCCGAAGAAACAGTGACCCAGACGTTTGATCGCTTCAATCATCTTCTCAGCAAGATGATCAAACACGACATTGAAAGGAAGCTCATCGAACAAAACGTTACTTTCTTGAACGGACTAAGATCTGAATGGAGAGCAGTAGTTTCCACAGTCAAAGCCCATGAACAGTTTAAATCATACTCTTTGGCGAAACTGGTGGGTATTCTAAAGTCCCAAGAGAAGATTGTGGTTCAAGAGAAGAACGTTGTTTCTAGTCTTGGTTCGTTGGCCCTCCTATCTAAAAGTAAAGCCGTGATGGAGGATGAAGAGCTCAACTTGGAAGAGTATGACCTCACAACTGAGGATTATGCCATGATGGTATGCAATCCTAAGAGGTTCATAAAGAAGAGATTCCCCAGCACCAAAAACCGAAACTGGCAGGGGAGTTACAGCTCTGAAAAAGCGAACAATGAACCGAAGGCTGAGGAGCCCAAGAAGGAACCGAAAGCAGATGGCGATTCCGGAGTAAGCTGTTTCTACTGTGGGGGCAAGAACCACTATGCTAAGGACTGTGTTCTTAAGAAGATGGCTGAAAAGAACGATGGAAATGATGAGGAAGCCGTGCTGCAGAAGAGATTGGATGAGTTGAGAAAGAAGAAGTCTACCGCTAACCCTTCTATTAATGCTCTTATTGTGCAGGGTTCGGTTAATGACGATGAGTTCGGTAGCACAGAAGTTTGGTCTACTAACTCAGAAGACGAAGAAGTGAGGAAGCCTACTCATGGAAAGGCTTATATGGCTAAGGAGGAAAGCAGTGGTGGAAAATCCTTCATGGTGTCTGGCGTATCTCAAATGAGGGGATACAATACCGATGGAGGAAGCAATGGACCGAAGGTGCAGGAGGATATGTGCTTTACGGCCAAACCACTCAGCCAGCAGTTCAATGAGCTCGATGAACTGATAAAGAAGGTACAATCTGTTTTTATTTCATCTAAAGTACCATCATCCTCATATGAGAAAGAACTAAAAAATGTTAATACAAGAATTTCTCATTTAGACAGTAGCTTAACTCAAACTCGAGTCACCAATTCTAACCTGACTGATCAATTAAGCAGGATGGCGTCGAAGAGTGAGGAGCGGCGTATGTGGATTGAGTTAAAAGAATCGGAATTAGTTAAAGTTAAAGAAGAAAACATTTATTTGCAGAGAGACAATTTGAAATTGTTAAAACAACGAAATGTTTTTTGTTTAATTGCTAAACGTTTATATTCCAATATTACTCAACTTCACTTGGATTGTGAGATAGGCCAAAAGATCCATCGCATGATTTTGCCCTTCCTAGAATTTAAGGAGGATGAAATCGATGCCGAAGCCTACAATTGTGAGAGTGTGATATCGTCTGATGATGTCAATCCAACCTACATGTATGGACTGGACAAAATTGAGTCCTTCATCAAATCCAAAGACCACAAGGACATGCTCAAAAATCTTTTGGACGAAAATGACAAACTTAAACTGAGAACTGAAACCATGCAAAAATTTGACTCTCTAAACGCCAACGTAAGCTCAGAAAATAAAATCGATGTTGAAAATGCATCTGAGCTTAACGAGGACGATAACATGAGTGAAATTTCTGTAGAGGATACGGTTGACTGCTCAGAATTTGTTAAAAGCGAAACTGAAAACCACAAAAATCTTATTTCTGAAAATTTTGTGGAATTCGCTAGATTGTCCCAACAAAAGTCCCCGAAATTAGTAGAAAAAGCTGTTGTGTATCAAAAAGTCAGGACCACTCCGAATCAGGTATACAAGGTGACTGGAGTAACCGAACATCAAACAGCTGAACTCACAGCTATTGTTAACGAAGACAATGCTGATGGCTGTGATGAGTTCTTCTGGGAAGCTCCTATTGATAATGGAAACGAAACCGTTGGCCTATCTGAAAGAACCTCCTGGATGAGAAAAGGGAGATACATACCTGAACCCTTGAACAAGCCTGATAATTTCAGTGAACCAAGCACCAGTGGTACGAAAGATATTCCTCAAGAGGTTGATCGTTCAGCAAAAGAAGACATTCCTTCAACACCAACGAATTGACGGTGACAAATTATGTTTGATCAAGATTTCACCAATGAATTAACGAATGTACCCTTATAAAATCTCAAATTTTCTTTTGCGTGATTCCCATGAAATTGTTACACACCATAACATTTCTTCCCAAGGAATCCAATTTTAATTTTTTTTTTCTGAGGTTTTATATTATTCCAAGCCAATATGAAATACATTCCTACCTACTTGTTCAACAGACTACACCGGTCTCACAAGTACTTTGTTCACTTTCTTTCTTATTTCAAGATTAGAATTGATGAATCAAAGCGAAACCAACCTTATTTAGCCTTATTAAAAGAAGCCTTTCAACATCTATTAATAAATGTTTGATCGTAATTCAACGGGATTCCACATTAACACTTTGAGGTCTCTCTTGACCTTGAAGGAAGAGATTCGTGCCCGGGATCATCAGTTTCGTGTCATTATTGACATCACAGAATATCCTTAAAGAGTTGCTTTATTTCTTTTTCTTTTATACTCTTTGCACGAAAATCCTTGCTTTCAAAAAGTCCGTTACTAATTATTTTACAGGCTGGATTAATATTGGATGGTTAATAATGAAGTTATGGTCAGCAATAATCCACATGGGCGTTTAATTCAAAAGATGCCGTTTAAAAAGGGATAAGACGAAAAGGTTGCTGACGCGGCGGGAATTCAAAGGATTGAAATTCAAACGACGGTAAAAGACAGGCGCGTGTGAATTTGAAACGGCCGCGCTTTCACTGACACTTATGGACGCGTGTGCGAAATTCAAGCGTCATATCTCTGGTAATTAATGGCGCGTGCGGATTTGAAGCGATTTTCTTCTGAAACGGTGCTTGTTGGGTAGCGTGATCCTAGGATTCTGACAATCTCTTTCCTACGTGATCATCGCATAGAAGATATGAAACGATCTTTCTCTCTCCTGTCTCTCACTATAAAAGGCAGTCCACAAAACCTTTTACCTCTTTACTGCCTCCATATTTTCTAAAGAGCAAAACCTCCAGAGCACTTCACTGTTCATCTTCTTCTCCAACCTGCAACAATGGCTGACTCTTCTTCCGTCCATGCTACTTCTCAGATTCTTCCAATCCGTCCTCAGCAATGCCTAGTGATTGATCTCAACCCTCTGGCGTATGATTCCTATATGTCGCCGGTCATTGAATGCCTCAAATACTCCCAGCTTGCTCCTGCACTATCAAGGATTGAAACGGTGCCAATAGTGGCCTCATCTCAGGTCTACGCGACGGCTTACTACGACAAGGCCGTCGACAGGGTATTCTTCGAAGTGGCAGAACACAAGACTTCCATATCTCGCCCCCGCTTCTGCACCATGCTTGGGTTTGCTGCTGACCCATCGCGAGTTCACCCGGAGACGATTCCGGTTGGTATGCTGTACAACATGTTTTACAACATGGGCTACACAGAGGTTCTCACCTCCGTCGCCAAATTTAAGAAGTCCTGCCTACCGCCCCAGTGGAATGGGTTATTTACAGTTCTCTTCAAGGGCTTATCAGAAAGGAGCTCAGGATCGGACGGGGCCAGTCGTCTTTTCCTGTCGATTATGTATGGGGTGTACAACGGGATAAATTTGGACTATGGGTTTGTCCTTTGGCAACAACTGATTCAGAGCCTCTCTTCTTTTTCCCGACACTCCGAGGTGTCGCTGGCCCGGTTCTGGATTCTGATCACAAGATGGGCCATGGACAAGTTTAACGTTCCAACAGCTGACGGTGCACCGATGTCTTCTATTGGTACGTTTCATACCAAGAAGATCATCGTATCCGATGCATCAAAATTCTCATTCATTGGCTCTATCCCGGAGTCGATGTATGCCGATGTGCCCGCTGATAGCAGACTGATCAGAACAATCAAGGAGTTTCGCCCAACTGGTCCGAGGGAACTAACACCGGACATGCTGCGATCGATTCATGATGCCGATAAACCGGTGGCCAGGGGCAAAAAGGGTGACAAAGGGAAGCAAGTGTCCAAAGCTCCAAAGGGACCTTCTCCCAAGAAGCGTAAACAACCCAAGGCTGCTTCGTCCCCACAACCGAAAAGGAGGAAGACCCACCCGAAGCGAAAGCTCATTATTTCCTCCTCTTCAAGCGAATCCGAAGGTGGGAGTTCGGACTCTGAAGGCTCACAAGGAGATGAATCTCCTCAACGAGGCAACACACCACCTCGGTCCCCAACCCCAGAGATGGAACTTCATCAATCCCCAGTTCCTTCACCTCCACCAACAATTCCTATTTCCATTCCCACCATAAACCCCACTATTCCCCCAACCTCTATCCCTATACCTCCACCCATATTCACCACATCAACCGAAACTCCCCCAGTTACCGAAACCCCTCCAGTAACCGAACCTCCACAAACCGAACCTGCCCATACACAACCACCACCCGAAACTAACCCCCCCACCTACTCAACCTGAACCAACCAAACCAATAACACCCCCAGCTTCACCACCACCTCAATCTCCAGAAGACGCCTCCGATGGCGGTGATCAATACCTTGGTGATGATCACATGAACTTCGACTCGGTCTACTATAGTCCGTTTCAAGTTCAGAGTGATGAGGAGGATGATGCTCCAGTGACAAAGAAGCATCTTCGCGAGCTTAACGAGAAGGTTGATCAACTTCTCGCCTCCTCTTCCAACCAGCAGTCATCTTTATCTGAAGCTGCCTTCAGAAGATCGTTGACGCCTTCTCTAGGGCTCAACATGATTCCGTAGCCTCAGCAACTGCTGCCATCGACGCCTCCACCCGAGCCTGTGAGGCTGCGACCGAAAAAGTCGATAAACTATTCTCCGACGCTACTGTCCTGTTACAATCTTTGCAGGAAAGCGCCGACGCCACAAAGACAACTCTGGAACCGATTGTTCAACAATTGGCCAAGTTCGTCTCGACGGAGTTGACTTCGTTCGCTACCCTCAGACAAAATATCAGCGACGATAACTCGGCACTTCGTGCCTCCATCGATGCCCGCTTGGCAAAGCTACATGAGGATCTTGCGGCAGAAAATTCATTGATGGACGTCTTGGCTAGTAAAACAACCGCCCTTAAGGTCAAGAGCACGCAACTTTCCAACTCCCAGCAACAATTGGAAGCTCTTCGATCCGAGAGGGAAGTCATAAAGACGTGTGTTTCGGATGTCCACGCAGCTCTCTCAAACATCCTGGAAGCACACGACCCCATCCTTAACCACTCAGTGAGGTGTACCCTCGCTGAAAAGCTCTCCCCGGCCATGGACCTTTTATGCAAAATTGAAGGCCTACCGAGTTTTGTGTCCATTCCGAAACAAGGGGGAGATGAGAAGAAAGGAACGAAACCACCTCCTTCCTCCACAGCTACTCACACAACCGAACCACCCCCAACTGGTCATGCCTCGGGTTCGGGTGTGAAGAACAAGGGCAAAAATATAGCAGAGGGAGGAGATGAAGATGAAGTTGAAGATGAAGACAGGGAGACCATTGCCGACTTGTTGAAACGGAAAAACAGTTGCAATGCTGAAGGCGATGCCAGTCGTGTGGCGCGTGAGGCTGAAGAAGCCGAACGAAAGCAAAAAGAAGCCCACGATCTCCTTGAGAGCCGAAAGTTGCTCTTCCCTGCCTGGACCAAGGATCGTTTGATAAAAGAGGCCATAGAGACTCCAAGCATACTATGGCTCGAGCCGGTGATATCGTTCGACTGCAACAACACTATCGATTCGCAGTTCGATATGCCGCTGACTCGAAAGGCGTTCATCTTCCACACCTTCTCTAACATTTTTGAAGTCCCGCATCCGAACGATGAGCTTGACAGGGAGCTCATTGACTTCTACCTGGAGGCCGCTCGCCCTCAATACCTTACATGGAGCGCCCAGAAGATTGTTAATGTTCGGGTGCTGAAGCCTTTTGCCGTGGGCAGATTTACAAATGTCAAGTTCAAGCTTATCCGAGGATCTGCAAGAACTGCTCACATCATCACCCTGGCGGATCTGCCGAATCTGAATCCTCATGACTGGATACTCTTGTACAATATCCTGCTGACAAATGAATCTGAATATGGTCCCATCATAGACCATGTCAAAAGGATGTTGGCATGCTACATCATGGAGGTTGCCCAAATGGATTAGGAGGTCGCCACTGTTTTCAAAAAGAAACCAAAAGTAGCACCAGTGGGATTGGCCAGTGATCTAAACACAATGCAAATGGGTAAGATAGATCCGAGGCGAAACTCAGTGATGTTCACCAGAGCCGAAGGACAGAAATGTCTATTCGCTTTAGCTGACAAGCACCTTTACACCACAGCCTGCTTGGAACACGTCTTATTTATCATCAAGCGGTGTAAGGACAATTCGGCTGATGACATCAAGTACTTCAATGATATGATAAATTGGTACATCCGGTTTAGACAGACCATCCTCTCCATAAATTGGTACATCCGGTTTGGGCCTGTCCAACCGAGAGCCTTTTATGTATTGTATATATGTTAAATGCTTGCGTGCATATTAGGTAAAGATTGCAGAGATTATCGATATAGCGATTCATCAAGAGTATTATATTTTCCTGTAATCGTTCTTGTAATCTTCTAATCCTTTACAGTTGATGTTCTTAATCGAGCTCTTCTAAGGATTTTATTCAATCATTCGACACGTTTGATTCAAGCTGTTTTGTTCTTATTATTGCATTTTTGCTATTTCATATTCATATACTTGTTCAAGATCTAATCGATCTTCATAGATTAAAAGTTGTTTTAATCCCATCATACGGTGTTTCGGTGACTGGTGTCCAGCCGAAACAAAGGGGGAGAGAAGGCGAAAAATCAACCTCCTCCTGAACCGAAGCCAACAGCTGAACTGAAGGTTAATGAAGCTTCGGTCAGCAAAAGCAAAAAGAAGATCGTTGAAGATGATACTGATGATGAAGGTGATTATGAAGATACTCTGGGTGAAATTCTCGATAAGCCTTATCAGAAAACAAAACTTTCTGAGAAAGAGCTTTCCGAAAAGTTCAAGAAGCAAACGGCTGACCTGGAGAAGAAGCAAAAAGAAAAGGAGCTCTTGGAGAAAAAGAAGTCTATTTTTCCAGAGTGGACCCTTGCTTCGCTCCAAAGGTGTGCTATTGATGAACCAAGTGTTCTTTGGCTCGAACCAGTCATGTCGTTTGGGCTTGAAAACTCCAAGGATGCACAGTTTGACATGCCAATCACTCGAAAGGAATTCATATTTCACTGCTTCAACTCAACTGCTGCTATCCCTTCTCCAAACCCGAAGGTAGATCGGGATCTACTAGAGTTCTATCTGGAGTTCGCTCAGCCACAGTACTTGACCTGGTGCTCACAGAAAATAACTACTGTCAAGGTACTGAAGCCCTACTCAGCTGGGAAGTTTGCCAACGTCAAATTCAAAGTGACTCCAGGCTCTGAAGGCTCAGTTTATAAATTTACTCTGGCTGATATGCCGAACCTCAATCCCCACGACTATATACTCCTCAACAACATTTTGCTGTCAAATCCACAAGAGTATCAGCCGATTATAGATCAAATCAAGCTAATGCTTGTTTGCTACATTCACGAAGTAGCAAAGATGGATCAAGAGATCGCCTTTGCCATTCACAAGCGAACCACGATCAAAACGATGGGCAGAGCAGGCGATGTGAATACAATGGTCAAGGGAAAAATCGACTCAAAGTATCACACAATGATTTTATCAGGGGCGAAAGTCAGAAATGCCTGTTCGCTCTAGTTGGCAAGCACCTCTTCTCAACTACTTGCTTGGAGTATATTCTAGAGATTATCCATAGGTGTAATCAGAACACAACAGCCAACAAAAAGTTGTTTACTGACATGCTGAGGTGGTACATTCAATTTCGACAGACACTTCTTGCGATCATCCCTCAGCTGTTCAAGGTTGTGAAGACTATGAAGCCAACTCAGAAGAATTAATCTCTCGCCTCATTTGACACAAAGGGGGAGATTGTTTGGTTTATTATGTTGCGTCATGGGCTCGGTCCTTAGCCTAGTTTTGGTATCCGGTTTGGGCCTGTCCAACCGTGATTATTTTACTCTAGAGTTTAGTATTTAAGGTGCATGCATGCAGCCTTTGTTGGTAACGCTTTTATTGTTTTTCTCATTAAGTTTTGTAAACCCTAGCTTACCTCTACACTGGAAGTTCTTCATTGAGCTCTGCTGAGGCGTGACTATATTTGAATCATAAGCATTACGTTGATTCCATACTGTGTTCATAATCATATTGTGTTTGACTTGTGTGTTCATCATCTTTTTACGTATGAAAGATCTAAACGATCTGAGATTTATTCTTATCATTTTCATTTTTAGATCAAGGACGAGTGCTATCAATGGATTGTCCTAATTATTTCTTATGCATGTGTGTGGGATTCCTGATGTTAGAAACAGTCTTGATTAGGAAGTTTCTAAGTCCTCCATCTGAGATTCAAAATACCTTTGAGTTTTCTTTGTCTTTATCTTGAAGACCATCTTGCATTGTAGACATTCCATGGTTCAAGGATGTTATGCATTTGGTTGAGTTGGTTTTAATGTTGGTTTGTTGAAACGTTAGTTGGTGGTAGTTCGAATCCTAAGTGGAGGAGTATTGGGTATTGTGCTCGGAGGATCATCGATATGTTAGAGTTCATGGTTTCAAAAGGATGAGTCATAGGGCCTTTCGATTTGGGTATGCGAGACTTTGACACAGGATTTGGTCAATTCAGGGGTTCAAAACAAGTTGCCATCAGATGTATGTGCTTAGGAATGCATGAGTTTTCTTTGTAGCAGGAAGTTCTTGTTTCCAATGGTTACTTTCAGGATATCGTTGAATAGATAGAGGTGTTCGAGACACTCGGGTTGAGTATTGATAATTGAGGGATTTGTTACCTTGTTGTATAGGTTGTTATCCATAGTCTAGGTTGGGTAGTTATTAATTGGTAAACCAGCTCCAGATTTGGGCGTGTTTCTTTCTGCATGGGTTTTGGTTCAGTAGTGTATTGGATCATTGGATCCGTTGTCATTTCGTTCTCGATCATTGTTCATTTCGTTCATCATCAACGGTTGAGGTTCTTCGAAGGTTTTGAGTTGTATAAATTAAAGGTCAATGGATGCATCAACCTATTGTCAAATTATGTATGTCGCATATTTGGTTTCTTGGTATGGGTACCCTTAATTGTTGGTTATGGAAGTATTTTTCATAGTTGGCTCGAGCTCAATAGTTGTCATTATTTATTGGGAGTTCGGATCAAGGTGCGGTGTCATTACTTTTTCAAGTGTAAATCAAGATCATCATAGAATACAATTTTGGGGAATGTTAGGGTTGGTATTTGGATTAGTCCAACAGGGTTTTGACAAAAAATCTGGAAAAATTTGGAAGTTTTATCGAGCTAGTTACGTATTATTGCGATTTTTTTAGTTTCAATCGAAGTGTGGGATCTTGTATCGGTCGTTCATAAGGATGTTTCTACTAACGATTGAGGTTTTTCATTTCGTTAGATTTGTTGGTACCTCACCATTTGGGCAAGGTTGTGTGGAAGAAGGAATGTAATAGATCCAAGGTTGTTTATGTGTCTCCCCTTGGGGTTGTACATTGTGGGAGTGCCTCGATTATGGTCACGGGTTAATATATGTCAACTGATTGTGATAATATGAGATCACTTGATTCAAATTATTGGCATGGTTCTTTTTGGTTTATAGCTTTTGAAATGGAACAATATTACAACCACCTCTTTCATTCTCTCGTTGTATGCAACCATGTTTTCGTCTGATTTTTTTATTGGTAACAGCATGTACTATGAAAGGAATTATGCATTATAGAAAGGTTTGGCTCATGTTGTGTTTTGGTTAGTATTGAGAGGGATATTTTTTGGGTTCCTACAAGTCGGTGGGTTGATGATTGAGTACCTTTAGTCCCTTGTGGTGCTGGTCATGGGTCTTCAGGACAATAATGGAATAATGACAAGATCGGTGTAGCACAGTGAGCTTATCGATATAATGGTTAGAGGGTCTCACGATGTATCACGAACTAGTGGTTGTATGACTCATATGGATGGGACTCAATAGACATTTGATGAGACTCTTAGGTCTTGGATAAGTAGTCTTATTGGCATGTTTGGGTTTTAGCGTCGTAATGGGAGTTGGAAAACACAGTGACCAGCTTGTTGGGATCATGTGGCTAGTAAAAGGGTGAAGGGAGTATGAATTGTGCATTAGAAGCCTTTTGCTAAATTTTTTGCATTGTGAACCCTGTTTGATTGTGGGATATGTATTAGGAGTTTTATTATTATTACTGGGTATCGATTCTAAAATCTTGAGTCATAAAGTTCATTGTAAATGTATCGAGTGATTTGTCAGGTGGATGTACACCTGAGCTGATGAGGGATTTAGATGCAACATGAGAATTCTTGGATTAACCATCATTATGCTCGTGGGGAGTAGTGGGTTGGTAATGGCTTGTCAGGAAGTCGAGTGTGTATTTAAGGATTTTAGGTATAATTTCCGGATTCAGGGTTGGTTGAAATTTGTGATCGGTATGTTTTGAGTATCCTTTCAACATGGTTTAGTGGTATTCCTATTCGAGGCTAGGGGTAGGTACGACGAATGGATAATCACTAGCCTTAGGGTATGGGTCTGGAGTTTAGACTAATTCATTGTCAATTTTGGGGGAGTATGTTGATGGTGTTGGTTTGTGCTTGTAGTTTTGAGAATTCTAGGGTTGAGTATTTTCAAGTTATTGGGATGTTGTTGGAAATTGTTGGATACCGAGTGGTCTCTTGAGTTTTCTTTATAAGATGCCTTGATTTCGAAGTGGTTAGAGGAAGCTTATGGGATATGTTGGCGTTCCTTTTGGAGATTCTAACCAAGACGGATTTTGAGGACGAAATTCGGTTTAACTGAATGAGAGTTGTAACATCCGCTTTCTCTAAGGTAAAATTTTCATAAATAATTTTTGATTTTTGGTTAACCACGATGTGGTAAAGGCTCGCCACGTCATGGCCATGCTAGAATGTTCACGGGACTTTAATGAGCCCCCACGACGTGGCATTATTGGACACGACATGGCGAGCTGCTAAAACATTAAACCCTAATTTCTTGGGTATTTATAGGAAAGACGGAGGCTAGGGTTGCCCATCCTCAACCTCTATCACTCTTAAACCTTTGAGTTCGTAACTGTAATCTCCTTTGAAGCTTTAGATATCATTTGGGCCTCTAAGGGTGGTTTTTAGCTCTTTCTTAAAGAAGAAGACTCCATTGGTTAATTGTTTGGAGGAAGCAACCTTTTTTTTCATTATTTTGTGTTTTTATTGGACCTTTCTAAGCTTTCAAGCTTCTACCTTTCTCTTTCAAGCATGCTAAATCTAGGTTTTTGTTCTTATTTCATCATGTTGGGTTAAGTAGAATGCATGGAGTCCATAAAGTTGGCAAATTTATGGATTATTAAGGTCCCCTTGCTATCATATGTTTCAGATCAGGAGTTCAATGCTATTTTGAGTTCCATGCATGAGACTCTTAGTGATATTGCCTCATTTTGACCTAAGTTCCATAATTGAGTTCCATGCATGACTTTTGGAACTGACTCAAATAACTTCGATACACTACAACATATTTGACACTAACATTCTCCCACTTTGTAAACAATGTTGAACTCAGTTTGTGAGAATTTGAGCAGCCATATGCATTGACCTTCGAATCTCTGTATACTAACTCATAACCTTCTTCAGCTTAACCATATCTCCTTCGTTGTTTTTCTTACAATTATTTATACGAACAATAAAGTTTGTACATTAAGCAATTGTATATAGTTACACTTCGAAGGCTTTAAATAAAAACCTCTTAGCTTTTCCTTTCTTGTCTTTTCCCAAAAAACTAATCTCGTTAGCTTTAAACAAATTTCCCCATCAGCAAACTTATTCAGTTTTGCTCGATTATTCACATCTTCTTGACAACATTTATTTCCTTTCCCAGTGTCGTACACAACTCAATATCAGTTAAGGCTTGACAATCATAGTAATTATCTATAAATATTTTGATGTGACCTAGACCAACTCTCAAAATCTCTTTTTCTGTCCCTAGAAGTTTCGAAGCGTCCATATCTTTAAGAATCAATGAAACTTGTATAAGATCATTCAAGTTCATCAATGGAAAGTCAGCAACTGAAAAATCACAAACTACATTGTTTGCCCTTACAACATGATATCGTAAATTCTGAATCACGTTTTCAAACAATACATCCTTAGTCACGCTTATCACATGCAGAATCTTGATAAGGGATCAAACCTCTTCCTGATCCTTTCCCAACACAACATGAAACCTCGACTTCATATCTAGAAAATCATCTTCATTCTTGAATTTATCAATAATTTTGTATTGTGTTGTGATGAACACCATTTCATTAATTGGGAAATCAAGCTGATTCATATATGTGTTCTCTATTGCATAGCTTTTTCTTGGCTTCTTCTCGAATGCATACATTTCATTACATGAAACTCTCACTTCAACATTTTGATAGCTATGTAGTTTTTTTGGATCACCTTTTGTTGGATAAGGTGTCTAAGTCCATAACTATTTCTGGTATGTACTTGACCCGATCTGGCATGGTCCATTTACGTTGCATAACACTTATGGTTTATTAATATATTATAAGTTCTAATATATTAATAATATTATTTAATTAGTTTGATCAAGAATTAATTTAGAATTAATTAAGTGATTAAAAGATAACTAATTAAATATATGGGTAGATTATGTAAATCTTCCATATCTTATATAGTGGGCTAAGAGGCTCCATGGATTATCAAGTTGGGTTCCACCCATAGGATGCTCCATAAAGTTAACCCGTGGATCATGAAATGAGGAGTCATGTTACATTAGGGTTTACCTAATGCAACACACTATATAAACAAAGGTGTTCTCCCCAAAATCGGCTATACTAAGAAACAAGAGGGCTAGAGCCGATTTTGCTAGTGTAAGATTCTCTCAAAGGCAATACACTTGGGGTGCTAGGCTCACAAGGTTTCAAGGATCATAATCAACAACAAGGTATGTTATTCTATATTCCATTCAAGTTAAAAGTATTCCCCATGTATGCTAGATAGTAATATAACCTTGGAATTCAACTTTGCATGATAATTAGACAAACATAGATCATACGTTATTAGGGTTGCATGTACACTTAGGAAGTGTTAAAATGCTCAAAACCCATCAGTGGTATCAGAGCCTAGGCTTGTTTGTTGGTTTTTTGTGCAAACTGCTTGAAAAAATTGATTTTCTGTTTTCTGCTCGTATGAACTCGCCGAGTCCATGGGGGTACCCGACGAGTCCATGAACAATTGCAAGCTACTCGTCGAGTCTGTTCTTGCACTCAACAAGTAAAGGCTGCAGTTTTCAGAATTTCGACATTTGTCGCTGGAAATGGACTAGAAACATTACCCTAAACTGTTATGGTGTTTAAAACATGGTTTAGATGGTGTAATTCTTATGCTAATCCATTTAGAATGGAAATTATCAAAATTAGAAGTTTAAGTGTAATTTTTGATTCTTGAAAGTGTTCATTTTCATGTTCTTGAACTTATGAAGATTAGACGATCATAGGAATTGTTTGTAACCTTCATGGTAGTTTAATTCATGATCATAATGTGTTTTAGTGGAGTCCATAACTTGTCCTCAAGTTACGAAAACCAAAAGTCTCACTTTTATTAAAGTCATTTAAAAGAACACAAGAGTTATAAGAAATGAAGTGTCTTCATTTTTATTACTCAATTAATTCATAAGTTATAAGAAATTAAAAGTTTTGGAAGTTTACAAAACTTGCCCTCAAGTTTTGGAACAAGTAAAGTCTTGATTAAAATTTTAGTTCCAACCCTTACAATTTTATAAGTTAAAATTCAACCTTTATACTTTATAATATTATAAGTTAATAATTTATATATGTATAAGATCAAGTCGTCTTACCGCTAGTACGCCTCATTCACGAAGCCGGTCTATAAGGGGGGTATAAGGTTGTTGCCTATAAAATGACAACTTAATGGGTGTCCACTCTCACCCACCGCTTCCTTGATTGGTGGAGGGTCGTTAGCCGAATCAGTAGGACAAGGACTTATAAATTCTCATTAAAAGTATGATGAATATTATAAAGTAACTAAATGCTTTTATTAAATTCCCAATCTTAGTTACTTTAGGAAAAATGTGAATAAGGTGCTAATCCATGAAATTACACTTTACACTTTGTTTAAGTCGTTGGTGGAGCGTGTGTGGTTAACTAGCACACTAACTTGGACTTAACAAGGTAGGTAAAGGGTGACTTAAGGTTTGTCATAGTATCGGTGGAGCGTGTGTGGTTTACGGGCACATCGATTGAGTGATAAACTTTAAGGGTACCAACTGATTTGCATGGTTACTTCACACCTCGTTTTGTGATCCTCGGTATCCCAGTCACAAAACTTGGAGGGTATACTCGAGATTGAAACATGCCTTTGAAAAGTTCATTGAATCTCAAAAGAATCTAGGAATTTCTAAGAATCAATTAAAAACCTAATATCTATATTTCGTTTTTCATGGGTGAAATTAGTGAATCATCATTCACCTACCTTTCAAATATCTTATAGCTTGGATTATGAGATACCTCTTCTAAGTTATAATATATTGTGATTGGATCCTAGCCTTAATATTACATTTGGGTGTTTTATTAAAGACTCTCGTAATATCTAAACTAATCTTGTTCTCTTCTTTCAGATGTCTTCAAACAATGTTGCTTCTGGCTCTAATCCTAATAGCTCCTTTACCCTTATAAACTTGAGTGGGAGAGTCACTTTTGATGGATCCAACTTCAATGAATGGATCAGAAACATCAGGATGATTACCCGCTATCAGGAAAAAGTATATGTCCTTGACAAGGAGTTTAAGGAGATTGATGAGTCCAATGCAACTCCCCAGGAGATCGCTGACTTCTGGGCACATGAAAGGGATGCTACCAAAGTGCCATGCATCATGTTGGCCACCATGACAACGGAACTCCAAAAGTCCTATGAGGACTTCTACCCTTTTGAAATGCACCAAGATCTGATGGAAAGATACCATCAAAGTGAACGAAAAGAGAGGTATGAAATCATCTCCTCCATCATAACAACCATGATGAAGGACGGGGAATCCGTCACGAAGTCACATGCAAAAAATACAAAGGTATGTGGATCGGTTGTAGAAGCTTAATATGAACTTCCCTGAGGAGCTTGCAGTAGATATCATTTTGCACTCCTTACCCTCGTGATATGATAAATTCCGCATGACATATCACATGAATAAGGAAGAGGTCACACTCAGCAAACTTCAAGGACTTCTCAAGACCGCAGAAACAGGTCTTAAGGGTAATTCGGTGGTTAACACTCCTACTCCAAACTCTCCCCCGATTTTGGCAATCGGGAAAGGTCGAGGGAAGAAGAGGAAGAGCTCTTCGAAGGGTACCAAGGCTAGGACCCTTGATGGCTCTTCTTCAAGTGCAACCAAGAAAGGTTTCATCACTCCTTCCTCTGACCTAAAAGAGTCTGAATGCTTCTATTGCCATGAAAAGTCACATTGGAAGCGGAACTACCCAAAGTACCAACAAGATGTGAAGGATGGGAAAGTTAAACCCAACCATGCAGGTATTTACACTATCTTATCTAATAACTCACCCCATTCTAACTCTTGGGTCCTTGATACCGGTTGTGGTATTCATATCTATTCTAATTTGCAGGGACTATGAAGAAGTGAGAATGTGGAGCATGGAAGAATAAACTTAATCGTGGGGAATAGGAAAGCTTTACCTGTTACCAAGATTGGAGTTTATACTTTATCGCTAAGTAGTGGGTTTAGTTTAGATTTAAATAAATATTGTTATTCGCCAGAAATGGCAAGAAATATTATTTCCTTTCATGCATTGTATAAACAAGGTTTTACCTTTTCATTTGATAATGATGTTGGTTCGATTAATGCTTTCTTTAATAATGTTCTTTATTTTAAAGCATTACCTTGTGATTGTGTGTATGAAACTGTATCTGTGGTTGATAACTTAGGAAATAATGTATTTTGAATTGATTCTGTTAATGATAATAACTTGGATAAAGCATCATTATGGTATTGTTGTCTTGGACATATAAGCAAGAAACGCATACGCCAACTCCAAAAGGATGGAGTATTGGAGTCATTTGACCTAAAGTCAGATGATAGTTGTGAATCATGCTTACTTGCAAAAATAACAAAGTCACCCTTCACAGGTTCTTGTGAGAGGGGTGAAGGTTTGTTTGATCTTATACACATGGATGTGTGTGGGCCCTTCAAACATGCCACAAGGGATGCTAATTGTTATTATTTGACTTTTACTGATGATTACAGTAGATATGGATATGTCTACTTAATCAATCATAAGTCAGAGGCTTATGAAAGGTTTAAAGAGTTTACACAAGATGTCAAGAATCAATTGGGTAGGAACATTAAGATGCTTCGATCCAATCGAGGTGGTGATTATCATAGTTCAGAGTTCCTCGACTATATTAGGGAATGTGGGATTACCTAGCACTCAACTTGAGGAGGAAACTCCTATTAAGCCAATTGACAAGTTTGTACCTCTGAGGCGTTCCACGAGAGTTAGGAATGCACCTGAGCATTACTATGGATTCCATATTACTGCGGAAGGTGATACACTTATCAGTGATGAGACATTGATAGGTCTGGATGAACCTAACAGTTACGCGGAAGCCATGACAGGCCTTGAGTCAGCCAAGTGGAAAGAGGCAATGGATAGCGAGATACAGTCCATGTACGATAATCATGTTTGGAATTTAGTTGAGAATGTACCAGGTCGTAAGACTGTAGGGTGCAAATGGATCTTCAAGAAGAAGACCAACATGGATGGTAATGTACACACTTATAAGGCATGACTGGTTGTGAAGGGTTTCTCACAAACTCCGGGAGTTGATTATGATGAGACCTTTTCTCTGGTGGCCAAGATTAAGTCTATTAGGGTTTTGTTAGCCATAGCCGCATTTCATGACTATGAAATATGGCAAATGGATGTCAAAATCGCTTTCCTTAATGGAAAGTTAGCTGAGGATGTTGACATGATTCAACCAGAGGGTTTTGTCAATACAGGAGTACCCTAATAGAGTGTGTAACTTGAGAAATCTGTTTATTGATTAAAGCAAGAACCTTGCAGATGGAATCTTTGCTTTGATGAGAAAGTCAAAGAATTTGGCTTTTCTAAGAGTGAAGATGAATCTTGTGTATACGTCAAGGCTAGTGGGAGTATAGTTAGCTTTTTTGTATTGTATGTGGATGACATACTACTCATAGGAAATGACATCCTAACTCTGCAGGAAGTTAAGTCCAGGCTTGGGAAGTGTTTCTCTATGAAGGACCTAGGAGAAGATGCCTATATTCTAGGGATAAGGAACTTGAGAGACCGGAGTAAAAGACTAATTGGACTTAGTAAGAGTACCTACTTGGATAAGCTGCTGAAGAGATTTAGCATGCAGGACTCCAAGAAAGGAGAGTTACCCATCCATAGTAATGCCAGATTGAGTAAGACATAAAGCCCTAGTACTGAGGCTGAGATAGCAGAAATGAGTCGAATACTTTATGCTTCGGCTATAGGATCAATCATGTATGCTATGACGTGTACTCGACCTGATGTAGCCTTTGCCTTGAACATGGTTAGCAGGTATCAGGGGAACCCTGGCAAGGCACACTGGACTGCGGTAAAGAATATACTCAAGTACCTATGGAGGACTAAGGACTGGGTCCTTACCCTCGGTGGGAGTGAAGACTTGAGGGTTGTAGGGTATAGTGATGCTAGCTTCCAGACTGATAGGGATAATTTCTGCTCTCAATCAGGCTGGGTCTTTACCTTAAACGAAGGAGCAATTTCTTAAAAGAGTTCCAAGCAAGGGACAGTGGCTAATTCAACTTGCGAATAAGAGTATATAGCAGCGACTGAAGCAGCAAAAGAGGCGATATGGCTGAAGAACTTCATTGGAGAGCTTGGAGTTCTACCAGCCATTAAGGAGCCAATGGAAATTTTCTGTGATAATGAAAGTGCAGTTACATTAGCGAAGGAACCAAGGGATCACGGGAGATCCAGACACATCGACAGAAAATACCATTTCATCAGACATCGAATAAAAGAAGGACTCCTCGTGGCGAAGAGGGTATCATCGGATGAGAATCCAGCAAATCTCCTCATGAAGGGACTGACTCGGGTTATGCATCTCCAGCATACTCGAAGCATAGGGCTGAAGGATGATATTAGTTTTAGTAGTTAGATAATTTTCGAAATTTGTAAAGCGTAATTGACATTAGATGATGAATAAAAGGTGTTTTATTTATGAGTAAAGTGTTGCTATCTCTTGTCAAGTGTTTACTATATTTCTTTTGCATGTTTTGACTTCCAGAATAATTATGTTTGGTATATCATATTATTCGAACCTCCACAGTCGGTCATATGTTGGAAGTAGGTATGAATCAAGACTGTCATGATTGGTTGCAGAGGTCTAAGTTGTTGGAAATGGCTACAACACTCATGAGTGCTCAAAAGTTCTGAGCATTGGACTCAACCCACGCTCACTGGAATCACTTCATGTAATTTATCTTGAGTGATCGTGAGACGGTAATATCATATAAGTCTTCAAACCTAGAGATATGATTTGTTACTTATGAGTTGATTATGCATTGATTGTACGAAAACGCATTGGTAACTCGATGTTATAAAACATGCTCTTGTGTATAATTCAATGAGTAGTAGAGCAAACGTGCTCTTTTGACCTATGTACCGGGCCCGGTTAGAACTAAGCTGATGTTTTCAATTAAGTTCTTTGTCAAACAAATCGGAAATTGGGAAACAAACTGCTAGACAATACGTAAGACATTGTTCCATGTATTTGTCCGGCTGATATCTAGAACGGAGGATTATAAGATCACTTATCTTAAATGACGTATCAACATCTTCTCAGTTCCGAGAGACCTTGAAAGACCTACGATTTCCAATCGGTTCCTGAAGTATTGTAGTTATAGTTATTAGACTTATCCAAGTGGGAGACTGTTGGATAAGGTGTCTAAGTCCATAACTATTTCTGGTATGTACTTGACTCGATCCGCCATTTGGCTTGCATGGCACCATGCAATTGGATAAACTAAAATGAGAGAAATAACACTTATGGTTTATTAATATATTATAAGTTCTAATATATTAATAATATTATTTAATTAGTTTGATCAAGAATTAATTTAGAATTAATTAAGTGATCAAAAGATAACTAACTAAATATATGGGTAGATTATGTAAATCTTCCATATCTTATATAGTGGGCTAAGAGGCTCCATGGATTATCAAGTTGGGTTCCACCCATAGGATGCTCCATGGATGCTCCATGGAGTTAAACCATGGATCATGAAATGAAGAGTCCTGTTACATTAGGGTTTACCTAATGCTGCACACTATATAAACAAAGGTGTTCTCCCAAAAATCGGCTACACTTTGAAACAAGAGGTGTTCTCTCAAAGTTTACTCCTTTGCATTTGGTGTTCTGTGAAGCATTTGAGGCATCACACTTGGGGTGCTAGGCTCACAAGGTTTCAAGGATCATAATCAACAACAAGGTATGTTATTCAATCTTTCATTCAAGTTAAAAATGTTCCCCATGTATGCTAGATAGGAATATAACCTTGGAATTCAACTTTTCATGATAATTAGACAAACAAAGATCCAAGGTTATTAGGGTTGCGTGCACACTTAGGAAGTATTAGAATGCTCAAAAGTCATCACCTTTATCCATTAAAGGAGCATCATTTTCACGAAGTCTCAAGATGCTTTGAATTTGGCGCTGCTTCTGCAATTATGACGCTATCTCAGCTTTTCTTTTATCTTTCGATTTTTCAATAGTTATCTCTTTTCCTTTTCCCCTAATAGCTTCTGATGGCTTAGGTTTTGCTGAACTTGAACTCCCACCACCAACTGTCGAACCAATAACAATCCCTTTTTGAATTGGTCTTGTTGTGGTTTTGGTAGTTATTAATGTATCAACTCTCGAAATAATGGGAGTTTGGATTTCAATTGAAATCACCTTCCCCATAGTCTTTACTTTTTCCCCTTCTCCTTTACTCACTTTTTCTCTTTTTCTTTCTCCTTTGTTGGCCTTCACATATTTACCAACCTTCTCCTTTTCTCCCCTTGCACCCTTGGGACAACAGGTGGGGCACTCATTAGAAAAAGATTGATAAATGTGAACATAGGGAAAATTCCATCTTTATCGCCATTTTGAGAGAATTAAACTTATGAGTAGAGTACTCAGGAGTTAATGTTGACGTTGAATCAGAGTTCATTACAATCTCTTTTAATTTAGCAGGTAAAGTACCCAACTTTCCAAAACGAAGAACATCTTCACTTGCCTAGTACTGAGGCTGAGATAGCAGAAATGAGTCGAATACTTTATGCTTCGGCTATACGATTAATCATGTATGCTATGACGTGTACTCGACCTGATGTAGCCTTTGCCTTGAACATGGTTAGCAGGTATCAGGGGAACCCTGGCAAGGCACACTGGACTGCGGTAAAGAATATACTCAAGTACCTATGGAGGACTAAGGACTGGGTCCTTACCCTCGGTGGGAGTGAAGACTTGAGGGTTGTAGGGTATAGTGATGCTAGCTTCCAGACTGATAGGGATAATTTGCGCTCTCGGTCAGGCTGGGTCTTTACCTTAAACGAAGGAGCAATTTCTTAGAAGAGTTCCAAGCAAGAGACAGTGGCTAATTCAACTTGCAAATAAGAGTATATAGCAGCGACTGAAGCAGCAAAGGAGGCGATATGGCTGAAGAACTTCATTGGAGAGCTTGGAGTTCTACCAGCCATTAAGGAGCCAATGGAAATTTTCTGTGATAATGAAAGTGCAGTTACATTAGCGAAGGAACCAAGGGATCACAGGAGATCCAGACACATCGACAGAAAATACCATTTCATCAGACATCGAATAAAAGAAGGACTCCTCATGGCGAAGAGGGTATCATCGGATGAGAATCCAGCAAATCTCCTCACGAAGGGACTGACTCGGGTTAAGCATCTCCAGCATGCTCGAAGCATAGGGCTGAAGGATGATATTAGTTTTAGTAGTTAGATAATTTTCGAAATTTGTAAAGCGTAATTGACATTAGATGATGAATAAAAGGTGTTTTATTTATGAGTAAAGTGTTGCTATCTCTTGTCAATTGTTTACTATATTTCTTTTGCATGTTTTGACTTCCAGAATAATTATGTTTGGTATATCATATTATTCGAACCTCCACAGTCGGTCATATGTTGGAAGTAGGTATGAATCAAGACTGTCATGATTGGTTGCAGAGGTCTAAGTTGTTGGAAATGGCTACAACACTCATGAGTGCTCAAAAGTTCTGAGCATTGGACTCAACCCACGCTCACTGGAATCACTTCATGTAATTTATCTTGAGTGATCGTGAGACGGTAATATCATATAACTCTTCAAACCTAGAGATATGATTTGTTACTTATGAGTTGATTATGCATTAATTGTACGAAAACGCATTGGTAACTCGATGTTATAAAACGTGCTCTTGTGTATAATTCAATGAGTAGTAGAGCAAACGTGCTCTTTTGACCTATGTACCGGGCCCGGTTAGAACTAAGCTATTGTTTTCAATTAAGTTCTTTGTCAAACAAATCGGAAATTGGGAAACAAACTGCTAGACAATAAGTAAGACATTGTTCCATGTATTTGTCCGGCTGATATCTAGAACGAAGGATTATATGATCACTTATCTTAAATGGCGTATCAACATCTTCTCAGTTCCGAGAGACCTTGAAAGACCTACGATTGCCAATCGGTTCCTGAAGTATTGTAGTTATAGTTATTAGACTTATCCAAGTGGGAGACTGTTGGATAAGGTGTCTAAGTCCATAACTATTTCTGGTACGTACTTGACTCGATCCGCCATTTGGCTTGCATGGCACCATGCAATTGGATAAACTAAAATGAGAGAAATAACACTTATGGTTTATTAATATATTATAAGTTCTAATATATTAATAATATTATTTAATTAGTTTGATCAAGAATTAATTTAGAATTAATTAAGTGATCAAAAGATAACTAACTAAATATATGGGCAGATTATGTAAATCTTCAATATCTTATATAGTGGGCTAAGAGGCTCCATGGATTATCAAGTTGGGTTCCACCCATAGGATGCTCCATGGATGCTCCATGGAGTTAAACCATGGATCATGAAATGAAGAGTCCTGTTACATTAGGGTTTACCTAATGCAGCACACTATATAAACAAAGGTGTTCTCCCAAAAATCGGCTACACTTTGAAACAAGAGGTGTTCTCTCAAAGTTTACTCCTTTGCATTTGGTGTTATGTGAAGCATTTGAGGCATCACACTTGGGGTGCTAGGCTCACAAGGTTTCAAGGATCATAATCAACAACAAGGTATGTTATTCAATATTTCATTCAAGTTAAAAATGTTCCCCATGTATGCTAGATAGGAATATAACCTTGGAATTCAACTTTTCATGATAATTAGACAAACATAGATCCAAGGTTATTAGGGTTGCGTGCACACTTAGGAAGTGTTAGAATGCTCAAAACTCATCACCCTTATCCATTAAAGGAGCATCATTTTCACGAAGTCTCAAGATGCTTTGAATTTGGCGTTGCTTCTGCAATTATGACGCTATCTCAGCTTTTCTTTTATCTTTCGATTTTTCAATAGTTATCTCTTTTCGTTTTCCCCTAATAGCTTCTGATGGCTTAGGTTTTGCTGAACTTGAACTCCCACCACCAACTGTCGAACCAATAACAATCCCTTTTTGAATTGGTCTTGTTGTGGTTTTGGTAGTTATTAATGTATCAACTCTCGAAATAATGGGAGTTTGGATTTCAATTGAAATAACCTTCCCCATAGTCTTTACTTTTTCCCCTTCTCCTTTACTCACTTTTTCTCTTTTTCTTTCTCCTTTGTTGGCCTTCACATATTTACCAACCTTCTCCTTTTCTCCCCTTGCACCCTTGGGACAACAGGTGGGGCACTCATTAGAAAAAGATTGATAAATGTGAACATAGGGGAAATTCCATCTTTATCGCCATTTTGAGAGAATTAAACTTATGAGTAGATTACTCAGGAGTTAATGTTGACATTGAATCAGAGTTCATTACAATCTCTTTTAATTTAGCAAGTAAAGTACCCAACTTTCCAAAACGAAGAACATCATCACTTGCCTTGGCTTCAACCTTCGGAATCAGAGATTGTTAAGTTTCCACAAACTTTGTTACCGTTGCTTCTATAATATCAACTTTAGAAAGAATTGAGGAGTAATTGGTACTCAACTCATTCAGCTCTTTGGAAACATCAATCTTGATTTCCTCTAATTTTCTGTTCACATCCTCCCACACAATTTTATCATCTTTAACAAAAAGAACATGTCGTTCTTTTGCCACCATCCTTAGCTCTTTAATTTCGCCATTAAATTAGTCAGATTATGTCTTAAATCTGAGCTCATTGTTTTTATCTATTATATCCAATTTTTGCTGAAGACTGAGCTCCTGAGCTTTAAGCGTCATGTCATCTTCAATTCCGGATACTGAATGCTTACTCCCAACATTAGCTTGTGATTGAAAAATTGCATTGGGTTTTTCTGTTGAGTATTTTAAACTGTTTGCCAAAAATTAGCATAAGATCCAGAATACTTTCTTCCTCAGGATCAAATTCTAAGTCTGCAAATGTTCCTCCAAAACGCCCTCCATGAGTTTCATCATCGGAATTGGATTTGGGTGGATTAGTGGATTGGGATGTAAATATAGTAGTGCAAGGTTGTTGTAGGATATTTTCGAAGGTAGGTGAAGTAGTGGTGGTGAGAACTTTAGAAACAAACACTGGTAAATAAGTATTGGGATTTGTAGTGGCTTCGAAAGTAAAGAAGAAATAATAGGAGATATACCTTGAGAACCAGCAGTATTCGATGCAGCATCACCTATGATGACATTTGCATCCATATCAGATACGTGTGCAGGGATGCCTGAAGTTGGAACCTCCTTAGTAAATGACTTGGTTACCAAATTTTCGGGTGGAAAAACATTAGTTGTGTTTGGTGTAGATGGTTTGGATGGTGAACTCAATCCCAAAGGTGTTTATGGGACAACCTCTTCATCCATCGAATCCTCCTGAAGAACAATCTTTCTTTTCTTTCTCTTATTTGACATGTCTTTGGCAACATCTTCAACTCGTCTTTTCTTTGAGGATGGAGAAACTGTTGCTGGGATTTCACGAACTATAACCCTCTCCTATTAAGTTGAATTTTTCAAACTAAAGGAGATTGATCTTCAGAAGACGACTTTGGTGTGTGAGATAACTTCTTTAACCTCTTAAGCACCCCTGATTTCGAAGGTAGTAACTCCTTCGAAGGAACACCTTTTGGATCTTCTACTTTATTCTCAGCTATCTTCAAAACTTTTCATTTATCACCAGAACCTTTCTTTGGTGACTTATCAGTTATTTTCTTGGGGACTCCTTTCGAAGGAATTGCATCACTCTCATGCTTGGACTTCTTTGATTTCTTCGAAGACCCCTCGTCAGTACGGGGTAAAAGAATTCCAGATTCCACAAAAGGATTGATGGATTGTAAATAACCCACTAGAATTGGGTTTGTCGGGTCTCTCTTCTTGAGCATAGCATCAGGAATGCGAGCTATACTAGGGAACACCTCCTCATCATCTTCCACAGTTTTTGGAAAATGATATTTCACAAATTCAGCAACAGGTTCATAAGTAGGTACCAAAATCCCTTCTTTGTTATATGTAAAATGAGTCATAAGACTCCAATATCTTGCACGAGATATCCCATCAACAACATTTGTATTCTCCACACTCTTCAAGAATTCCTTCCACATTTGAGTCGCATAATCCACTGGTAAATTGTAGTAACTATGAGCAACCATTGCATATACTTCCAATCTACCCTTATCTAGACCAACACTTCGACCTGTGAGACATCGAAGATAAATTCCAAACAAGAAGTTTCAAATACATGGAAGACTATATTTATTGAACTCACTAATCGTGGTGAGAGGGGGTTGATAACCCATCTCATTAAACATATGAAGGACTTACTCATTCGAAATCTTGTAGAATGGCGGAGAATTAGGAAGTTGAAGAATTTTCACAAATAGTTTCTTTGTCAAACGAAACCTTTTATCATTAATCATGTTGATGGTAACAGTATCCAAAGTCTTGCTATAAGTTGTTGTTGAGTCTGCCAAGGAAAGCCAAGACATTGGTACTGCATATGAACTAAACATCGTTGTTGATAATACTGAGGGCTTCAAAGCAACGATCAGCATCTGAAGTTTTTCTAGATAAATAGAAACATCCCCCTCACCTTGATAGTTTGTGCTTTGAATCTTCACGATTGGTTGAGAAGATACATATTCAGTGGTAGAGGATTGGTTTGCAACCATTGTTAGGGTTAGGAAAAGTTTGCTGAATAGAGAGCAATTAGGGAAAAGATCTTTTGAGAAATTTTTGATATCGTAAAGTGTTAATGTAAACCAATGCCCCTTTTTATATGTATCTAGATATGAATACCAATCGATCCATTTAATCACTTAGCCACGTGTCCCCTTAAAATGCGCACCACTAGCCGTTAATGATTCCTTGTCAGATAAAGTAACCTTGAAACTCGAACCAGTTGCCAAACTGTTACATCAGCCATCTGTTCGTTAGTATCAAGTGAATAAGAACCAAAACATTCAGAATGGAGGTTGGGTTCTTTTGCTTTTAGGTTTAGAAGCGAAGTCATATGCTAGACTTTTTAAATCTTTAGCCTGAGTTGGTATTACTCAGAACCTCAAGGATGTCGTGAGTGCAGTGTTTCAAAGAAAAAGATAAGAAGCAAAATAAAATAAAAAATTGGATGTTGTGATGTCGAAAATAAAATTTTGACATAAAGGCGGTTGAATCCCGGGAAAAGATAACTTCATTAATGATCAAGAGAGATAATCAACTGCTTGTGTGGTTTCCCGTGAATTACAATTGAATACTTTATGAGAAGTATCGAAGGGCTTATTTTTAATATGGCATTTAAGGTGGCTTAAAATTTTGATACAATGCATACTCAACATAAGTATGACAAGTTGTAAACGAAACTACCTGTTTGACCAGTGTAGTCAGCAACAAGTACGGTTTGAAAAATTTATGAATTAACGAAGTTGAGAATGATACTCAGACATAAATCATATTCTTGAGCCAAAAGAATTAACAATCTTTTTGGGTAACAAATATCATGGGGTTTGAACATTTGATCGCGATCACAACAAAGAAAGAATATGATTTTGAGTATCGAAATTAGTTACTGAAACAAAAGTTTCGTGATGTCTAGAACAAAGTTCCCCGTCACATCCTTAATTTGTTTCAAAATTTAGGGTTTCACTTTCATCACGGTCTCATGATGTTAGATCATAAACGCAGATTGTTGATATGTCTAAATCCTGATTGGTTTATACCAGAAATATCTTAGACATATGTTTGGACCTCTGCTATGTTTGGACCAAGCACTAAACTCTTAACTTAGTTGAGAAGTGTAAGGTAGCTCATAGACTAATCTGAGTATATAGCCTGATTAGGAAGAAATTTTGGTGATGAAAACTTCAATAAGGCTTTGAAAACACACATTGAGTCAAAAGAGGCTTAGGACAACATGCTTATAGGGACATCCTAACTAGTGCAAAGTTTTTTGAAAAATATACCTGACCCTAGAACTGCAAGCATGAAACATCAATGATCTTTGCCAAAACCTGCATTAAGAAAAGAAGATATAAACACCAAAAACAAGAAAATCTTTTTGTAGTTTTTGATTTTTCGAAAACTGAAAGACGAAACAAAAATAAAATCTTTTTGATCTTTTTGAGTTTTCGAAAACTGAAAGACAAAACAAAAATAAAATCTTTTTGGTCTTTTTGATTTTCTGAAAATTGAAAGACGAAAAAAAAAATCTATTTGGTCTTTTTGATTTTTCGATATAAAAGTAACAAAAAAAAATTGTACAAAACTCACGAAAATTTGAGATTAAGCGATGTGTACATAATGTCGAAATCAAAGCATGTCGAAGCACTAAATGTGAACAATAACTTCTTAATGACAAGCTATTTCCTCTGAACAAACATTCAACATCTCTGAATCGACACTTTTGCACCTTGTTCTCTTATCATTCTTTCGAAATCAATCCAGGTACTGAATTTCTTTCAATCATTCCTAGACCCCCCAAAATTTTCACGAATGATTTTTCATCTAATGGCTTTGTGAAAATATCAGCAAGCTGATCAGTGGTTTTCACAAAGTGAACTTCGATATTGTCATCCTCAAAATGATCTTTTATAAAGTGATAGTGAAGAGCAATGTGCTTGGTTTTTGAATGTTGCACAGGATTGTGACAAATTTGTTTGGAAATTTTCGAATCGCAATACAATGAAATTTTCTTCATGTTGATTGCAGAATCATGCAGTTGGCTTTGTATCCATATGATTTGTGAAGTGCAAGCTGTAGCGGCAACATACTCTGCTTCTGCTGTGGAAATCAAAACACATGTTTGCTTCTTCGACTGTCAGCTTACTAACTTCCCATACAATAATTGACACCCACTACTTGTGCTTTTTCTATCAAGATTGCAACCCCCTATATCAGCATCGGAAAAAGCTTGTATGAAGAATCTTGTTTTCGAAGGATACCATAATCCTAATGAAATTGAGCCTTTGAGAAATCGGAAAATATTGTTCACTGTTGTTAAGTGTGGTTCTCTAGGATTCGATTGATATCTAGCACAATTACAAATAGAAAACATAATGTCAGGTCGACTTGCTGTAACGTAAAGTAACAAACCTATCATGCTTCTGTATAATGTAAGATCAACATTTGGTTTATCTAACGAAGCTAAGAGCCTTGTTCCAAATTGTTAGGGTGCAAAGTCATGCTTGGATGTAATATGTTTTAGGATTTCCTCTTTGTATGTGTAAATGGGTTGAGTCTTTTCCTATAAATAGGAAGTGAGTGACTCCCATTATGTAAGAATGTAAGATTTTTGGTGATTCATTTTTGGTACACATCAAAGGGGAGTATCGTGAAGATTATTCCTCAGGAGCTTCTCATCCTTAGTGGGTTTTATAATCATTTTTTTGATTATAAAAAGGGGGAGAATAATGGGTATTCGAAGCTTCTCTGGTTTTTCGAATATTCATTTGCGGATTTGAAGACCGGTGTTACTTCGAGGGGGAGTTTGGTCTTGATCGCGCTAGCTCGTTGGAGATTAAAGCCGGACATCCAATCCTAACTTTGAGGGGGAGAATGTTAGGGTGCAAAGTCATGCTTGGATGTAATATGTTTTAGGCTTTCCTCTTTGTATGTGTAAATGGGTTGAGTCTTTTCCTATAAATAGGAAGTGAGTGACTCCCATTATGTAAGAATGTAAGAGGCCATTTGGAGTGTTAGACTAGAGAGAGAATTTGTATATAAACCCATTTGTATAATCTTTCTAGATCTAATAAGAGCTTACAAAGATTTATTTACTCCATGTGTTCTTGAATTTGTATGATAAATCACTAGATCTTTCTAATTCCGCGTATGCCATCAGAATCAACACCACTACACAAATGCCATTGGTACTTGTAATTTCGTGCTATTCGTCAAGCCAAAATTTTCAAACATATTCTTTGTATATTTTTCTTGATTTATAAAAATTCCTTCTCTGCATTGATGAATATTCAATCCTAGAAAGTTGTTTATTTTTTCCATCATGCTCATCTCAAATTGACTATTCATCAGATTTTTGAAATCTCTAGACAAAGCAGGTTCAGTCGAGCCAAAAATAATATCATCAACATATATTTGAACAAGCATAAGATGATCACCAACTTTCTTTCAAAAGAGTGTGGGATTCACTGATCCTTGTTTAAATTTTGATTGTTTAAAAAAAAGAGGTAAGAGTTGCATACCATGCTCTTGGTGATTGTTTTAACCCATATACAACTTTATCTAAAATATAACAATGATTAGGAAATTCTTCTTTGATAAAACCTAGAGATTGTTCAACGCATACTGTTTCTTCAAGTTCTCCATTAAGAAATGCACATTTGACATCCATCTGATAGACATAAAAATCCTCGTGCGCTGCATAAGCCAAGAATATTCGAACACCCTCGAGTCTTGCAACAGGAGCAAAGGTTTCCTCATAGTTGATACCTTCTTGTTTCGAATAACCTTTACTACAAGCCCAGCCTTTTTAGAACAATATTACCATCTTTGTCTGTTTTATTTTTGAAAATGCATTTTAACCCAACTATCGAAACATCTTTTGGTTTAGGAATTAATCTCCAAACCTTGTTTCTTTCGAATTCAGACAATTTAGATTGCATTGCAACAACTCAATCTAAGTGTTCCATTGCAGCTTTAATTGATTTTAGTTCTATTTTCGAAATAAAGACATTAAACATGTAAAACTCCTGAAGAGAATTAAGAACCTCATTATTTGCACGAAGTTGAGCTCTTGTTAACACACCATCGTGTGGATTTCCAAGCACTTGTTCTTTTGGATGATTTCTTGTCCATTTCTCCAATGGTGGATATGCTAGATCAAAATACAATGGTGCATCTTTGAACATTTCTTCATTCTCTGAACCTACAATAGAATTATTATCATTTAAATCAAGAAAAATTTCATATTGATTATTATTCGACACATTTAGCTCCCCCTTGACAACTTCATTTTCAAGTTGATCCCCCTCAACATCATCATCCATTCTCCTATTCCCCCCCCCTCGAAAGAATGCTCCCCTTCAACATGAGAATTCGAATGCAAGTGCTCCCCTACACTTGATAATTTGGCATACTTTTGCTATTTCCAGAAGATGGAGATGTCGAATCTTCATCAACAACATCTTGAGTAAATGTCGAACAATCAGAATGCTTTGATGATTCCGGAAGTTGATTATCTTAAGCATTGATTTCAGCATCTGCAACCTTATATGGAACACCAAAAATTAAATCATAATCAATATCAGACGAATAAATACTTTCAGATTCATCTTTTGATTCATTAAGTATTGGTTTTTGTTTAAAACGCATTTCAACTTGTTGTGAAGGGTTTCTCACAAACTCCGGGAGTTGATTATGATGAGACCTTTTCTCAGGTGGCCAAGATTAAGTCTATTAGGGTTCTGTTAGCCATAGCCGCATTTCATGACTATGAAATATGGAAAATGGATGTCAAAACCACTTTCCTTAATGGAAAGTTGGTTGAGGATGTTGACATGATTCAACCAGAGGGTTTTCTCAATGCAGAGTACCCTAATAGAGTGTGTAACTTGAGAAATCTATTTATGGATTAAAGCAAGCACCTTGCAGATGGAATCTTTGCTTTGATGAGAAAGTCAAAGAATTTGGCTTTTCTAGGAGTGAAGATGAATCTTGTGTATACGTCAAGGCTAGTGGGAGTATAGTTAGCTTTTTTGTACTGTATGTGGATGACATACTACTCATAGGAAATGACATCCCAACTCTGCAGGAAGTTAAGTCCTGGCTTGGGAAGTGTTTCTCTATGAAGGACCTAGGAGAAGCTGCCTATATTCTAGGGATAAGGATCTTGAGAGACCGGAGTAAAAGACTAATTGGACTTAGTAAGAGTACCTACTTGGATAAGGTGCTGAAGAGATTTAGCATGCAGGACTCCAAGAAAGGAGAGTTACCCATCCAGAGTAACGCCAGATTGAGTAAGACATAAAGCCCTAGTACTGAGGCTGAGATAGCAGAAATGAGTCGAATACCTTATGCTTCGGCTATAGGATCAATCATGTATGCTATGACGTGTACTCGACCTGATGTAGCCTTTGCCTTGAACATGGTTAGCAGGTATTAGGGGAACCCTGGCAAGGCACACTGGACTGCGGTAAAGAATATACTCAAGTACCTATGGAGGACTAAGGACTGCGTCCTTACCCTCGGTGGGAGTGAAGACTTGAGGGTTGTAGGGTATAGTGATGCTAGCTTCCAGACTGATAGGGATAATTTCCGCTCTCAGTCAGGCTGGGTCTTTACCTTAAACGAAGGAGCAATTTCTTGGAAGAGTTCCAAGCAAGAGACAGTGGCTGATTCAACTTGCAAATCAGAGTATATAGTAGCGATTGAAGCAGCAAAGGAGGCGATATGGCTGAAGAAATTCATTAGAGACCTTGGAGTTGTACCATCCATTAAGGAGCCAATGGAAATTTTCTGTGATAATGAAAGTGCAATTGCCTTAGCCAGGGAACCAAGGGATCACGGGAGATCCAGACACATCGATAGAAAATACCATTTCATCAGACATCGAATAAAAGAAGGACTCCTCGTGGCGAAGAGCGTATCATCGGATGAGAATCCAGCAAATCTCCTCACGAAGGGACTGACTCGGGTTAAGCATCTCCAGCATGATCGAAGTATAGGGCTGAAGGATGATATTAGTTTTAGTAGTTACATAATTTTCGAAATTTGTAAAGCGTAATTGACATTAGATGATGAATAAAAGGTGTTTTATTTATGAGTAAAGTGTTGCTATCTCTTGTCAATTGTTTACTATATTTCTTTTGCATGTTTTGACTTCCAGAATAATTATGTTTGGTATATCATATTATTCGAACCTCCACAGTCGGTCCTATGTTGGAAGTAGGTATGAATCAAGACTGTCATGATTGGTTGCAGAGGTCTAAGTTGTTGGAAATGGCTACAACACTCATGAGTGCTCAAAAGTTCTTAGCATTGGACTCAACCCACGCTCACTGGAATCACTTCATGTAATTTATCTCGAGTGATCGTGAGACGGTAATATCATATAAGTCTTCAAACCTAGAGATATGATTTGTTACTTATGAGTTGATTATGAATTGATTGTACGAAAACGCATTGGTAACTCGATGTTATAAAACATGCTCTTGTGTATAATTCAATGAGTAGTAGAGAAAACGTGCTCTTTTGACCTATGTACCGGGCCCGGTTAGAACTAAGCTGATGTTTTCAATTAAGTTCTTTGTCAAACAAATCGGAAATTGGGAAACAAACTGCTAGACAATAAGTAAGACATTGTTCCATGTATTTGTCCGGCTGATATCTAGAACGGAGGATTATATGATCACTTATCTTAAATGGCGTATCAACATCTTCTCAGTTCCGAGAGACCTTGAAAGAGCTACGATTTCCAATCGGTTCCTGAAGTATTGTAGTTATAGTTATTAGACTTATCCAAGTGGGAGACTGTTGGATAAGGTGTCTAAGTCCATAACTATTTCTGGTATGTACTTGACCCGATCCGCCATTTAGGTTGCATGGCACCATGAAATTGGATAAACTAAAATGAGAGAAATAACACTTATGGATTATTAATATATTATAAGTTCTAATATATTAATAATATTATTTAATTAGTTTGATCAAGAATTAATTTAGAATTAATTAAGTGATCAAAAGATAACTAACTAAATATATGGGCAGATTATGTAAATCTTCCATATCTTATATAGTGGGCTTAGAGGCTCCATGGATTATCAAGTTGGGTTCCACCCATAGGATGCTCCATGGATGCTCCATGGAGTTAAACCATGGATCATGAAATGAAGAGTCATGTTCCATTAGGGTTTACCTAATGCAGCACACTATATAAACAAAGGTGTTCTCCCAAAAATCGGCTACACTTTGAAACAAGAGGTGTTCTCTCAAAGTTTACTCCTTTGCATTTGGTGTTCTGTGAAGCATTTGAGGCATCACACTTGGGGTGCTAGGCTCACAAGGTTTCAAGGATCATAATCAACAACAAGGTATGTTATTCAATCTTTTATTCAAGTTAAAAATGTTCCCCATGTATGCTATATAGGAATATAACCTTGGAATTCAACTTTTCATGATAATTAGACAAACATAGATCCAAGGTTATTAGGGTTGTGTGCACACTTAGGAAGTGTTAGAATGCTCAAAACTCATCACCTTTATCCATTAAAGGAGCATCATTTTCATGAAGTCTCAAGATGCTTTGAATTTGGCGCTGCTTCTGCAATTATGACGCTATCTCAGCTTTTCTTTTATCTTTCGATTTTTCAATAGTTATCTCTTTTCCTTTTCCCCTAATAGCTTCTGATGGCTTAGGTTTTGCTGAACTTGAACTCCCACCACCAACTATTGAACCAATAACAATCCCTTTTTGAATTGGTCTTGTTGTGGTTTTGGTAGTTATTAATGTATCAACTCTCGAAATAATGGGAGTTTGGATTTCAATTGAAATCACCTTCCCCATAGTCTTTACTTTTTCCCCTTCTCCTTTACTCACTTTTTCTCTTTTTCTTTCTCCTTTGTTGGCCTTCACATATTTACCAACCTTCTCCTTTTCTCCCCTTGCACCCTTGGGACAACAGGTGGGGCACTCATTAGAAAAAGATTGATAATTGTGAACATAGGGGGAAACTCCATCTTTATAGCCATTTTGAGAGAATTAAACTTATGACTAGAGTACTCAGGAGTTAATGTTGACGTTGAATCAGAGTTCATTACAATCTCTTTTAATTTACCAAGTAAAGTACCCAACTTTCCAAAACGAAGAACATCATCACTTGCCTTGGCTTCAACCTTCAGAATCAGAGATTGATAAGTTTCCACAAACTTTTTTACTGTTGCTTCTATAATATCAACTTTAGAAAGAATTGAGGAGTAATTGGTACTCAATTCATTCAGCTCTTTGGAAACATCAATCTTGATTTCCTTTAATTTTCTGTTCACATCCTCCCACACAGTTTTATCATCTTTAACAAAAAGAACATGTCGTTCTTTTGCCACCATCCTTAGCTCTTTAATTTCGCCATTAAATTAGTCAGATTATGCCTTGAATCTGATCTCATTGTTTTTATCTATTATATCCAATTTTTGCTGAAGACTGAGCTCCTGAGGTTTAAGCATCATGTCAACTTCAATTCTGGATACTGAATGCTTACTCCCAACATTAGATTGTGATTGAAGAATTGCATTGGGTTTTCTATTGAGTATTTTAAACTGTTTGCCAGACATTAGCATAAGATCCGGAATACTTTCTTCCTCAGGATCAAATTCTAAGTCTGCTAATGTTCCTCCAAAACGCCCTCCATGAGTTTCATCATCGGAATTGGATTTGGTTGGATTTGTGGATAGGGATGTAAATATAGTAGTGCAAGGTTGTTGTAGGATATTTTCGAAGGTAGGTGATGTAGTGGTGGTGAGAACTTTAGAAACAAACAATGGTAAATAAGTATTGGGATTTGTAGTGGCTTCGAAAGTAGAAGAAGTAATAATAGGAGATATACCTTGAGAACCAGCAGGATTCAATACAGCATCACCTATGATGACATTTGCATCCATATCAGATACGTGTGCAGGGATGCCTGAAGTTGGAACCTCCTTAGTAAATTACTTGGTTACCAAATCTTCGGGTGGAAAAACATTCGTTGTGTTTGGTGTAGATGGTTTGGATGGTGAACTCAATCCCAAAGGTGTTTATGGGACAACCTCTTTATCCATCGAATCCTCTTGAAGAACAATCTTTCTTTTCTTTCTCTTATTTGACATGTCTTTGGCAACATCTTCAACTCGTCTTTTCTTTGAGGATGGAGAAACTGGTGTTGGGATTTCATGCACTATAACCCTCTCCTATTAAGTTGAATTTTTCAAACTAAAGGAGATTGATCTTCAGAAGATGACTTTGGCGTGTGAGATAACTTCTTTAACCTCTTAAGCACCCCTGATTTCGAAGGTACTAACTCCTTCGAAGGAACACCTTTTGGATCTTCTACTTTATTCTCAACTATCTTCAAAACTTTTCATTTATCACCAGAACTTTTCTTTGGTGACTTACCAGTTATTTTCTTGGGGACTTCTTTCGAAGGAATTGCATCACTCTCATGCTTGGACTTTTTTGATTTCTTCGAAGACCCCTCATCAGTACGGGGTAAAAGAATTCCAGATTCCACAGAAGGATTGATGGATTGTAAATAACCCACTAGAATTGGGTTTGTCGGATCTCTCTTCCTGATCATAGCATCAGGAATGCAAGCTATACTAGGAAACACCTCCTCATCATCATCCACAGTTTTCGGAAAATGATATTTCACGAATTCAGCAACAGGTTCATAAGTAGGTACCAAAATCCCTTCTTTGTTATATGTAAAACTAGTTTATAACCCGTGGAAACCACGGTTACAAAATTAATTAAATATTCATAGTAAAAAATTCAAAATTATTAATTAATTATTTTGTATAAAATTTTAAATACATTATTAATTAAGAGATTTTTTTATTAGTTATGTAAAATTATAATTACTGATTCAAATAAATATGTGGAATAAATTTATCATATATATTAGACTCTTTTTATTTGTGAACTAATGAAAACAATAATATAAAATTTAAAATTTAAAATAAAGAATAAATATATTGACAAATAACATCACATTAATTAGGAGGTTTAATAAATTTAAAATAGAGAATTAACAGAATGACAAGTGGCATCATATTACTTAGGAGTTCTAATATTATGACACTTGCCAAAAGCACTACTCTTTTATTAGTATAGATGAGTCATAAGACTCCAATATCTTGCACGAGATATCCCATCAACAACATTTGTATTCTCCACACTATTCAAGAATTCCTTCCACATTTGAGTCGCATAATCCACTGGTAAATTGTAGTAAATACGAGCAACCATTGCATATACTTCCAATCTACCCTTATCTAGACCAACACTTCGACCTGTGAGACATCGAAGATAAATTCCAAACAAGAAGTTCCAAATACATGGAAGACTATACTTCTTGAACTCACTAATCGTGGTGAGAGGGGGTTGATAACCCATCTCATTAAACATATGAAGGACTTACTCATTCGAAATCTTATAGAATGGCGGAGAATTAGGAAGTTGAAGAATTTTCACAAACAGTTTCTTTGTCAAACGAAACCTTTTATCATTAATCATGTTGAAGGTAACAATATCCAAAGTCTTGTTGTAAGTTGTTGTTGAGTCTGCCATGGAAAGCCAAGACATTGGTACTGCATATGAACTGAACATCGTTGTTGATAATACTGAGGGCTTCAACGCAACGATCAACATCTGAAGTTCTTCTAGATAAATAGAAACATCCCCCTCAACTTGATAGTTTGTGCTTTGAATCTTCACGATTGGTTGAGAAGATACATATTCAGTGGTAGAGGATTGGTTTGCAACCATTGTTAGGGTTAGGAAAAGTTTGCTGAATAGAGAGCAATTAGGGAAAAGATCTTTTGAGAAATTTTTGATATCGTAAAGTGTTAATGTAAACCAATGCCCCTTTTTATATGTATCTAGATATGAATACCAATCGATCCATTTAATGACCTAGCCACGTGTCCCCTTAAAACGCGCACCACTAGCCGTTAACGATTCCTTGTCAGATAAAGTAACCTTAAAACTCAAACCAGTTGCCAAACTGTTACATCAGCCATATGTTCGTGAGTACCAAGTGAATAAGAACCAAAACATTCAGAATGGAGGTTGGGTTCTTTTGTTTTTGGGTTTAGAAGCGAAGTCATATGCTAGACTTTTTAAATCTTCAGCCTGAGTCGGTATTACTCAGAACCTTAAGGATGTCGTGAGTGCAGCGTTTCAAAGAAAAAGATAGGAAGCAAAATAAACAAAATTTTGGATGTTGTGATGTCGAAAATAAAATTTTGACATAAAGGCAGTTGAATCCCGGGAAAAGATAACTTCATTAATGATCAAGAGAGATAATCAACTGCTTGTGTGGTTTCCTGTGAATTACAATTGAATACCTTGTGAGAAGTATCGAAGGGCTTAACTTTAATATGGCATTTAAGGTGGCTTAAAATTTTGATAGAATGCATACTCAACATAAGTATGACAAGTTGTAAACGAAACTACATGTTTGACCAGTGTAGTCAACAACAAGTAAGGTTTGAAAAATTTATGAATTAAAGAAGTTGAGAATGATACTCAGACATAAATCATATTCTTGAACCAAAAGAATTAACAATCTTGTTGGGTAACAAATATCATGGGTTTTGAACATTTGATCAAGATCACAACAAAGAAAGGATATGACTTTGAGTATCGAAATCAGTTACTGAAACAAAAGTTTCATGATGTCTAGAACAAATTTCCCCGTCACATCCTTAATTTGTTTCAAAATTTAGGGTTTCACTTTCATCACGGTCTCATGATGTTAGATCATAAACACATATTGTTGATATGTCTAAATCCTGATTGGTTTATACCAGAAATCTCTTAGACGTATGTTTGGACCTCTGCTATGTTTGGACCAAGCACTAAACTCTTAACTTAGTTGAGAAGTGTAAGGTAGCTCATAGACTAATCTGAATATATAGCCTGATTAGGAAGAAATTTTCATGATGAAAACTTCATAAGGCTTTGAAAACACACATTGAGTCAAAAGAGGCTTAGGACAACATGCTTATAGGGACATCCTAACTAGTGCAAAGTTTTTCGAAAAATATACCTGACCCTAGAACTGCAAGCATGAAACATCAATGATCTTTGCCAAAACCTGCATTAAGAAAAGAAGATATAAACACCAAAAACAAGAAAATCTTTTTGTAGTTTTTGATTTTTCGAAAACTGAAAGACGAAACAAAAATAAAATCTTTTTGATCTTTTTGAGTTTTCGAAAACTGAAAGACAAAACAAAAATAAAATCTTTTTGGTCTTTTTGATTTTCTGAAAATTGAAAGACGAAAAAAAAATAAAATCTTTTTGGTCTTTTTGATTTTTCGATATAAAAGTAACAAAAAAAAATTGTACAAAACTCACGAAAATTTGAGATTAAGCGATGTGTACATAATGTCGAAATCAAAGCGTGTCGAAGCACTAAATGTGAACAATAACTTCTTAATGACAAGCTATTTCCTCTGAGCAAACATTCAACATCTCTGAATCGACACTTTTGCACCTTGTTCTCTTATCATTCTTTCGAAATCAATCCAGGAACTGAATTTCTTTCAATCATTCCTAGACCCCCTAAAATTTTCACGAATGATTTTTCATCTAATGGCTTTGTGAAAATATCAGCAAGCTGATTAGTGGTTCTCACAAAGTGAACTTCGATATTGCCATCCTCAAAATGATCTTTTATAAAGTGATAGTGAAGAGCAATGTGCTTGGTTTTTGAATGTTGCGCAGGATTGTGACAATTTTGTTTGGAAATTTTCGAATCGCAATACAATGAAATTTTCTTCATGTTGATTGCAGAATCATGTAGTTGGCTTTGTATCCATATGATTTGTGAAGTGCAAGCTGTAGCGGCAACATACTCTGCTTCTGCTGTGGAAATCAAAACACATGTTTGCTTCTTCGACTGTCAGCTTACTAACTTCCCATACAATAATTGACACCCACTACTTGTGCTTTTTCTATCAAGATTGCAACCCCGTAAATCAGCATCGGAAAAAGCTTGTATGAAGAATCTTGTTTTCGAAGGATACCACAATCCTAATGAAATTGAGCCTTTGAGATATCGGAAAATATTCTTCACTTTTGTTAGGATTCGATTGATATCTAGCACAATTACAAACAGAAAACATAATGTGAGGTCGACTTGCTGTAAGGTAAAGTAACAAACCTATCATGCTTCTGTATAATGTAAGCTCAACATCTGGTTTATCTAACGAAGGTAAGATCCTTGTTCCAAATGCCATTGGTACTTGTAATTTCGTGCTATTCGTCAAGCCAAAATTTTCAAACATATTCTTTGTATATTTTTCTTGATTTATAAAAATTCCTTCTATACATTGATGAATATTCAATCCTAGAAAGTTGTTTATTTTTTCCATCATGCTCATCTCAAATTGACTATTCATCAGATTTTTGAAATCTCTAGACAAAGCAGGTTCAGTTGAGCCAAAAATAATATCATCAACATATATTTGAACAAGCATAAGATGATCACCAACTTTCTTTCAAAAGAGTGTGGGATTCACTGATCCTTGTTTAAATTTTGATTGTTTAAAAAAAAAGAGGTAAGAGTTGCATACCATGCTCTTGGTGATTGTTTTAACCCATATACAACTTTACTACAAGCCCAGCCTTGCAACAGGAGCAAAGGTTTCCTCATAGTTGATACCTTCTTGTTTCGAACAACCTTTACTACAAGCCCAGCCTTTTTAGAACAATATTACCATCTTTGTCTATTTTATTTTTGAAAATGCATTCTAACCCAACAATCGAAACATCTTTTGGTTTAGGAATTAATCTCCAAACCTTGTTTCTTTCGAATTCAGACAATTTAGATTGCATTGCAACAACTCAATCTAAGTGTTCCATTGCAACTTTAATTGATTTTAGTTCTATTTTCGAAATAAAGACATTAAACATGCAAAACTCCTGAAGAGAATTAAGAACCTCATTCTTTGCACGAAGTTGAGCTCTTGTTAACACACCATCGTGTGGATTTCCAAGCACTTGTTCTTTTGGATGATTTCTTGTCCATTTCTCCAATGGTGGATATGCTAGATCAAAATACAATGGTGCATCTTCGAACATTTCTTCATTCTCTGAACCTACAATAGAATTATTATTGTTTAAATCATGAAAAATTTCATATTGATTATTATTCGACACATTTATCTCCCCCTTGACAACTTCATTGTCAAGTTGCTCCCCCTCAACATCATCATCCATTCTCCTATTCTCCCCCTCGAAAGAATGCTCCCCCTCAACATGAGAATTCGAATGCAAGTGCTCCCCCTCTACTTGATAATTTGGCATACATTCGCTATTTCCAGAAGATGGTGATGTCGAATCTTCATCAACAACATCTTGAGTAAATGTCGAACAATCAGAATGCTTTGATGATTCCGGAAGTTGATTATCTTGAGCATTGATTTCAGCATCTGCAACCTTATATGGAACACCAAAAATTAAATCATAATCAAAATCAGACGAATAAATACTTTCAGATTCATCTTTTGATTCATTAAGTATTGGTTTTTCTTCAAAACACATTTCAAATTGTTGGATATAATAATCATCGTACGTAAGATTGAATGTTTCTTCAATTTTCCTTGTTTGTCTATTCAACACTCGATATGCAACCGAATTATAAGAATAACCCCAGAAAATTCCTTCGTCAGCTTTGGACTGAAATTTTGAAAGATTATCCTTGAGATTCATGATAAAACACTTGCAACCAAAAATATGAAAGAATTTGACGTTAGGTTTTCGGTTATTGATGATTTCATAAGGAGTAATGTTGAATCTTCGATGAATGAACGATCTATTTTGTGTAAAAAAGGCAGTAGAAACTTCTTCAACCCAAAGATGTTGAGGAAGAATTGAATATGTTAGCATTGTTCTTGCAACTTCACAAAGAGAACGATTTCGCATTTCAACAACCCCATTCTGCTGAGGTGTATAGGGTGAAGAAAAGGTATGCGGAATTCCTTTGTCTGTTAAAAACAAATCAAGAGCATTGTTCTTAAATTCGGAACCATTATCACTAGTGATTTATCAAACTTTCCTCTTCAAGCTTGATTCCATCTTTTGATAAAATCAGTGAATATACATGAATCATAACGTCCGAGGGCTATTGTGACTCAATTGAATACCATCACAATGAATATACATGAATCATAACATCATTCGTCACCATGCATTGAAATATTACAACCATCACTGTTTACATTCAGTACATTGTTTTTACACATTACAATTCCAAAACATAAACCGTTCGATATTAATTAAACAAAACATCATGATATCACTAGGTACATTTTTCCTTCGATTTACCTGTTACTTGAGAATACAAGTATTTTGGAAAAACGTCAACATATGAAATGTTGGTGAGTTCATAAGTAATGTTTGAAAAGTAATGATTTGTATTATTTTGAAAACCACCAGAAAATCCGTTATTTTCTTAAAAGATTATTGTATGTAAGAAAAAGTGTGAAGATCCGTAAATATGCTTGTTGATTTCTATAAGCGTGAATAATTGTTAGACTTTGTATGCATCACATAGGTGTAAGTGTTGACATCCCTAGGAAAACCCGATGTTCTCCTAATACTTTAAATTACGTGTTTTATATATTGTTATGCCGTTGCGACGTTTGTATTCGATAATTCCATGTGACATTGGATTAATTATGGGTTGTGAGTTGTTATAATCACGCATTAATGAAAATGACTAGCTTACAACTATACAAACGATCCCTTAGGCGTCATCTGTACTACTCACTTAATCCAACCACCCTGACTTCTCATAGCCCCACAACCTAGGAGAAAAGATGGTGCGAAGCCCCCGTTATTTCCATAAGTCGTTCAAGGCTATAATAAATGCGAAAGGACCTTGGCCCGACTCGCATTTGACTTCTCGACTTTACTAGCAGTACCAAAGGACCCTTGGGGCCCAACAACACAAAAGCTATTGAAAGTCCTTTTACATGGAATTAGGTCGTATAAGACCCAACAACATGTAAGCGCCTTTCCTTCGGGCCTAAAGATCTTGTCATTGGGCTAGCTAGGCCCAAAAAGCACGATTTGAAACTTTCAGGCCCAAAGATGGTGTATTGACTTCTTGTGAATTTCCGCGTGTGTATTAACTTCCCGTAAATTTCTGCGTGTGTATTGAAGTATCATTCTTTATTGATTGTTGATTCGTTATTGATTCGAGACCGAATCAATTCGTTTGGTAACGATTTTGATGTTGAGGGTGTATTACGTTTCGCTAGTAGTCGTGGTACTCGTATTTTATCTTAAAGGATTTATTGTTTTAAACATTAGAATTTTTCTTTTTGATGCCCCGTCTTCGATGAAAATTATACTTTTAACCCTTTATATAAAAGAATTTCCATTTTAGTCCTTAAACCATTTTTATTGACACTTTAATATCAAAACTTGTTGAAAAGACATTTTTCAGCCCAAATTTACTTGATAAACAGTTTTAGTCCCTCAAAATGAAATTTTCTCCGTTGAAACCTCCACTTTCGCAATTTTTACAATTTTGACCCAAAATGGAAAATTTGTGCATCTTTGGTCCCTTTTAAATTTGAAAAGCATTTTTAACCCTTGCATTGGACTTGGTACACTAGTAGTCCCCTATTTTACATAAATGTGCAATTTCAGCCCCTCCAAATTTAAAATCTCGCAATTTGGGGCTTTGTTGGGCCGAAAAGTCCATTTTTGGCCCATTATGTTTAAAAATTCACATTTTAACCCTTCAAAAGTGTAAATTTTCAGAAAATACATATTAGAAACTGTTTTGACTCAGATCAACCTTCAGAATTTATATTTTGTCGTTTTGGCCCCTTTAGTTTTGTATTTTTTATCATTTTGAGCCCAAAAATGGGTTTTAAGCCCAAAGATGTTCATATTAACCAACTTGGTTATTTTTATAGACTTGATTTGTGTGAAATAATATAAGTTATACTTATTTAATTCAATATATTGTAGATCTTGGCTTCTAAGTTCTTTTTGACTAGTACCAACACCACAATCACATATGATCATATATATAAGCATAGAAATCACACAAGGCATACATATACTCATAGATCTACACATTTGCTTGTATTCTCCCCCACAAAACTTATAAAAACCAAAAAATAGGGGGTATGAAGCTCACCTTGATTTGGGTTTCGGTTTTGGAGAAGATTGGAAGAAGTTTGATGTTGTTTTCGGCTCTAACAAGTCTTCCCTTGATGATTTCGAACTTAGGGAGTTTCTAAGAGAGTGATCATGATTTTTGCATGGATTTGAAAGAGATTTTCGATAAAACAAAGAATCTAGATCATAGACCCAAGCATAATCTTACCTTAGATGAAGAATTTGTGGAAATATCTTCTTGAAAAACCTTCTAAAATTCGAGATCTTGATGAAGAGTGGAGGGAGTTTCCTTGAGAGATTTGTGAGAGAATTATGTGTGTGTGTGTGTGTTTGCAATCGGCCAAGAATGAGAGAGAGAGAGGGAGAAGAAGAGAGTGCTTGCATGGAAAGATGAGATTGCATGGATGTTTGAAGTGTAAAAAATGGATATCCCCCATAAAAAAGTGAGGTGTCATGCAATAAGTCAACTTCTTCCATTCCTTTGGGCTTGGGCCGAGAATGGGGAGGGTGAGAGGAGGTTTTTGGGCTTTTTGCCCTTAAGCCCATGTTATAGTTAGGTTGGGTGATTTTTGGCCCCCAAAAAAATATAAATGTGATTTTTATGCTTTATTAGGCTAGATTAGGTTAATTATGATCCAAAATGGTTCATATAATTAATCTATTTCATTCTAGGCCCAATATGGCCCAAAATATTGAATTAATTGGAAATTGGTCCAATTAGAGCCCATTTAAGAGTTCTAAGCCCAAGATAGTCAAATTGGAAGCTTATTGGTCCATTGGGCCCAATAAGAAAGTCCTAGTCTAAAATGGACCTAAACAAGAACTTCTAGGGTTTCCAATTGCTTATTGACGATTTGTAGTGATTGTATGGTGTATTTGATTGAAATTTTGTTGTCATAGAGTAAGCATCATACATGCCCTTATGTTTTTAGATTCATAATTTGACTGAAGTGTTGTAGTTACAAGGCACAAAAATTCCTGATTGTGACATCATCCCGCCGTTAGAGGGAATTTCATCCCGAAATTCTTTTGAAAGCTAGATTTGAGAATGCTAGAATAGGTGAGGGTACTTTTGTTTCATTTGATCTTCGCGTTCCCACGTGAATTCTGGCCCACTCTTCGCGTTCCACCGTACATTCACGATCGGGATGCGACTTTGCTTAGTACGCTTCACCTCCCTATCCATAATATCGACCGGTTCTTCAACGAACAGGAGATTCTCGTTGATTTCAATCTCGTCAAGGGGAACAACGAGTGTTTCATCCGATAGACACTTCTTTAGATTCGAGACATGGAACACGGGGTGTACACTGTTTAGCTCTGCGGGTAGCTGCAGTTTGTACGCCACTGGACCTATTCGGGGAACGATCTCAAAAGGTCCAATGTATCGTGGTTTTAGTTTTCCCTATTTTCCGAAACGAATGACTCCTTTCCAAGGTGAAACTTTTAACAGCACTCGATCCCCGACCTGAAACTCTAAGGGATTTCGCCGTTTATCGGCGTAGCTCTTTTGTCGGTCGCACGATGCTTGTAATCGAGCTCTGATTTGAACTATCTTTTCCATTGTTTCACGAATGATCTCCGGTCCCGTTAGCGCCTTGGCCGATGCTAGTGTCTTTGCTAGCTGGGTGTCGCCCACCTCAGCCCAAAACAACGGTGATCTACACTTACGTCCATATAGTGCTTCGAAAGGAGCGAATTTGATGCTCGAATGGTAACTGTTGTTATAAGAGAATTTAACTAAGGGTAAGTGGAAGTCCCAAGACTTCCCAAAGTCTATCACACATGCACGAAGCATGTCTTCGAGCGTCTGAATGGTTCGTCCACTTTGACCGTCCATTTGTGGGTGATAATCCGTGCTCATGTTGAGATGGGTTCCAAGGGCTTTCTGAAGTGATTGCCAAAAACGTGAAGTGAACCTACTGTCTCTATCGGAGATAATAGACACTAGTACTCCGTGGAGTCTCACGATTTCTCGAATGCATAAACGCGTCAGTCTCTCCATCTTGGAGGATTCTTTTATTGGCAGGAAATGGGCGGATTTCGTCAGTCGGTCGACTATTACCCATATGGTGTCTAGTCCATCCGGCGTCTTGGGTAGCTTGGTCACAAAATCCATAGAAATCCCTTCCCATTTCCACTCAGGGATCACCGGTTGCTGAAATAATCCTGAGGGCTTCTGGTACTCCACCTTTACCTTGGCACAAGTAAGGCACTTACCAATATAGGTGGCAATTTCTGCCTTCATGTTAGGCCAACAATAGTGTTGTTTAATATCCAAATACATCTTGTCCGAGCTGGGATGGATGGAGTATTGTGTTTTGTGAGCTTCCTTCATGACTACCTCCCTAAATCCTCCGAGTTTAGGGACCCAAATACGGTTCATGAAATGGTATACTCCGTCCTCTCTCACTTCTAGGTTGTTTTCCATTCCGAGTAATGCTTCGCTTGCTCTGTTTTCCGTCTTCATGGCATCTGACTGGGCTACCCCGATCTGAGTAGTTAGGTGAGATTGGATGGTTATTGAGAGAGTTATCGCACGACGATTAGAGTACTCCTTCCGACTCAACACATCAGCTACCACGTTGGCCTTGCCCGGGTGGTACTTGATTTCACACTCGTAATCGTTTAATAATTCAACCCATCTTTGTTGCCTCATATTCAGCTCTTTTTGATTCAAGATATGCTGGAGACTTTTGTGGTCCGTGAAGATGGTGCACTTTGTACCATAAAGGTAATGCCTCCAAATCTTCAGAGCAAAGACCACCACTCCTAATTCCAGATCATGGGTTGTATAATTCACTTCGTGTGTCTTTAGTTGGCGGGATGCGTAAGTTATCACCCTTCCACGCTGCATGAGAACGCAACCTAAGCCCTGATTCGACGCGTCACAGAAGACTACGAAATCTTCTGTTCCCTCCGGTAGAGATAGTACCGGGGCACTACAGAGGGCTTGCTTCAGGGTTCGGAATGTGACTTCTTGTTTTTCCGTCCATTTGAATGGTACGCCCTTTTGTGTAAGTGAGGTAAGTGGCTTGGCGATCTTAGAGAAGTTTTGAATGAACCTCCTATTGTAGCCTGCTAGGCCAAAGAATTGGCGAATTTCTGTGGGTGTTTTCGGGACTGCCCATCCTTCTACGGCTTTGACCTTGGAAGGATCCACATGAATTCCTTCTTGACTAACAACATGACCTAGGAAGTTCACACTACGGAGCCATAACTCACACTTGGAGAGTTTTGCGTATAGCTTTTCAGATCGCAGAGTTTCTAGGATTTGTCGGAGATGTTGGCCATGCTCTTCCTCGCTTCGGGAATAGACGAGAATGTCGTCAATGGAGACGATGACAAAGTTGTCGAGGAATGGTCGACAGATTCGGTTAATCAGATCCATAAATGTGGCAGGGGCATTTGTTAGACTGAAGGGCATTACCACAAATTCATAATGTCTGTAATGAGTTCAGAAAGCGGTTTTAGGAATATCCTCTTCCCGGACTATGAGTTGATGGTATCCGGACCGTAGATCTATCTTAGAAAAGTAACTAGCTCCTTGGAGCTGGTCAAATAGATCGTCGATTCGTGGGAGTGGATATCGATTTTTGATGGTGAGTTTGTTTAATTCTCTATAATCGATGCACATCCTAAAAGATCCGTCCTTCTTTTTGACAAATAGGACCGGAGCTCCACATTACGAGTAGCTAGGTCGGATGAATCCCTTGCCCAGGAGTTCGCTGAGTTGACTGGACAATTCCTGCATTTCAGCAGGAGCTAGCCGGTAGGGCGATTTAGCGAGAGGGGTTGCTCCTGGTACGAGGTCAATTCGGAACTCAACTTGTCTCTCTGGGGGTACTCCAGGAAGATCTTCGGGAAATACGTCTGGGAATTCACGTGCTTCGGGAATGTCTTGAATGTTAACCTCTTCCTTGGTTTTATGCAATATGTGATCCAGAAACGTCAAATCGTTCTTTCGTAGATGGTTTTGTGCCTGGATGCACGAGATAAGACGAAGGTTCATGCTAGGTTTGTCTCCGTAAATAACTAGGTTTTCGTGATTGGGAAGGTGAAGACGAACGGCCTTCTCGTGACACATAATTTCAGCATGGTGGGGGCTTAATCAGTCCATGCCAATAATCACATTGAAACTCCTAATGGAAACAGACATTAAGTCTATCCGAAAGACATGTTGGTTCAGGGTTAGGTTACATCCGATGTAGATTTCCCCCGTGGATTCGGTTTTCCCATTGTCCATTTCCACCATAAAGGTTTCATTGAGCTTCTGGGGTCGTTGTTTTAGATAGTGTTTAAACTTATTGCTCACAAAGCTTCGCTCCGCTCCGGTCTCAAATAGGATGAATGCATAAGTGTGGTTTAGGGGAAACATACCGGTAACAACAGTGGGATCCTTAATCGCCTCCCCTGACCCATATTCAGCACCCTTCCTGCTCCTCCATTTGCGGCATTGTTGTTGTTAGGGGAATCGCGACGAAAATGCCCAGTCCTTCCGCACCCATAGCAGGTGTGGCTAGGTCCGACATTGTTGCCGCCAGCATTGATGTTGTTGTTGTTGCAGTTGTTGTTGTTGTTGCTTCCCTATTGTTGATTCTGAGGAGGGTAAGTCCTACAATACCTTGCTGTGTGCCCCTTCCGATTGCAACTTGTGCACTGCAGCTCCTTGCACTCTCCATTATGATGGAAACCGCACTTGTTGCACATGGGAAGATTACCAGAATAAGGTCTAGGAGCATTGGAAGCAGGTGAGGCTGGAGCATGTGGTGTGGCCGGAACTTATGCGGTGGCAGCATTGACTGCCACTGTCTGCTGCTTCTTGGAAGTCTCGGGGCCTTGACGCCCCTTCTTCTTGTTGTTCTTCCCCTTCTTGCCATCACCTTCCTTCTTGCCTTCAGCCTCCGCTGGCTTCTCACCCTTCTTGTTGTTGTGGTCATACAGCTTCTTCGCCAACCTCTTAGTACTGTCGAAAGTTTCGGGATTTGCAGCTATCACGTTTCCTTGGATCGAAGAGGTTAGTCCCCAGATGAATCGCTCAATCTTCTTTCCTTTCGAGGTGATCATGCCCGGACATAACAGAGATAGTTCACTAAATCTTGATATGTAGGCATCGATATCAGCATTCCGTACAGTGAGGTTCCACAGTTCTTGCTCCATTTTCTGAATCTCACCTCGAGGGCAGTATTCAGCGATCAACATTTCCTTCATTTATGTCCATGGCATGGAATTGGCTACGGGGAGTGTCATGGCTTCCACGTGTCCGTTCCACCAAGTGAGCGCTTGGTCGACAAAAGTGCATGCAGCAAACTTTACTTTCATCTCTTCGGGGCAATCGCATATCTCGAACACCGATTCCACCTTCTCGATCCATCGTTTTAGAGTGATCACCCCCCAGTGTCATTAAAGGTTCGTGGTTTGGCATTCGTGAAGTCCTTGTAGGTACAGGTTTTGGTGGGTCCTTGATTCATTCCATTGTTCGAACTCCCGGCCCCTTGCCCGTTGCCTCCTCCGTTGTTCCCTTGGTGAATTTGTGCCATAGCTGCGGTGATCGCAGCAGATACGGCTGCCTGGAATGCAGTGGAGTTAACTTCGGGTGGGTTGGTCCAGGGTTTCCGCGAGTAGGTCTCCGAGGCATCTTTTTGTCCTGAAACGGAAAGATGTTGAGTTTGTGTGGGTTCTATGAGGTTGTGATCCTACTGACTAGGTGCATGATACGAACTTCAGTACTTCTACAAGTTAGCATACAATCATGGATTCGCAACACATAGCAATTTGTAACGTCATAATAAAACACGTAAAAGTTCACTAATATTATCCGCATTTGTTACATGAAAATTTTGCTCGGAGAGCATACATAAGTGATATTAGTTCGACAGCATAACGACTCTATGAGTAGTGTAGTCACTTAAACATAGAGTCGGGGTACATAGCATAGATCCTAATGACCTAGTAAGATAAGTTTATCCCTAACTGCGATGAGTTGTGCCCGGGGGTGGTGCTGAGGATGTGGATGCTCCCTGAAGACGAGCCACCTGTCATTCTGCGTCCTGAAGTCGAGACTCCGACCTCACCTGCCTCATATGGAACTCTCGAAGGACGTCACATGTTTCCTGTTCTGCACGCTCGACCCTAGTCCACAACTAGCGTACCTGGTCGGCAGTGCTCTGAGCAAGGTCGCCAATGTTCCGTAACCATCTCACCATGACTAGAAGGGCTCGGTCAGCCGGTCCTTCGTCCCTCAGGTCAAAGAACTCGCGTGACATGCCGTACGGGGGTCGCTGTCCCTGCTGTCTGCTCCATCTCCAAAGATCAATAGCCTAGGGAGGTGTAGGACCAGTGGGGCCCACCCGGTAAGCAGGCACCCTAATCGGGTAAGGGGGTTGATGACCTCAGACTCTGCGTCCGAATCACCCCCTTCACTGTCATTGGGTTCCTCCTCGAAGTTTCCTTCATCTTCTTCCTCCTCCTGTTCCTCTTCTGGTTCGGCAGGCTCGCCCTCGACTCCTGCCTCCGGTTCCCCGTCAGATTCCTCTTCGGGGTCTTCCTCAGGCTCTTCCTCAGGCTCCTCGTCTAACCATCTGTTATTTCCCTGGTTAGGGAAGTAAGGATCTCCGGGGTGATAGAAACCAGCCATGCTGTCTGCGAGAGTGTGTAAATATGCTAACATTATTCCTAGGATGCTACAACTATTGTACAGACTAAGCAGGCGTTCACTTTTTGGTGCTGAAGGGGTATATTTTTAGGTTCCCTAGCTATCGCGATCTCATCAGAACATGTGTTAGTTACACCTTGGAGAGAATGTAGTTGATCAGGCTACATTTGTTCCTTGATATAACTAAGAACAGTCCTTGATTAACCGGGATACTAGCGTTATCTTGTTTGGTTCGGCGTTATGTTCTTATTCCTAATGCAAGCAAGGGTGTTTTATTGTTGTGTTTTACTTGTTTTGTTCAGAGTTGGGTTAGTCCCTCTTTTGTTTTATAGTTGCATATCAATGTGTGGTTAGATATGCTAGTTCACTATAAACAGAGCTCTGATACCAACCTGTCACACCCCCGAACCAAACGGCGGAAACGTCCGAGGGCTATTGTGACTCAATTGAATACCATCACAATGAATATACATGAATCATAACATCATTCGTCACCATGCATTGAAATATTACAACCATCAGTGTTTACATTCAGTACATTGTTTTTACACATTACAATTCCAAAACATAAACCGTTCGATATTAATTAAACAAAACATCATGATATCACTGGGTACATTTTTCCTTCGATTTACCTGTTACTTGAGAATACAAGTATTTTGGAAAAACGTCAACATATGAAATGTTGGTGAGTTCATAAGTAATGTTTGAAAAGTAATGATTTGTATTATTTTGAAAACCACCAGAAAATCCGATATTTTTTTAAAAGATTATTGTAAGTAAGAAAAAGTGTGAAGATCCGTAAATATGTTTGTTGATTTGTATAAGCGTGAATAAATGTTAGACTTTTTATGCATCACATAGGTGTAAGTGTTGAAATCCCTAGGAAAACCTGATGTTCTCCTAATACTTTAAATTATGTGTTTTATATATTTTTATGTCGTTGCGACATTTGTATTCGATAATTCCAGGTGACATTGGATTAATTATGGGTTGTGAGTTGTTATAATCATGCATTAATGAAAATGACTAGCTTACAACTATACAAACGATCCCTTAGGCGTCGTCCGTACTACTCACTTAATCCAACCACCCTGACTTCTCATAGCCCCACAACCTAGGAGAAAAGAAGGTGCGAAGCCCCCGTTATTTCCATAAGTCGTTCAAGGCTATCGTGAATGCGAAAGGCCCTTGGCCCGACTCGCATTTGACTACTCGACTTTACTAGCAGTACCAAAGGACCCTTGGGGCCCAACAGCACAAAAGCTATTGAAAGTCCTTTTACATGGAATTAGGTCGTATAAGACCCAACAACATGTAAGCGTGTTTCCTTCGGGCCGAAAGATCATGTCATTGAGCTAGCTAGGTCCAACAAGCACGATTTGAAACTTTTGGGCCCAAAGATGGTGTATTGACTTCTTGTGAATTTCCACGTGTAAATTTTCAGAAAATACATATTAGAAACTGTTTTAACTTATATCAACCTTCAAAATTTATATTTTGTCGTTTTGGCCCCTTTATTTTTGTATTTTTATCATTTTGAGCCCAAAAATGGGTTTTAAGCCCAAAGATGTTCATATTAACCAACTTGGTTATTTTTATAGACTTGATTTGTGTGAAATAATATAAGTTATACTTATTTAATTCAACATATTGTAGATCTCGGTTTCTAAGTTCTTTTTGACTAGTACCAACACCACAATCACATATGATCATATATATAAGCATAGAAATCACACAATGCATACATATACTCATAGATCTACACATTTTCTTGTATTCTCCCCCACAAAACTTATAAAAACCGAAAAATAGGGGGTATGAAGCTCACCTTGATTTGGGTTTCGGTGTTGGAGAAGATTGGAAGAAGTTTGATGTTGTTTTCGGCTCTAACAAGTCTTCCCTTGTTGATTTCGAACTTAGGGAGTTTCTAAGAGAGTGATCATGATTTTTGCATGGATTAGAAAGAGATTTTCGATAAAACAAAGAATCTAGATCATAGACCCAAGCATAATCTTACCTTAGATGAAGAATTTGTGGAAATATCTTCTTGAAAAACCTTCTAAAATTCGAGATCTTGATGAAGAGTGGAGGGAGTTTCCTTGACAGATTTGTGAGAGAATTATGTGTGTGTGTGTTTGGAATCGGCCGAGAATGAGAGAGAGAGGGAGAATAAGAGAGTGCTTTCATGGAAAGATGAGATGGCATGGATGTTTGAAGTGTAAAACATGGATATCCCCCATAAAAATGTGAGGTGTCATGCAATAAGTCAACTTCTTCCTTTCCTTTGGGCTTGGGCCGAGAATGGGGAGGATGAGAGGAGGTTTTTGGGCTTTTTTCCCTTAAGCCCATGTTATAGTTAGGTTGGGTGATTTTTGGCCCCAAAAAAAATATAAATGTGATTTTTATGGTTTATTAGGCTAGATTAGGTTAATTATGATCCAAAATGGTTCATATAATTAATCTATTTCATTCTAGGCCCAATATGGCCCAAAATATTGAATTAATTGGAAATGGGTCCAATTAGAGCCCATTTAAGAGTTCTAAGCCCAAGATAGTCAAATTCGAAGCTTATTGGTCCATTGGGCCCAATAAGAAAGTCCAAGTCCAAAATGGACCTAAACAAGAACTTCTAGGGTTTCCAATTGCTTATTGACTATTTGTAGTGCTTGTATGGTGTATTTGATTGAAATTTTGTTGTCATAGAGTAAGCATCATACATGCCCTTATGTTTTTGGATTCATAATTTGACTGAAGTGTTGTAGTTACAAGGCACAAAAATTCCTGATTGTGACAGATGTAAAGTATGTTGTAAGTTCTTTTAGAAAAGTTCGCCTGTTCCTTCAGAAAATCCTATATCTTCTGATGTGATGAATAAAAGTAAAAATGAATCTACAATTCCTTCTATGAGTACTAAACGGATACAAGTTATATATAATTTAGAGTAAACAAACAATCGATTGTGTGAATCTGCCCTAAGCCGACAACCAAACAAGGAACAGGAAATTAGGCGGAAGCCACATCCCATTGTTTGTTAGATCTTCACTGGATATATACCCTGACGTATTCATTTGGTACTTACGGAGTTAACTGTACTAGTTCTTTATATTTTATGAAAACATTATTTAAGAAAAACCCTTATTTCCTTTAGTAAAAATGGTAACCATAGTAGTTCTTTCTATAATAACTTAGTTTATACAAGCTATATATAATATAATATCGAACGGATAGTTAATTGTGTGAATCTGCCCTAAGCCCACAACCAAACAAGGAACAAGAAGTACGGCGGAAAGCACACATCCAACTACCTATCAGGTATAAATTATATATAACCCTGATGTATAAACTAATGTATTATAGGATTAATCACTAAAGGTGCCTTAAGTTATACTGGTTTAATAAAATGGATTAAACCCTTTTATTGATAAGTTTCTAGTTTAACCTACTAAATGTTCTATCTGAAAAGTATGTTTTTGTACTAGAAAAACGGTGTATTGGATTTGTATACTATGACATGACCTATACCTGGTACTCCTTATGATTACTTGGTGTATACGGAATACATATATAGCTAAGATCGAATAGATAGTAGACTGGGTGAATCTGCTCTAAGCCCACAACCAAACAAGGAATAGGAAATCAAGTGGAAAGCACACACTCTACAGTCTACCGGACCCGATTAATATATATCCCTGATGTATGCACTAAGGAATCATAAAGTTAGCATTATAGGCCCGTTTCTAAATGAATGTACTAAGGCTCGAATGTATTGTTTGTCTTTTGTAAGTTTTCCCAAGTTTAATACTATTTTACTAGGAAATAGTTTGCATTACTTTTTATGTAAGAAGATCACATTATGAATGTAATGTATCTTAAAGCTACTTTATTATTTAAGGTTAAAATGTGAGATGATTGTAACCATACTGATATGACACATGTTTTAACACAATGACCTAAAGGCGCCAAAACTGATGTGACATTTGTCATCAATACACTTGCAAGTCCCACTGTAGCTAGCAGCAAGGTGTGGGGTGTCAATCTCGTATAGATCTATACACAAACTCATGCTCTCCCTCCAGGAGACTTTGGTTACAAAACGCGACCTAACAAGTATATTTCTAAGCCGTGACATAGTCATTTCACCTTATTGTTATCTTGTTGTTGTTATCGTATGTTCCTTCTGTTCTAGTGTATAGTATGTTCCTCCTTGTATCTCTTTATAGTATGTTCTTTCTGTTTCTTGTTATAGTATGATCTGAACCTCTAGACTACACCTATTATAGTTAACTAGTATGTTTTTTTGAACTGTCTCTGATTTGTAGAAAAGACTCGATTATCTACTGAGTTATGTTCGTACTTTAAAAATGGTGTTTTATAAACAATAAAGTAACTTAACTTAAAACGAGTTTTTGAAATGGTTTTCATTACTTATAAAAGCATAAGAAATCCTTTAACGTGATGATTATCACAAATAACATTTACACAATTAGCATTATGTTCAACTTGTATCCCCCCCCCTTACAAGCATTTAAAACATTTAAAAGATTGATTACAGGGGTATGAACACACCTTATGTCGGTGATTCAATTGAAGGTTTGCGTAAGGATGAGAAGTTCCACGAATTAATTCCCGAGACACAAAAGATTCCTAAATGACATATGATGGCATATATATAGGCATGTAATTAGTGATTAACACAACTAACATGCAAGGAAACTACCTTAAGGACCAGGAAACACTTGAAATGAAGTGTATAAATCACATGTGATTGATCAAAGGGAGTTTACGGCCAAAGGAAAGTGTTCACGACCCAAATTTATGAAGGGTTCATGGCCCATTGGAGTTCACGGCCCAATCATGATGAGTTCATGAAGGGTTTACAACCCTATGAAGGGTTCACGGCCGTGAACACCTCAAACTCATAAAGATGGTGATGAATTTATGAAGAATGAAGGCTAGGATCTAGTAATCTTTCAAGTCTAACAAGGCACAGGATGAAACACTTACGATTTTAGGGATCCATTGGGAGTTCACAGCCACGAAGAACTAGTGTGTGTTCTTAGTGTTCTTGGTGAAAGATGATGATCTTGAAGATATAGAAAAAATTGATGAATTCATGGATGAAATCATAGGGGTATACTAGATGAAGAAGGATATCAAGGAATACAACGAAGAATCACTTACGATTTGGACGAGAAATGGGGTAATTCTTGATGATACTTGAGAGAGAATGGAAATTCTTGAGTTGGAATTGTAAATAATGATGAAGAAATGAGGGAAATCTATACATAAGGGGGTAGTTCACGACCATAAGAGAGTTCATGGTCGTGAACTAGGTTTGCATTCGTGAACCTCAAATTCTTGGTTCTCTGGTTCGGGTGAATCCTTCTGATCTCGAGCCAATACTTCCTAACACTAAATCTTTAAGTGTACTAGGCTTAGAACTCATTAGAATGACCCTTAACAAGGCTAAAAGGCAATGGAATAAAGTCTGACTCTTGGTTGATTGGTTGGATTTACAAGTTAAATAATTTTGGGTTGTCACATTGTAACCAGACTTCACAACACCAGCATTTTCTCAAACTCGATAATCATGTAAATTCTCTTTCCTTCCAGTCATGTAACGAGATCAACCACTATCGATATAGCATTTTTAATCATATTTCTCGTCACGTAAAACCTACAATTAGTGGAAAATTTTAGGTACCCAAGATTGTTTAGGTTCTTTGTGATTAGTTTGAAACACATTGTGAAATGAAGATCCTAAAATCCAATTATGAACTTTTGATTTAACACTATCAGTTAAGTCCACTTCATTTGGAAAAGGCTCAGATATATAATATTTCAAAAGTTTAGGACTTTCACTAACTTTCACCTTTGTCTTCTCAGATTGTGGCTTTGTTACCTTTTCTTTCGAAACGAGGCGCCATGCCTTAACTAAAAATGTCAAGTCTTTCGATGATGAACTGACATTCGACATTTCGTTCAAATACTCTTCATAAGGATTTTTTTATATTTTGTTGAGAGAATTTTCCTGTTTGATAAGATTATCCTTTGCCTTCAAGCCAATGACCCATGTTAATTGATCTACCCTTTGTTATACGAAACTTTAAAATCTTGTTTTGCTGGGGGTTTGGAAAATTTTGGTTGTTGTGGTGTGAATTTGACATTTTGTTTTGAGTGAACGATATCAACCTTTTGTGTTTCAACCTTTGACTCAAAACACTGTTGAGGTTTTTTCAGTAGAATGAATTGGTTTTAGATGGAAATGATTTTGAAAAACCATTATTGAAATACCTTGTTTGATTATGAGAATGAGGCTTCCTCAAAGATGATGAATTTGTCGATTTTGAAATTTTTTTTTCATGAGATGTGTGATTTGGAGTTCGTGACAAAAACTTAGTTTATTGATTTTTTATTTTCGAAACGTCAGTATGTGAAGTTGATTGATACATACTGAATATCAGATCATTGCCGTATGATTTATGCTCTTATACCAATTGTAGAAACGATTTAATCGGTTATGAATGTAATCAGAGTAATCAAAGTAGTATAAACACGGAGAGTAAATAAGATCTGGTTTATAGCTCTATTATACATTCGAATACAGAGAGAATACTAGACATAATGACTTGGAAAAGTTCTATCTAACTCTGAGTACACCTCCTATTTATAGGAAAATAAGAAAGTATACAAAAAATACTAAGGGCTAAACATCAAGACTTCGAAACTATTATGCCTTAGTAAATAGATAAAATGACTTTCGAAACTGACTCAAATAACTTCGACACATTACAACATATTTGACACTAACAGGTTTTATGTTTATGGTTTCAGGTACTTTCGATATGAAAGGGAAGGACTCGGCGTGTCTGCACTGAATCCACCAAAGTTTTCTGCATTGGTAATTTTCAATATTTACTATGATGTTTAAATAGTATATTCACTTTGATCGGTTTTGGAACAACTCGCTTGCTTGGTTTATTTTTTGAAAATGAAAATTTTGCTATGAATTTTTAGGATGTTACAATCAAGGCCTGTCATTGTTTTCTTGCAGTTAGCTGGCTCATTAAAATTTATCAGTGTTTGGTCACTGATAAACATATCACCGCCTGAAGTTATATGGAAACCATAGAACTCAAGTGGCATGCTAACTCTACTGGAACGATGAAGAGGTAATGAATTGTCAACTGCTTAACCATAATCTCTTCCTTTGGTTGAGTGCTAGTGCCTTCTAAGATTCCTTCATTGGTTGACTCTTGAATCTCTTCAAGGTCAATTGTACTCCCAATTTCCCCTTTGCATATGAGCCCTTTCTCTCTCTCTCTCTCTCTCTCTCTCACAAAAGACTCTTCTTCGTTCTACAACGACCACGTTTTCCCTAGGTTTATAGAAGAAATATCCAAAGGACTTTTCTAGGTAGCCAATGAAAATACCTATCTCACTTCTAGCTTCCATCTTGTCATGAGTTTATCGTCTAACGAATGCTTCACAACCCTATACTTTAATGTGTGCTAACAAGGGAACTTTCTCTGTCCACATCTCGTGAGGTATTTTGGCAACCTTTTTAGTAGGGACAAGATTAAGGATATGGGCGGTTGTTTCCATGGCATACCCCCGGAAGGAAATAAGAAGAGTGACTTGACTCATCATGGAACAAACTACGTCCAACAAGGTTCGATTTCACCTCTCATCCACACCATTAAGTCGTGGTGTCCTAGGAGGAATCTATTTTGAAACTATTCCATATTCCTTAAGGTAGTCGTGGAACTCGGTACTAAGATACTCTCCTCCTCGATGAAATTGGATCATCTTTATCTTCCTAACTAATTGATTCTCGACTTCATGATTAAACTCTCTGAACTTTTCAAAGGTTTCTTATTTATGTTTCATCAAGTAGATATAACCATATATGTTATAATCATCCATAAACATTACATAAAACCGATTAGCATCTCTTGTTGTCACAACTAGAACTCTCGGCTAGGAAATTTTGTCAATATGTAATCAACTTTTGATGTGTTCTGAAACTTTAATCTTGATAATACATGATGTTCGTTCCACAAACCTAATACAAGCATTTCATACACTCAACTGTGGGTTGTAACCCTAATGTTCCGGTTCAAATTCAGATTGGACCAAAATCCTTTTATTAGGCCTATTGGGCCAATAAGATCCCAATTTGACTATTTTGGGCCAAGGAACCTTATTTAGGCTCTAATTGGACCCAAATCAATGAAATTAATATATTTTTTTATGTAGGCCTAGAATGATTCATCTTATCTCTAATGGCCCTTATAGGGCCTAAAATGACTCACTTCATTTTCATGGGCCCTAATTTGGCCGAAAACTCTTCAACAACATAGAATTGGGCCGTAAGCCCATAAAAAGGGCCTAATGGGCTGAAAACATCCATGATGGGCCTATGATATCGAGAATGTCCATTAAGGGGCCAAACTTTTCTCATTCCATTCCTCTTTCCCTTCTTTCTCGGCCCAACAACAAAAAAAAGGAGAAAAGGATGGATAATTAGAGGAGTGACACCTCAAAATATACCACCACACAACAATGTTATTAGTTAACATACTTCCAGGCAAGCTAGCATGTAACCATCATGCAAAAACCACCACCTTCTCTTTCTTCTTCTTATTTCGGCCAAAGAGACTCCACCACCATTCTCATTTTCTTTCCATTACAACTACATCCAACAATTCTCTCAAGAGCTTCAAAAACTCCCTCACCCTTCCTCTTCAATTTTCGTATGAGATTATGTGAGTGTTGAAGAACACTTCATCAAAGGGCATCACTCTTGGCCTTAGAGCCATCCACATCTTCGAGATCTTCTCAAAGAAGTAAGCTAGGCCGAAAACAACATCATATTCTCACATCTCATCATCAAAACCAAACCAAATCTCAAAGTGAGTTCATACCCCCTATTTTCGATTTTTACTTTGTTTTCGGGGAGAATACAAGTTGTTTTGTGTAGATCTATGTGTGTACGCATGATTTGTGTGTTTTCATTGGATACATATGTATTTATGTGGTAAACTTCTTGAACTAAAAGATCCACTAAAAAGATGATGATACTTGTATAAAATAACCCTCTTTTCAACAAATCTCACAAGAAAAATGTTTGAAATACATCAAGAATACTTGAATCTAAGAAAAACTTCATGAAAGGGACTAAAAATGACAAAAATAACAAAATAAGGGTTGTTTATGTAACTCTCAGCTAGTATGTGGTTCAAAAGGAAATTTTTCCTAAACAGTGGCTAAACTAGACATTTAAACCTTATAGGTACCAAAAATGTAAATATTTTTATAAATGGGCGTTATTGGCCTTCTCATAGTTTTAGGCCCAAAAACGGTAATTTTTGATCTTTTGTGGGTTAAAATGTCATTTTCAAGAAATTTGTGTCAAGAATGTAATTTTTTGATAAAAAGGGGCCAAGTTGCGAAATTATGAACATTTGGGCCAAAAATATGAAATTTTCTATAAATGGGCCGAAAATGTAAATTTTCACAAAAATTAAGCCAAAAATGATATTTTTACAAAAATAAGTTAAAAATGTTATTTTTACAAAAACTGGCCTTAAAATACAAGTTTTATCCAAAATGGGGCCAAAAATGTATTTTTACTAAAATTGGGCCTTAGTTGTAAATTTTTGGCTTAATGGGCCAAAAATGTCAATTTTTACCAAAAGTGGGCTTTTATGCTATTTTAGTAAATAATTGAAATAATAATAGAAAAACAATAACAAACGGGCTAATTTTATAATTTTCATGATATTGGCCTTAGTGGCCGATTTACATGCTTGATATGTCTTGAATACTATTTATATGTTTATTGAGCCTCATGACCCATTAACATGTACGACGGACCTTGGATACTATTTTCATACTAATTTGGGCCTATAAATACCTTATATGTGAAATGGGCCTTAGTTGTCCTTTTACATATATTTTGGGCCCATATTATATATTGTTGTTCCCTTTGGGCCAGAAAATGACTTATGTGTTCAGTGAGCCTTAGCAGCCACATACATGGTTTATTGAGCTCCGAATGAGTGAGACGTGTCGGTTGACACCTATTGTGTGTATGATCGTAGCCTGTAGTTATAACTTGAGTCTCTTGGAGGGAGAGCGGGGGTTTGTGTATAGATGTATACCGGGATGACACCCCACACCTGAGCTGTTCGCTACAGTTTGACTACATCAGTCTAGGGTAACCAAAATCCTTATTCTATTTTTCCGTCGGCATTCAACAATGCCAAGACAGGAGAATTTGTCATTAATTAGCATGGTTATAACGACTCACTTAGAGGAATTAACCTTATGAAATTTACGGGAGGCCATTCTCTTTTCTCTTTGATTACTCGGGATCATACTCACACTGGTACCCAACCTCGGGGGTTGGTACGAAAACATTTTCTTTTATAGGCAACATAGCATTGTCTGGGGGCATTCTTTTTACATTCTCTTTGCTTACTTTTGGGATACTGCTAAACAAAAACACACATGCATTAATACAAGATCGGACACAAACCCACTAAACTATTTGAAGAAAACACAAGATTTTCTTGTGATTACAAAATTGTACAAATCATTTTCTCAAAACATGTTTATGAACTTATCAACATTTTTATGTTGCCTTTTTTAAATTAACTTGTATTCTCAGGAAACTACTGAAGCAGGTTAGGCTGAACAGTTAAATAGATATTTTGTTATATTTTGTTCATCGTACTCTAATTATTTTGGCATGTAATTTTTAAAGACAATACTCGATGTAAACAATGTATGTTGTTATATTACATGTGTGATGGTGATTATGTTATGTTTCAGTTATATACTATGTGATGATACTACAAGGATGAAGTCACGCACAAACCCCGGACGTTTCCGCCTTCTGGTTCGGGGGGGGGGGGGGGTGTGGGTGACAGATTGGTATCAGAGCATTCTTTATAGTGAACTGACATATCTAATCATACATGATATGCAACTATAAATACAATGGGACTAAACCACTTTGAAAAAGATGCTACCTAAGCATGCATTAAAACTATAATATTAAAAGTCTCTAGAGGAAATTGAACACCGTGATTAAACCCTGACAATTATGTAGTCACATTGGGGATAAATATAGCCTGATCAACTATATTTATTCAAAATATGACCAGCATGTGTTTGGGAGTAATCATGGCGGGAAATGGATCTAGAAACATACCTGGTATCCAAGAACTCTAAGGAACTCAAACTTAAATAATTAAAATACTATAGGAGTATTTTGGAAAACTATTTTCACGTACTCTCTTATACACTTCTTCCCCCCTCAGTTTCTCGCACAATCATCATGGAAGAACTCCAAAAAAGTATCCTTTACTATTGGTCTATGGCCAGTGAGTTAATTAAAGGAGAACCTGTTATGGGTCAGTAGGCGGATCCAAGTGAGAGACCTGAGAAATACATGGAGACCAACTATGAGTACGGGGATCCTGACAGGGATATGAAGGAGGATGGGGACTCTAATGAAGTCCCCAGTGAGCCTCCCACTTCAGAGATAATGCAGGACCACCCCACAGCACCGACAGATTCCATTGATCGGACTCACTTATTAGATGAGAAGGTTGCCACTCTTCGGCAACCACTATTAGCAGCAATAGAGGTGGAAATAGTGTCAACAACTCCAGCCGAAGTAACCACCCCGGAAACCAACGAGTGACGGCTTATCAAGGCTCTCCAAACCCCAAACTTAAGAGCAGGAAGTGAGAGTCTGGGTTTAAGAGAAAGGGACAGCCAACTCAAGGATCATCAAAGAAACAACAAGTTGTTGCTGTCCATGCGGCCACGACACCTACTACATCAACACCAGCAAGACCATATGTTGGAAGCCTTCCAAATGAAATAAGTGAAATTTCCATCATAAGGGAGCCTGTTGGAATCCGTATTGCAATAGACGCAACAAGAAAGGGCACACCGCCCGATACTGCAGATCTCAACCACGACAAAACCAACAGCCAAACTACAACAAAAACAACCACAACAACTGCAACAACAATAACACCGGGAATAGTCACACTTGTTATAGATGTAGAGGGACCGGTCACTTCAGACGTAATTGCCCCAAAGCCAACAACCAGGGGCAGGAGGATCAGGAAGGATCTTGACGTCAGGTCAAGGTGAGGCAATTCAAGACCCGACTATTGTTATTGGTACGTTTCCACTTAACAACACCTTCTCTTGCATCTTATTCGATAAGTGGAGCTGAACGAAGCTTCATTAGTAACAAATTCAAACACTTACTAAATCAACAACCCCAGAAGCTAAACGAAGCCTTCACGGTGGAGATGGCTAATGGGGAAAACTAAAAAAAACCAAAGATGTTTACGTAGGATGCACATTAACACTAAACAATCACTCTTTTCAAATCGATTTAATGCCAGTAAATATTAAGAGTTTTGATGTGATAATCAGCATGGATTGGTTAATCCCCCGTCATGCTGATCTTATGTGCCGTGAGAAGGTCGTTCGCCTTCACCTTCCTAACCGCGAAACCCTAATAATCTATGGTAATAAACCTGGAGCCAATCTCCGTCTTATCTCGTGCGTTAAGGAACAAAAGTGCATGCACAAGAACAACCACGCTTTCCTCGCTCACATTATGGATAAAACCAAAGAAGGAGTAAACATTAAAGACATCCCAGCGGCATGTGACTTCCCGGATGTATTTCCAGAAGACCATTCGGGGATACCCCTAGAAAAGCAAGTCGAATTCTGAATAGACCTAATACCAGGAGCCACATCAATTGCCAATTCACCCTACAGGTTAGCTTCCGCCGAAATGCAGGAGTTATCCATCCAGCTAAGCAATCTATTGAGAAAAGGATTCATCCGACCAAGCTTCTCACCCTGGGGAGCTCCACTCTTGTTTGTCAAGAAAAAGGACGGATCCTTCGGAATGTGCAGAGTTAAATAAGCTCACTGTCAAAAACTGATACCCACTTCCTCGGATTGACAATCTATTTGACCAGCTTCAAGATGCTAGTTACTTCTCCAAGATAGATCTAAATCTGGTTATCATCAACTTCGAGTCCGAGAAGATGACATTCCAAAAACTGCCTTTCAAACTCGATACGGTCATTACGTAATTGTTTTGATGCCCTTCGGTCTAACAAATGTCCACGCTGCTTTTACTGACCTCATGAATCGAGTCTTCCGCCCATTCCTTGACGATTTCGTGATCGTCTTCATCGACGATATTCTTATATACTCTCGAAGCAAAGACGAACATGGTCAACACCTCCGTCAAATCTTGGAAACCCTAAGAGCAAAAAGGATTATATGCGAAGCTCTCCAAGTGCGAGTTTGGGATCCGCAGTGTAAACGTTTTGGGTCATGTAGTCAGCAAGGAAGGAATTCAATGTAGATCCTTCCAAGGTCATGGCCATTGGAGGTTGGGCGATCCCGGAAACACCAAGAAAAATCCGAAATTCTTGGTTCTCGCAGGCTACTACTGAAGGTTTATCCAGAAGTTTTCCAAGATAGCCAAACCCCTCACCACTTTGACATAAAAAGGTGTGTCTTTGAATTAGACGGAAAAGCAAGAAACTGCCTTCCAAACCATGAAGAGAGCCCTCTGCAGTGCACCGGTGCTATCCTTACCAAAGGGAAACGAAGACTTTGAAGTCTACTGTGATGCTTCGAATCAAGGGTTAGGTTGTGTCATTATGCAGCGTGGAAAGGTGATAGCTTACACATCTAGACAATTAAAGATGCATGAAACAAATTACACCACCCATGATCTTGAGCTGGGAGTTGTGGTTTCGCCCTAAAGATTAGAGGCACTACCTCTATGGTACAAGGTGCACCATCTTCACTGATCACAAAATCCCCCATCACATTCTGAACCAAAAGGAGTTGAACATGAGGCAGCGAAGGTGGCTTGAGCTACTAAATGACTATGAATGCGAGATCAAGTACCACCCATGCCAGGCTAACATGGTAGTCGATGCCCTTAGCAGAAAGGAATACTCGGGTCGCCGGGTGAAAACCCTATCAATAACCATCTAATCCGACCTAACATCACATATCAAGGAAGCCCAACCAAATGCATTGAAGCCGGAGAATGCCGTGAATGAAACACTACGTGGGATGGATATGAACTTTGAAGCAAAGGAGGACGGAACTTACTACTTCATAAATAGAATCTGGTTCCATAAACATGGGGGATTAAGAAAAATGATCGTGACCGAAGCCCATAAAATGCGATGTTCCATCCATTAAGGTTCGGATAAGATGTACTTGGACATCAAGCAACATTATTGGTGGCTGAATATGAAAGTAGAGGTCGCCACTTACATGGGCAAGTGTCTCATTCGCGCCAAGGTGAAAGTGGAGTACCAGAAGCCCTGGGGACTATTACAACAGCCAATAATACCCAAGTTGAAATAGGAAAGGATTACTATGGACTTCGTAACCAAATTACCTAAGAAGACAGATGAATTGGATTCTATTTGGGTAATTGTCGACAGGTTAACTAAATCCGCTCATTTCCTGCTAATAAAAGAATCGTACAAGACGGAAAGATTGACACGAAACTATATCAGAGTGATCGTGAGACTCCACGGAGTGCCAATATCTATAATATCGGATCGAGACAGTAGATTTACCTCACGTTTTTTGCAGTAACTCTACAAGGCTATGGGAACACGGCTAGACATGAGCACTGCTCACCACCCTCAAACCAATGGCCAAAGCGAACGAATTACCCAAACACTTGCAGACATGCTCCAAGCCTGTGTGATTGATTTCTTCTAGTCATGGGATACCCACTTTCCTTTGATTGAATTCTCGTACAACAACAGCTATCACACAAGCATAAGGGTCGCACCGTTTGGGACCTTATATGGACGCAAATGCAGATCGCCTCTCTACTGGGCTAAGGTGGGTGACACCCAGCTAGCAAGAAGGGAAATCACAGGACCATACCCTTATAGGACCATAAATCAATTCGAGAGACTATAGAGAAGATAATTCAAATCAAAGCCCAACTCCAAGTGTCGCGTAACCGACAAAAGAGTTACGCTGACAACCGACTAAACCCACTAGAATTCCAAGTCGGAGATTGAGTGCTACTAAAAGTCTCTCCCTGGAAAGGGATGATTCGTTTTGGGAAACGGGGAAAACTGAACCCATGATATATTGTACCATTCGGGATTCTTGCCGAATTGGTCCAGTAGCTTATAAGTTGCAGCTACTTGCAGAGCTCAGCAACGTACACCTCGTGTTCCACGTCTCGAGTTTGAAGAATTGATTATCGTATGAAACCCTTGTCATTCCTCTAGAAGAAATAGAAATAAATGAGAATCTTGTGTTCATCAAAGAATCGGTCGAGATTTTTGGATAGGGAAGTGAAGCGTACGAAACAGAGCCGCATTCCGATTGTGAAGGTTCGATGGAACGCTAAGTGTGGACCGGAATTCACATGGCAACACGAAGACCAGATGAAGCAGAAGTACCCTCACTTATTCTCTCATTCATGATCCTACCTTTCAAAAGAATTTCAGGATGAAATTGCCTCTAACAGGGGATGATGTCACAACTAGCACTCTCGGCTAGGAAATTCTATAAATATGTAATCAACTTTCATGTGTCCTGCAACTTTAATCTTTATAATACATGACATTCGTTCAAAAACCTAATTAAAAGCATTTCATACACTCGACTGTGGGTTGTAACCCTAATGTTCCGGTTCAAATTTAGATTGGACCAGAAACCTTTTATTGGGGCAATAAACTCCCAATTTTACTATTTTGGGCCAAGGAACCTTATTTGGGCTCTAATTGGACCCACGTCCATGAAATTAATGTATTTTGGGTCATGTGGGCCTAGTTATCTCTAATGGGGATTATTAGGCCTAAAATAACTCACTTTCCTTTTCATGGGCCCTTATTGGGCCGAAAACTCTTCAACAGCATAGAATTGGTCCGTAAGCCCATAAGAAGGGCCCAATGGGGCAAAAACATCCATGATGTGCCTATGATATCGAGAATGTTCATTCAGGGCCAAAACTTTTCTCATTTCCTTTCCTCTTTCCCCTCTCTCTCGGCCCAACAACAACAAAAAAACGAGAAAAGGTTGGATAATTAGAAGAGTGACACCTCAAAATATACCACCAAACAACAATGTTATTAGTTAACATACTTCCATGCAAGTTAGCATGTAACCATCATGCAAAAACACCCACCTTCTCTTTCTTCTTCTTATTTCGGCCAAAGAGACTCCACCACCATTCTCACTTTCTTTCCATTACAACTACATCCAACAATTCTCTCTAGAGCTTCAAAAACTCCCTCATCCTTCCTCTTCAATTTTCGTATGAGATTGTGTGAGTGTTGGAGAACACTTCATCAAAGGGCATCATTATTGGCCTTAGAACCATCCACATCTTCGAGATATTCTCAAAGAAGTAAGCTAGGCCGAAAACAACATCATATTCTCACATCTCATCATCAAAACCGAACCAAACCTCAAAGTGAGTTCATACCCCCTATTTTCGATTTTTACTTTGTTTGGGGGAGAATACATGTTGTTTTGTGTAGATCTATGTGTGTATGCTTGATTTGTGTGTTTTCTTTTGATACATATTTGTTTATGTGGTAAACTTCATGAACTAAAAGATCCGCTAAAAAGATGATGATATTTGTATAATATAACCCTCTTTTCAACATATCTCACAAGAAAAAGGTTTGAAAAACATCATGAATACTTGAATCTAAGAAAAACTTCATGAAGGGGACCAAAAATGACAAAAATGAAAAAATACGGGTTGTTTATGTAACTCTCGGCAGTATGTGGTTCAAAAGGAAATTTTTGCTAAACAACGGCTAAACTCGACATTTAAAACCTTATAGGGACCAAAAATGTAAATATTTTTATAAATGGGCCTTATTGGGCTTCTCACGGTTTTGGGCCTAAAATGGTAATATTTGGTCTTTTGTGGGTTAAATTGTCATTTTCAAGAAAGTTGTGTCAAGAATGTAAATTTTTTATAAAAAGGGGCCAAGTTGCAAAATTATGAACATCTCGGCCAAAAATATGAAATTTTCTATAAATGGGCCGAAAATGTAAATTTTCACAAAAATCAAGCCAAAAATGATATTTTGACAAAAGTAAGTTAAAAATGTTATTTTTACAAAAACTAGCCTTAAAATTCAAGTTTTATCCAAAATGGGGCCAAAAATGTATTTTTACTAAAATTGGGCCCTAGTTGTAAATTTTTGGCTTAATGGGCCAAAAATGTCAATTTTTACAAAAAGTGGGCTTTTATGCTATTTTAGTAAATAAATGAAATAAAAATAGAAAAACAATAACGGGCTAATTTTATAATTTTCATGATATTGGGCCTTGGTGGCCCATTTACGTGCTTGATAGGTCTTGAATACTATTTATATGTGTATTGGGCCTCATGACCCATTAACATGCACGACAGACCTTGGATACTATTTTCATACTAATTTAGGACTATAAATACCTTACATGTGAAATGGGCCTTAGTTGTCCTTTTACATATATTTTGGGCTCATGTTATATAATGTCGTTCCCTTTGGGCCAGAAAATGACTTACGTGTTCAGTGAGCCTTAGCGGCCGCTTACATGGTTTATTGAGCCCGAAATGAGTTTTATATGCTTATCTTCGCGTATAATTCGATTAAGAATCTAGTGAGACGTGTCGGTTGACACCTATTGTGTGTACGATCGTAGTCTGTAGTTAAAACAAGAGTCTCTTAGAGAGAGAGAGAGTGGGGGTTTATGAATAGATCTATACGGGGATGACAACCGACACCCGAGTTGTTCCCTACAGCTAGACTACATCAGTCTAGGGTGACCAAAATCCTTATTCTATTATTCCGTCGGCGTTCAACAACGCCAAGACAGACGAATTTGTCATTAATTAGAATTGTTATAACGACTCACTTAGAGGAATTAACATTATAAAATTTACGGGAGACCATTCTCTTTTCTCTTGGACTACTCGGGAACGTACTCACACTGGTACTCACCCTCGGGGGTTGGTACGTCAACATTTTCTTTTATAGGCAACATATGTGACAACCCTATATTTTTCCAAAGCAATGTAACACTCAAAAGTCAAATACAACGAAACTATTTGGAATCAACGAAATTAGCCTCAAAAATAAAGTGTTCAAAAATCTAATTGGGATGCATCAAATGTTAGATATCGTGCCAAGGTTTCCAAAAACATAAAGAACATTCGAAACTGGGTTACAACGAAGAAATTATGACCACTCAAATATTCACAACACACCTAGTAAAACATTATCTAACGTAAAAAGTGAAATTCCAATAAAATGCATTTTAGCCTTAAGTATCTAAACAAAAGTCGTAGAGTTCGTTAAACCGTAAAAGTACATAAAATGATCGCCCAAATTGGACATCGTATAAAGAAGTTACGAATTTTCTAAGTTTCGTAACAGCGGTAGAGAGCTAAAAACTCAAATTAAAAATCGAACGATATTTAGCTAACACAACCTAAACGAGAGTTGAAGGTCTCCACAATAGGAGTAAGATGATAAAAAGACAAACGAAAACAGATGTCGGATAAAGAAGTTATAAATCTTTAACGAACTTTAGCAGTCCCCACCTATTAAAGACATAGTATTAAAAATAAACTCAAAACTAGCCGATGAAGTCTAAATGAAAGTTGTAGAGCATAGTCTCACCTACGCGTGGATATAATGAATGCGAGAAATGGAGCCGATACGCAAAAGTTACAGAATTTAGAAGATTGAAGCCAGAATTTTGCCCAGCGTAATTCAAGAGTACGCCCAACATACTCAGGTGCAGAGTCATGTCCCATCGGCTGCAAGCTCTACGCCTAGCTAGACCCGAGTCATAAGTCATAACGCAAAGTTACACCCGGCGTAACCAAAGTACGCCCAACGTAACGCGTACGCCCAGCGTACTCCGGTGGTACGCCCAGCGTACTCACGCCTTCAACCCTATAAATAGAGGGCATAAACTCCGGATTTTGGTACACTTTTCTCAAACTCTCACTCACTTTCACACACTTGCAAGCACCAGAGGCCATCTCGACACCCTCGATTCCACACCTGAGCCCCCGACGAAGGTTCTACACTACCGAGATCCCCTAGAAGCTCTAAGACGCAGCTTTCCGCAGTTGAAGTTCTGTTCGACTCTAGTCTCACTCTCTTCAAACCGAAACAGGTGAGTTCATACTCCTACTTTTCAAGTCTTTTCATGTTTTAGGGAGGGAATACAAGTACAATACAAGAAAACGTATCGTTTTATATAAATATAAATACAACATCTATCTTATTATTATTTGATACCAACATCTTACTTTATGTACAAAGTTTAGTATTTCACCAAGTTATTTTCACCAAATAGAACATACTTTCTGAAAGACTATAATGGGTATAGTTTACGAGTTATTCATATATTCTTACGTATACATCTTAAAAAATGAAATACTTTCACCTAAAGTGAAATAAAGACTTTCTTATCGTAAATCTATTTATACTAAGTGATGTGAGATATTCAACTTCAACGTACTCTTAAGTATGCATTTCAAGTCCTGTATTATAAGCCATAATCTCTTGAATGGAGAGCATGATACTTGTGTATAGATCTATACGGGATTGACAACCCCGCACCTAAACTGTTAGCTACAGTTAGACCGGCAGGCCTGGGGAGACAAATGTCATAACACTACAACACCTGAAGAATGTTGTTACAGGCAGTCTGTGTCAATAGTATGGTTATTAGACTCACACAAAAGTATAAAAACAAACTTGATTTATGAGACTCATGTATGCATTCAGTATTTACATTATTTTGAGTACAAAATTCATCTTTATCATTTAAGTACGAAAGATACTAACGCCCTCCAACTTTGGCAACTTTTCAAACTATATGTGGAAAATATTGGATTTTCTGGAAACTACGTTCATCTATTTTTCTTCCAAAAAGATTTACTTTTTCAGTACAAAAACACTTATGAACTCACCAAATTTATTGTTGACACTTTTTCGAAACCACTTGTATTTCTCAGGGAATCAGTAATACAGGTAACTACCAGCTTTTGAAGAAGGAACGCTAAGGCATTTATTATCAAACATTTTCAATCATCATATTGTAATATTCTTTTGGAAACATGTATAAAGAAACAATGTACGTTTTTATTATATTTATGATGGTTGTGTTACTTTCTTTACGATATTCAATTGTGGTGATACTACGTGAAGTCATCCACCCCCGAATGTTTCCACCATTTTGGTTTGGGGGTGTGACAGATTGGTATCAGAGCATTGTTTATAGTGAACTAAGTATATTGAACCATATAAGATATACAAACTATAAATGCAAAGGGGACCAAAAACCCTCTGACGAAACGTTTTCATAAACAATATATTTTTTTTTCTTTTAAAATATACATTTTTACACGCATGCATCAGCCTCGTATCATAACAAAGTTTTCTAAAAAGTATTAAGGCGAGTTGCGACACTACGATTGGGCCATGAGGTATGTAATCAAATCGAGAATAAATATAGCCTGATCAACTATATTTATCCTGGATTTGACCAACGTACGTCGAGGAATGGTCGTAGTGAACAACAAGTCAAAAACATACCAAATAAAAATTTCTAGACTTGCAAATTCGAAATACTATAGGAGTATGGTTATAAAATATAAGGAAAATGAAAAACCTGCACACCACAAGATATAGTTAAACTTAGGATGCCGTTAAATAGAAATTTCTTTTCTTATAAAATTCTTATACCTCTATCCTAGTACAGACAAAATGGCCGGATTCCATATACCAGGAGATCCCTACTACCCAAACCAAGGTAACGGTGGATGGATAGAAGAAGATCCGAAAGAAGACCCGGAGGAAATCGAAGAGGAATTCAAAGTCGACGAGGAAGTCGAAGAGGAAGAAGAGCCTATAGAGGAGGAAGAGGAAGTTACGGATGGAACAGACTCTGACCCGGAAGTAATCAACCCTCTCGCTCCTCGTCCTCCCGAAGTTAGAATGGGTTACTAAGGACCCATTCCCATTTGGGGAAGCCATCTCTACCATTAGAGCCGTCAACTAGGTGTACGCCCTCCCTTCGACATGTGTTGGGAGTTTTACAATGTCAGTGGGGGAGGCTCAGCCGATCGAGCTCTTCCTGTTCTTGTGGGCACAATAGCCACCCAGAACTACAAATCGGACATGCAAGCGGCCAGAATTCGTGAGATCAATGCTGCTACACAGGGTAACGCTGCAGACATCCGTCGTCTGGACGGACTACACGAAGGTGCCCAACTCCACACAGGGATGCTTCAAAGACAAATGGTGACATAACTTGCAGAAATAAGAGAGATGAAGGAACAACAAGCGGTTCTTGAGAGGCGTTTAATGGGAGTCAAACAATCGTGATGGGATTAAAACAACTTTTAATCTATGAAGATCGATTAGATCTTGAACAAGTATATGAATATGAAACAGCAAAAACGCAATAATAAGAACAAAACAACTTGAATCAATCGTGTCGAATGATTAAATAAAATCCTTAGAAGAGCTCGATTAAGAACATCAACTGTAAAGGATTAGAAGATTACAAGAACGATTACAGGAAAATATAATACTCTTGGTGAATCGCTATATCGAGAAACTCTGCAATCTTAAATCTGAAATCTTGAATCTTAACCTAATATGCATGCAAGCATTAACTTAAATACTATACATAAAAGGCTCTCGGTTGGACAGGCCCAAACCGGAGAATACAAGGCTAATCTAACGAGCCCAAAAGACGCAACATCAAATAAAACTTCAGCCCAACAATCTCCCCCTTTGCGTCAATTTGGAGCGAGACCTTCACTTCTTACTTGGGCCGGCAGCTGAAGCTGGTACCTTCTTCTTCACGGTACTAAACAGACACTTGGTTATTGAGAGGATGGTCTGTCTAAACCGGATGTACCAATTGATCATATTAGTGAAGTACTTGATGTCATCTGCCGAATTCTCTTTACACCGCTTGACGATTGATAGGACGTGCTCCAAGCAAGTTGTGGTGTAAAGATGTTTGTCAGATAAAGCGAACAGACATTTCTGTCATTCGGCTCTGGTGAACATCACTGAGTTTCGCCTTGGATCTATCTTACCCATTTGCATTGTGTTTAGATCACTGGCCGATCCCACTGGTGCTACTTTCGGTTTCTTTTTGAAAACAGTGGCGACCTCCTGATCCATTTGGGCAACCTCCATGATGTAGCAAGCCAACATCCTTTTGACATGGTCTAAGATGGGACCATATTCAGCTTCATTTGTCAGCAGGATATTGTACAAGACTATCCAGTCACGAGGATTCAGATTGGGCAGATCCGCCAAGGTGATGATGTGAGCAGTTCTTGCAGATCCTCGGATAAGCTTGAACTTGACGTTTGTATATCTCCCCACGGCAAAAGGCTTCATCACCCGAACATTGACAATCTTCTGGGCGCTCCATGTAAGGAATTGAGGGCGAGCGGCCTCCAGGTAGAAGTCAATGAGCTCCCTGTCAAGCTCATCGTTCGGATGCGGGACTTCAAAAATGTTGGAGAAGGCGTGGAAGATGAACGCCTTTCGAGTCAGTGGCATATCGAACTGCGAATCGATGGTGTTGTTGCAGTCGAACGATATCACCGGCTCGAGCCATAGTATGCTTGGAGTCTCTATGGCCTCTTTTATTAAACGATCCCTGGTCCAGGCAGGGAAGAGCAACTTTCGGCTCTCAAGGAGATCGTGGGCTTCTTTTTGCTTGCGTTCGGCTTCTTCAGCCTCACGCGCCACACGACTGGCATCGCCTTCAGCATTGCGAACGTTTTTCCGTTTCAACAAGTCAGCAATGGTCTCCTTGTCTTCATCTTCATCTTCGTCTTCATCTCCTCCCTCTGCTATGTTTTTGCCTTTGTTCTTCACACCCGAACCCGAGGCATGACCAGTTGGGGGTGGTTCGGTTGTGTGAGTAGCTTTGGAGGAAGGAGGTGGTTTCGATCCTTTCTTCTCATCTCCCCCTTGTTTCGGAATGGACACGAAACTTGGTAGGCCTTCAATTTTGCTTAATAAATCCATGGCCGGAGAGAGTTTTTCAGCGAGGGTGCGCCTCACCGAATGATTAAGGATGGGGTCGTGTGCTTCCAGGATGTTGGATAGAGCTGCGTGGACATCCGAAACACACGTCTTTATTACTTCCCTCTCGGATCGAAGAGCTTCCAATTGTTCTTGAGAGTTGGAAATCTGCGTGCTCTTGACCTTTAGGGCAGTTGTTTTACTCGCCAAAACGTCCATTAGAGAGTTCTCAGCTGCAAGATCCTCTTGTAGCTTTGCCAGGCGGGCATCAATGGAGGCACGGAGTGCCGAGTTGTCGTCGCTGATATTTTGTCTGAGGGTAGCGAACGAAGTCAACTCCGTCGAGACGAACTTGGCCAATTACTGAACAATCGGTTCCAAAGTTGTCTTTGTGGCGTCGGCGCTTTCCTGCAAGGACTTCAGCAGGTCAGAAGCGTCGGAGAATAGTTTATCGACTTTTTCGGTCGCCGCCTCACAGGCTCTGGTGGAGGCGTCTGTCGCAGCAGTTGCTGAGGCTACTGAATCATGTTGAGCCCTGGAGAAGGCGTCAATGATTTTCTGAAGGGCAGCTTCAGACAAATATGACTGCTGGTTGGAAGAGGAGGCGAGAAGTTGATCAACCTTCTCGTTGAGCTCACGAAGATGCTTCTTTGTCACTGGAGCATCATCCTCCTCATCACTCTGAACTTGAAACGGACTATAGTAGACCGAGTCAAAATTCATGTGATCACCACCAAGGTATTGATCATCGCCATCGGAGGCATCTTCTGGAGATTGAGGTGGTGGTGAAGCTGGGGGTGTTATGGGTTTGGTTGGTTCAGGTTGAGTGGGTGGAGGGTTAGTTTCGGGTGGTGGTGGTGTATGAGTTTCGGTTTGTGGAGGTTCGGTTACAGGAGGGGTTTCGGTGACATGTGGTGTTTCGGTTGATGTGGTGAATATGGGTGGAGGGATAGGGATAGAGGTTGGGGGAATGGTAGGGTTTATGGTGGGAATGGAAATAGGTATTGTTGGTGGAGGTGAAGGAACTGGGGATTGATGAAGTTCCATCTCCGGGGTTGGGGACCGAGGGGGTGTGTTGCCTCATTGAGGAGATTTGTCTCCTTGTGATCCCTCAGAGTCCGAACTCCCACCTTCAGATTCACTTGAAGAGGAGGGAATAAGGAGCTTTCGCTTCGGTTGGGTTTTCCTCCTTTTCGGTTGTGGGGACGGAGCAGCCTTCGGTTGTTTGCGTTTCTTGGGAGAAGGTCCCTTTGGTGCTTTGGAGACTTGCTTCCCCTTGTCGGCCTTTTTGCCCCTGGCCACCGGTTTATCGGCATCATGAATGGATCGCAACATTTCCGGTGTCAGTTCCCTCGGACCAGTTGGGCGAAACTCCTTGATCGTTCTGATCAGTCTGCTATCAGCGGGCACATCGGCATACATCGACTCCGAGATAGAGCCAATGAATGAGAATTTGGAAGCATCAGATACGATGATCTTCTTGGTATGAAACGTACCAATAGAAGACATCGGTGCACTGTCGGCTGTTGGAACGTTAAACTTGTCCATGGCCCATCTTGTGATCAGAATCCAGAACCGGGCCAGCGACACCTCAGAGTGTCGGGAAGAAGAAGATAGGCTCTGAATCAGTTGTTGCCAAAGGACAAACCCATAGTCCAGATTTATCCCGTTGTACACCCCATACATAATTGATAGGAAAAGACGACTAGCCCCGTCCGATCCTGAGCTCCTCTCTGACAGTCCCTTGAAGAGAACTGTAAATAACCCATTCCACTGGGGCGGTAGGCAGGACTTCTTGAACTTGGCGACGGAGGTGAGAACTTCCGTGTAGCCCATGTTGTAGAACATGTTGTACAGCATACCAACCGGAATCGTCTCCGGGTGAACTCGCGATGGGTCAGTAGCAAACCCAAGCATAGTGCAGAAACGAGGGCGAGAAATCGACGTCTTGTGTTCCGCCACTTCGAAGAATACCCTGTCGACGGCCTTGTCGTAGTAAGCCGTCGCGTAGACCTGAGATAAGGCCACCATTGGCACCGTTTCAATCTGTGACAGTGCCGGAGCAAGCTGGGAGTACTTGAGACACTCGATGACCGACGACATGTTGGAGTCGTACGCCAGTGGATTCAGATCAATGACCAGGCATTGCTGAGGTCGGATTGGAAGAATCTGAGAGGTTGCATGAACAGATGAGGATTCCGCCATTGTTGCAGGTTTGGAGAAGAAGATGAGCGGGAGAGTGTTTGGAGGTATTTTTGCTTTGGAAATTATGGGGGCAGCAAAGAGGTAAAAGGTGGTGTTGATGGGTTTTTATAGTAGGTGATAGGAGAGAGAAAAATCGTTTCATATCTCTTATGGAAATACGAAACGGGTTTTTGGAGTGACTGATTGGTGACAGTTGGGACGTGCGATGATCACGTAGGAGAGAGAGTGTCAGATTCCTAGGATCACGCCGCCCAATAAGCGCCGGTTCAGAGAGAGGAACCGTTTCCATTTCCACACGCGCCATTAATGATGACGCTTCAATATCGCACACGCGTCCATAAGTGTCAGAAAAAGCGCGGCCGTTTCAAATTCACGCGCCCTCCTTTTTACCGTCGTTTGAATTTCTATCCATTTAACTTCCGCCGAGTCAGCAACTTTTTGTCTTATCCCTTTTTAAACAGCTGTTTTCAATTAAAGACCCACGTGGCTAATTTTTGACCACAACTTCATTTGTAACCATCCAGAAATTATCCAGCCTGTAAAATAATTAGTAACGGAATTTTTGAAAATCTAGGATTTTCGTGCAAAGAGTGTACAAAAAGATAAAGAAATAAAGCAACTCTTTTTAGGATTATCTGTGATGTCAATAATGACACGAAACTGATGATCCCGGGCACGAATCTCTTCCTTCAAGGTCAAGAGAGACCCCAAAGTGTTAGTGAGGAATCCCGTTGAATTACGATCAAACATTTATTAAGAAATGTTGAAAGGCTTCTTTTAATTAGGGTAATTAAGGGTGGTTTCGCTTTGATTCAACAACTCAATTCTTGATATAAGAACGAATGTGAACAAAGTACTTGTGAGACCAGTGTAGTCTGTTGAACAAGTAGATTTGAGTTGATTTTGTAGTGGCTTGGATTAATATGAAATCTCAAATAAAAATTTAAAACTGGATTCCTTGGGAAGAAATGTTATGGTGTGTAACAATTTCATTGGAATCACGCAAAAGAAAAAAAATGAGATTCCATGAAGGTACAGTCGTCAATTCATTGGTGAGAACTTGATCAAGTTAATTGGTCACCGTCAATTCGTTGGTATTGAATTTTGGGTTTCACTCAGCTCGTAGTGGCACGAAACTAAGATCATAAACACAGATGTTGTGTAACCATAAACCTCAGTGGTAGGTTCTGAGAGTCTCAAGGGTGACAGTGATGAAACGAATGTAATGGAGAAGTGTAGCGGGGATGGTGAAAGAAAACATAGTACCTCTGCTGCGAACATAAGGACCAAGCAGGTTACTCTTAACTCATGTGAGAAAAGAGTGAGATAGCTCAGGATTAGAATAAATATGTTAGCCTTATTGGGAAGACAAGGTTTGTGTTTACCAGGTCATGAAGGCTATTATTCCAAATCTTATGAGGCTTAGGACACATACAGCAGCATGCTTCTAGGGACACTTAAGTAAGTCATCAAATATATTCCCATAAACAAATGAGCAGACGAAAAGAAAAAAATATTTTTGGAGTTTTGATATTTAAAAGAAAAAAAAAATAAAAAAAATAAGACTTAAAAAAGTTTAAAAGAGTGAAAAGAGAGAAAAAAATACGATTAAAAAAACTTTGGAAAAAAAAATTGAAATTGAAAAACCGAACCCGAACGTTCGGTTGGTTTCGGTTCTTGAAAATTTTGAAAAACCGAACCCGAACCTTCGGTTGGTTTCGGTTCCACAAAATTTTGAAAAACCGAACCCGAACCTTCGGTTGGTTTCGGTTCCACAGAATTTTGAAAAACCGAACCCGAACCTTCTGGAGGTTTCGGTTTTGGAAAATTTTAAAGAAACCAAGGAGTTTAGATATGCAATTTGGAAAAACTTTTTACACAAAGAAAAACAAATTTTGCACAAGAAATATACAACACAGAAAAACTACCTTTGAAGTAATGAGCGAGTGAGATGGTTGAACCGAACCCGAACGTTCGGTTGGTTTCGCTTCTTACGTTTGAGGTTGAGAGGTAGTATTAGGTACTGACTCTGATTCCATCATACCTAGCCCTTGCAATATTTTATTGAACGATGCTTCTGGAAGAGCTTTGGTGAAGACGTCAGCCAGTTGATCAGTGGTTCTTACAAAGTGAACTTCGACATTTCCATCTTCCACATGATCTTTGATGAAGTGATACCTCAGTGCTATGTGTTTGGTTTTAGAGTGTTGCACTGGGTTATGACAGATCCTAATTGCACTTTCAGAGTCACAATATAGTGGGATCTTCTTCATATTGAGTCCATAGTCTCGAAGTTGACTCTGGATCCAAATCACTTGTGATGTGCAGGATGCAGCGACAATGTATTCCGCTTCAGCAGTAGATAGCGACACACATGTTTGTTTCTTGGATTGCCAGCTGACCAACTTCCCATCAAGAAATTGAAAGCCGCCAGTTGTGCTTTTGCGGTCGAGTCCACATCCTCCAAGGTCAGCATCAGAATAGGCTTGAACGAAGAAGCCTGAATTGGATGGATACCATAGACCTAAGGAGGCAGTTCGCTTGAGATAGCGTAGGATGTTCTTCACTGCCAGCATGTGAGGTTCGCGTGGGTTAGCCTGAAATCGAGCACAATAACACACAGAAAACATGATATCAAGCCTGCTAGCAGTTAGATACATCAATGAGCCTATCATTTGACGATAGAGCGTGATATCGACAGCCGGTTTATCTAGTGAAGGGGTAAGTTTGGTGCCGAATGCCATTGGGACTTTGACTTTTGAGTCTCCCATCATGCCAAACTTCGCTAGGAGAGTCTTCGTGTAAGCTTCCTGATTGATAAAGATGCCTTCGGGTCCCTGTCTTATATTTAAACCAAGGAAAAAATTAATAGGACCCATTGAGCTCATTTCAAACTTAGTCTCCATCAACTTTCTGAATTCAGCTGTTAAGCTGGGATTCGTAGAGCCAAAGATGATGTCATCGACATAAATTTGAACTATCATAAGGTGGTTACCTTCCTTTTTGTGAAAGAAGGTTGGGTCAACCGAACCTTGTTTGAATTTGGACATCTTTAAAAATTTTGTAAGCATTTCATACCAGGCTCTCGGAGCTTGTTTTAGGCCGTACACAGCTTTATCCAGAATGTAGCAATGATTTGGATACTTTTCGTTCACGAACCCAGGAGGTTGCTCCACATACACAGTTTCTTCAAGTTCTCCATTGAGAAATGCACATTTGACGTCCATTTGGAAAACCTCAAAGTTTTTGTGAGCAACATAGGCCAGAAATATTCTAACCGATTCTAGTCTAGCTACTGGAGCGAACGATTCTTCGTAATCTATTCCTTCCTCCTAACAGTATCCCTTGACCACCAGGCGAGCCTTGTTCCTTATAACATTACCTTCCTTATCCATTTTGTTCCTAAAAACCCATTTGAGACCAACAACCGAAGCTTCCGGAGGAGTTGGAATGAGGCGCCAGACTTTGTTCCTTTCAAACTCGTTCAGTTCATCTTGCATTGCTTGAACCCAATCAGAGTGATCGAGGGCAGTGTTCACTGTCTTCGGTTCAACTTTTGATACAAATGAGTTAAACATACAAAACTCAACCTTTGAGAATAGGGATGTCTGTTTTGCCTTCAGTTGAGATCGGGTTAGAACTTTTTCAGAGACATCACCAACTACTTGAGAGATGGGATGATCTCTAGTCCATTTGGTAAGAGGAGGGTAATTCGGATCGAATGTTGGATCTAGCTCAGCGTTGATCATCTCTTCTGGCTCAGATTGGCTATCGTAATCAAGCTTCATATCATCATGCTCCCCCTCAATTGATGAGTCTTGAGAAACATGAGGTTCAGGGGTTTCTTGTGATTCTTGACTTTCAGGTGTTGAAGCACCTTCGTTTGGAGGGGCATCTTCGGTTGGAGAGGTACCTTCGGTTGGTGAAGGACCTTCGGTTGAAGTAGTAGAACTTGGCTCCCCCTGGACTTGTGAGCTTGGCTCCCCCTCGACATGAGAACTTGGCTCCCCCTCGACTGAAGCATTGTTGATTGGAGATTCATCAGTGGGCGATTCTCCTTCATGCATTCTTCTTGCAGCATCTTCGACAATTTGCTTCATATGATCTATTTTGTTGTCAGCTGCACCTGCTTCTGAGAGAGAAGCTTTTTCCGGTTCGTCAAAGAGTTCTAGAAAATTCTCATACAAATTGGCGATTGAGACTGTGACTTGGCCAGTTTGAGGAAAGATTTCCCTGGCAGTGTCATCTATGGCCTGTAGCTTCTTGACATAGCAATCATCGAAGGTCACATAGTATGTCTCTTCAATCCTTCTTGAACGTTTGTTTAGGACCCTGTACGCCTTGGATGTGAGTGAGTAACCCAGAAAGATTCCCTCGTCGGCTTTGACATCAAACTTGTTGCGGTGTTCTTTAGAGTTAAAGATGAAACACCTTGAGCCAAACACATGGAAAAATTTCACATTGGGCTTTCTGTTGTTTATTATCTCATATGGTGTGAGCGTGAATCGCTTGTTGAGATAGGACCTGTTCTGTGTAAAACAAGCAGCAGAAATAGCGTCAGCCCAAAAATAAAGAGGTAAGGAAGCGAAACTTAGCATAGTTCGGGCAGCTTCACACAAGGATCGGTTTCGTCTTTCGACTATTCCGTTCTGTTGTGGTGTGTAGGGAGCTGAAAAATTATGACTGATTCCCTTTTCTGCAAGAAACTCCTCAAACTCCCTGTTTTTGAATTCGAGACCATTGTCGCTCCTGATGTTTCGAACGACCTTCTTGAGCTGGACTTCAATTTGCTTGATAAACAGTTTCAGCTTTTGAGTCGCTTCAGATTTGAGCTTTAGAAAGAACACCCATGTAAATCGTGAAAAGTCATCAACGATAACAAGAATGTACTTGCTACCACCAATGCTTTCGATAGATGAAGGACCACACAAATCGATATGAAGCAATTCAAGTGGTTCAACAACTTTTGTGTTGACTACGGATGGGTGACTTTGACGACTCTGCTTTCCCATTTCGCATGCAGCACACATATGCTCTCTGTCAAACTTGAGCAATGGAAGACCCCTAACATGACCTCCAGTGACAAGTCGGTTGATATCTTTGAAATTGAGATGAGAGAGTCTTTTGTGCCACAACCAGCTTTCGTCGGATTGAGCTTTTGATAGCAGACATATTGCTGGGTTTCCTTTGATGGGTTTCATGTTCAGAGGAAACATTTCACCCTTTCGCTCTGACTTTAGAATCACTTTCTTTGTCTTTTTCTCTATGATTTCAGAACCTTCATCATCAAATGAAAGACCTGTACCTCCAACAAGCTGAGATACACTGATGAGGTTGTGTTGAAGTCCTTCTACATAGGCCACCTTCCTTATGGTAAAATCACAATTCGTTATCATTCCATATCCCTTTATGGTGCCGAAAGAGTTATTTCCAAACTTAACGTTGCCACCATTTGCAAGAGATCTGTATTCCCTGAGCTCCTCTTTCCTCCCTGTCATGTGACGTGAGCAGCCACTGTCGATGTACCATTCTTCGTCAAACTGCTCGTCACTTATAACCTGCAAAAATTAAGCAGATTTAGGAACCCAAAGTTTCTTGGGTCCATGTGAGGTTTTCATGAGAACAGGAATAGTAAGAGAGATGTCAACTAGATATGTTCTTTTAATTAGAGTTGTTTCATCTTTCTTTTTAATGGTGAAGACTTTTATTTTGTTAGGATTGGTTGTGTTCGTTTTGGACTCTGGTTTTGAATCATCGACCTTCTGCTTTCCCTTCTGTTCAGCTGATGAATGAGGTTTTTGAGGAAAAGCGGGATTAGCTTTAGAGCAAGATGGAGATGAATGAGTGGAAGTAGAAGAACGAGAAGGATTAGAACGAGAGAATTTGGATGGGGAGGACTTTCTGACTGATGACTCTAGGTGACCCTTTTGCTTTTGATCATTGGAGGGGCAAGCCTTCGAGTCTTGTTCTCTTTTGACTTCAGAGCTGAACCTCTGCGTTCGGTTGGAGTTGTTCTTGGAACCGAACCTTTGGTTTCGGTTGAAATCCTTTTCAGAACCGAACCTTTGCTTTCGGTTGGTATCTTCTTGTGAACCGAACCTTGGCTTTCGGTTGGTATTTTCTTGCGAACCGAACCTTGGCTTTCGGTTGTTGGAACTTTCAGGCTTTCTTACGGGATTGTTTTCATACTTCAGATTCTTGTCTTTGTGTGAATAGTATGCATTCTGGGAGTGCCAGAATTGTTTCCTTTCAGAAAGATTTTTCCTGTATCTTAGGTTCCTTTCTATCTTCTTATCCCTCATCTGCTTAGGTTGATGATGAACGTTCGCTTTCGTTTTTGATGTCACCTTGGCTGGTTCCTTTTGAACTTCAGGAGTTTTTCTTTGAGCTGAGGGAGCAGAGGGAATATCAGAAGAAGATTCAGTTTGTCCTGAGGAAGTGGAAGGAGTATCTGATGAAGTTTCACTCCGAGCTGTTGGTGTTGAAGGAATGTCTTCTTTTGCTGAACGATCAACCTCTTGAGGAATATCTTTTGTACCACTTGTGCTTGGTTCACTAAAATTATCAGGCTTGTTCAAGGGTTCAGGTATGTATCTCCCTTTCTTCATCCAGGAGGTTCTTTCAGATAAGCCAACGGTTTCGTTTCCATTATCAATAGGAGCTTCCCAGAAGAATTCATCACAGCCATCAGCATTGTCTTCGTTAACAATAGCCGTGACTTCAGCTGTTTGATGTTCGGTTACTCCAGTCACCTTGTATACCTGATTCGGAGTGGTCCTGACCTTTTGATACACAACAGCTTTTTCAACTAATTTCGGGGACTTTTGTTGGGACAATCTAGCGAATTCCACAGAGTTTTCAGAAATAAGATTTTTGTGGTTTTCAGTTTCGCTTTTAACAAATTCTGAGCAGTCAACCGTATCCTCTACAGAAATTTCACTCATGTTTTCGTCCTCGTTAAGCTCAGATGCATTCTCAACATCGATTTTATTTTCTGAGCTTACATTGGCGTTTAGAGAGTCAAACTTTTGTATGGTTTCGGTTCTCAGTTTAAGTCTGTCATTTTCGTCCAAAAGATTTTTGAGCATGTCCTTGTGGTCTTTGGATTTAATGAAGGACTCAATTTTGTCCAGTCCAATCATATAGGTTGGGTTGACATCATCAGAGGATATCACACTCTCACAATTGTAGGCTTCGGCATCGATTTCATCCTCCTTAAATTCAAGAAAAGGCAAAATCATGCGATGGATCTTTTTACCTATCTCACAGTCCAAGTGAAGTTGAGTAATATTGGAATATAAACGTTTAGCTATTAAACAAAAAACATTTCGTTGTTTTAACAATTTCAAATTGTCTCTCTGCAAATAAATGTTTTCGTCTTTAACTTTAACTAATTCTGACTCTTTTAACTCAATCCACATACGCCGCTCCTCACTCTTCGACGCCACCCTGCTTAATTGATCAGTCAGGTTAGAATTGGTGACTCGAGTTTGAGTTAAGCTACTATCTAAATGAGAAATTCTTGTATTAACATTTTTTAGTTCTTTCTCATATAAGGATGATGGTACTTTAGATGAAATAAAAACAGATTGTACCTTCTTTATCAGTTCATCGAGCTCATTGAACTGCTGGCTGAGTGGTTTGGCCGTAAAGCACATATCCTCCTGCACCTTCGGTCCATTGCTTCCTCCATCGGTATTGTATCCCCTCATTTGAGATACGCCAGACACCATGAAGCATTTTCCACCACTGTTTTCTTCCTTTGCCATATAAGCCTTTCCATGAGTAGGCTTCCTCACTTCTTCGTCTTCTGAGTCAGTAGACCAAACTTCTGTGCTACCGAACTTATCGTCATTAACCGAACCCTGCACAATAAGAGCATTAATAGAAGGGTTAGCAGTAGACTTCTTCTTTCTCAACTCATCCAATCTTTTCTGCAGCACGGCTTCCTCATCCTTTCCATCGTCCTTTTCAACCATCTTCTTAAGAACACAGTCCTTAGCATAGTGGTTCTTGCCTCCACAGTAGAAACAGCTTACTCCGGAATCGCCATCTGCCTTCGGTTCCTTCTTGGGCTCCTCAGCCTTCGGTTCATTGTTCGCTTTTTCTGAGCTGTAACTCCCCTGCCAGTTTCGGTTTTTGTTGCTGGGGAATCTCTTCTTTATGAACCTCTTAGGATTTGATACCATCATGGCATAATCCTCAGTTGAGAGGTCATACTCTTCCAAGTTGAGCTCTTCATCCTCCATCACGGCTTTACTTTTAGATAGGAGGGCCAACGAACCAAGACTAGAAACAACGTTCTTCTCTTGAACCACAATCTTCTCTTGGGACTTTAGAATACCCACCAGTTTCGCCAAAGAGTATGATTTAAATTGTTCATGGGCTTTGACTGTGGAAACAACTGCTCTCCATTCAGATCTCAGTCCGTTCAAGAAAGTAACCTTTTGTTCGATGAGCTTCCTTTCAATGTCGTGTTTGATCATCTTGCTGAGAAGATGATTGAAGCGATCAAACGTCTGGGTCACTATTTATTCGGCCCCTTGCCTGAATTCTCCAAACTCAGATAGAAGCACGGTTTGGATAGAATGTTCAAGATCTTCGTCTGTTGAATACAGTTCGCGAAGTCTACCCCACACTTCCTTCGCCGTAGTGCATGAGCTGACCAGTCTGAATGTGTCGGACTGAAGGGCGAATCTGATCAATCTTAGTGCCTTAATATTGCACTGGAATTTATCTTTTTCATCTTGCGCAATATTCGTCACGTCCTTAAGCAGATCGTTGTACTCTTTTTGCGTCTTAATGATTCTGGATGTCGCAGAATGAGAAAACGGTCCATTGATGATGGCTTCCCATATGAGAAAACCATTGTCCTCCGATCCAATCACGTAATCTTCAAAATGATGCGCCCATACTTCATAGTCATGGGTGTATAAGATTGGAATCTTTGTCGTCGAACCGATGCTGTTGGAAATATTAATAGGGTTTGATTGCGTCGCGTCCATTATGATCGTAATAACCTGTTCAAAGACCAGACTTGTAATAAAGCAGATTAGGGCAAAACAATAAATACTAAGATACGTCAATTAAGATGACGGCTCAATAAATATCAATGATTGCGGAAAACCCTAATGGAAATCTTTTTCACAGAAAAGATGTGTATCGATTACACAGCCTCCTGCTCTGATACCAATTGATGGGATTAAAACAACTTTTAATCTATGAAGATCGATTCGATCTTGAACAAGTATATGAATATGAAACAGCAAAAACGCAATAATAAGAACAAAACAGCTTGAATCAAACGTGTCGAATGATTAAATAAAATCCTTAGAAGAGCTCGATTAAGAACATCAACTGTAAAGGATTAGAAGATTACAAGAACGATTACAGGAAAATATAATACTCTTGGTGAATCGCTATATCGAGAAACTCTGCAATCTTAAATCTGAAATCTTGAATCTTAACCTAATATGCATGCAAGCATTAACTTAAATACTATACATAAAAGGCTCTCGGTTGGACAGGCCCAAACCGGAGAATACAAGGCTAATCTAACGAGCCCAAAAGACGCAACATCAAATAAAACTTCAGCCCAACAAATCGAATGCCGAGTCTAGCTCCAAACGCACAACACTCCGCAAGTAGGACTTGCCCAACTCCAACAATTTTGATATAGAATAGGACCTCGGATAAAGTTTTCTTACTTTCTTTGAACTTGTAATCGGAGACCTCTAGATAGGTCAAATTTTCCTAAACACGAAACATAATGTAACGCACCATATGTGTGACATATATATATATATATATATATATATATATATATATATATATATATATATATATATATATGGAACAGACAACATGGAAAATGAATGATTAGGGCAACACATATTTGAACCAATGAAAACATGACAACACATCACTTCCACAATAACTTCCACAATACATTACTTGTGAAGAAAGAAATGGACATGTGTCATTTGATTATTGGTTCCGGTAGTTGTTGCCCTAGTTATTTGTTTTCCATAGAACTCATCCCTATATATATATATATATATATATATATATATATATATATATATATATGAAGTATTTCTTTACATACCTCTCGAAACTTATAGGATTATCTAAATTGCTATATCTACTTTGAAACCATTAATTAAAGTAAAAACAAATCACAAGATATAACTAACCCTCTAGTGCATGATTGTCAAATCATTAGAAACTTATAGTCTTTATTATTATTTCTCTACCAGAACATGCCTCCTCGTAGATCATCACGCAGAAACTCAGCTCCAACACCACCTCCACCACCCCCTCCAACTATGGATGCAGCTATGTTCCAAGCTGCTGTAACAGCCGATGTAACCATAGCGATGGCACAAATGAGTAACAATGGGTCAGGAGGAGGAATAAACAACTTTACAAATGGCCAAAGCCAAGGTTGTTCTGGGGAATGTACTTACAAAGACTTCACCAACGGCAAACCTATTCCCTTTAGTGGGACTGAGGGAGTGATGGCTCTATCCCAATGGATAGAGAAAACGGAAGTTGTGTTCAAAATTTGTGTGTGCCCAGAAGAAAGCAAAGTAAAATTCGCCGCCTATGCTTTCTCCGAACGAGCCCTAAAATGGTGGAACGGCCACGTCAAGGCACTAACCCTAGTAGTGGCAAACTCCATGGGTTGGGAAAATCTGAAACGAATGCTCCTATGAGAGTACTACCCAAGAGGCGAGATTCAAAAGCTTGAACAGGAACTGTGGGGACTTACGATGGTAGGCTCAGACATCGTAGGCTATACCAACAGGTTCAGTGAATTGATAATACTTTACCCAGGAATGATGATCCTGGAAAGCTAAAAGGTGGAAAGGTATATCTAGGGACTATCACCCCAACTTCGAGGGAGCATGTTAGCCTCCAAACCCACGACGTTTGACAGCGCCAAGGAACTGGCGCAATCTCTCGTTGATCATGGTGTCTGTCAAAGCGCCACGACCTTCGTCGCTGAACCAACCAAAGGAAGCAACAACAACAACGACAACAATGACAATAACAACAACAACAACAAGCAGTTCTGGAACAAGAGGAAAGGGCAAACATCGCAAGAACCTTCAAAGAAACAAATGGTGGCGGTCCATGCCGCTACTGCCCTCTCTACAACTCCTGCTACCCCTGCGACAACGAAACAATATGTTGGGAACCTGCCAAAGTGCAACAAATGCAAATACCATCACCACGTTAATTGTCGCTAGATGCACTTTAAAAACTGCGACAAGAAAGGGCACACTGCCCCTTTCTGTAAGGCACCGGCGCGACCAATCACTCAAGTTCCTGGTACTGGAATATGCCAGGCATGTTATGGGTGTGGAGAAACTGGGCACTTCAAGAGGGATTGCCCCAAGGCAAGGAATGTTAGCGGTGTTGGAAGAGTGCTAGCGATAGGACAAAATGAAGCAATAGCTGACCCCTCGGTGGTTATGGGTATGTTTCTCCTCGACAACATTTATGCATGCATACTCTTTGACTGCGGTGCGGAGAGAAGTTTTGTGAGTCATAAATTCAAACACCTACTTAATCAAAAACCCCAACCACTCAATAAAATATTTACTGTAGAAATGGCAAACGGTAAAACGGAAAGCGCAAGCGATATGTACGTAGGGTGCACATTAAATTTAAACGAGCACTTGTTTCAAATCGATCTTATGCCCTTTTCAATAAGAAGTTTTGATGTCATCATCGGTATGGACTAGTTAAGCCTTCGCCATGCTGATATAATTTGTCACAAAAGGGTCGTTCGCCTCAATCTGCCAAACGGCAAAACTCTTGTCATTTATGGTGACAAACCTAGTACGAATTTACAAATCATCTCCTGTGTTAAAGCACAAAAATATCTTTGCGAGGAATATCATGCCTTTCTAGCCCACGTAGTAGACAAGAAACAAGAATCGAAGAACATTAAGGACATTCCTGAAGTCTGCAACTTCCCAGACATCTTCCCAGAAGATCTTCCAGGGATCCCACCAGAACGCCAAGTCGAGTTCAGAATCGACTTAATTCCCGGAGCTACTCTAGTAGCAAAATCGGCTTACCATCTAGCCCCAACCGAGATGCAGGAACTGTCCAGTCAATTGAACGAGCTGTTGAGAAAAGGCTTCATCAGACCGAGCTTCTCACCATGGGGAGCACCGATCCTATTCGTGAAGAAGAAGGACGGATCTTTTCGCATGTGCATCGATTACCGGGAGCTGAACAAACTCACAATCAAGAACCGATATCCCCTACCACTCATAGACGATTTGTTCGACCAACTACAGGGAGCAAGCTACTTCTCAAAGATCGATCTAAGATTTGGTTATCACCAACTGCGAGTATTGGAAGGAGACATCGCCAAAACGGCATTCCGAACGTGCTATGGTCACTACGAGTTTGTAGTGATCCCTTTGGATTGACAAATGCACCAGCGGTGTTCATGGACTTGATGAACCGAGCATGTCGTCCCTTCCTGGATAAATTCGTCATCGTGTTCATAGATTATATTCTCATCTATTCAAGAAGCAAGGAAGAACACAGCCAACACCTCCCCCAAGTGTTGGAAAAATTGAGGGCAGAAAAGCTATACGCAAAATTTTCAAAGTTCGAGTTTTGGATTTAGGAAGTAGATTTCCTAGGTCACGTAGTAAGTGAAGAGGAGATACACGTGGATCCTTCCAAGATCAAAGCAATAGATAATTGGACGAATCCAAGAACCCCAACAGAAATCCGACAATTTTTGGGACTCGTCGGGTATTACCGAAGGTTCATACAAAACTTTTCGAAGATTGCTAAGCCACTTACCACCTTAACTCAGAAGAGTGTGACCTTCGACTGGGGAGAAAAACAAGACATCGCGTTTCAAACACTAAAGCAAGCCTTATGTAGTGCGCTCATTCTAACCTTACCAAAAGGAACTGAGGACTTCGTGGTCTATTGTGATGCGTCAAACCAAGGACTTAGGTGTGTGCTGACGCAACGAGAGAAGGTCATCGCCTACGCCTCAAGACAACTAAAGAGGCATGAAGTAAACTACACGACGCACGATCTCGAGCTAGGAGCAGTCATTTTCGCTCTAATGATATGGAGACACTATATCTACGGCACAAAATGTACAATCTTCACCGATCATAAAAGCCTCCAGCATATCCTCAACCAGAAAGAACTCAACATGAGACAAAGACGGTGGGTAGAACTACTAAATGATTACGAATGCGTGATTCGATATCATCCCGGAAAGGCTAACGTAGTGGCTGATGCACTCAGCCGAAAGGAATACTCGGGCCGCCGAGTGAAGTCTCTAACTATGAGGATCCATTCACACCTGTCCATGCAAATCAAGGAAGCTCAAATTGAAGCCTTAAAATCCGAAAATGTGACCGGGGAAGCCTTAAGGGGAATGGATAAGAATCTTGAAGTCAAGAGTGGTGGAGTTCATTACTTCATGGATCGAATCTGGACACTGAAGTTTGGCGGATTCAGAGAAGTCTTCATGAACGAAGCTCATAAGATACGATACTCCATACATCCCGACTCCGATAAGATGTATTTGGACCTCAAGAAATTATACTGGTGGCCAAACATGAAAGCGAAAATTTCTACATTCGTGAGCAAATGTATGACATGCACCAAAGTCAAGATGGAATACCAAAAGCCCTCGGGATTGTTACAACAACCAGAAATACCCGAATGGAAGTGGGAGCGGATAACCATGGATTTCATAACCAAATTACCCAAGACGGAAAGCGGAATCGACACCATCTGGGTGATCGTCGACAGGTTAACTAAATCCGCGCACTTCCTACCAATCAAAGAAACGGATAAAATGCAGAAGCTAACTAGAACATACCTTAGATAGATTGTACGGTTGCATGGTGTGCCAATATCCATTATCTCGGACCGAGATAGTAGATTCACCTCAAGGTTCTGGCAGTCGCTGCAAAGATCTCTAGGAATGAGACTAGACATGAGTACTGCTTAGCACCCACAAACTGACGGCAAGAGTGAGAGAACCATACAAACCCTAGAAGATATGCTGAGAGCTTGCGTAATCGATTTTGGCAAGGCATGGGCCACCCATTTACCATTGGTCAAGTTTTCGTACAACAATAGCTACCACACTAGCATCAAGGGTACCCCGTTCGAAGCCCTCTACGGTCGTAAGTGTAGATCACCTCTGTGTTGGGCTGAAGTGGGTGACACACAGCTAGCAAAAGGACAAGCAACATACAACACTCTCACTGGACCAGAAATCATAAGTGAAACTATGGAGACGATTGTTCAGATCTGGGAATGACTGAAGGCATCCAGGGACAGACAAAAGAGTTATGCGGATAAAAGATGGAAACCCTTGGAATTCCAGGTTGGAGACCGTGTCCTACTAAAAATCTCGCCTAGGAAAGGATTAATACGTTTTTGAAAATGTGGGAAACTGAACCCAAGGTACACTGGACCATTCGATCCTAGCCAGGATCGATCCGGTGGCTTACAAACTTCGATTACCTCAGGAACTCCACAATGTACACCCTACCTTTCACGTATCAAACCTAAAGAAGTGCCTGTCCGATGAGACCCTTGTCGTCCCTCTCGACGAAATTGCAATAAATGAGAATCTCCAATTCATAGAAGAACCAGTAGAGATCATGGATCGGGAAATTAAAAGAACTAAACAAAGCCGCATACCTATTGTAAAGGTCCACTGGAACGCCAAGCGAGGACCTGAATTCACCTGGGAACGCGAGGATCAGATGAAACAAAAGTACCCGTATCTTTTTCCTAACTCGTAAACTCTGTCTTAGATTAAATTTCAGGAAGAAATTCCTCTAACGGGGGGATGATGTGACAACCCTATATTTTTCCAAAGCAATGTAACACTCAAAAATCAAATACAACGAAACTATTTGGAATCAACGAAATTAGCCTAAAAAATAAAGTGTTCAAAAATCTAAATTGAGATGCATCAAATGTTAGATATCGTGCCAAGGTTTCCAAAAACATAAAGAACATTTGAAACCGGGTTACATTGAAGAAATTATGACCACTCAAATATTCACAACACACCCGGTAAAAAATTATCTAACATAAAAACTGAAATTCCAAGAAAATTCATTTTAGCCTTAAGTATCTAAACACAAGTCGTAGAGTTCGTTAAAACGTAAACGTACATAAAAAGATCCCCCAAATTGGACCTCGTATAAAGAAGTTACGACTTTCCTAAGTTTCGTAACAGCGGTAGAGAGCTAAAAACTCGAATTAACAATCGAACGATATTTAGCTAACGCAACCTAAACGAGAGTTGAAGGTCTCCACAATAGGAGTAAGATGATCAAAAGACAAATGAAAACAAACGTCGGATAAAGAAGTTATAAATTTTTAACGGACTTTAGCAGTCCCGGCCTATTAAAAACATAGTATTAAAAATAAAGTCAAAACTAGCAGACAGAGTCTAAATGAAAGTTGAAGAGCATAGTCTCACCTACGCGTGGATATAAAGAACGCAAAAAAACGGAACCCGTACGCGAAAGTTACAGAATTTAGAAGATTGAAGCTGGAATTACGCCCAACATAATTCAAGAGTACGCCCAGCGTACTCAGGTGCAGAATCAAGTCCCATCGGCTGCAAGCTCTATGTCTAGCTAGACCCGAGTCGTAAGCCAAGACGCAAAGTTACGCCCAGTGTAACCAAAGTACGCCCAGCGTAACGCGTACGTCCAGCGTACTCCGGTGGTACGCCCAGCGTACTCACACTTTCAACCCTATAAATAGAGAGCATAAACTCCGGATTTTGGCACACTTTTCTCAAACTCTCACTCACTTTCACACACTTGCAAGCACCATAGGCCATCCTGACACCCTCGATTCCACACCCGAGCCCCCGACGAAGGTTCTACGCTACCGAGATCCTTGGGAAGCTCGAAGACGTAGCTTTCCGCAGTTGAAGTTCTGTTCAACTCTAGTCTCACTCTCTTCAAACCAAACGAGTGAGTTCATACTCCTACTTTTCAAGCCTTTTCTTGTTTTAGGGGGGAATACAAGTACAATAAAAAAAACGTATCGTTTTATATATATATATATATATATATATATATATATATATATATATATATATATATATATAAATACAACATCTATCTTATTATTATTCGATACCAACATCTTACTTTACGTATAAAGTTTAGTATTTCACCAAGTTATTTTCACCAAATAGAACATACTTTCTGAAAGACTATAATGGGTATAGTTTGCGAGTTATTCATATATTCTTACGTATACATCTTGAAAAACGAAATACTTTCACCTAAAGTGAAATAAAGACTTTCTTATCGTAAATCTATTTATACTAAGTGATGTGAGATATTCAACTTCAACGTACTCTTAAGTATGCATTTCAAGTCCTGTATTATAATCCATAATATCTTGAACGGAGAGCGTGATACTTGTGTATAGATCTATACGAGATTGACAACCCCGCACCTAAACTGTTAGCTACAGTTAGACCGGAAGGTCTGGGGTGACAAATGTCATAACACTACAACACCTGAAGAATGTTGTTATAGGCAATCTGTGTCAATAGTATGGTTATAAGACTCACACGAAAGTATAAAAACAAACTTGATTTACGAGACTCATGTATGCATTCAATATTTACATTATTTTGAGTACAAAATTCATCTTTATCATTTAAGTACGAAAGATACTAACGCCCTCCAACTTTGAGAACTTTCCAAACTATATGTGGAAAATATTGGATTTTCTGGAAACTACGTTCATCTATTTTTCTTCAAAAAAGACATACTTTTTCAGTACAAAAACACTTATGAACTCACCAACTTTATTGTTGACACTTTTTCGAAACCACTTGTATTTCTCAGGGAATCAGTAATACAGGTAACTACCAGCTTTTGAAGAAGGAACGCTAAGGCATTTATTATCAAACATTTTAAATCATCATATTGTAATATTCTTTTGGAAACATGTATAACGCAACAATGTACGTTTTTATTATATATATGATGGTTGTGTTACTTTCTTTACGATATTCAATTGTTATGATACTACGTGAAGTCATCCACCCTCGAATGTTTCCGCCATTCTGGTTTGGGGGTATGACAACATAGGGTTGTCTGGGGGCATTATTTTAACTTCTTCTTTGCTTACTTTTGGGATACTGCTAAAGAAAAACACACATGCATTAATACAAGATCGGACACAAATCGACTAAACTATTTTAAGAAAATACAGGATTTTCTTGTGATTACAAAATTGTACAAATCGTTGTCTCAAAACATGCTTATGAATTCACCAACATTTTTATGTTGACCTTTTTAAATTAACTTGTATTCACAGGAAACCGGTGAAGCAGGTTGGGCTGAACAGTTAAATGGATATTTTGTTATATTTTGTTTATCATACTCTAATTGTTTTTGCATGTAATATTTAAAGACAATACTCGATGTAAACAATGTTGATATATTACATGTGTGATGATGATGATGTTATGTTTCAATTATATACTATGTGATGATACTACAATGATGAAGGCACGTAAAAGCCCCCGGACGTTTCGCCGTCTGGTTCAGAGGGGGGCGGGTGACACTTGTGGTGGATCTGAAGGGCCAACATACATCTATGTGTAGGAGATCCAACAAACCTTTACCTATTTCACAAGATCCAATGAAATGTGATTTTGTCATCTTGCCCAAAAGACAAGATTTGCATTCATCATTTGGCCTTAGGTCAAATGATTCCAAGACTCCATCTTTTGGGAGTTGGGCGATTCGTTTCTTGTTAATGTGCCCAAGATGAGAATTCCACAAGGTAAACCATTAGACGAATCAATTAGACCATTAGACGAATCAATGTGAAATACACTTTTACTTCAGTTGTCAATACAAGTCACAGTTCCATACATACCATTACAAGGTAAAGCTTCAAATAAAAAACACCATTTTTACAAAAAAAAAAATAACTAAACCATTCAAATCATTATACGAGAACCAAAAACCTTGCCTAAACTACATGAAATAAAATAATGTTTCTTGTCATTTCTGAAAAATAGCAACAATTTTTAAAATCTATACTAACTAAACCATTCAAATCACAGGAGAAGATCGCCTATTTCCCATGATCAGATTCATCTTCCCATGATCCACCTCTTCACTCTCTTTGAGACCCTGCATTTCAGAACAAATGTGAAATCCACATCCTGTATCAAGGACCCAAGAACGAGTAGATGGTGATTTATTAGTTTGAATAGTGTATATACCTGGTGATGATGGCTTCACCTTGCCATCCTTGATGTCCTGCAAGTAATATGTACAACTCCTCTTTCAATGGCCATTGTCATTATAATAGTAACAAGTGTCCTATTTGGGGTCAAAAACAATTTAATTGTATGAGTTAGGCCTCACCTTTGGTCCATTGCTTGATAACCCTGCATGGGCCTTGTTCTTCCAGTTAGCTTTTGGAGCAACCTTCCTTTTCATCCCTCTCCCTTTTTAATGGAAAGAACGGGAGCATTAGTAGAAGGGGCCAAACTCTTTCCGTTCAATCCTGACTCAGCAGTCTATAGAAAGTTGTGGAGTTGGGCCAATGTGGTTTCTGTGTTGTTCAAATGATAAGCTAATATGAACAGATCATAACAACTTTGCAAAGAGTTTATGAACATGTCAATGGCCAACTCCTCGTCAAGGTACACATTGAGCTTAATAAGGTGCTCCACATATCTTTGCATTCTCTACACGTAGTTGTAGACAAACTCTCCCTCTTTCATCTTGAAAGCCATGAGGGACTTAACCACTTTAAATTTCTCTTGATGGGCTCTCTTGTGGTACTTTTGCATAAGGTCGTTGTTCATATCAAATGTACAGTAGTCCTCATAGAACCTCTGAAATTCAGGAGTCATTATGGTGACCAAGTTGCAAGCAACTTTTTTTGCATCATTGTAGTGTTTTCCTGTAGGAGGCTAGTTGCTCAGGAGTAGTAGTGGTTTCATCGACTTCAACGATTTTTTCTTAAAGGACATATTATATTCCCGCGAATCAAAGAGTCATCCTGATGTTGCGCGTCCAATCATTGTATTTAGAGCCATCAAAGGTCACTTTGGACACGATGGAGAGTAGGCAGAAACCCGAGTGGTGCGTTGACGACGACGGAGTAAAAGCATCAACAGGCGTAGACATCTATAGAGAAAAAGAATAGTTTTAGTTTGATGACAATTATCCTTAATATTATAACCCATAATGAATGATTAAGGCTAGGATCCAAAATAACCATTCACAACTAAGAAAAGGGATGTCGCAATCTTATTACGAATTTATAAAGGTAGGTAAAATCATTTTTTATTTTCGAACTATGAAACAGCTAGATCTTTTGAGATTCATTGAATCTATCAATGGCATGCATAATATTAGATTATGGTCTTCTATTTTTGATTGGATTAACTGAGGATCATAAACAAGATATGAATAACCATACAAATATGTTTGGCACTATCGAGGACATTTATCATCTCATATTAATGTGCCAGTAAACCACATGTGCTCCATTAATCAATGATAATTTTCAAGACGCCCCTTATTAGTATTTATAGTCATTATTAGTGTGCCGGTTAACCACACGTGCTCCACTAACTAATATAAAGTATAATGTGCAACTTTATGGATTAGCATACTTTTCATATTTTTCTAAAGTAACTAAGAGTGGGGTTTTATAAAAGGGTTTACTTACTTTTAAAGCATTATACTTATTAACGAGATTTTGTCCTATCAAACTCATTCGGCTAACGACACTCCACCAAACAAGGAAGCGGTGGGTGAGAGTGGACACTCATTCAACTACATTTTATAGGCAATTTCCTTATCCCCCCCCCCCTTACAGTTCAGCTTCGTGAATGAGACGTACTAGCGATTTGATTGAATTTTCTAATAAACATAGTATATATTAAAACTTTAATTATATATATAGTATAAGGTGTACTTTAAAAACTTTTCAAAATAATTGGTTTAAATTAAATTTTCGAAATTAATATTTAACTTAATTTTTTCGACATTAAAAAAATTTAATATAATTTAAAATAAACCAATAAGATTTACTATTTATCTATTAATTAACAATTAATTAAATTAATTTAAATCTTATAAGGATTAAATAATTATTTAGTATTAACAATTAATTAAATAATTTAAGTTTAATCATTATCCATTCACATCTAGGTTTTTCGAAAATTCAAGGGGATAAAAGTTATCCAGTTTTATTTAATTATCCTAATTTAAACAATTTGAAGGAAAAATTATCAAATAAGGACACCTTATAAATTTCTAAAATTAGGTGGAGGCTAGGGTTTCTAGACCCTAGCCCAAGTCGAAAGTTTTTTAATCGCTTAGGCTTTAATTTCTATAAACTCTTATATTGATCTATTCAACTATTATGCAATTCAATTGAAAACAAAGACTCTGATACTACTCATGGGTTTTTTAGAAAACAAAAAAAAACATATTTTTGGGTGGAAAAACAAAACCCTAAGTTTAAATACACCCTAAGGATCTAAGTCTTCACTATTGAATGCAATAATCACTTTGAATATCAAGAACCCTACAAAAACCCTATGATTTTCTAAAATTATAAAAGGTTATTAAAAACATACCTTTTGATTATGTTGGGAGAGGTCTTCATATAGCTAAAGAAAACTTGGGACCATAGTTAGGGGTTTGGGATAAGGCTTAGATTAACTAATAAAATAATCAAGCTACCTTATCTCCTTATCTCTTACCCCATTGACGAAAATTCTAGGGGTACCCTAGCTAATTTTTTTCTACCTCATTCCTTGAAGTTCTAGAGCCTTCCTGCTTCAACTTTCAATAAATAACCAAAGAGTCTCTACACTTTTAATTAATCCAGTTAATCCCAAAATTAAGTCTAATTAATTATTAATTAAATAATATAATGTCAAATAATATATTATTCACATAACATGTTGATAAATTCATTTTAATTTCTAATTAATTTATTAATCATATAATAAATTAATAAATCACTCTTTCTCTCTCTCTCTCTCTCTATCTCTCTCTATCTATCTATCTATCTTTCTCTCTCTAAAAGCTGTCATATTCAGTTATTAGTTTGAGGGCAACACAAAATGATTTTTCTAATAATTCAAGATTATACTAATTTAGTTATTGGCGTGAACACCTAATCCAATAAAATTAAGGAATATTTTTGGATTTTTTGGATTTTAAATTACAAAACTCTAAAATATAAATAGAAAACCCTAAAATAAATATAATAATAATGATAATCATTAGAAAAGAAGATGTAAATTTGGATTTAGGGAAAATATGTTATTTAAGAAGCTTATGAAGGATACAAATGTTATTTAAAACTTAGATATACAAGAGGGTGTAATAGTCAATTAATAAAAATAATAATTTAAAATGATTATAAAATGTTTAAAAATGTTCAAAGTAAGGATTTGGGTAAATTTGATATTTGTAAGTCTTATAAAATGTAAATATGATATTTAGAAATTAAGTTTAGCAAATACTTTAATTTGAAATTTAATAAGGCATGCACGAAATTCTAACAAGCTTTATCTTCATTGACTTTACATATATAGAAGTTTATGGAACTATCTTTAATAATATGTTTTGCAGAGCTAAGTTGGACAGGCTTTTGTAAACTTAGATTGACAATTAATGACAACTTAGTAACAATGTCATGGCAATCATCAAGCTATTGGGTTCAACCCTAACAATCTCCTTATATTTCATTATGTGAAAACCTAACTCTAATGTATACAAAGGAACTATGATATGTGCTTCTTATAACCACTAAGATATTTTCATTATATCAAAATATTTAGAAGTAAAAAATGATTATGTTACACTCCAAATGGATTTGAACTCCTTGTATTCATCAACGATCTATGCTTTGATAATAAAATATTAAGCAAACTTTAGGTCTTTTTTTCTTCAACTCCTTTAATATAGGTAGATGAAATCTATTATCCAACTTAGTTGTTAGATAATCAATTCTCAGCTTAAACAAGTGAGCTATTTCGGCCTTTGGTAATCTTGATGTTATGTGGAAGCACATTATACCATTGTAGTATTTGAAAAACATGTTGGAATAGTGTCTAAGGTCATTAACTATTGGTAATATTTCTAATAATAACAGGTTTCTTCTGGGAATTAATTATGGTTAATAATTAATTAGAAACTAACTAGAAATATATTTTAGGAATTAATTAACAGTTTAATTAATTAAAGGGTTGAATGTTCATTAATTGATAGTTGGTTAATCAGGAATGTTTCAGAACCCTTACGGGATTAACGTTGGCTGACAATCACGCCATCCCACACAGGAAAGGAGTGAAATTTCGTGGTTATGCCTCCATCCCACATGTGAAGGAGTACTAAACCCTGGAAGGGATCCATGGCTATATATAGGGCCTTAGGGATTTCATTCATCCTTGCACTTTGGCTTGAAGTTTCGCCACCCCTTCTTCCTCCCCCTCTTAGGGACGTTTTCTAACCCCTTTGGGTTTGTGAAATTGACCATTCTCCTAGTTATTTTTCTAACCCCTTTGGGTTTGTGAAATTGACATCCATTTTATCCTATGAATTCTTGTTCTTAGGTCTCATTATGATAGTATTTTTATGGCTTCTTGAGGTATGCGCTTCATTTTGGTTACTTTAACCAACAATTTAGAAAAAAACCCATGTATGAATTATGAGCTTACTATAAAGTACTTTTTCATGCTATTCAATACGAATTATCATCTCCACCTATTCTATGTGTAACATCCCAAAAACACGATAAGATTTTTCATTTTTAAAGTAAGAGAAACCATTTTTTTCAATCCAAACCAAATCAATTTAAGTGTCAAATACGAATAATCCCCAAGATCTGAACATCATAAAATATCTCAAAATATATCTTCAAAGGATGTGTATGATTATGCCTTCGCTTTCCCATGGTCATCAGAAGTACTTGATACAAAAATCTGAAATTGTAAGCCAAAGCTTAGTGAATTTCCCACAAAGTACCACCATAAGGCATCACATATAAAACACTGCATAGTAGGTCTAATCAGTCATCGGACTGGAAAACCCCTGGCACAATTATTCATCGGACTAGAATGCCTATATACATAGGTCCGCTCAGTGATCGGACTGGAATACCCTCGGGTCCACTCAATCATCAGATTGGAATACCCCCAGTCTATTGGCTCATGCACAAAGCAGTCAAGCCTCAACCCAAACCATAAATTTCGACATATATATAACAGAAAGCATATAACTAGTTAATAGACAAACAGGCAGATCTACAAATCACTACCACATAGCAATATCACATATACTAGGACTCAATTCTAGCATTTCAATACAACATAACAATAGCATATAATCAAAATACATGATTTAGTGGGTCGGGTTTGGTGCCTTCGACCAACGAGTATATTGAGGAAAATTCACCACTTAGTTCGAACAATAGTTAAATAAATCTATGCTCCAAATATTGGCTCTACCTACCACCTGTTCTTTGGATCATGACCAAACATAAAATATATTTAAAGTTCCCTAAATACCCTTACATCAAAATTGGTCAAACCCTGGTTAATTTCAAAAGTCAACAAAATCAATCGAGTCAACTCAGCTAAGTACGTTGGGCATACTCAACCTGTACACGGGGCGTACTCGTGCATTGACTAGAAAACCAGGGTTTAACTGCGTTCACATAGCGTACCACTTGGAACGTCCAGTGTACGTGCCTAGCTCTTTTTCCTTCTCATTACGAGCTTAATGCTTAAATTGTCACACCCCCAAACCAAGGATGGCGGAAACGTCCGGGGGTGGCGGACTTCATGTATAGTATCACAACAATGAGTATAATAGTGTTCAAAGTAAATACAACCATCATAAATATAATTGAAAAAGTTACAACATAGTATGAGTTTACATGTTTCAAAATCAATTACACTCTGATGACAAAATAAAATGTTTGACGATTTAACGTCCCATCCTCAAAAGCTGTTGATTTCCTGTTTCACTGATTTCCTGAGAATACACGTAATTTCAAAATAGTGTCAACAATTAAGTTGGTGAGTTCATAAGCTTTTGGATGTAGAATTTGAAAACCCTGGTTACTACCAGTATGTATAGTAGTTTTTGTTTGAAAACCCTGGTTACCACCAGCATGTATAGTAGTTTTATTAATTTGAAATAAAACCGAGTTTTGTATCCCGAGTTTGGAAACCTTTGTTCGTAGATATAATGTACGCTTAAGAAAAATCCAATATTCTCCTTATAAAATGTTATGTAGTCTTAAATCCCATGACCGAGTGTATGTGTGTGTTTCGTACTTGTAACGTGTATGCAGTTTTAAATAGATAAAACCTCTTTTTAAAGTAGAAATTCCCATAAACTATAAGTGTCGTTATCTCCCTATGTGAGTCGCTATACCCATACTATAACAGATGCCTGTTGTGACGTTCTTCAGGCATCGAAATTGAAATGACATTTCTCACCCCCGATCGGCCGATCGAGCTGTCGTAAGCAACATGGGTGTGGGTTGTCAATCCCAATATATATCTATACACAATTATCACACTCTACATACAAGAGACTCTGCTTGTAACTATTTCAGGAATTTTAACCCGTACTCTAAGAGTACAATGAAGACGAGTCTCACAATTTACGATAACGAGTTTACGTATAGTATGCGTGTAAAACCTTTTCTATGGTGGAATTGAAACCCCCTTTTGTGTAGTATGTTTGAAATGTGAAATCCATAAAATATACCTATTATAATTTATCATGTGGTAAATGAAAAACCGTTTGTATTGAGAGTAAAACCTTTTATGTGTAGGTAGTATGTTTAGCAAAGCATAAGTATACTTCTTATGTTTCATCTTGTATGTTTGTAATGATAAAGGACACTTACAATTTAATGACTAATTTCTGTTATTTAAATGTAACTCAACAGAAACACATGTAAAATATGAAGTCATCAAAGATAAACACTTTGCTCAACATGTTATAAAGTGTTATGAAAGTTGTAAGCTATTAACTAGTTTTTAACCTTTCTGCACTGTTTTAGAAAAATTATAGAAAAATCATACAAAGTCGAAAACTGAATCTGTAAACTCTGAGAGTTAATAAAATTTATCTATTTTATTAATAATTTTTATTATTATCTTTAGAAATCTCTAACTTGTGTTAAAATGTTCATATTCACAGACTGGTCCGAATTCGTTTATGAAATGATAGGCAGTTTTGTAAAAATCACCATAAATTGTAGAAAAATCATATGGTGATGTGCAAGTATTCATTAGAAAGGTATAAACCTGAGCTACTCGAATCCTAAACAGTTTTGAGAGATATTAAGTTTAAGATCGTTAAAACAGTCTGTGAATAGGACTCAGCTTTTCTGTGAAAAGCTGAAGTATGAGCTTGAGTTATGATCCCCCTCCCCCCTAAAACTTGAAGAAAATATGAAAATGTAGGGGTATGAACTCACCTTGAGTGATTCCCTGGGTTGAATGTTAAAGAAAAGAGGTTTCCAAGCCAAGAACACTTGGATGATGCTTGAAGATTTGAAGATCCTAAGAACAAATACGTCGATATTTGTATGAGAACTCTATGATTCGAGTGAAGGAGTGTAGAATAATTAAGAGTAGGATGAAGATACTTAACAAAAGTAGATTAAAAGCTCAATATCAGCCTTGGAGTCTCGAGTTTTTAGAGAGAGAAACTGAGAGAGAGGTGTTTGCTTTTTGGTGAGAGCGTGAGTAAAGTGGAAGGAGAGATAAGGGTTTTCCAGCCTTTGATAAGGTAATATGTTGGAGAAGAGTGTGAGATGACAAATAGTTGACTAGATAGAGATTAATAGTGACCGGAGGTTGTCATAGGGTGGTATGGGAGGTAGCTTCTCTCATTACTTTATGGGGAAGTCAACACTCTAACCCAATATCTTGCACAAAATATATTATTCTTAGATGAAGGTTCCCCCAAATTGTGATTAAAATATGAATATATAAGGTATTATATGCCAAAATATAAGTTTGGGTGAAAATCCCATGTTAAAATCATGAAAAACGAGCTTAAAACGCGAAAGTGGTCGAAAACCAGAACCAAGAAGCGAATCTGCGAGGTTTAGTCCTTAAGAACCGAGAAGGAGGGTTCAGTCTGAAGGTTATTCTAGGAGAACTTGCTGACAGGAACCGAAAGTGGATGGTAAGCAAAATGGACCGAAGGCGAAATGGGTATGAGGAGCGAAGCAGAAAGCAAGTACAGCTTCTGTCCGAGAGGCCTGATCCGAACCGAAGGGTGAGTTCGGTCCTTATGGGCTGTTTTGGTTCTTGACAGGTTCGGTTCTTAAGAGGGGTTCGGCTCCTAAGAGGTTTCGGTCCTTTAAGGCTTTTTTCCATTAATCTTCCTGTTTCGAGATGTTTTTGACTAAATTAAGGGTCGGGATGCCCCGAGTGATTATAAAAAGTTGAAAGAGATTTTGAGAGAGCTTTGGGAGAGTTTTGGGAGAGAGACAGAGATAGAGTGAGAGAGATTTAGAGAGGCTTTGTTTGTGACCTTTGTGAGTGTTTAGCCTCGAAATGCAGGGTTCGTAAGCCCCGTTAATCCTTGTTATGAGTGTTATACGCCCCCACAGGGTATGTAATAGTATTTTATCGAGTAGTTACATTATTTACCCTGATTAGGGTTTAGATTTTTCCAAACACGTGAAAACTCTAAGTAATACTTTTGTATTAAGATAGTGTGTTGTACAATAGTAAACCTAATGTAAACCTTAATATACAAGGGTTAATTGAGTTGACCGGTTGACTTGTTGACTTTATTTGACTTTGACTTGACCAGAAAGTGACGGTTGTCACATAAGCCCATGCGTCCAAATCACAAATCTAGACCCCAAATGTCGTATCTGGCAATAAAGTTTCCAACTTTATGGTCTTGCATGGCCATTAAGTGCTAAGAACCAAAAACACTAACATCTTACCACATAAAGTCATCCAAACTCATGCATAGAAGGGAAATAATGACCAATGCCTCATTTTTATGCTTCTAAACACTCCAAAATGCCTAAAAGGACAACTTAAATTGATTGGAGTAATTCATACTCAAAATACCAAACTAACGGGACCAAAAGGACACAAACTACATGGCCAAATTTGATCTAAGCATAGTTTCATCAAGTTCAAAGCTTTTTACCTTCAAAGAGTATCTAAAAGTGATGTGATTCTGGATCCAAGTTTCTTCATACTTCTAGGACAATCTTCTCATCCACCTACCTGCTTCAAGTTCACCAAAACACACACATAAAGCTCAAAATAGCTTCAAAAGGGATTAGGGTTTGCTAGAGGGTCGAAACGGGCTAGAGGTTGATGAAAGGAAAGAGGATTAGGACATAAGGATATTTAAATAGGCTCCAAACCCTAAAAATTGGTGTTTTCAACTTGGCCACATACGCCCAGCATACGCGCCTGGAGCTCGAAATTAAAAAATACCACTAGGGGCTATTTTGTGACACTTGTCACAATAAGGATTAAAATGCAATAATTTTCATAGTTAGGGCTAGAAATGGAAATACTCATTATTAGGACGTTACACTATGAAACAAAATTTCATATTTCACTAACTTCTTGTCAAGATATGTTTTTTTTCTGGACTACATGGTAATCTAAACTCGGAGAATCTTATTGAAGGGTTTTGAGCATTCTAACACTCCTATGGTGTACATGCAGCCCTATAAACATTGGATTTATGTTTTCTCTATTATACATGCAAATATTCAATATTCCAAGGTTTCATCCTAACTAGCATAATAACAAGTGTATACAATACAAGAATCTAGTAGAATGACATACCTTTTGATGGAGCTTGAAGTCTTGAACCTTTAAGAGCTTAGTTCCCCAAGTGTTACACCTCAAATAGTTCACACAACACCAAGAATCCTTGGAATAACTTGAGAATAAGGATACATGCACTAAAATCGGTTTTGCACTCTTGTACACATACTAGTGCCCATTTCACGAACTAGAGACCTCTTTATATAGTGTGGAGGATTAGGGTTACATTCATGTAAACCCTAATACCCATGACCTTTCATTTCCGTTGGATCCATGGGTTAAACACTCCATGCACTGTTCATGAAAGCTTAGCCCAACCTAAATGAACTTGGCCCATCCTATATATATATATATATATATATATATATATATATATATATACAAGTTCATATTTAATTAGTTCCTGTTGATCACTAAATTAATTCTAAATTAATTTTTGACCAATACTAATTAAATAATGTGATTCCATATTAATATATTAGAACATATAATATATTAATATAAATCATAAGTATGCTTTTTTCTCATTTTGTCTATCCAATTGTTCCGATGCCATGCAACCCAAATAGACCATGCCAAATCGGGTCAAGTACATACCAATTATAGTTATGGACTTAGACACTAATCCAACAGTCTCCCACTTGGATAAGTCTAAAACTATTATTGCGTATGACTCCAAAACCCGACTAGCAATCATAGCTCTTAAAGCCGTTGTCGAACTCTGACCTAGTCAATGACTTGTCCATTAGATAAGGGATCATATATTCCTCCATTCTAGATATCATATGGATTGAGACATGGTTTATAATCATTCTCTCTGTCCATTTGTTGTTTCCCGATTTCCGATTTATGATGACTGACTAATTAAACAAATCAAATATGTTCAGGCTTGGCCAAGCACTTATGGGTGTCATCACTAAATCATGAAGGGGCCCACAGATATATCTTTTATCCCTTCAAGGGTAAAAGGAATAGATAAACTTCAACTCATATGGTTGGTGTACTACTTGTTGAATCATACACAAAGGCACGTTTTATAACATCGAGTTACCAATGCATTTTCGTACAATCAATGTATAACCAATTCATAGTCAACAACTCATATCTCTAGGTTTGAAGAATATAAGATATTATCGTCTCATGATCACTCGTGATAAAATACATGAAGTGATTCAAATAAGCGTGGGTTTAATCCAATACTCAAATCTCATTCCAGGATCACTCATGAATGTTGTAGCAACTCTTACTATATCCAACACCTTAGACATCTACAAACCCAATTCATGACAGTCTTGCCTTAATACCTACTTCCAACGTATTATCGATTGTGGATGGTTTGAATAACTTAGTCATTCAGGAAGAATGACCTACTTATTCTGGAAGTCAAAACATGCAAAGTGAAACACAAGAATAATCGAATCCAATATGGTGTCAGAACTTATGAATATAAATAGAACACCTTTTATTTATCACCATATTGATTACACATTATTCATTGCATAATGTTTCAAATAATCAACTTAATACTTGAATTAAAACAATAGTAATGCCATGCTCCAAGCATGCACACTATGTTTGTCCAAACAAAAGTTATGCCATACACCAAGTATGCACACTAAGTTTGTCTATGATCCTAACTTTGTGGAATATATCAATTGAACATAATTCCAATGATTCTCATGTCACAATCCCAAATCCTTATCGTAAATGTAGGAATTCTAAATTCCTGCCATTTACTGAAATTTGTTAGATTCTAAACTTATATGCACCGATCCTATTGTAATGACTATGCACAAAGTCACAAAGACTTGTAAACAGACATTACAGAGTATTCCAATGGAGATCAATTCCATCGAAACAAAGTTTCAAATTCAAAGTAAATTCCTTTGAACATCCTTCTTGCATTAAGTTTTTTTCTAATCTTACACAGTTTGAATAACTTCCACCTTTGGAGACATTTCCATATTCCCATTTTGACCATCACTTCTAAGCAAGAGTTGCCTCTTTTCAGAATATGTCAATATGTTCCATTCAAAAAATTTACATCATACTTCCAACTGTTCATGAGGAACCAATCTTTTGAACACCTCAGATTGTCCTCAACAATTGCTTAATCACTTTAGTCATATCTAGTTCTAGTACTTTTTCCCTCTTAATGCCCTAGCATTTGGAAAAATTTAGAACAAATGAATATTATAGCACATGCAATCGATCCTATATCCGAAGCATATGGGACACGATTCCTGATGTCTCACATAAAGACATGATACTAGACCAGTATTTTACTATAATATTTCTATTTCTATTTGCCATGGTCTCATAATTTAGATTAGAGTGAATTACACGAATGGTCCCTATGGTTTAGGGTAATTTGTACGTTTGGTCCCTAACTAATTTTTTAACTCGGAAGGTCCCTATTGTTTGTTTTTGTTACACGCTTGGTCCCTGTCTTACCTAAAAAAACTATTTCGCCCTTGAATTTTTAATTTATTTAAATAAACACACCCTCAACCCAACCCCCTTCACCTTACCTTACATACCCTATTATTTTTCCCTATTTAAATAATAGTCTTTTTAGGTATGAAATGGACCAGACGCGTAACAAAAATAAACAGTCGGGACCAAGCACGTAGCAAAAACAAATAGTAGGGACTTTCCGAGTTAAAAAAAAATAAGTTAGGGACCAAACACGCAACATAACCCAAACCATAGGGACCATTCATGTAATTTACTTTTTAGATTATGAAAAGGGATGTCGTAATCATAATCGAATTTTAGAACGAAAATAATGTTCCCATATATAGAATTTCCTTATGTTGATCCATTCAAACATAGCATTCATATATATATATATTTGACTAAATTTGATTAAAATCTCATGATAAGCTTTTAGATTTGAAATGAATTATAATTTCCTCTCCATTAATTATAGAAAAACAACTTTTCCCAATTGAAACTTTTGTTTTCTATAATTAACATTGCTAACTTCCAATATTAAACATAATAATCATGCTCCCACTAACATGATAATTATTAGCATAACACTTGTGCTCCCACTAGCTTTGACATGTATCCAGAAATCAGATCGACTTCTAGAAATCAATATTTTATTGACTTTCTTACCAAAGTTCAGATTTCTTATACGAGGTGCATGACAGAACTTTATCAAAATCATACACCTTTCCTTAGATAGCTCTCATGTGTGTCTAAATAATCTTAGAACTATGAAAAGGGATGTCGTAATCATAGTCCCAATTGTTTAAACCTTTGTCATTTCTCACAAGTCCATGTTACTGTGTCGGTTAACTACACACGCTCCACTAACGACTTTGAGAATACAAATATCACAATTTCTATCTACATAAAATCTACTTAGTGAAAGTGTTTCCTCACCATCATTTTCATGAATCGGACGAAAACCTTATGACACTTAGATTTCTATGGTGTATATGTTCCTATTCATGTAAATTTTTCATAACCATAATCACAAGACAAGGTTAGTAACAAATCCACACTCATATGGACTGAACTTGTTTATTCTTAATTTCTTGCCACCAGGCAGCACAAGGGTCTGTCATTATTTCCAAGTAGTTATGCAAACAACTGAGAACATGTAGAACTCAGATGCATAGTCAACTTTAACTGGAATGGGCATAGAAATAAGAATATGTCAACACAACATGGTACAAACCTCAAATCTTGTGCTAGTGATAAACTACAGGTTTTATTCTTTATTAGTTCTTGAAACTCTTTCAGGATGTTTAAGACTCCCAATGCCTCTTGACATATAAGACTCTCTTGCCAAGAACCATTCCTTGACAAACAAATACTCAAGAGATAGTGTGGATTCTTAAGAAAACAAACACTTCACACAATTGGCCTTAGTTGGTCTCTGTTTTATCCAAAACATCACAGCTTAGCAATTTCAAATGTACAAGAATAGAACACATTTTACTCTTACATTTGACAAGTGTTATAAAGCTTCTTTAAGATATGTCACTCAAGTTATAATCTTGGAGTATGACTCTAAGAATTGTTTTGGAACAAAGTATGATTCATCTTCTTGATTTAACCATTTCAAACAATTCATGATTCCTCTTCTTAATCATAGGAATGCAATAAGATGTCCTTAGAGGACAAATTGTGATATGGTTTCTTTAATAATTAAGATGATCACAAAACATGATACTAAAGTACTCTCCCATATTTTTAGATTTGAAACTTTTATCTTTCTTCCTAATTTGATTATTCTCATTCGATCTATCATACATCGAAATTTTTCCAATGTTTCAGAATCATACTTAAACTTGTAAGTATAACCATATTTACTAAACTTTAGTAAATCATGACGAATAGTCTTATCGACCTTTTGTGGTGGACTTGACCAGTGCACAAGAATGTCTACTCGATCCCTTGGACCTTCACTTGACTCACATATACATGTGAACAAGGAATTAGTCTTAATTTTCTAAAGATGAAAATTCTCATTCATCATACAATACAACTTGCATGATTCCAAGTTTCTGTCCAATTGAAACTTGGGTGATGAGAATCTTTCCTTATTTGGTAGATTTAGACACTATCAAAAATGAAAGAATCAAATTCATATTTCCATTATTGCTAGAAACATACAAACATCAATTTTTCATAAATGTCATTGAAAGGAGATACAATAAAATAAAACAAAATTATATTTATTTATAAAATGCAGAAAAAAAAACTTTTTCCTTACAATGCAACTTTAAATGAAAACTATGCTATTAGATATTTCCTAGCAATCTATCATAACTCCTAAGCAGCGGCTCAAAAATCCGGTCTTCAAATCATGATATTGAAATCCATCTTCGCGATCAGATTCAGCATACTCTTTCTTTAAGTTTCCTTCCCTTTGCTTGATCCTGAAGTAGAGTCAAACTTTTTGATTCTTCCTTCTCTCAGATGTTTCAGGTAGTTAGTGCAGCTTCGCAACCAATGCCCCTTCCTTTGGCAATAGAAATATATGGACCCTTTGGGAATGTTACACTGGACTATCTCAAACATAGCCTTTCTCTTTACCATTTGGTCAACCGAGTTGACTATGGCCAATCCCTTTCCATTGGAAAGAGAAAGCTTTTCTGGATTTCCAATGTTACCGTTGTCAATATCCATGGAAGTTTAGGAAGTCGATCTTCCAATCAAATTTGCTTTACATGTGCTCCAAATCATTGTTGAGCAGCATCAAGCAAATAGGTAAGATCTTTAAGGGTCATGTCATGGTCTGTCATATAGTAGTCCTAAAGAAACTCACTATGTGACTTAGGAAGTGATTGAAGAACCTAGTCAACATCCGACTTCCTCAAGACTTTGACACCCGACTCTCCTTGCATGTCAATATGTGATTTCATCTCCAAGATGTGAGAACACATAGACTTTGCTTGCCAATAGGGCTTGAGTGACCTTGAACTATTCAAGAACTTGTGGGTTAGGGATAATAATTGTAGGAAGTGGAGGAAGAGAAGTATGATTTCCATGATCTAATCACGGGACATCATCTTCATTAGGGAAGCTTGTTCCAAAAGATTTGGGAAGATCATAGTTGTCTGAACCAGACATCTACAATAGGAGAAATTCAAGTTAGTTGATTTAAGTCCTTAATATAACACCCAATATGAAATATTAAGGCTAGAACCCAACACAATATTTTATAACTTGGAAGAGGGATGTCGTAATCCAAGCTACAAAATATTTGAAGGTAGGTGAATAACGATTCACCAATTTCCACCATGAAAAACGAAATAAATTATTAGGTTTAAATTGGATTTGAAATTCCTAGATCTTTTTGAGATTCATTGAATTTTTCAATGGCATGTTTAAATCTCGATTGTTCCCTCTCAAGTTTGTGACTGGGATGTCGAGGATCACAAACCAGGTGTGAATAACCATACAAATATACTTGGTACTCTTAATGTTTATCACCTAATCGATGTGTCGATTAACCACACGCGCTCCACCAATCTATGATAAACCTTAATCCACCCTTTTCCAACCTTGTTAAATCCAAGTTAGTGTGTCGGTTAACCACATACGCTCCATTAACGACTTAAGCAAGGTGCAAAGTGTAATTTCACGGGTTAGCACCAAATTCACATTTTCCTAAGTAACTAAGATTGGGAATTTATAAGTGTTTAGTTACTTAGTATTTCTCATTATACGTTTAATGAAGGGAGAATTATAGTCTTGTCCTACCCGTTCGGCTAACGACCCTCCACCAGTCAAGGAAGCGGTGGGTGAGAGTGTACATCCATTAAACTGCCATTTTATAGGCAGTTACCTAATACCCCCCCCCCCCCACCCTCATAGACTGGCTTCATGAATGAGGCCTACTAACGGTAAGACTGACTTTGTTCTTATACAAATATATAACTATTAACTATTAATATTATAACAGTATAAGGGTTGAATTTTAACTTTTAAAATTCTAAGGGTTTAACTTGGAATTAAAGTATTCATGAGGGGAAACTTTACAAATTCCAAAACTTGAGGGAAAGTTTTGAACAATTCAAAAAACTTTTCAATTACATAACTTATGAGTTTAAAGTAGTTTTAATGAAAAACTCATCAAGTTCCATAACTTGAGGACAAGTTATGGAAGACTTTAAAACATTTAAAAAGTGAGACTCTTCATTTTCATAACTTATGGAAATCTTATGAGTTTTAATAATCATAAATGTGACTTTTCATATAACTTGAGGACAAGTTACAAAAACACATATTATGAATAACTTTTAGATCAATTTGGATTGAAAACATATTATCACATAACTTTTCTATTAATCTAAATCAACTCATAAGAACAAGATAATTCAAATCAAACAATTTTCATGAAATTAACCTGACCATTAAACTAATAAAAACATGAATCTATTGACAATTATCTTTGAAATTGGATTAGCATAAACATTACCACATCAAAAACAGGTTTACAAGTTCAAAAACAACTTAGGGTAATGTTCCTAGTCCAATTCCAGCCAAAAAACTCAAATATATGTTGTCAGGGGATTCAACTCATTGAGTGCAAGAACCAACTCGACGAGTTGGATGAATTTGCATATAGACTCATCAAGTCCCCTGTCCAGATAGCAAAAATTCTAATTTTTCCAGCTTTTTCCAGCAATTTGCATCAAGTATAATTGAAAACAAGCCTAGGCTCTGATATCACTAAAGGGTTTTGAGCATTCTAACACTACGATGGTGCACATGCAACCCTATAAACCTTGCATCTATGTTTTCTCTATTATACATGCAAATATTCAATATTCCAAGGTTTCATCCTAACTAGCATAATAAGAAGTATATACAATACAAGAATCTAGTAGAATGGCATACCTTTTGATGGAACGTGAAGTCATGAACCTTTAAGAGCTTAGTGTCCCGAGTGTTGCACCTCAAATGGTTCACACAACACCAAGAACCCTTGGAATAACTTAAGAATAAGGATACTTGCACCAAATTCGGTTTTGCCCTCTTATGTACACACACTAGCGCCAATTTCATAAACAAGAGACCTCTTTATATAGTGTGGAGGATTAGGGTTACATTCATGTAAACCCTAATACCCATGTCCTTCCATTTCCATAGGATCCATGGGTTAAACACTCCATGGACTATCCATGAAAGCTTAGCCCAACCTAAATGAACTTGGCCCATCCCATATATATATATATATATATATATATATATATATATATATATATATATATATATATATATATATATATATATATATATATAAGTCCATATTTAATTAGTTCCTTTTGATCACTAAATTAATTCTTGATCAATACTAATTAAATAAAGTGACTCCATATTAATATATTAGAACTTATAATATATTAGTATAAATCATAAGTATCTTTTTTTATCATTTTGTCTATCCAATTGTTCTGATTCCATGCAACCCAAATGGACCATGCCAAATCGGGTCAAGTACATACCAATTATAGCTATGGACTTAGACACTAATCCAACAATTATAGGTCTTTGCCTCTTGGGCTTAGTACACATGACCGTAATGATAAGGTTAAGAACATACTTTTTTATGTAGATATCTAACTATCTCTACATGTTTACCGTTTTAATTGTCTTTTCAAGACTTTTCTTATTTCTGTTATATTACTATGTTGAGATATAACTTGTTGTTTTATAGAGATGGCAGCTCAATGGGAGTGGAGTGTGTTAGTTTGTTGCTTAAATGTCCAGTTCTTTAAAAGAGGAGTTATCATAGGAAACTTGTCTGACCTAACTACCTTAGGTGAATCTATAGTTGTTGCATATCGTTTCTTATACATTGTATGTATGGAACATCACCCTTATCATCAGACCACCCACCTTAATCTGTTTCTCCATTTTATATGGTAAAAAGTGTAAATTGGAACAAAATTAATATGATGATCTTTGTGTAAGGAGATATACATTTTAACAAATTGCTCTCATAATCAACTTAGGCATCGTTTCCTCGCCAACATATGTATTTTACCCCTGATAATTCTCCCCCTGGAATTATCAAAAGAAATAACTACTAAAAACATAAAACGAGGTTGTGAAATGAATGTGGTTGTTTGAGTTTTTAATGTGGCAGTGAGAATAATAGGATCTTATGTTGAAGTAGATGATGTCGAATGAGAATTAGGAACTACAAAAATATAAGAGACATATGATCTCATAATATAGGTTAGTGTAAGTGGCTGAAGATACATTAAATGGTTTAAGGTCTAGGGAGGATGGAGAAACGGAATGTAAGGTGGCAAGTCGCAACTACAAAATCAAATTTCAAATATGTTGCATAATACCGACATGCAAAGATGATATTGAAGTGGGTGTTTGGCAGCCAATGTATTGGAAATGGATTGTAGGTTATAAGTTTTGGTATGGAAAAGACTTTATTATTAGGAAGAGTCGTGAAGGTTCGATTTTGTATAGGTTTTAACAGTGTATTAGGTTTGGTGAGTGAGGTTTAGAAATTGGTCCATTATAGATACATATGGAAAGTGGGCTTGCTTTATGTTAGACACTTCTCCAAGGGTATATTGAATGTAAGTAAGATCATTATAGATATATGAGGAGTATAAAATGGGGATGGATTTATTAAGCTGGGTGAACTTAGTGTCTAGTGGGGTAGCAGTTGTATCTAAGGAACACAATATACTAGTAAGCTACTAGACAATTTATGGTGTAGGTAGGTCTATTGGGAATTAGGCTTATTCACTGAGGGAACTAAGTCTTCAAGTTGATCATACCAATTTAAAAGTTTTCAACCTTGGAGGAAAAGTCCTAGTAGAGATATCGACCTTGGTTGATAAAGCCTTTATGGAAAAATGACATGAATGAGAAGAAGAAACCAATATATATACAAGAGTAGAAGCATTTTGAACTTAAGGTTCAGACTAAATATATATTGAGTGTATCAATGTAATGAAGAGGAGTATAATAAGGCAAAGTTGTATGTATCGGTATGGTTTGTGGTGCCTCACCTAAGTTGTTGTATGGTAGCTTGGGATCATGGTTAGCAAAATTTGGGACTTGTATCTTTAGTTAGATTACCCAAACATATCAGTAGTTTTTTGTAAAGTTTAAGACAAACTTTTATGGGTTAAAAAGAGTCTACAAATATGAAAAGGATATAAACCTTCAACATTCTTAATTCTAGTTATTACATTTTTTTCTTGCCAACAAATACATATGAAACTCCTACTAAAACTCACGACATCAAAACTAATGAAGAGATTGAGTTTCATGAGCCATTAATTCGAGATCATGATGAGTAGAAAAGTATAAGTTGTCTCGGATAAAAAATTATATGTGCGATATCTGCTTTGTTTAGTGGGTCTATAACCTTTCCATCTTGTTCACCACTATTTGATTATATTAGGGAGTCATTGTTACTAGGTCATATTAAAACATTACCATCTCTTCCAATTATACACTAAATTGACTGATTAAACACTAGTGTAGACTGTAGTAACTAGAGCATAAGACAACTCCAACTCTTATTTTTGAATCTTTTGTCTATTTTAGATCCTAAGAAATAGGAATAAACATTAAAATATGATCTACAATGTCCAAAAAATTTAATAACATATTATATCGAACTTGGTTTGGTTGTATGGATGTCAAAAAATACATTTCGGACTATGAAATTACTATCAAATAACCAAGAAATAGATATTTGTAGGGGTGTAGCTAATATAGGGCAATAGTGGGTCTTGTCCCACCCACACAAAATTATAGTTACATATATATGGTATGTATAATATATATATATATATATATATATATGTATATATATATATATATATATATATATATATATATATGTTAAATAAAAGGAATTAGGGTTGTGATATGACATATTCCGTTCAAAACTTGAAATTAGTATAAGAGAATACATTGTGTTCTATGTCGATTAGACTCCATTTTAGATTATTTTAATGATGTAAGACAACATCATGTGCAATTTAAATAAACAATTTAGTTAAGAATGCATATATAGTTACATTTGGTAATCGTTTGAAGAATTTTGCCACTCGTTCATATTTTGTATATTATTTGGCCTACCCTAAAAGAAATCTTGGCTATGCCACTGGATAGTTGGCTCGATGGAAGCTTGTCAATATCATATTTGATTGAAATAAGTTAAAAATCCAAAGTGCAATTTAAGTTGAATTAATATATATTAATTAAAGAAGGACATTCCTTAAGAACAGTACCTGACCACGGTACTATTTATTGGGTTATCGTCCATCGGTTAGTTTAATATTTAAAGACATATCATGGAAAATTGATATCGTTGATGTTCTGGCTAATCAAGACTTGATCAAAATTTAAGTCAAGTCCTGAATGCATTTATTTGGAAATCTCTAGATGAGAGGTCCTATAACGGGACGAGAAGGATCTACTGGGGTAGTACCATCGTCTCAAAGTGGATGCCTAGATTGAAATACCATAATGAGGTGATTTGTTCTCTCATGATGGCAAAGTCATCTTATAGGAGAGAACTTGTAAGATTTCTATTGTTTTATGTTTCGATATATGGGGAGAACCCATGGGTTTCTATTGTTTTTATATACAAAGAGAACCCATAACTTTTCTTTTGTTAAAATGTATATATGTATAAGGAGAGCCCATTAACTTTCTATTTCTCTTTGATTTAAATTTACGTACATAGTATTTTGATGATTACACGGGAACCATAACTTGATTTAATGTTTCATGTGATTGTTTTATTGATAAAGTTTCATTGAAGGTTGTAGTTTGTTTTAAGTAAAGTTTATTTTGAAAGTAAAGAATATGCATTTTATTTTATACTTTCATGCTTAAAGTTTGAAATATGTAACAGTTTAAAGAAGTGATTTGAAATACAAGACTATTGAGGAATTATTTAAAATTTTATGACTTGTAGAGTTTAAAACTCATGTAGCACACAAGATGTTTCTTATTACATATAATTTGATTTAAACTCCATGTGTCTCGAGAACTCAAAAGCAAGTAACCTAGATGTATGGATTAGTTGAAGAGTATTGAAAGATAGATGTAGTGTAGTTTACATATAGACCACTTGTAACACCTCGTTTCCAAATCGTATCGATTTAGGGTTTTAAGGAGTCAAAGGCATGGTTATTGGGTAAAACCAAGGCTCACAACGTGACCATAGAGGGTTCACAATTTGAGGAGTAATTAAATGAAGATGATGATTTAGATTGAGCTCACGACGTGAGCAATAGGAGCTCACGATGTGAGATGCATTGCAACTTAAGCCCATGATCATTTAGGGTTTCCTTCATATTTAAACCCCATAAACTTCATTTTAGGGTTCCAAAATAGCCCCATTCCTCCCTAAGCACAAAAAACCCTAAACTTAGCTTCTCCTTGTGATTCTTGAGCTTTTGGTGGAGTTTTGGTGGTTTAAAGAAGAAGACATCACCATTGATGCATAGATTGAGATTGAAAGTTCCATTTGCAACCTCTAGCAACACCTCTGGACCATTGTGAGTAACCAAGGTTCAAGATTTTTGTTTCCTTGTTGCTATATCTAAGGTTTTATGCATGTTTATCCATGGCTACAAGAGTTAGAGTGTTAGGAATCCATAAATTTAGAAACTTTGTGGGTCCTTAGGGTCCCTTGGTGAATATATGTTATGGAACTGAATTTTGATGATGTTTGAGTTCATGCTTGAGATTTAGTCTCCTTTTTCATCATGAATGCCCTAGTTTGAGCCTAAGTCTTATATTAGACATATAATAACTTAAAGCATCGATTTTTATGATCTTTGGGGTGTTAGGAAGCCTCTTGGAAAAGATGAATTTGTGGCTTAATTGATTAAGAAGTTTATAGATCAATATGGCATTTAGGCCGATCTCACGACGTGAGGCTATGCCTGTCACGTTGTGAGGATTATGAGACCGAACTATTTTTCCATGTAGTAGCACACGACCTGAGCCATAGATGGTCACGTCATGAGGGTTGTTGACTGTTGACCTTCATTGATTATTGACTTTTTGACCAGTTTGAATTTTGGTCAAAGATTCCTCCATGTTTTGGTGTTAAAGGTCTTGTAGGAGCATGTCGTGCAGAAAGGGGGTGTGTCGCAGTGTTTTCAGGTCCTTTGATTATGGTGAGTTTTGCTTCATTGTACCTATGGGTCAAAGGCACCAATGTCAGCCCACTAATTTTGGTTATCTTTTAGTGGACAGCTTCCATAGGGACTGTATATAGTCATGTAGGATATCGTGACGACTCTTGATCTAGGATTTCTTGCCAGTTCCTTGTTTGGTTGTAGGTCTATAGTAGGATCACCTGTCTGGGTGTCTATCTCACCTCTGATTATATACGGTTATGCATTCCTTGGATTGTTGGTATTTAGTATGTTATTGAGTTGTAGTGATTTATTAGATTTGTATCATGGTATGTAGGATGTTTTTGTGTTATAGTGATTTGTTAAGTTTGTATCCTAGTATATAGGATGTTGTTATGTTGTAGTGATTTGATAGATCTATATCCTGGTATATAGGATGTTGTTATGTGCTAGTGATCTTTAAATTTTTGTATGTATACCTACACTTGCTAGTAATCATCTAGTGGAGTGACCTAGGGGATGTATGTAGTCATGTAGGATAGCCTGAGAACTCTTGTTCTAGGCTTTCTTGCATGTTCCTTGTTTGGTTTTGGCTCTAGAGTAGGATCATCTGTTCGGGTGGCTATCTCACCTCTGGTTACTTATGGTTACGCATTTCATGGAGGATAGATGGTAGCAGGAGAATGTACTGTAAGAGGACTAGTAGGCTGTAGTGGGTTATATGATTCATGTTCGTTTGTATTATGTTCCTACTTGATCTTCGATTGTTTATATTTTGACATATGGTGGTAGTGGGTTGAGGCTGTCCTACTTTGTGTTGTAGGACAAGATACCCGGTGCGGTGTGACAACCATCAATTTTGGCTAAGTTAAAGTCAACTAAAGTCAACAAGTCAAACCGGTCAACTCATCTAACCCTTGTATATTAGGGTTTCCATTATGTTTCTTATCGAACAACTCGTAATCTTAATACAAATTATCACTTAGAGTTTTCACGTGTTCGGAACCTTTAAACCCTAATCAGGGCAAGTGATGAAACTACTCGATAAAACATTATTCCTTGACCCTCGGGGGCATATAACAATCATAATGAGACTTAACGAGGTTTACAAACCTTGCGTTACAAAGCCTAACACTCAAAAAGGTCACAAAAGAAGTTTCTCTTAATATCTTTCACTCTAACTCTCCCAAATCTCTCTCTATATGAGAAATCTCTCCAAGAATGTGAAATCTCTCCTAAATCTCTCCAAGTATGCCAAATCTCTTCAAGTATGTCAAATCTCTCCCAAATCTCTCTGTGTATGAGAAATCTCTCCAAGAATGTGAAATCTCTCCCAAATATCTCCAAGTATGCCAAATCTCTCCAAGTATGTCAAATCTCTCTCAAAACCTCTTTTGATTTATTTTAATCATTTGGGGCATCCCGCCACTTGACTTGGTGAAAAACCATTCGAAACGAGAAGATACATTGGAAAATAGCCTTTTAGGGCCGAAGTCCCTCTATAAGGACCAAACCTTCCTTGAGCCGAAGCCCCAAGGACCAAAAATCGAAGCCCCCTTAAGGAACCGCTGCCAGCGGACCACAATGACTAAGGACTGGAACTACTGGGGACCAAGGCTGCTGAACACCGCAGCACTGAACCCCACCGGTAACTGGAGCACCGCACCTGACCCCGCCTTCGGTCCCTTCAGATGATTGCGCCTGCGGTAGCTGCTCGGACCGAAGTCCCTTCCTCTCGGTTCCAATACCCCCACCCAAAACATCACTCCAGTTCTAAGGCTGTTGAGACCGGACCCTCGCCCTGACTTCAGATTTCCCATTTTCCACCCGGTTTTCGACCACGACTCCGTTTTAAGCCCATTTTTAATTATTTTAACGAGGGATTTTCACCCAAACTTATATTTCGACATATACGGACCCATATATTAATAAATTCAGCATATTTTTATGGAAATCCTCATTTAAGAATAAAATCTATTAATTAAGATCTTGTGGTAGAATGTTGACTTTGCCTTAGTGTATGACACAAGCAACCACCCCCATGCCCATTCCATGACCATCCATTGTCCTTCCACCATACCTGGTCATTCAAGAGTACTTTCCCCACCATTTGACCAGCCACACTCTTGGTCAAAGGTTTAAAACTCTTATCTCTCCTCACTTTTCTCTCATTTCTTTCATTTCCACCCAAAGAATAAACACCTTTCTCTCTCACTTCTCCCTCCCTCAAATTCGAGATTCAAGGGCTGATCATCAAGTTTTCTCTCATTTGTGGTAAGTAATATTATGCTCCTTATGATTATTTCACTTCCTTCTACTCAAATCATAGATACCTTACATAATCATCATCACATTTGTGTTAGATCTTCAAATCTTCAAGGCATCTCCCAAGTGTCCTCGAGTTGAACACTTCTTTTCTCCACCATCCATCTACTGAAATCACTCAAGGTGAGTTCATACCCCTATTGTTTCATGTTTTTCTTAAGTTTTACGACGGGAAATACAAGTTAAAACGTTAAAAACATAACTAAACTCATTTAATAGCCTTCATCAGAAAAGTTTAACTCCATTCACGGACTATTTTGGTCAACTTAAGCATTTTAGTTTTCAAAAATGTATTAGGTTTAAATAGTTCAGGTTCATAACTTTAAAATGAATACTTGCACATCTCCATACGATTTTTCTACGATTTATGGTGATTTTTACAAAACAGCCTATCATTTCAGAAATGAATTCGGACCAGTCTGTGAATATGAACATTTTAACACAAGTTAAAGACTTCCAAAAATCATGATAAAAATTATGAATAAACTAGAAACATTTTATGAACTCTCAGAATTTATGGATGCAGTTTTCAACTTCGTATAATTTTTCTGTGATTTTTCTAAAACAGTGCGGAACGGTTAAAAACTAGTTAACAGCTTATAACTTCCATAACACTTTGTAAAATGTTGAGCAAAGTGTATAACCATAAGTTCTAAATATTGAATGTATTATCTTGTTAGTTTAACATCATCAACTGAAATTTAGTCATTCATTATAAGGTTTACTCATTCATTTCGAACACATATAATAAACTTCAGTAAGCATAGTTTATGGATTTTACTACATGAAAAATGTTTTACTCTCAAAACAAATGGGTTTTCATATCCTACGTGATAAATTATAATAGTAACTAGTTAACTTAGGTTGTGAAGCAATTCTCTCCCCGTACGTTCGAGTACGAGATCCCAATTCCTGTAAGTTATAACCAGAGTCTCTTGTAGGGAGAGCGTGATAATTGTGTATAGATCTATATTGGGTTTGACACCCCACACCTTGCTGCTAGCTACAGTGGGACCTGCAGGTCTACAGGTGACAGAGTTTATGTCAATTTAAACTTACATGAATTACTTTAAGTATGGTAAAATACTTCTACACTTTCATTCTTAGGATTAAAGACAACTCATAACACATAAAGGTTACGGGATTTTTCTCAAATCAAAAAGGGTTTTATGCCGATTTAAAATCACTTTTATAACTTTTGGTACGGAAAATACTTGTTTATTTTCGGTCCTGGGCTTTAGGACTACATAACTTTTATAAGGAAAATATTGGATTTTCTTTGGAACATATTTCTATTAACACTACATCTCATCTAGAATTGTTAGACTTCAACGGTTCATTTAACTCAAATTATATGTAATTTATATACGGTTAGTGATCATAGAAGGAATCTATGGGTTCTTCTAGAGTTCATTATCGCATAACATAGGAGCATTCATTCCACACATAACTAAGAAAATATTGGATTTTCCGGAAATCATACTCTATCGCTTTTACAAGGAAAACGGTTACTTCCTCAAACAAAACTCTTATGAACTCACCAACTTAATTGTTGACACTTTTTCATAACTACTTGTATTATCAGGAAATCAGTGAAACAGGAAAACCAACAGCATTTTGAGGATGAGACGATAAATCGTCAAACAGTTCATTTTATCATCATAATGTAATTGATTTGAATCATGTAAACATATACTTTAGTGTAATTTTTTCAATTATTTTTATGATGGTTGTATTTACTTTGAGAACTATTATAGTCGTTGTTGTGATACTTTACATGAAGTCCTCCACCCCTGGATGTTTCCTCCATCCTTGGTTTGGGGGTGTGACATGCAGGTCGGCTGTAAGCCGTAGGCACAGAGGCTTAGGGAGATTGGTTGGGGTTGAGGCATCTGATGAATGATTGGACTCGTTGCAAGTTGGCATTCCACTCCAATGACTAACGGGGCGTGGGCATTCCAATTCGATGATTATGGGTCACTATGCATGCTTGTATGTTTATCGTATGGGGTATTTTGTGTGAAACTCACTAAGCTTTATGCTTACCCAGTTGTTTATTGTTCCAGGTATCTTCAGTTATCATGGGAAGGCAAAGGTGTGGCTGTACACACTTATCGGCAGCAATAAAGATTCAATGCTTGAATAATACTCTGATTTTCATGAAATATATTTTGGAATAAACGGATTCTTAATAATGGATTTATAATTGGGATATTTTACTTTAATAGAATGAAAATTTTGGTTGTGAAAATGGGCGTTACAATTTGGTATCAGAGCCCTGGTTTGAGCGAATTGGAGGAACACTTGTGTGAATCCTAACTTAAACTGGGATCTGAGAATTTTCACAAAACATTTTTGAAAAAGAATTTTTAATAAAAGGGTTGGGTTAGGGACATAGGGTCAGTCTTTTGTCATGTTCTTTTTTGATTCTTGGCTTGGGATTGGGAACTTAAACTTTGACTTAACTTTGGTTTTACAAGAAGATGTGGTGTGTACAGTCTGCTAGAGCCCGAACAAGAAAGTGGTCCCCATAATATCTATACTTGTTATATGTGCTAAACTTTTGATTTTTTCTAATATGTGAACTGTTAGAAAAGCATACTATTGGATAAGTTAAGGTTCTTGTAGGAACTGTTGGATAAAAGTGTCTGATTCAGTAATGCCTTATCCTATAGGGAAGTGCTTGCTATATGTTACTTTATTTTGTGATTGCTACGTGTATGTTGATTAGTTGTATATGGTCAGGATTAAATAGCCTTAGAATGATAGACTTAGCCTTACTTCTTGTTCCTTGTTTGGTTGTGAGCTTAGGGCAGAGTCAATTATTCGTTAGTCTTCTGACCCCATATTGTGTACACCAAGCATACACAAAAGCAACCAGTAGTGCGGGAGCAAGGATGGTCCTAAAAGGAGTGCCTAGGAAGTTAGTTGTACATTGTAGGAGGATAAGGTGTTAATACACCTAGGAGTGGTCTAGTATAGTGACTTAGAATCTTGGGATGAATTCTGAATCAACTACGGATAGGTGTGGAAGGTAGTATGGGCCCGTACTACTGCAAGCACATGATCCATATGAGATATGGGATGAATCTTGAGATTTCTAAGGAACTAATAGTAGGTAGCCTGGTGTGTTGAGCACTGTGTTTTGATGTCTGATCTTTCTGTGGTGCATTTTCAGTATGGAGGTTGTTAAAGGTTCAGGACCAGTCATTAGTGGCACTAGGAGAGCAGGACTGGCTAAGGAGGAGATATGCGAGATTATTGATACCGGAGTGGCCGAGGCATATAGGGAGGCGATTCTAGAGTTGTTTGGGTCAATCAAGACCACATTGATTGAGGATTTTAACCGACGCTATGCCGTTGTCACGCAGATAGCTATTGTCGCAGCCACATCAGCCATTGTCATTACAGGATCTCAAGAAGGTGGGGTGATGCAGGACCGATATTTTAGTTATACGAAGTCTCTGGAGTTTAGAGGCGACAGGGATCCAATCATCGCTTCAAGATTGATTTATGACGTAGAGGGATGTTTCTTCATGTGTTCATTTCCCGAGGGCAAGAAGGTGAAATTTTCATTGAATCTTCTTCATTGGGTTGTGAAGGATTGGTGGGAGTTTGTGACCCAGAGCTCTTTGCAGGCTGTGCGATCCGTAGTGACTTGGGAGCAGTTTCAAGATATGTTCTGAGCGGAGTATGCTCCTCTTGTGGAGCGAGAGCGACTGGAATAGGAGTACTTGTCGCTCAAGCAGACGGCTGAGTTGGTGACGGAGATCACCAAGATGTTTACGGAGAGATCTTTTTTCTTCCATGAGTATGCTGCTTCAGAGCAGGCACAGATGTCGCGATATTTGAGTATGCTCAAGATAGAGATTTGAGAGTTTGTATCTACTCAGCAGTACTAGACCATGACTGAGATGAAGTCAAGTGCTAGGATGAGGGAGATTAAGTTGGAGATTTAGTGGAAGGAAGAGGGAACAACTTAAGGACAGTATCAGCCGGAAGCCAAACGGGTCAATTCCGTTGACTCAGGTTCAGGATCAGTTAAAGGGAGGAGTTTCGAGTGTAGCAGATGTGGGAAGTTTCATGATGGAAGGTGTCGACCTGTTGTATATGGTAGATGTGGTGGTGAGGGTCATTTTATTAGAGATTTCAGGCATAGTTTGCGGGTTTGCTTCCATTGCGGCCAGGAGGGGCACATCATAGCTCGTTGTCTATTTCGTGATTTTGGTGAGGTGTTGAACCCTACACCCCTAGCTCAGCAGTTACCTAATAGTTATCATGGGGCAACAGGAGTTTCAGGTGTCGAGTTTTGAGTTATCAGTTCTATTTAGTCGGTTGTTATAGTGTTGGTATTCATTTGTATTTTCTATTTATGTTTCGAAGCTTAGTTAAAATATCTAATGCTCAGTTGTATGGAATTATCTTATTTAGCTCTTTTTAAATTGATTTCATGTTATGATAGGATTAATCATCGTTGTCCTCTGAATGAATTTTTGTATTAGATGTCTAAGATCATAACTATTATTGGTATGTATTTGACCCGAGAGTAGCATGGTCCATTTGGGTTGCACTTCACCGGAACAATTTGTATGGATAGTCTTTTAAGAATAGTATGTCTATGGTTTATTAATATATTAAGAGTTTCAATATATTAATATGAAATCATATTATTTTATTAGTATTGATCAAGAATTAATTTAGAATTAGTTCAGTGATCAAAAGAAACTAATTAAATATCGACTCTTACTAATATAGCATGGGCCAAGTTCATTTAGGTTGGGCTAAACTTGCATGGATAGTACATGGAGTTTTTAACTCATAGATTGTAACATCCGGGATTTCAGGTATATTAATTAATCTTTTTATTTTGAGTTTTGAGAAGGGACTCGGCGAGTTGGTGCGTAGACTCGCCGAGTTAAGACGCGGGTTCTCATCCGGATTGATGCTCGGACTCGGCGAGTCGCCTTAGTGGACTCGGCGAGTCTACGTCGTTTAATGAAACCCTAATTTTTCGGGTTTGTGGCCTATTTAAAGGGCCTTATGGCCGTCATTTGTGCTCATTAGTCCCCAGAGTGAAACCCTAGAACATTTGAGTGATTCAAGTGAGGGAAGCAGCCATTGTTGATTCTTGGAGTTATTGTCTAGCAAGGGAAGAGAAGATCTAGCCAAGAGGAAGCAAGAGAGGGGTGGATTCTTTAAGAGCTAAGGTCCAGGACATCACATCTGAGGTACCATTCGAATCCTTCTTTGTTATTGTGATGTTCATATAGATTTAGGTTTTTTGAACCCATTTGTGGCTAGATCTAGCATCATCATGGTCCTTTGGCGATTTATGGCTCTGAATCTAGACCCATAGAGGTCCAGAGCACCTCCTTGCCCAAGCTTTATGTGTATCCATGGAGGTTTTAGATTGGGATCTATGTATTTGAGGCTAAACCTCCATTAATGAGCTATTTGATGCTTGATGAGCACCAAGACTCGGACTTTATGTGGTCAATAAGCTTAAGGGGACTAGATCTATGAGTTACTAGAGTGGATCTGACCTTAGAAGGTCGTTTGAGGTTGTGCATGGAGTGCACTCGCCGAGTCCAATCCCAGACTTGGCTAGTCGGTGCGGGTTGTTCTGAGATTTCGGACCAGGGACTGTGTAACCGAGTCGGGTGAGATACTCGGTGAGTTGGAAGAGATTCAAAGGGAATCGGGTTCCTGTAGGGACTCGGCGAGTCCACGCCAGACTCGGCGAGTCGGGTTGACCGTTGACCGTTGACGAGTGTTGACTGGTTTGACTTAGTGGTATTATTCAGCCAGAGTCAAGTAGTATTAAGTAAAAATACACCTGTGTTGTAGGAGGACGATAGCTCAGGAGATCGAGCACTAGTATTTGAGAGCTTTACGAGTTACCGAGACACGCGAAGTGAGTCTTCTCACTATACGTTACCTTGAGTGGTATTATGAGTTGACCAGAGGGTCTTATGTGCTATGTATGAGATTATGTACTATTTATGAGATTGTATGTTCTGTGTTATTTGTATGTTGTATGACAATATAGACCGGACCGGAGGGTCCAACGATTCAGATCGGGCCAGAGGGCCCAATGAGCTATGACTAGACTAAAGGGTCCGACGAGCTACGGGACTGGAAGGTCCCGCTGAGACATCTTGACCAGAGGGTTGGGTTAGCCTCGATTGGCGTATTTGTAGTATGTGGTATTTTGGGGTATTTTGGGGAACTCACTAAGCATTTATGCTTACAGTTGTTATGTTTAATGTCTCAGGTACCAGCGAGGACCTTGGGAAGGCAGCGGCTTGACACGTACACACACACTGATGGAGATTTTCATATGTAGAGATCTTGGGATTTGTTTTTGAAAACAGAATTGATTATGGATATTGATTTGTGATGTGATACATTATGTGATTTTGGAAATGAAAAATTATTTTGAAAATTTACGGTGTTACAAGTTGGTATCAGAGCCTTGGTTTGAGGGATTCGGATGCACCTTCGGGCGTATTTGAACTCAAACCGAGGATTTGAGGAATTTTCAAATAAAACTAAAATTTTCTAAAAAGAAAAAGAGGTTTTGGGAAACGAGCAGAGTGGAAGGTGTGTACGGTCAGCCAACGCCCGAACGGTGAATCCCCAAAATACCTTTACGTTATATGTTATGAGTTATGAGATAATTATGTGGTGCATGTTAGAGAAGCTAGGTATTCTTATTAGGACTAGAGTGGGCCAGATTTGTGATGCCTTAGCTTAGGAGATCGCTGTTGCTAGGAGACACTTAGAGAGAGTGAGTAGGTAGCAGTGAGGAGCTCAGGGGAGGGCTATTGAGAGTATCCAGTGCATAGCGAGAGTAGAGTGTTTATGATTTGGGATCCTAGGAGGAGGACTTGCGTTGTATATCGATTCGGTGTGGACGATAGTATTGGGCCCATACTATCGAAGACACCGGATTGGTGCGCAGTCCAAGTAAGAATCCTTGGGAGTACCAGGAGAGAGGATGTTTGAGTTATCGAGTGTGAGTATACTCGAGAGTATTCCTGATATTTCTTATGTTGTATTTCAGAGGTTGATCATGGTTGGGACACGCCATAACCCCAAAAGCAGTGGGGTGAGCGATGAGGAGATCCGTCGGATCATCCATGAGGAGGTGGCTGCTGCCATCAGAGCCGAGATTCCGGAGATGTTTGGGTCTATTAAGACCACACTGATCAAGACGTTTCATGAGCGTTACGCTGCTTTGACTGATGTTGCTGTTGCTGCTGCGAGATCCCAGGGTGGTGATTCGTTGCTGTACCGAGAGTTCAGCAACATGAAACCACCGAAGTTCGATGGTACACAGGATCCGATCGACGCTATGAGGTGGATCTTAGACATAGAGGGGTGTTTCTATACGTGCTCGTGTCCGGAGCACTTGAGGGTGCGATTCGCACTCAACCAGCTTCGCTTGGGAGTGAAGGACTGGTGGAAATTCGTGACCGCGAGCCATTCTACAGCTGAGCTGACTGCAGTGACCTGGGAGAGGTTTACTACGATGTTTCGTGACGAGTATGTTCCCCAGGTGGAGAGGGAACGTTTAGCTCAGGAGTTTCTGACCCTCAAGTAGGGGACCGAGTCGGTGATAGTGGTTACGAGGATGTTTCATGAGCAGGCGCTATTTTGCCCGGAGTTGCTGTCCATTGAGCAGGCTCGCATGAGCCGTTATCTGAGCATCTTGAGGAGGGACATCCGTGAGTTCGTGGCGAACTCGACTTATCGGACATTTGCCGAGCTCTAGGCAAATGCCAGGAACAGGGAGATCGAGCTTGAGACACAGGCGAGGGAGGAGACTGAGTTGCAGAAGGGTGATCGGCGACCGGCACAGTCGCAGCCGGCCGCCAAGTGGGCAAAGCCCGCTGATTCGAGGACAGGCAGTTCGAGGGGCCGCACTTGTTGGAAGTGAGGCAAGAGCCATGACGGGCCGTGCAAGACTGGGGTATGCTACAAATGTGGGAAGGAAGGACATTTTGCGAGGGACTGTACGAAGGGGTTCTCGGTTTGCTTCCATTGCAACCAGACCGGCCATCGGAAGGCCGAGTGCCCCCAGCTTCAGAGATCAGCGCAGGGATTTGCACCTGTGGTTCGAGCTACTGAGACCCGGCCAGTGAAGGCCGAAGCACCGAAGGCTAGGGGGAGAGCCTTCCAGCTGACTGCGGAGGAGGTCCGCATAGCACCTGATGTCGTGGCGGGTATGTAATCTTTATCTATTTTATTTTGAGTTTATGCTATTGTAATTGCTATATGTTATGCGTAGGTACTTTTCTTGTGAGTTCTGTACCTGCATTGGTTTTATTCGACTCGGGTGCGAGTCGGTCCTTCATATCTTTAGCTTTTATTCGGCACATTAGTATTCCGAGAGAGGTGTTGAGTCGACCTCTGCGGGTTTCCATAGCAGATGAGCGTGAGGTATGTGCTACCGAGGTGATACGTGGATGCGTGCTGGAGATCTTCGGGGTGGAGTTCCTGATTGATTTGATTCTGATTGCTATGGGGGATGTATGTGTCATAGTAGGCATGGATTGGTTAAGCCGTTTCGGGGCTGTCATAGATTGCGAGCATCAGTTGGTGATGATCCGAGATCCTAGTGGGGGAGTGCTGACAGTTTATTGCGAGGGGACTCGTGGTGGTTCGGTATTCTGTTCGGCTGCCAGAGCGAGGCGGAGTTTGCAGCAGGGCTGCAAGGGATTCGTGGCCTATGTGACGGATGTACGAGAGGCCGTTGGGAGGACAAGTTCAGTGGATGATGTGTCGATAGTGCGTGAGTTCCGGGACGTGTTCCCCGAGGAGTTATCGGGTGTACCTCCCGAGAGGCAAGTGGAGTTTCGTATAGATTTGATTCCCGGGGCTGCGCCTATCGCTAAGGCACCATATCGGCTGGCACTGCCAGAGATGCAGGAGTTATCCTCACAGCTGCAAGAGCTGTTGGGGAAAGGGTTCATCCGTCCCAGTAGCTCTCCCTGGGGAGCGCCGATCCTTTTTTTCAAGAAAAAGGATGGTTTACACCGGATGTGCATTGATTACCAGGAGTTGAACAAGTTGACGGTCAAGAACCGTTATCCGTTGCCGAGGATCGACGATCTATTCGATCAGTTGCAGGGGGCGTCTTGGTTCTCCAAGATTGACTTGAGATTGGGATATCACTAGATGAGAGTTCGGGATGAGGATATCCAGAAGACGGCGTTTAGGACTCGTTACGGGCATTACGAGTTCGTGGTGATGCCATTCGGGCTCACCAATGCACCAGCGGCATTCATGGATCTCATGAACAAGGTGTGTAGGCCGATGTTGGATCGTTCAGTCACTATATTCATTGATGATATCATGGTGTATTTGAGGACCAGAGAGCAGCATGAGGAGCATTTGAGGGAGCTCCTTGGGGTTCTGAGGTCGGAGAGGCTATTTGCCAAATTCTCCAAGTGCGATTTTTGGTTACGGGAGGTCCAGTTCTTAGGGCATCTCGTTAACTAGAATGGGATATTGGTTGACCCGGCCAAGATCGAGGCCGTGATGAGTTGGGAAGTGCCGAGGTCACCTACGGAGATCCGGAGTTTCTTAGGGCTGCCAGGCTACTATCGGAGATTTATCAGGGACTTCTCCAAAATTGTTGTGCCACTTACCAAGTTAACCCGGAAGGGTGTTAGTTTCTCATGGGGTCCAGAGCAGCAGACCTCATTTGAGACTCTTCGCCAGAGATTGTGCGAAGCTCCCGTGCTTGCATTGCCAGAAGGGATGGAGGATTTTGTGGTGTACTGTGATGCATCAATATCGGGGTTGGGAGCGGTGTTGATGCAGAGAGGGCATGTGATCGCGTATGCATCGAGGCAATTAAAGCCTCATGAGACGAGATATCCCACCCACGATCTGGAGTTGGGGGCTGTGGTGTTCGCCCTCAAGATCTGGCGTCACTATCTGTATAGGGTTCGGTGTATGATATACACGGACCACAAGAGTTTGAAGTACCTGATGGATCAGCCAAATCTGAATATGCGGCAGAGGAGAGGGTTGGATGTGGTAAAGGATTATGATTGCGAGATCTTGTACCACCCGGGCAAGGCTAATGTGGTAGCCGACGCCCTGAGTCGTAGGGCAGAGAGTGCCCCATTGCGAGACATCTGTTTGAGGTTGATGGTGACAACTCCGATTTTGGAAACCATCCGAGGGGCTCAGGCTGAGGCTGCGAGATCAGAAAATCAGAAGAGGGAGCGGGTGGTTGGTCAGGTATCGGAATTCGTTACCGATGGCCGGGTACTTATGACGTTTCAGGGTCGGATTTGGGTACCGTTTGTGGGCGGGACACGTACCATTTTGATGGAGGAGGCACATCGATCGAAGTTCTCGATCCATCCTGAGGCTACCAAGATGTATTTGGACCTAAAGAAGGAGTATTGGTGGCCCTTTATGAAGAGGGATGTTGCTTGGTTCGTCGAGAGGTGCCTAACTTGTCGCCAAGTTAAGGCCGAGCACCAGCGTCCGCATGGTAAGCTGCAACCGTTGGAGATTCCCGAGTGGAAGTGGGAACAGATTACCATGGATTTTATCACCAAATTGCCAAGGACTGCGAGAGGAGTTGATGCGATTTGGGTGATCATGGATACATTGACGAAGAGCGCTCATTTTCTAGCCATCAGCGAGAGCTCTTCTGCAGAGAAATTGGCTGAATTATATGTGAGAGAGGTAGTATCGTGGCATGGGGTTCCGATGTCGATTGTCTCAGATCGGGATGTGCGTTTTACTTCCAGGTTTTGGAAGAAGTTTCATGAGGAGTTGGGTACGAGATTGCATTTCAGTACCGCATACCACCCGCAGACGGACGGACAGAGCGAGCGAACGATTCAAACGCTTGAGCATTGGTATGCTACCCTTTGAGCTATTGTATGGGCGGAGGTGTCGCACCCCCATCTGCTGGGGAGAGGTGGGGCAGCGGGTGATGGGTAGCACGGAGATTGTACTCCAGAGGACCGAGCAGATTCAGCAGGTCAGGCAGAGGTTGTTGACCGCGCAGAGTCGCCAGAAGAGTTATGCGGACAGGCGTCGGTCCGAGCTCGAGTTTCAAGTCGGTGATCTTGTGCTCCTAAAGGTCTCTCCTTGGAAAGGAGTGATATGATTTAGGAAGAAGGGCAAGTTGGGACCCCGGTACATTGGACCCTTCAAGGTAATTGCTAGGGAAGGCAGGGTAGCCTACTAGTTGGACCTACCTGCTGAGTTGGGACAGATCCATGATACCTTTCATGTCTCGCAGTTGAGGAAATGTATTGCCGACGAGTCGGCAGTGGTGCCGTTAGAGGATATTCAGGTGGATGCGAGCCTGAACTACGCAGAGAGACCAGTTGCGATTGTGGATCGAAAGATCAAGGTTCTGAGGAACAAGGAAGTGCCTCTGGTACAGGTTCAGTGGCAGCATCGGAAGGGATCCGAGTTGACCTGGGAACCGGAGCGGGAGATGCGGGAGCAGCATCCAGATTTATTTCAGGAATGAGACTTCGAGGGCGAAGTCAGATTCTAGTGGGGGAGAATTGTAACATCCGGGATTTCAGGTATATTAATTAATCTTTTTATTTTGAGTTTTGAGAAGGGACTCGGCGAGTTGGTGCGTAGACTCGCCGAGTTAAGACGCGGGTTCTCATCCGGATTGATGCTCGGACTCGGCGAGTCGCCTTAGTGGACTCGGCGAGTCTGCGTCGTTTAATGAAACCCTAATTTCTCGGGTTTGTGGCCTATTTAAAGGGCCTTATGGCCGTCATTTGCGCTCATTAGTCCCCAGAGTGAAACCCTAGAACATTTGAGTGATGCAAGTGAGGGAAGGAGCCATTGTTGATTCTTGGAGTTATTGTATAGCAAGGGAAGAGAAGATCAAGCCAAGAGGAAGCAAGAAAGGGGTGGATTCTTGAAGAGCTAAGGTCCAGGACATCACATCTGAGGTACCATTCGAATCCTTCTTTGTTATTGTGATGTTCATATAGATTTAGGGTTTTTGAACCCATTTGTGGCTAGATCTAGCATCATCATGGTCCCTTGGCAAGTTATGGCTCTGAATCTAGACCCATAGAGGTCCAGAGCACCTCCTTGCCCAAGCTTTATGTGTATCCATGGAGGTTTTAGATTGGGATCTATGTATTTGAGGCTAAACCTCCATTAATGAGCTATTTGATGCTTGATGAGCACCAAGACTCGGACTTTACGTGGTCAATAAGCTTAAGGGGACTGGATCTATGAGTTACTAGAGTGGATCCAACCTTAGAAGGTCGTTTGAGGTTGTGCATGGAGTGCACTCGCCGAGTCCAATCCCAGACTCGGCGAGTCGGTGCAGGTTGTTCTGAGACTTCGGACCAGGGACTGTGTAATCGAGTCGGGTGAGTGACTCGGTGAGTTGGAAGAGATTTAGAGGGAATCGGGTTCCTATAGGGACTCGGCGAGTCCACGCCAGACTCGGCAAGTCGGGTTGACCGTTGACCAGTGCTGACTGGTTTGACTTAGTGGTATTAGTCAGCCAGAGTCAAGTAATATTAAGTACAAATACACCTGTTTTGTAGGAGGACGATAGCTCGGGAGATCGAGCACTAGTAGTTGAGAGCTTTACGAGTTACCGAGACACGTGAGGTGAGTCTTCTCATTGTACGTTACCTTGAGTGGTATTATGAGTTGACCAGAGGGTCTTATGTGCTATGTATGAGATTATGTACTATTTATGAGATTGTATGCTATGTGTTATTTGTATGTTGTATGACTATATAGACCAGACCGGAGCGTCCAACGATCCAGATCGGGCCAGAGGGCCCAATGAGCTATGACTGGACTAGAGGGTCCGACGAGTTGCGGGACTGGAAGGTCCCGCTAAGACATCTTGACTAGAGGGTCGGGTTAGCCTCGAGTGGCGTATTTGTAGTATGTGGTATTTTGGCGAACTCACTAAGCATTTATGCTTACAGTTGTTATGTTTAATGTCTCAGGTACCATCGAGGACCGTGGGAAGGCGACGGCTTGACACGTACACACACTGATGGAGATTTTCATATGTAGATATCTTGGGATTTGTTTTTGAAAACAGAATTGATTATGGATTTTGATTTGTGATGTGATACATTATGTGATTTTGGAAATGAAAAATTATTTTGAAAATTTAAGGTGTTACATAGATCCTATGGAAATGAAAGGTCATGGGTACTAAGGTTTACATGAATGTAACCCTAATCCTCCATACTATATAAAGAGATCCTTGGCACATGAAATGGCACTAGTGTGGGAGGATACAAGAGTGGGCTGATTTCTAGAGTGCAATCTATTCTCTCAAGTTTTCCAAGGTGTTTTGGTGATTTGTCATTCCACTTGAGGCTTCCACACTATTGGGGCTAAGCTCTTAAAGACCAAGACTTTAAGCTCCATCAAAAGGTATGTCATATAACTAGGCTTTTGTAGTATAGTTGCTCCATATTATGCTAGTTAGAATGAGACCTTGGAATATTGCATATTTGCATGTATAATAAAGAAAACATAGATCCAAGGTTAAGTCTTTATCGGATCCATGTCCGTCATGTTAGGCTACAAGTGCTGTTGTTGGTAATGGATCGGGGCTAATTCCGAGTGCTATTGTTGGTTAGTGGATCGAGTGTAATCATGGGTGCTTTCCGTGGATAGCAGTGCGGGGCTATAAGAGCCCAGTAGGATCCTGGTCTAGTTTAGTATGTGATCATTGGGTTTCCTTGTGTTGTTGCATTTATATGTAGTGTTAGCTTAGCAGCAGTCGGCCGAGAATTGCCGAATTCATTGTTTAGAGGGGCGACATATGGTTGGGAATATCAAGGTCCAATCAAATCTACGAAATTTGGTCAACATAGCATATAGGAAGGATGTTTTAGCCTGGTCTACTAGGTTTTGAAAGGATTTCTCACTGATGCGTCAGTATGTGAGGTTGGAAGCTATGGTCTTGGATGTAGTTCCTAATTCGGATGTTTGATGAGCGATGCAAGTCCAGGAGACCTTGGGCGAATCAGATTGGGATTTTTGGTTAGCGTAGGAGTCAGTTGGGGTGGCTATGTCTTCCTATCGGTTGGATATGATTTCGGGGCCAGCAGGTGAAGGACTAAGGAGTTGATTGTTCCTCTTATGGATTAAGGAAGCTATGAGGTACAATGTTTTCTTTAGGCTGCTTGACTCTCGTTTAGTCTAAAGAGGTATCGGGAGGTGGTCGACTTATTAAGGGGTTATTTCAAGTGGAGAAGCGAGAACCGATTTCAAGGACCAAATGTAATTTAAGTACAGGAGAATTGTAACACGTACTTTCGAGATCAGATCGACTTAGGGATTCAATGAGTCAAGGGCATGGTTTTTGAGTAAAACTAAGGCTCACGTTGTGACAATAGAGAGTTCAAAACGTGAGGTGTAATTAAATGAACATGTTGATTTAGACTGAGCTGACGACGTGAGCAATAGGAGCTCACAAAATGAGATGTGTTGCACCCCAAGCCCATGATCTTTTAGGGTTTATTTCGAATTTAAACCCCATAAACTTCATCTTAGGGTTCCAAAATATCCTCATTCCTCCCTGAGAACAAAAAAAAAACACTAACCCTAGCCTCTCCTTGTGATTCTTGAGCTTTAGGTGGAGTTTTGTGGATTGAAGAAGAAGAGATCATCGCTGAACCATAGATTTAGCTTTGAAGTTCCATTTGCAACCTCTAGCAACACCTCTGGACCATTTTGAGTAACCAAGATTCAAGCTTTTTGTTTTCTTGTTGCTAGATCTAAGATTTTATGCATGTTTATGTTGGATTAATGTCTAAGTCCATAACTATATTTGGTATGTACTTGACCCGACTCGGCATGGTCCATTTGGGTTGCACTTCACCGACACAATTTATATGGATAATCTTTTGAGAATAGTATGTTTTGATTAATATTAATATATTATAAGTTCTAATATATTAATATGGAATCATATTATTTAATTAGTATTGATCAAGAATTAATTTATAATTAATTAAGTGATCAAAAGGAACTAATTAAATATGGACTCTTATATATATGGAATGGGCCAAGTTCATTTAGGTTGGGCTAAGCTTTCATGGATAGTCCATGGAGTGTTTAACCCATGGATCCTAGGAAATGAAAGGTCATGGGTATTAGGGTTTAACCCTAATCCTCCATACTATATAAAGATGTCCTTGGTTGGTGAAATTGGCACTAGTGTGGTACACTAAGAAGGGCTAGCCAATTTCACTAGAGAGAACCAAGTATCCATATTCTCTAAAGTCTTCCAAGGTGTTTTCGTGATTTGTGATTCCATTTGAGGCTTCCACACTATTGGGGCTAAGCTCTTAAAGCTTGAAGACATCAAGCTACATCAAAAGGTATGTCATCTAACTAGTACTTTGTAGTATAAGAACTTCATAATATGCTAGTTAGGATTAAAGCCTTGGAAAGTTCTTATTTGCATGTATAATATAGAAAACATAGATCCAAGGTTTATAGGGTTGCATGTACACCATAGGAGTGTTAGAATGCTCAAAACCCAACAGTTTATCCATGGCTACAAGAGTTAGAGTGTTGGGACTCCATAAAGTTAGCAACTTTATAAGTGTTGGATTAGGTGTCTAAGTTCATAACTATTCTTGGAATGTACTTGACCCGGTTAGCATGGTCCATTTGGGTTGCATGGCATTGCAACATTTGGATAGACTAAATGAGAGAAAGGACACTTAAGGATTATTAATATATTATAAGTTCTAATATGTTAATAATATTATTTAATTAGTATTGATCAAATAATTAATTTTGAATTAATTAAGTGATCAAAAAAAGACTAATTACATATATGGGGTTGATTGTGTAAATCATCTATTCTTGTATAGTGGGCTAATAATCCATGGTTTGTATGGATTTGACTAAAACCCATAAGGTGCTCCATGGATAGTCCATGGAGGTTACATACCCATGGATCATGGAATATGGAAAGCCATGACAATTAGGGTTTACATGGTGTAACCCTACTTGTGTCACAACTATATAAAGACCCCTTGACTAGAAAAATCGGCACTTGTACAAGCAAGAAAGAGGGCTAGCCGATTTTGAGGTGTTAGTGAACTTCTCTTAAGGTTATTCCAAGTGTTGTGGTGTTGTGTGAGACATTTGAGGCATCATACTTGAGGTGCTAGGCTCACAAGATTCTTAAGGAATCCAAACAACAAAAGGTATCTTCTTCTTCTAGCATTTATGTTTAAAAGTTCCCCATGATATGCTAGATAGGTTAAGAACCTTGGAAAAACAATTTTGCATGTATCTTAGTAAAACATAGATCCAAGGTTTCCAGGGTTGCATGTACACCTTAGGAGTGTTAGAATGCTCAAAACCCTTCAATGATATTAGAGACTAGGCTTGTTTATTTGATACTTGATACAAACTTGTTGAAAAAACTCAGTTTTCTGCATTCTGCAGCATGAACTCACCGAGCCCATGGGAGGACTCGACGAGTCCATGAGTTAATTCATCATACATGTCGAGTAGGTTCGTGCACTCGACGAGTAGGAGCCCCAGAATGCATATTTTCGAGTTTTTCTCCAGGAAATGGACTAGAAACATTACCCTAAACAGTTTTGGTCTTATAAAACTTGTTTTAGATGGTGTAATGTTTATGCTCATCCATTTTCAATGGCTATTATCAAAATTTCAAGTTTTATATGGTTTATTTATGATTCTTGAAATTTTTGATATGCATGTTCATGAACTTATGAGTTTAGAAGATCATAGGAATTATTTGTAACTTGTTTGTTTGCTTAATTTTTGATCATTATCTGTTTTAATGGAATCCATAATTTATCCTCAAGTTATGGGTTACCAAAAGTCACTCTTTAAAAGTCCATTATGAAACACATAGGTTACATAAATTGAAAAGTCTCTCATTTTAATAAACCATTAACTCATATGTTATGAAGATGAAATGTTTTGAAAGTTACAAAACTTGCCGTCAAGTTTGGAACATGTAAATTGACTTTAAAAACTTTAGTTCCAACCCCTAGAATTTTAAAAGTTAAAATTCAACCCTTATACTTTATAATATTATAAGTTAATATATATATATATATATATATATATATATATATATATATATATATATATATATATATATATATATATATATATATATATAAGAACAAGTCGTTTTACCGTTACTAGGCCTCATTCACGAAGTCGGTCTATAAGAGGGTATAACGTTGCTGCCTATAAAATGGCAGCTTAATGGGTGTCCACTCTCACCTACCGCTTCCTTGAGAGGGCACAATCGAGAATTAAACATGCCATTGAAAAGTTCAATGAATCTCAAAAGAATCTAGGAGTTTCAATCCAATTAAAAAACCTAATAATTTATTTCGTTTTTCATGGTGGAAATTGGTGTATCATCATTCACCTAACTTCAAATATTTTATAGCTTGGATTATGGCATCCCTCTTCCAAGTTGTAAAGTATTGTGCTGGGTCCTAGCCTTAATATTATATTTGGGTATCTTATTAAGGATTCTATATATAATCTAAACTTGTCATTCTTCTTCAGATGTCTTCTAACAATGTTGCTTCTGGCTCAAACCCTACCGACTCCTTCTCTCTCATGAACCTTTGTGGGAGAGTCATCTTTGATTGATCCAACTTTATAGATTGGATCAGGAACATCAGGACGATCACTCGGTATGAGGACAAGGAATATGTCCTCGACAAGGAGCTTAAGGAACTTGAGTCGTCTACTACTCCTGAGGAGATCGCTTAATAGCAGGCACATGACAGAGATGCTACCAAAGTGGCATGTATCATGTTGGCCACAATGACAGCTGAGCTCCAAAAGTCCTATGAGGACTACTACCCATTTGAGATGCACCAGGACTTGATGGACCGCTACCATCAGAGTGCTCGTCAAGAGCGGTATGAAATCATCTCCACCATGATAACAACCCGAATGAAGGATGGTGAACCCTTCACGGGCGACATGCAGAAAATGCAAAGGTATGTGGACCGTTTGCTGAAACTGAATGTGAACTTCCCCGAGAAGTTGGCAATTGACATCATTTTGCGCTCCTTACCTTCGTGTTATGATCGATTCCGTATGACATACCACATGAACAAGGAGGAAGTTACACTTAGCAAACTTCAAGGACTCTTGAAGACCATCGAAACTGTTCTTAAGAGTAAATCGGTTGTTACCACTCCTACTCCTACTGCGGCCCCTGTCTTGGCAATCGGGCAAGCCAAAGGAAAGAAGAGGAAGAGCCCTTCGAAGGGTACCAAGGGAAAGTCTCTTGATGGCTCCTCTTCAAGTGGAACCAAGAAAGGTTTCGTCACTCCTTATGATAACCCTAAAGAGGCTGAATGCTTCTATTGCCAAGAAAAGTCGCACTGGAAGAGAAACTACCCAAAGTACCTACAAGATGTTAAGGATGGGAAAGTGAAACCCAACCATGCAGGTATATACTCTATATTGTCTAATAATTCACCCCATTCTAATTTTTTGGTCCTTGATACAGGTTGTGGTATTCACATATGTACTGATTTGCAGGGACTAAGAAGAAGTGAGAATGTGGAGCATGGGAAGATAAACTTGGTCATGGGGAATATGAAATCTTCACCTGTCACCAAGATTGGAGTTTATTCTTTGTTGCTAAGTAGTGGATTAGTGTTAGATTTGAATAAGTGTTGTTACTCGTCTAAATTGACGAGAAATATTATTTCCTTTCATGGTTTGTATAAACAAGGTTTAACCTTTTCATTTGATAATGAAAGTGGTGGTATTAATGCTTTCTTTAATAATGTTCTTTATTTTAAAGCATTACCTCGTGATTGTGTGTATGAAACTATGTCGGTAGTAGATAACCTAGGAAATAATGGGTTGTGTATCGATTCTTCCACTAGTTTGGATAAAGCATCATTATGGCATTGTCAACTTGGACATGTAAGCAAGAAACGCATAGGCCAACTCCAAAAGGATGGAATCTTGGAGTCATTTGACCTAAAGTCAGATGATAGTTGTGAATCTTGTTTGCTTGGGAAAATAACAAAGTCACCCTTCACTGGTACTTGTGCTAGGGGTGAGGATTTGTTGGACCTCATACATATTGATGTGTGTGGACCCTTCAGAACCGCCACAAGATATGCTAACCGCTTCTATGTGACTTTTACTGATGGTTTTAGTAGATATGGATATGTCTACTTAATCAAGAATAAGTCGGAGACCTTTCAAAGATTCAAAGAGTTCAAACAGGAAGTGGAGAATCAGTTGGTCAGGAACATTAAGATGCTTCGATCCGATCGAGGTGGTGAGTATCTTAGTACAGAGTTCCTTGACTATCTTAAGGAATGTGGGATTATCTCACAATTGACACCTCCCACGACACCACAGCTTAATAGTGTGGCTGAGAGGCGCAATCGAACCTTTTTCGATATGGTCCGTTCCATGATGAGTCGAGCTTCGCTACCAATCTCATTCTGGGGGTGTGCCTTAGAGACTGCCGCCCATATCTTTAATCTAGTCCCTACAAAGAAGGTTGCCAAAACACCTCATGAGATGTGGACCAGAAAAGTTCCCAATCTATACCACATCAATATTTGGGATTGCGAGGCTTTCGTCAGGCGCGAGTCTCACGATAAGCTCGAACCTCGAAGTGAGAGGTGTATTTTCATCGGCTACCCATAGAGATCCTTTGGTGACCTCTTCTACAGACCTAGTGATAATGTGGTCTTTGTAGCAAGGAGAGGAGTCTTTCATGAGAGAAAGTTCACAAGCCAAGGAAACAGTGGGAGGCAAATTGACCTTGAAGAAATTCAAGAGTCATGTGGTGAAGGAACCTCAAACCCTAGCAATCAACCTGAGGAGGAAACTCATGTTGATCTGAAAGAAGAGTTTGTACCTCTGAGGCGTTCCACGGGAGTTAGGAATGCACCCGAGCATTACTATGGTTTCCATATTACTGCAGAAGGTGATACACTTATCAGTGATAGCGCACTGGTAAGTATGGATGGACCTAATAGCTACACAGAAGCCTTGGCAGGCCCTAAGGCTGCTAAATGGAAAGAGGCTATGAACAGCGAGATACAATCCATGTACGACAATCAAGTTCGGAACATGGTTGACAATGTACCAGGTCATATGACAGTCGGGTGCAAATGGATCTTCAAGAAGAAGATCGACATGGATGGTAATGTAAACACTTATAAGGCGCGACTGGTTGCAAAGGGCTTTTCTCAAACTTCAGGAGTTGATTATGATGAGACCTTTTCACCAATAGCGAATGGATGTCAAAACCACTTTCCTTAATGGAAAGTTGGTTGAGGATGTTTACATGAGTCAGCCAGAGGGTTTTGTCAGTGAAGAGTACCCTAATAGAGTGTGTGAGCTTTACAAATCCATCTATATGTTAAAGCAAGCACCTCGCAGATTGAATCTTTGTTTCGATGAGAAAGTCAAAGAGTTTGGCTTTTCGAGGAGTGAAGATGAATCTTGTGTATACGTCAAGGCTAGTGAGAGTATAGTTAGCTTTTTCGTATTGTATGTGGATGACATACTTCTCATAGGAAATGACATCCCAGCTCTACAGGAAGTTAAGTCCTGTCTTGGGAAGTGTTTCGCTATGAAGGACCTTGGAGAAGTTGCGTATATTCTAGGGATAAGAATTTTGAGAGACGGGAGTAAAAGACTAATTGGACTTAGTCAGAGTACCTACTTGGAGAAGGTGGTAAATAGCTTTAGTAAGCAGAATTCCATGAAATGAGAGTTACCGATCCAAAGTAACGTCAGACTAAGTAAGACTCAGAGCCGGAGTACAGAGGATGAGATAGCAAAGATGAGTCGAGTACCGTATGCTGCCGATGTAGGGTCAATCATGTATGCTATGACTTGTACTCGTCCTGATGTGGCCTTTGCATTAAGCATGGTCAACAGATATCAGTGGAATCCTGGCAAGGCTCACTGGACTGCGGTAAAGAACATTCTCAAGTACCTACGGAGGACTAAGGACTAGGTCCTTACCCTCGGTGGGAGTGATGACTTGAGAGTATTAGGGTATAGTTATGCTAGATTTCAGACTGGTAGGGATAATTTCCGCTCTCAGTCAGGCTGGGTCTTTACCTTAAACGGAGGAGCAATTTCATGGAAAAGTTCCAAGCAGGAGACAATGGCTGATTCAACTTGCGAATCAGAGTATATAACGGCAAGGAAGGCAGCAAAGGAGGCTATATGGCTGAAGAACTTCATTGGAGACCTTGGAGTTGTATCGGCTATAAAGGAGCCTATAGAGATTTTCTGTGATAGTGAAAGTGTAGTTGCCTTAGCCACGGAACCAAGGGATCACAGGAGATCCAGACACATTGACATAAAATATCATTTCATCAGACATCAAATAGAATAAGGACTCCTCGTGGCAAAGAGGGTATCATCGGATGAGAACCTGGCAAATCCAATCACGAAGGGACTAGGCAGGGTTAAGCATCTCCAGCATGTGAGGCGCATAGGGCTGAAGGATGATATTAGTTTTAGTAGTTACCTAGCTTTGAAATGCGTAAAGTGTAATTGACATTTGATGATGAATAAAAGTTGTGTTTATTTATGAGTAAATTGTTGCTATCTTTTGTCAGTCGTTTACTATCGTTTCATTTTGCATGTTTTGACTTCTAGAATAATTATGTTATTGTATTTCATATTATTCAAATTCTCCACAGTCGGTCATGTGTTGGAAGTAGATATGAATCAAGATTGTCATGTAATTGGTTGTATATGTCTAAGATGTTGGAAATTGCAAAGTGTTGCTGCAACACTCATGAGTGCTCATAAGTTCCGAGTATTGGATTCAACCAACGCTCACTGGTATCACTTCATGGAATTTATCTCGAATGATCATGAGACGGTAATATCATATAAGTCTTCAAACCTAGAGATATGACTAGTTGCCTATGAGTTGGTTATACATTGATTGTACGAAAACGCATTGGTAACTCGATGTTATAAAACGTGCCTTTGTGTATGATTCAACAAGTAGTAGCACAAGCATATGAGTCAAAGTTTATCTGTTCCTTCTTGGATTAGAAGCGATATATAGTCCCCTCGATGATTTTGTATTGACCCATGTACCGGGCCCGGTCAGAACTAAGTTGATTTGATCAATTAAGCTCTATGTCAAACAAATCGGAAATCAGGAAAAAAACTGTTAGACAATAAGTAAGACATTGTTCCATGTATTTGTCTGGCTGATATCTAGAACAGAGGATTACATGATCACTTATCTTAAATGGCATATCATCATCATCTCAGTTGCACGAGACCTTGAAAGAGCTACGATTGTTGATCGGTTCATGAATTCATTCTTGCAGTTATATTTATTAGACTTATCCAAGTAGGAGACTATTGGATTAGGTGTCTAAGTTCATAACTATTCTTGGAATGTACTTGACCCGGTTAGCATGGTCCATTTGGGTTGCATGGCATTGCAACATTTGGATAGACTAAATGAGAGAAAGGACACTTAAGGATTATTAATATATTATAAGTTCTAATATGTTAATAATATTATTTAATTAGTATTGATCAAAGAATTAATTTGGAATTAATTAAGTGATCAAAAAAAGACTAATTAAATATATGGGGTTGATTGTGTAAATCATCTATTCTTGTATAGTGGGCTAATAATCCATGGTTTGTATGGATTGGACTAAAACCCATAAGGTGCTCCATGGATAGTCCATGGAGGTTACAAACCTATGGATCCTGGAATATGGAAATACATGACAACTAGAGTTTACATGGTGTAACCCTACTTGAATCACAACTATATAAAGACCCCTTGACTAGCAAAATCGACACTTGTACAAGCAAGAAAGAGGGATAGCCGATTTTGAGGTGTTATTGAACTTCTCTCAAGGTTATTCCAAGTGTTGTGATCTTGTGTGAGACATTTGAGACATTACACTTGAGGTGTTAGGCTCACAAGGTTCTCAAGGAATCCAAACAACAAAAGGTATGTTCTTCTTCTAGCATTTATATTTAAAAGTTCCCCATGATATACTCGATAGGATAAGAACCTTTGAAAAACAATTTTGCATGTATCTTAGTAAAACATAGATCCAAGTGTTAGGTCTAGTATTGTGTTGCGTCTATTGGGCTCGTTAGCTAGTCCATGTTTATCTCCGGTATGGCCTGTCCATCCGTGAGTTTTGTACGGTTTATTATAAATAGATGCTTGCATGCATCCTAGAAAGAGAGGTGATTAGAAACGATTAGAGAAGTATTGTTCAGCATATTCGTCGTTCTTATTTTGTAACCCTAGAACTCCTCTATAGTGGAAGTTCTTAGTCGAGCTCTGCTGAGGATTGAGTAATCTAGTCATTCGATTCATTGTGTTCCATACTTGTGTTTTATTTCCTTGCTTTTTACGTTCTTTACTTACCTGTTACGAAGATCTAATCGATCTAACAGTTTTTATAACTCATCAATTGGTATCAGAGCAGGAGGCTGTGTAATCGATACACATCCTTTCTGTGAAAGCATTTACGATTAGGGTTATTCCGCATTAACTGATATTTATTGAGACGTCATTCCATAATTGACGTAACTCAGCATTTATTTGTTTTGCCCTAATATTAGGATTGCAAGTCTGATCTTTCAAACAGGTTAAACGATCAAGCATGGACGAGTCACAATCTAATCCTATCAACATCTCAAATAGCATTGGATCAATGACAAAGATTCCTATTCTCTACACCCAGGATTATGAAGTCTGGGCACATCATTTTGAAGATTATGTCATCGGATCTGAAGATAATGGATATCCTATTTGGGAAGCAATCATGTCTGGACCATTCGCTCACTCAGGGACATCAAAGATCATCAAAACTCAGAAAGAATATAATGATCTTTTAAAAGACGTAAAAGATGTCGCTCAAGACGAAAAGGAAAAGTTTCAGTGCAATATCAAAGCATTGAGACTGATCCGATTCGCTCTTCAATCTGATACATTCAGGTTAGTATGTTCCTGCAGTACAGCTAAAGAAATCTGGGATAGGTTGCGAGAGCTTTATTCCATAGATGAAGATTTGGAGCATTCCATTCAGACGTTGTTGTTGTCTGAGTTCGGTGAATTTAAGCAGAATTCTGATGAAACCATTACTCAGACATTTGATCGCTTCAATCATCTTCTTAGCAAGATGATCAAACATGATATAGAGAGGAAGTTGATTGAACAGAAGGTCACCTTTTTGAATGGCCTAAGACCCGAGTGGAGAGCGGTTGTCTCTACAATCAAAGCTCATGAGCAGTTCAAGTCTTATTCGCTGGCAAAGCTGGTGGGAATTTTGAAATCCCTAGAGAAGATTGTCATGCAAGAGAAGAATGTGGTTTCAAGTTTGGGGTCCTTGGCCCTCCTGTCTAAAGGCAAAAATATGATTGATGATGAAGATCTGAATCTAGAAGATTATGATATTACTTCTGAAGATTATGCAATGATGGTGTCTAATCCAAAGAGGTTTATCAAGAAAAGGTTCCCTACCAATAAGAACCGAAATTGGCAGGGAAGCTATAGTTCTGAAAAGTTCAGGGAGGAACCGAAGACTGAAGAATCAAAGAAGGAGGCGAAGGTTGAGGGAGATTCTGGTGTGAACTGCTACTACTATGGAGGAAAGAACCATTATGCCAAAGACTGTGTTCTGAAGAAAATGGCAGAGAAGGATGAGGAGAAAGATGAAGAAGCTGCATTGATGAAAAAGCTGGATGAGATCAAGAGGAAGAAAACTGCTACTAACCCTTCTATGAATGCTCTTATTGTACAGGGTTCGGCAGCGGATGACGAGTTCGGTGGCGTACAAGTATGGTCTACCGACTCTGAGGATCATGAAGCGAGAAGGCCTTCACATGGAAAGGCGTATGTGGCAAGAGGTGACGAGAGCAGTGGGAAATGTTTAATGGTGACTGATGTATCTCACATGAGGGGATACAATACTGATGGCAGAAAAGAGGACACCAAGGAGCAAGAGGACTCATGCTTCACAGCAAAACCTCTCAGTGTGCAGATCAATGAACTTGATGAATTGATCAAGAAGGTACAATCCCTTTTTATTTCATTCAAAGTCCCACAAAATTCATATGAAAAATAATTAAATATCTTAAATTGACGAATCTCAAATCTTGATAGTTGTTTAACTCAAACACGGGTCACCAATTCTAACCTAACTGACCAAATAAGCAGGGTGTCATCCAAGAGTGAGGAACGGAGGATGTGGATAGAGCTGAAGGAGTCGGAGTTGATTAAATCTAAGGACGAAAAAATTTATTTACAAAGAGACAATTTAAAACTTTTAAAACAGAGAAATGTTTTTTGTTTAATTGCTAAACGTCTTTATGCTAACATCACTCAACTTCACCTGAATTGTGAAATAGGGCAGAAAATTCATCGCATGATTTTGCCCTTCCTTGAGTTTAAGGAGGATGAAATCGATGCTGAAGCATATAATTGTGAAAGTGTAGTTTCGTCTGATGATGTGAATCCGACTTATATGTATGGACTGGACAAAATTGAATCTTTCATAAAGTCCAAGGACCATAAGGACATGCTGAAAAACCTTTTAAATGAAAACGATAAGCTGAAACTAAGGACCGAAACCATACAAAATTTTGACTCGTTGAATGCCAATTTAAGTTCAGAAAACAAAATTGATGTTGAAAACGCATCTGAACTTAATGAGGATGATGATATGAGCGTAATTTCTTTAGAGGATGAAGTCGACTGTTCTAATTTTGTTAAGAGCGAACCCGAAAACCACAAAAATCTTATTTCTGAAAATTCAGTGGAGTTTGCTCGTATGTCCCAAAATAAGTCCCCGATTCTTGAAGAAAAGGCTGTAGTGTATCAAAAGGTGAGAACAACACCAAATCAAGTATATAAGGTCACAGGAGTAACCGAACATCAAACAACCGAACTCACTGCCATAGTGAATGAAGATAATGCAGATGACTGTGATGAGTTTTTCTGGTCTGCTCCTATAGATAACGCTGACGAAACTGTTGGTCTGTCAGAGCGTACGTCCTGGAAAACCACAGGCAGATATGTTCCAGAGCCACTGAACAAGCCTGACAACTTCGACGTGCTAAGCACTAGTGGTACAAAAGAAGTTCCTGTAGAAGAAGTCACTTCTACAAGAGAAACATCATCTGTTAAAAGTGAACCGACTGATAGGAAGCTAAAGCAAAAGGCTAACATCCACAAACAGCCGAAGCAAGTGAAGGATCATAAGCAGCAAAGGAATCTGAGATACAAAAAGAATCTCTCGAAACGAAGACAATTTTTCCGATCTCAAAACGCCCATTTCTCTTATCATGACAAAAATTCAAAGTCAGAGAAAAGTGTTGTCAGGCCACAAGAGAGTAACAACAACCAAAAGGACAGATTCGGTTCGCAAAGGAATAACAGCTAAAGGGACAGGTTCGGTTCAGAGAACACCAGCAACCGAAAGCATAGGTTCGGTTCCGAAAGCATAAGCTACCATAGTTCAAGGTTTGGTCCCACTAGTGACCAAAAACAAAAGGGTCACTTAGAACCTCAAGTCAAGAAAACTTCTCAGTCCAAATTCTCTCGTTCTAATTCCTCTCAACCTCATTCTAAACCCAATTCTGTTCAAACTCAAAATCCAAAATCTTCAACAGATTTGAAAGGAAAATCGAAAGCTTCCTCAGTTAAGAATGATCAGTAGCAGTCGAAGGCCCAAACGCCAAAACCTAAATCCAAACTGAATGTAACAGATCCTAACAAAATTAAAGTATTCACTATTAAGAAGAAAGATGAAACAACTTTAATAAAAAGAACATATATTGTTGATATTTCTCTTACTATTCATGTTCCTGTGAAAGGCTCACGTGGACCCAAGAAACTTTGGGTTCCTAAATTTGCTTAAATTTTGCAGGTTATTAGTGACGAGCAGTTCGACGAACAATGGTATATTGACAGTGGCAGCTCACATCACATGACAAGGAGGAAGGAGGAGCTAAGGGAGTTTCGATCTCTTCAGAATGGTGGGAATGTCAAGTTCGGGAACAACTCATATGGAACAATAAAAGGTTATGGTATGATAACCAATGGTGATTTCACAATTAGAAAGGTTGCGTACGTTGAAGGGCTACAACATAACCTCATCAGTGTATCTCAGCTTGTTGGAGGTACCGGTCTTAAAGTTTCATTTGACGATGAGGGTTCGGAAATAATAGTGAAGAAAACAAAAAGGGTAATTCTCAAATCAGAGTGTAAAGGCGAAATGTTTCCTCTCAATCTCAAACATATCAAAGGAAATCCAGCTATATGTCTGTTATTCAAAGCACATTCTGATGAAAGCTGGTTGTGGCACTGAAGGCTCTCCCATCTTAACTTCAAGGATATCAACAAGCTTGTCACCAGAGGGCATGTTCGAGGTCTTCCATTGCTCAAGTTTGATCGAGAACATTTGTGTGCTGCGTGTGAAATGGGGAAGCAGAGTCGTCAAAGTCACCCATCCATTATAAACACTAAAGTTGTTGAACCACTTGAGTTACTTCACATTGATTTGTGTGGTCCATCATCTATCGAAAGCATTGGTGGTAGCAAGTATATTCTTGTTATCGTTGATGACTTTTCACATTTTACATGGGTGTTCTTTCTAAAGCACAAATATGAGGCCACTCTCAAGCTAAAGATGTTTATTAAGCAGATTGAAGTGCAACTGAGGAAAGTCGTTCGCAACATCAGGAGCGACAATGGACTGGAGTTCAAGAATAAAGAATTTGAAGACTTTTTGGAAGAAAAAGGAACCAGTCACAACTTCTCAGCACCCTACACCCCTCAACAAAACGGAATTGTCGAAAGACGAAACCGATCTTTGTGTGAGGCAGCCCGAACCATGCTAAGTTTCACTTCTCTACCTTTATATTTCTGGGCTGATGCTATTGCTGCAGCATGTTTTACACAGAACAGGTCCTATCTCAATAAGCGATTCACTCTTACTCCTTATGAGATCATCAACAACAGGAAGTCGAACGTTAAATTCTTCCATGTATTCGGCTCTCGATGCTTCATCTTCAACTCCAAAGACCATTGTAACAAGTTTGATGTTAAAGCTGATGAAGGAATTTTTCTGGGATATTCACTCACTTCAAAAGCATATCGGGTTTTAAATAAGCGTTCGAGGAAGATTGAAGAAACGTATTATGTGACTTTTGATGACAGCTACGTCAAGAAGCTGAAGGCCTCCGCAGAAACAGTTGGGGAAATTTTCTCTCAAACAGGTCAAGTCACGGCCTCAATTGCTAATTTGTTTGAGTTGTTTGTGGAATTGTTCGATGAACCGGAGAAAGCTACTCTATCGGAAGCCAAGGCAGCAGACAACAAAGTCGACTATCTGAAGCAAATCGTAGAAGATGCTACCAAACGAATGGGTGAAGGAGAAAATGTTCCAAACGAACCTCCAAAGCATGGTGCTTCAGTTGAGGGGGAGAATCCACCTTCTTCAAAACAACCGAGCTCACAAATTGAGGGGGAGAATTCCATTCCAGTTCTACCCGAATGCTCAGTTCCACCCGAAAGCTCAACTGCACCTGAAAGATCAATCGCACATGAAAGCCCAACACCACCCGAAAGTCCTGTAGCACCAGAAAGTCCAGCTACACCTGAAAGCTCATCTGTCGAGGGGGAGAATGACGACATGTTTTACGACGATGATAGCTAGTCTGAATTAGAAGAAATGGTGAATGCTGAATTGGATCCATCCTATGATCCAAATTACCCTCCTCTTGTCAAGTGGACCAGAGATCATCCCGTTTCACAGGTAGTGGGTAATGTCTCTGAAAAGGTCCTGACCCGATCTCAACTGAAGGCAAAGCAAGCATCTCTATTCTCAAAATTAGAGTTCTACATGTTTAACTCTTTCGTCTTAAAAGTTGAACCGAAGACAATAAATACTGCTCTTGATCACTCTGACTGGGTTCAAGCTATGCAAGATAAACTCAACGAGTTTGAAAGAAATAAGGTTTGGCGACTCATTCCCACTCCTAAAGACACCTCAGTTGTTGGTCTCAAATGGGTATTCAGAAGTAAAATGGACAAGGAAGGAAATGTGATAAGAAACAAAGCTCGTCCACCAAATGGACGTAAAGTGCGCATTTCTGAATGGAGAACTGGAAGAAACCGTGTACGTGGAGCAACCTCCAGGTTTCGTTAATGAAAAATACCCTAATCACTGCTATATTCTGGACAATGCGGTTTACAGTTTGAAACAAGCACCTAGGGCATGGTATGAAACGCTAACTAAGTTTTTAAAGATGTCAAAATTCAAACAAGGTTCGGTTGAACCAACCTTCTTTCGTAAGAAGGAAGGTAACCACCTTATGATACTTCAAATCTATGTCGATGATATCATCTTTGGCTCAACGAATCCTAGCTTAACAGCTGAATTCAGAAAGCTGATGGAGACTAAATTTGAAATGAGCTCAATGGGTCCGATTAACTTTTTCCTTGGTTTAAATATTAGACAGGGACCCGAAGGCATCTTTATCAACATGGAAGCTTATACCAAGACTCTTCTTGCTAAATTTAGCATGATGGGAGACTCAAAAGTTAAAGTTCCAATGGCATTCGGCACCAAGCTCACACCATCCTTGGATAAACCAGCAGTTGATATTACACTATATTGCCAGATGATCGGTTCTTTAATGTACCTTACTGCTAGCAGGCCTGATATAATGTTTTCTGTCTGTTACTGTGCTAGATTTCAGGCGAATCCTCGTGAACCTCATATGCTTGCAGTGAAGAACATACTCAGGTATCTAAAACGAACTACCTCTCTCGGTTTATGGTATCCATCAAACTCAGGTTTCTTCGTTCAAGCCTACTCAGATGCAGACCTTGGAGGTTGTGGACTAGACAGGAAAAGCACCACTGGAGGCTGCCAATTCCTTGACGGGAAGTTGGTTAGCTGGCAATCAAAGAAACAGACTTGTGTATCTCTGTCTATAGCTGAAGCATAATACATCGCAGCTGCCTCCTGTACATCTCAAGTGATTTGGATCCAAAGCCAGCTCCGGGATTATGGACTCAATATGAAAAAGATCCCACTATATTGCGACTCGGAATGTGCAATTAGGATCTGTCATAACCCAGTGCAACACTCCAAGACTAAGCACATAGCACTGAGGTATCACTTCATTAAGGATCGTGTGGAAGACGGGAACTTCGAAATTCACTTTATTCAAACCACTGATCAACTGGCTGACATCTTCACTAAAGCTCTTCCTGAAGCTTCATTCAACAAAATTCTACAAGGGCTAGGAATGATGGAATCGGAGTCAGTACCAAAGATTACTTCTCTAGATCGAAAGTTAGAAGCGAAATAGACCGAACGTTCGGGTTCGGGTCTCATGTATGCCGAAATAGGCCGAACGCTCGGGTTCGTGTCTTCTTCTGGTGTACCGAAATGAACCGAACGCTCGGGTTCGGTTGTACCATCTACTCTTCGCTTATCACTCCAAGGTAGTTTCTTTGGTTGTAACTGTTTTCTATTATTTTCTCAAATTTATTTATCTTATTGTCAAAGTTCTTTTCTTTTTCAAACTTATTTTTTTGGCAACCGAAATAGACCGAACGCTCGGGTTCGGTTCCAAAAATTTTCTCACCCGAAATAGACCGAACGCTCGGGTTCGGTTCCCAATTTTTTTTAACCGAAATAGACCGAACGCTCGGGTTCGGTTCCAATTTTTTTTATATATCTCATTTTTCTTTTTATCAAAAATTCCAAAAATATTTTTTCTTTTCGTAAATTCAAAAAAAAAACTCCAAAAATAATTTTTTTTCCCACTATTTTATTTTATTTTTTATGTCTTATCTTTTTGTGCGTCTATTTGTGGGGAATTCGTTTCACTAGCTAAGTGTCCCTAGAAGCATGCTGCTGTATGTGTCCAAAGCCTCACCTGATTCTGAATAATAGCCTTACTGACTTGGTACACACAAACCTTGTCTTCCCAATTAGGCTCTCATATTTATTCTAATCATGAGCTACCTAACTCTCTTCTCACATGAGATAAGAGTTTTCTGCTTGGTCCCTATTTTAATAGCAGAGGTACTTTGGTTTCTTTACACCTTCTATACTACTTTTCTCCATCTTATTCGTTTCACAAACGTAACCCTTGAGACTCTCCGAAATTACCACTGAGGTTTATGGTTACACAATTTCTGTGTTAATGATGTTAGCCTCGTGTCACTACGTGCTAAGTGAAACCCAAAATTCAATACCTACTATGCATTGACGGTGAACAATAAACTTGTTCTAGCTTTCACTAATGAATTGATGGATTTATCCATGGGGATACAAAGTAAAATCTCTAACTTCCTTTTGAGTGATTTCTATGAAATTGTTAATACCTATAACATTTCTTCCCTTGGAATCCAGTTTTAATTTTTTTTTTTTTTTTGAGATTTTACATACATTATTTTACCTTGCCACTTAAATTATCTCTAACCTACTTGTTCAATAGACTACATTAGTCTCACAAGTACTTCGTTCGATTTCTATCTTATATCAAGATCAAGAATTCTGAATTGAAGCAAAAGCCACCCAATTAAGCCTAATTAAAAGAAGCCTTTCAACACTTCTTAATAAGTGTCTGATCGTTATTCAACGGGAAACCACACAAACACTTTAAGGTCTTTCTTGACTTTGAAGGAAGAGATTCGTGCCCGGGATCCATTGTTTCGTGTCTTTATTGACATCACATAATCCCTCAAATGTGTTGCTTTATTTCTTTTTCTTTTACACACTTACCATGAAAATCTTTTTGATTTTCCAAAATTCAGGTTTCATTAGTTACAAGGCATTTTAATGGGGTTGGCAGTTATTAACAGGTTGTGGTCAACATTAATCCACGTGGGTAATATTTCACTTTAAAGATGCCATTAACTCTAAAGGGATAAGATTACAAAAAGCTGACTCAGGCGGGAGTCCAATCGATTTGATTTCAAACGGCGCTAGAAGGCCACGCGTGCGAATTGGAACCGTTTCATCTTAAAATGGTGCTTGATGGGAAGGCGTGTAAATCGGGACTGACACTCTCTCTCATGCGTAATCATCGGCATTAACAACTGTCACGCGTCAATCGCCTCCGAAAAACTCTTCGTTTTTCACTCGAAGATTTGGGAAAGATTCTTCTCTCTCCTTTACCAAAGTATAAAAGGTAACGTAACCCTTTGTTTACCTCTTTACTGCACCCATTTTTCCAGAGAGCAAGAAAACCCTCCAACACTCTACTGATCATCATCTCTCCCATTCTCTTCACAACAATGGCGGATTCTTCATCAGTTCACGCTACTTCACACATCTTGCCGATTCGTCCCCAGCAAAGTTTGATCATTGATCTTACTCCTCAAGAATACGACGCTTTCATGTTCCCTATTATCGAATGCTTGAAGTACTCGCCGATTGCTCCTGCTCTCACCAGAGCTGAAGCAGTTCCCATGGAGTTCCTATCCCAGATATTTGCTACTGCTCACTACGACAAGGTCGTCGACCGGATTTTCTTCGACGTATTCGAGCACAAGGCGTCGATTTCCAAGCAGATATTCTGCTCACTGTTAGGGTTTGAACCTGATTCGTCGAGGGTTAACCCTGAAACCATTCCAATGGGTCATGTTTTTAACATGTTCTACAACATGGGGTACACTGAGGTGCTCACAACGGTCATGAAATTCAAGAAATCGTGCCTGCCCCCTCAGTGGAATGGGATGTTTACAGTGCTTTTCAAGGGGTTGTCTGAAAGGAGTGCTGGATCAGACGGGGCAAATCGTCTATTCCTTTCAATCATGTACGGGATCTACAACGGTATCAATTTGGACTACGGTTCGGTCCTTTGGCAACAACTCATTCAGAGCCTATCTTCCACTTCTCGCCATTCAGAGATTTCTTACGCCCGGTTCTAGACTCTTGTCACTAAATGGGTGATGGACAAGTACCACATCTCCATTGTTGCCGATTCTCCAATGTCTTCGATTGGTACCTTTCATACCACGAAGATCATTGTCTCTGACGCATCAAAATTTCCCTTCAACGGTTCTATCCCTGAAACAATGTATGGTGATGTTCCTGCCGACAACCGGATCATTAAAATGTACAAGGAGTTTCGATGTTTTGGTCCGAGAGACCTTACTCCAGAGATGCTCAAGTCGATTCATGATGCTGACAAGCCTGCCCCCAGAGGAAAGAAGGCTGATAAGGGCAAGCAGGTTGCAAAGGGAGCGAAAGGCCCATCTCCCAAGAAGAGGAAACCCACCAAAGTCGCCCAATCCCCTCCTATGAAGAAGCGAAAAACCCAACCAAAGCGAAAGTTGATTATCGCTTCGTCCTCAAGCGAATCTGAGGAAGAGGGTTATGATTCTGATGGATCTCAACGTGGTAACACTCCACCACGTTCGCCTACACCAGAGATTCATATTTCCACTTCTCCAATTTCTTCTCCACCAGTTACAATTCCTATTTCCATTCCCCCCATAACCTCCACCACTCAAATACCATCCACCTCCATCCCGGTACCACCACCCATCTTTACCGAAGCAACCACCACCACTGCCGAAGTAAGAACCAACGTATCTGATACGGGGGCTCATACTGACGCACCCAAATCTACCTCAGCACCCGAACCCACACCAACAACCGAACACACCACCCAACCCGAACCTACCTTTACTACTGAACCTCAAGTTTCACCACCACCATCTTCTCCTGCTCATACAACAGAGAGTGAAGAACCACTCCTTGGCGGGGAGGATATGACCTTTGATTCGGTCTATTACAGTCCGCTTCAAGTTCAGAGTGATGATGATGACGATGCTCCTATCACAAAGAAACATCTCAAGGAGCTACATGATAAAATCGATTCGCTCATCGCCTCATCTTCTACATCTCAGTCCTCCATCTCTGAAGTTGCCATTCAGAAAATTGTTGATGCTTTTTCCAAAGCTCATCAAGTTTCCCTTGATTCTGCCACTGCAACTATTGACGCCTCAACCAAAGCTTGTGAGGCAGCGACCGAAAAAGTCGATAAACTATTTACTGATGCGTCTACCCTGTTACATTCTTTACAGGAAACTGCTGCAGCCACCAAAACAACGCTGGAACCAATTGTCAACCACCTAGCTACAACAGTTGCATTAGATCTGAAGTCGTTCGCTTCACTTCGTCAAACTATTTCTGACGACAACTCAGCTTTCAGAACAACCATTGAGGAGCGCCTTGCCAAGCTTCAAGAAGACTTAATGCTCTCGTAAGGAAGACTACCGCTCTGAAGGTCAAAAGTATTCAACTCTCCAAATCTCAAGAGGAGATTGAGTCTCTTCGATCTGAAAGAGAGGTGGTTAAATCGTGTGTTTCGGATGTCCACTCAACTATCTCAAACATCCTTGAAGCACATGACCCGATCCTCAATTATTCTGTAAGGCGTGATCTTGCAGAGAAGCTTGCTCCCGCCCTCTCTCTACTAAGCAAAATTGAAGGGCCCCTTGATTTCGTGTCCATTCCGAAACAAGGGGGAGAAAAAGAACAAGTGTCTCAACCACCTCCTACTTCAACAGCAACTCACACAACCGAACCTCCTCCAGTAGGCCAAGCCTCAAGTTCCGGTGTGAAAGACAAAGGCAAGAAAATTACTGAGGAGAGTGACGATGATGATAAGGAGACAATTGCCGACCTTTTGAAGCGACGGGGTCGAGATAAAGAGGCTAACATCAGCGCTCGTGTGGCTAAAGAGGCTGAAGAAGCTGAAAGGAGACAGAAAGAAGCCCACAACCTTCTCGAGAGTAGGAAAACCCTTTTTCCTCCTTGGACTCTTGAGAAACTAATTAAAGAAGCCATCGAAACACCCAGTATCTTGTGGCTAGAACCTGTGATCTCTTTAGATCGTTCTAACACTGTCGACTCTCAGTTCGATATGCCACTGACCCGAAAGGCGTTTATCTTTCATGCCTTTGACAACATTGCTGAGTTCCCTCATCCTCATCCAAAGGTTGATCGGGACTTAGTCGAATTTTATCTGAGGGCAGCTCAACCATAATATCAAACTTGGAGTGCTCAGAAAATCGTCAATGTTCGGGTCCTAAAGCCGTATAGGGAAGGCAACTTCACCAACGTTCGGTTCAAGATACTATGGGGATCTGCCAAGACCGAACATACCATCTCACTTGCAGATCTTCCCAACCTTAATCCCCATGACTGGATTATCTTGCACAACATCCTTCTTACAAACGAAGCTGAATATGGTCCGATCATTGACCACTTTAAGAGGATGCTTGTATGCTATGTCATGGAAGTTGTCCTGATGGATCAGGAGATTGCGAGCGTATTCAAGAAAAAGCCTACCATATCTCCTGTTGGCTCTGCCAGCGATCTCAACATGATGCAGATGGGGAAGATTGACCCAAAGAGAAACTCCGTCATGTGTACCAGAAACGAAGGACAGAAATGTCTTTTCACCTTGGCAGACAAACATCTCTATACCACTACTTGTTTGGAACACGTCTTAGGGATCATCCATCGGTGCAAGCAGAACACAGCGGATGATATAAAGTACTTTGATGACATGATTCAATGGTACATTCACTTCAGACAGACTATCCTTGCACTTATCTCACGTATGTTTGATACAACAAAGAAGGTTCCCGCTGCTGGTCCAAGCAAGAAGAAACGATAGTCTCGCTCCAAATTGACGCAAAGGGGGAGATTGTTAGGTCTAGTATTGTGTTGCGTCTATTGGGCTTGTTAGCTAGTCCATGTTTATCTCTGGTATGGGCCTGTCCATCCATGAGTTTTGTAGGGTTTATTATAAATAGATGCTTGCATGCATCCTAGAAAGAGAGGTGATTAGAAACGATTAGAGAAGTATTGTTCAGCATATTCGTCGTTCTTATTTTGTAACCCTAGAACTCCTCTATAGTGGAAGTTCTTAGTCGAGCTCTACTGAGGATTGAGTAATCTAATCATTCGACTCATTGTGTTCCATACTTGTATTCTATTTCCTTGATTTTTATGTTCTTTACTTACCTGTTACGAAGATCTAATCGATCTAACAGTTTTTATAACTCATCACCAAGGTTTCTAGGAATTCAGGTACACCTTAGGAGTGTTAGAATGCTCAAAATCATTCAATAAGTTCTTAGGGTCCCTTGGTGATTATATGTTATGGATCTGAAGTTTGGATGATGTTTGAGTTCATGCTTGAGATTTGATCTTGTTTTAATTCATGAATGCCCTACTTTGAGCTCAAGTCTTGTATTGGACATACAAGACCTTAGAGCATCAATTTTTATGATCCTTGGGGTATTAGGAAGCCTCCTGGAGAATATGAATTTGTGGCTTAATGCATTAAGAAGTTTATGGATCAAGATGTCATTCAGACTGATCTCACAACATTAGGCTATGTATGTCATGTCGTGAGGATTATGAGACCTGACTATTTTGTCCAGTAGTATCTCACAACATGACCCATAGATGGTCACGTCATGAGGGTTGTTGACTGTTGAGCTTCATTGATAGTTGACTTTTTGACCAGTTTGACTTTAGTTCAAACTTGAAGGTTTTTTGATGTTGATTAAGATTCTTCCATGTCTTGGTGTTAAAGGGATCGCAGGAGCAAGTCGTGTAGAAAGGGAGCGCGTCGTAGTGTTTTTGGGTGCTTCAATTAAGGTAAGTTTTGGTTATCTTTTAGTGTAAGGATGTCATAGGCATTGTATATAGTCATGTAGGATACACTGAGGACTCTTGATCTATGCTTTCTTGCTTGTTCCTTGTTTGGTTATGGCTATAGAGTAGGATCACCTATTTGGGTGTCTATCTCACCTTTAAGTATATACGGTTATGCATTCCTTGGATTGTTCGTATTTAGTATGTGTAACAACCCGTTATTTCAGGTCAATGTAACGGCTAAAAGTCGAGTCTTGTAACCTCTTTGTAAAGTAATAAGAATATCATCGAAAATGAAATGTTCAAAAAGCTCTGTTTAGGTACACTATGTGGTAGATACCGTGACAAGGTTTCAAAAAATATAAAGAACACTAAAATCCGAGTTATAATGAAGGAGTTATGACCAATCAAAGATTCGTAACGCTACCGGTAAAGCGTTGTTAAGCATAAAACGAGAAATTTCAATAAGATACTTTTCAACCTTAGGTGTCTAAATGAAAGTCATCGATATCCCAAAACCGTGAACATACATCAAAAGAACGCCCCAAATCTGATTTCGTATAAGGAAGTTATGATTTTTCGAAGTTCCTGACATAGCAGTAGACAACTAAAAACTCGAAATACAGATTGAGTGGTCGTTAGCCGACACAACCTAAATGAAAGTTGAAGACCCCGACAATAGGAGTACAACAGTAAAAAGTCTGACAAAAATGGACATCAGATGAAGGAGTTATGGAATTTAAACGGACTTTTCCAGGCCCGTCCTGTTAAAAATAATATAATAAAAATAAATTCAAAATTAGCCGATGGAGTCTAAACGAGAGTTGTAGAGCCTTTTCACACCTACGCGTGCATATAAAGAACGTCGAAATTGGAGCTCGTATGCAAAACTTACGGATTTTACAAGTTTGGGACACAAAACTCGAGGCTGACTCAGCCTCATGACGTGAGGGGACGATGCTCAAAATGTGAGCTCGTGACTTTTGGGTTCCAATGTGTCAACCACGTCAACTCGTCGAATAGGATCATGCTGACTAAGCCTCGCGGCGTGACCAACCCAAACTCACGACGTGAGACCACAAATCAACCCCTATAAATAGAAGCTTAAGGGTGTCAGGTTTGGTGCTCTTCTCTTTCCATCTAAGTGTCGTTACTCTACGTGATTAACCCGATACGCCTTCCCGAAGCCCCAGTTTTCATACTCGAGTCCCAAAGGAAGTTCTACACTCCCGAGATCCCCGAGAATCCTGAGATTTCAACTCTCTCAAGTCGAAGTTCTGCTCGATTCTTCTCTCGACTACTTCAAAACAACCACTTCAATCAAGTGATTTCATACCCCTTTTATACACCTTCAAATACTTTATAATGTATTTTTAATACATTTCGGGGGAGAATACAAGTAAACAACTGGTTAATCCCGAGTGAAAACGTGAAAACTCTTGTTATACCGTGCATGCACTAGATTTATACAAAATGCACAGTATCCAAGGTAGCCATCCTTGTTAAACCATTTTATGCATTCAAAGAACTTATGATTTATGCTTTCTGAACATTGTGAAAGAGGATAAACATTGCATACAAAACTATCACTTTAACACAGACTTAGTTGAGAATCCGTGAGACGATTACATCTTCAATGCTACCTTTTTGTTAAAAGGTACTACCTATAGTCCTGTCTATTATACCCAGAGTCTCTCGTTTGGAGAGCGTGTCAAATGTGTATAGATCTATACGGGAAGTCATGATCTCACGCCCTGACTGTTAGCTACAGTCCTTTGGGTGACAATTTTTCATAAACGTTTCGACGCCTGAAGACCGTCGCCACAGGCATATTATGTTTAGTATGGTTATAAAACTCACCGGATAGACAATTATTATGGTATTCTGATTTTATGAATGAGTAGCTATTAAAACTATTATTCATCTAACGAGTGCGATCTTCTTTTAGCTTTATTATATAAAACTATGCCTCAACCTTTTAAGCATGTCAGTTGCTTGTGATTTTCGGTCTTGGACCTTAGAGACTGCCTGTTACTTTAGGAAAATAAGGGATTTTCCTGTATTCAAAACAATCAACTAATAGGAAAATAAGGGATTTTCCTGGTGCAACTATTTACAATTCACAACACAAACATACGTATGCATTTCATACTTTTATAAGAAAATAAGGGATTTTCTTGGAAAACGAACGAACTTTGGAATGGCATACATTTTCTCAAAACCGCTTATGAACTCACCAACTTAATTGTTGAGACTTTTTCTTTGAAATAACTTGTATTCTCAGGGAACCGCTAAGCAGGTTTAGAAATAATCTTTTGGGATTAACATTCTGGCGTTAATGACTTCTTTTGAAACATGTTATTGTATTTATATTTTGAATATGTAACAACTACGATTATGTAAACACTTTTAAATATTTATATATTTGGTGGTGTGTACTTTCCTTACTATGCAATTGTTATGATACTGAATATGACGTCCTACGCCCCCGAACGTTTCTGCCGTTCTAGTTTGGGGGTGTGACAGATTGGTATCAGAGCTTTGTTTATAGTGAATTAAGTATATCAAAACCATTTTTGGTATACAACTATGAACACAACTGGGAAAAAACACTCTGAGTAAGAGTCATACTTTTAAAAATTTAATTTATTAAATTTTTGTAAAGTAGGCATGCATTCATTTCATATTAATAACAGTGTCATAAATAAGATCAATATAGAAGTATTATAAATAAATTGTGCAGTGCAGGTGTGCCTTGGGACATGTAATCGAAACTGGGATGAATATAGCCTAATCAACTATATTTGTCTGAGAGCCGACTAACGTATGCCAGGGAGTGTCTGCGGTGGACAACAAATTTATAACTTACCAAGACCATATCATTAAGACTACTATGGGAGTATTTGGGTATCTTCAACCATCAAACTTAAGGGTAAACTTTACATGCTTTAGTTTATAGTTAATTCTTAACCCTATTCTCGTATAGACTCAATGGCTGGATTCCATCACCCCGACGACCCCTACTACCCTAACCAAGGTAATGGGGGATGGATTGAAGAAGACCCCGAGGAGGAACCCATGGAAGACGAGGAAGAGGAAGATTCAGATAGCTCAGCCTCAGAGCCTGGGGTAATCAATCCGCCAGCCGTCCGACCTCCATCCGTTCGACCTCCTTTTAGGATGGGATTTCAAGGACCAAATTCTGTATGGGGAAGCCACATCCACCATTGGAGTCAGCAGCAAGGACTGCGTCCTCCTTGCGGTATGTGTCGGGACTTCTACGATGTCAACGGAGGAAGTTAAGCTGATCGAGCGCTCCCAGTTATGGTAGGCAAATTTGCCAATCAGGCTTATGAATCCGGAGTCCAAGCAAACCGGATTCATGAGGTTGACATGAGGATGGAGGATAACGCAGCTGATATCCGACGCCTTGACATGCTACAAGGGAATGCTCAACTCCACACCAACTCTCTCCAAGAGAAAATGACTGCAACTCTCTCCGAAATGAGAGATTTGATGGAGCAACAAGCAGCCTTTGGCAGGCGTCTCATGGGAGCCAAGCAATCGGATGCGGAATCGAGCTCCAATCATAATCCGCGTCGCGAGTAGTGCTCTCCTAACTCCCAAATTTTGATATAGAATATGACCATTGGCTAAAAGTCTTACTTTCTTTAACGTTCTATAATCGAAGACCTTTAAAAGGTCAATTTTGTTCTAACTTTGGATGTAACGCAACCATATGGTTAATATATATAGGGCATATCTCTTTCGTGTGTTAATTATGTGCATTTCATTCGAGTTCATGAGTTTATCTATTGTTATTCAAACTCCATTTTTTAATCAAACTCAAAGCCCTGTGTAGGTTAAACCAAAATTTTAAACTATTAAAGATTGTTAACTCATTATCATTCAACCCTCGACCACCAAAACTAATGATCTTTCATTTTTAATTATTGGCAGCGCGATGCCTCCTCGTCCAAACCTAAGACCCAAGCCGGACACGATACCAACACCACCTCCACCACCAACTTATGATCCGACCATGGTTCAGGCTGCTATCACACCAGCAGTAACCGCCACCCTCTCTCAAATAAACTCCAACGGAAATGGAGGGGCAGGAAGCGGCACGAATCATTCCAACCATGGCACTGGTCATGGTCAAGTAAGGGAATATACTTACAAGGAGTTCTCCAACGCAAAGCCAAATACTTTTAATGGAACAGGGGGATTCATTGCACTGATGCAATGGTTCGAAAAGACTGAAACGGTCTTTAAGATCTGCTCCTGCCAAGAAGCGAGCAAAGTCAAGTTCGCCGCTTGCACCCTCACTGATTGCGCCCTCACCTGGTGGAAAAGCCATGTGAAGTCCGTGACTCTCACCGTCGCCAACGACTTAAGTTGGGAGGACTTAAAGGTCCTACTACTAGAGGAATACTGCTCAAGGGGCAAGATACAAAAGCTAGAGCAGGAGCTCTGGAATCTGAAGATGATTGGGTCTGACCTAGTAGCCTACACAGCCAGGTTCAACGACCTTGCCGCCTTGTGCCCTGCCATGGTCAACCCAGAACCAAAAAAGGTTGAGAGGTACATTTGGGGGTTGTCACCCCAGATTCAAGGTCACGTCTTGGCCTCCAACCCTGTCACTTTCAATAGCGCTAAGCGCCTGGCTCAGCGACTCATTGGCCATGGGGTCAAACGGGGTATTGTTGTAGCTACTGCCAATCCATCAAAGGAGGTACAGGTCTAGGGAAGGCCTTGGAACAAGAGAAGAGGGAAACCCCTACTGGGGATCCCCAAGAAACAACAAGTGGTAGCGGCTCTCGCTGTTACTGTTCCTACCACCACTGCACCCACAAGTTCATACAGTGGGAGATTTCTGAAGTGCAACCAATGCAGCTTCCACCACCACGGTCCTTGCAGTGACTTCAAATGCACCAAGTGCAATAAGAAGGGTCATACGGCTCGCTTCTGCAAGGAGCCAGCCCAACAAGCCGCCCCCACGGCTAATGCCGGAGTAAGCCGCGCCTGCTTTGAGTGCGGAGCCACGGGGCACTACCGTAGGGACTGCCTGAAGACAAACAACGGGGATACCGGCGGAAGGGGCCGAGTGTTCGCAATGGGACAGGATGAAGTCGTTGCAGACCCCACTGTTTTTACCGGTACGTTTCTTCTCGATAACTCATATGCATGCATTTTGTTTGATAGTGGAGCAGAGAGGAGTTTTGTGAGTCATAATTTTAAAGGCTTGTTGAAACAAACACCCCAATCATTAAGTGAACCGTTTATAGTAGAAATGGCAAACGGTAAAACAGAAGGCACTAAGGAGATATACTTAAATTGTACCCTAACTCTAAACGATAATCCCTTTCCAATCAGCCTCATGCCAGTCTCGATTAAGAGTATCGATGTCATCATAGGCATGGACTGGCTGAGTTCTCATCATGCAGACATTTTATGTTACGATAAGGTCGTTCGCCTTAATCTGCCAACCGGCGAAACCTTCATTATCTATGGCGACAAACCCAGTACCACTCTTCGTATTATCTCGTGTATCCAAGCCCAGAAGTGCCTACGCAAGGAATGTCACGCATTTTTAGCACATGTCGTGGATGTGAAACGCGAAGTCCAAGACATCTAGAGCGTGTCTGATGTATGCAAGTTTCCCGATGTTTTTCCCGAAGATCTTCCCGGAATACCACCCACGAGACAAATCGAATTCAGAATCGATCTGATTCCTGAAGCTACCCCAGTAGCCAAAGCGCCCTATCGATTAGCCCCAGCAGAGATACAGGAGCTATCCAGCCAACTGAATGAGCTACTCAGCAAAGGATTCATTAGGCCAAGCTTCTCGCCTTGGGGAGCACCAGTGTTGTTGTGAAAAAGAAGGATTGATCATTTAGGATGTGCATCGACTACCGAGAGCTCAACAAACTTACCATCATGAACCAATATCCACTACCACGAATCGATGACTTATTCGACCAACTCCAAGGAGCCAACTACTTCTCCAAGATCGATCTGAGATCGGGATATCACCAGCTGCGTGTCCTGGAGAGTGATATTCCCAAGACGGCCTTCCGAACAAGATACGGGCATTACGAGTTTGTAGTGATGTCGTTCGGACTAACCAATGCCCCTGCCGTATTCATGGACTTAATGAATCGGGTGTGTCGTCCATTCTTGGATAAATTTGTGATAGTATTCATTGATGACATACTCATTTATTCAAAGAGTAAATAAGAGCATGGCCAACATCTGAGACAAATCTTAGAGACATTACGAGCTGAGAGACTTTATGTGAAGTTCTCAAAATGTGAGTTTTGGATTAGGAAGGTGGATTTCCTAGGTCACGTGATCAGCGAAGAAGGAATCCACGTGGACCCATCTAAGATCAAGGCTATCAAAAATTGGTCTGCACCAACTACACCAACGGAGATTCGCCAATTTCTAGGCCTTGCTGGTTATTATCGAAGGTTCATTCAGAACTTCTCCAGCATCGCAAAGCCTCTTACCTCCCTAACTTAGAAAGGTGTGACCTACAACTGGGGAGAAAAGCAAGATGCTGCATTTCAGACTCTGAAATAGGCCCTATGCAGTGCACCCATTCTTTCTCTTCCAGAGGGGATCGAAGATTTTGTGGTGTATTGCGATGCTTCGAATCAAGGGTTGGGATGTGTGCTAATGCAGCGAGGAAAAGTTATTGTGTATGCCTCACGAGAACTGAAAACACATGAAGTCAACTACACCACTCATGACTTAGAACTTGGGGCTGTGGTCTTCGCTCTAAAAATCTGGAGGCACTACCTATACGGTACCAAGTGCACCATTTTCACAGACCACAAGAGCCTTCAACACATATTCGACCAGAAGGAGTAGAACATGCGACAACGACGTTGGGTCAAATTGCTCAACAACTACGAATGCGATATTTGTTACCATCCGGGAAAGGCGAATGTAGTGGCTGATGCCCTTAGTCGTAAGGAGTACTTTGGTCGAAGAGTGAAGTCATTAACCATGTCGATCCATTCTCATCTGTCGACACAAATCAAGGAAGCTCAAATAGAAGCCTTGAAAACTAAAAACGTGACAGGTGAAACCCTTAGAGGGATGGACAAGAAGCTAGAAATCAAGAGTGACGGAGTGCTCTACCTCATTAACCGAATCTGGACACCAAAGTTTGGTGGGTTCAGAGAGATAGGTATGAATGAACCACACAAGACTCCATACTCCGTACACCCAGGTTTAGATAAGATGTATCTGGATCTCAGACAACTCTACTGGTGGCCAAACATGAAAGCAAAAATTGGTATCTATGTGAGCAAGTACTTGACTTGCGACTAGATAAAAGTAGAACACCAGAAGCCCTCAGGTCTACTCCATCAACCCAAAATACCTGAGTGGAAATGGGAACAGATTTCCATGGGCTTTATAACAAAACTACCCAAGACTCAGGGTGGTCACAACACCATTTGGGTGATCGTCAACAGACTAACCAAGTCTGCTCATTTCTTACCGATCAAGGAAACTGATAAGATGGAAAAGCTAACGAGAACCTACATCCGAGAGATCGTGCGACTTCATGGAGTGTCGATTTCTATCATCTCGGACAGAGACAGTAGATTCACTTCCAGATTCAGGAAATCGTTGCAAAAAATCCATGGGAACAAGGTTGGATATGAGTACAGCCTATCACCCACAAATTGACGGACAGAGTGAGAGAACGATCCAAACCCTAGAAGACATGTTGCGAGCATCTGTAATCGACTTTGGTAAAGCGTGGGATGTTCACTTACCATTAGTCGAGTTATCTTATAACAACGATTATCATACTAGTATCAAGGCTGCTCCATTTGAAGCCCATTACCTCCGTAAGTGCAGATCACCTCTCTGTTGGGTGAAAATAGGCGACACGCAGTTGGCAAAAGGTCTAGTCCTTGATAGCACTCTCACTGGTCTGGAGATCATTAAAGAAACAACTAAAAAGATCATTCAAATTTGAGAACGTCTAAAAGCCTCGAGGGATAGGCAAAAGAACTATGCCGACAAAAGACGAAAACCCTTGGAATTTCAAGTTAGTGACCGCGTTCTGCTAAAGGTCTCACCTTGGAAGGGCATGATACGCTTTGGGAAGCGTGGGAAACTAAATCCAAGGTACATTGGACCCTTCGAAATTACTTCAAGGATTGGCTCAGTGGCTTATAGACTTCAACTTCTGATCAAGCTTAACAAAGTACATCCAGTGTTTCACGTATCTAACCTGAAAAAGTCTTTGTCCGACGAAACTCTTGTGATTCCACTCAACGAAATCGAACTTAACGAAAATATTAACTTTGTGGAAGAACCCATCGAGGTCATGGATAGGGAAATCAAACGAACTAAACATAGTCACATACCAATAGTGAAGGTCCGTTGGAATGCTAAGCGGGGACCTGAATTCACATGGGAGCGAGAAGATCAGATGCAACATAAGTATCCGCATCTCTTCCCTAGTCCCTAAACTTTTATTTTGTCATTAATTTAAGGACGAAATTTCCTCTAACGGGGGGATGATGTAACAACACGTTATTTCAGGTCAATGTAACGGCTAAAAGTCGAGTCTTGTAACCTCTTTGTAAAGTAATAAGAATATCATCGAAAATGAAATATTCAAAAAGCTCTGTTTAGGTACACTATATGGTAGATATCATGATAAGGTTTCCAACAATATAAAGAACACTAAAATCCGAGTTATAACAAAGGAGTTATGATCAGTCAATGATTCGTAACGCTAACGGTAAAGCGTTGTTAAGCATAAAACGAGAAATTTCAATAAGAAACTTTTCAACCTTAGGTGTGTAAATGAAAGTCATAGATATCCCAAAACCGTGAGCATACATAAAAAGAACGCCTCAGAAGTTATGATTTTTCGAAGTTTCTGACCTAACAGTAGAAAGCTAAAAACTCGAAATATAGAATGAGCGGTCTTTAGCCAACACAACCTAAACGAAAGTCATAGATATCCCAAAACCGTGAGCATACATAAAAAGAACGCCTCAGAAGTTATGATTTTTCGAAGTTTCTGACCTAACAGTAGAAAGCTAAAAACTCGAAATATAGAATGAGCGGTCTTTAGCCAACACAACCTAAACGAAAGTTGAAGACCCCGACAATAGGAGTACAACAGTAAAAAGTCTGACGAAAATCGACATCAGATGAAGGAGTTATGGAATTTAAAAGGACTTTTCCAGGCCCGGCCTGTTAAAAATAATATAATAAAAATAACGTCAAAATTAGCCGACGGAGTTTAAACGAGTGTTGTAGAGCCTTTACACACCTACGTGTTCATATAAAGAACGTCGAAATTTGTAACAACCCGTTATCCCGGGCATTATAAACCGAGTCTTGTAACCCCTTTTGAATGTAATGGGAATATCATCGATAAATGAATTGTTCAAAAGCTCTGATTTGGAGCACGCTATGTAGTAGATATCGTCTTAAAGGTTCCAAATAAATAAAGAAACACTAAAATCTGAGTTATGGCGAAGAAGCTATGACCATTCTAAGATTTCTGTCAAAACCGACAACACCGATCAAACGAAAAACGCAAAGTTTCAATACGATAACATTTAGCCTTAGGTATCTAAATGAAAGTCATAGATAACATTAAACCGTGAGCGTACACAAAAAGAACGTCCAAATCTGACTTCGCATGAGGAAGTTATGATTTTTCAAAGAAATTCCTTAAAAACGATTAGTTATAAAATAAATAATAAAAATAATTTTGGAATTTGCCAACGGAGTCTAAACGAAAGTTGTAGATCGTAGTCTCACCTACGCGTGGATATAAAGACCATCGAAAACGGAGTTCGTATGAAGAAGATATGGATTTTTGAAGTTTATTAAATAAATTAATTATTTATTTAATTCAAAATTCGGATATTATCCGAAGAGGAGTCAGCGTCCTTCTCCGAAGTACGCGCTGCGTACTCCTGTACGCCCCGCGTAACCGAGAGGATTGGCCTCGGATCGTCCACGTCGCCATATCCGAGGAAGCCGACCCGTCCGACCCGTCCGACCCGACGTCCCATCCGACCCGGCGTCCCATCCGACCCACCTCCCCAGCAACCCGTCCCATCCGACCCGATAACCCAAGAACCCGTCCCATCCGAACCGAGGCAGTCGAGGCTTCGGTCATGCATGACGTACGCGTACGCAGCGCGTACAAGCGTACGCCCCGCGTACCGAGGCAGACCTGCCTTCCTATAAATAGAATGCGAGGGTTTCCAAAGAAAGGGTTCATTTCTCTTCTCTCTCTCTCAGCATTTCCTCGTTTTCCGTGCCCTTTCAAACCCGAAGCTCTGGTCTTTTTGGCTCGAGTCCCGGAGGTCGTTCTTACTCCCGAGATTCCCGAGATTTCCGAGGAAAATCCATTTCCCGAGACGAAACTCTGCCGTCTTTCCATCACGCTATCTTCAAGCTGTCAAGTGAGTTCATACCCCTTTCAAACACACTTTAAATACATTTTTAAATGCTTTTATACTCTTTTAGGGGGGGAATACAAGTAAACATACGGTTATTATCGTGTATTTTATAAAGTTTCACTTTACTTGTGTTATCAAATAAATCACTTGGAACTCATTACTATTATGGAAAACTCTTCTCATACTTTGTGTGCATTAGACTTATATGAAGTGTATAATGATCTTCATTGTTAAAACATTTTATACATTCTAAAAACTTATGATTTTGCTTTATCAAACATTGTGAAAAGGTTAAACTTTGCATATAAAAACTATCATGTTAATATATACTTAATTGAGAATCCATGAGACGCGTACATCTTCAAACGTTACTTTTCTTTATTAGAAAGTACTGCAGTAAGGCCTGTTTATAACCAGAATCTCCCGCGACGAGAACGTGTCAAATGTGTATAGATCTATACGGGAAGTCATGATCCCGCACCCTGACTGTTAGCTACAGTCCGTCTTTTGGGGTGACAGTTGTCATAGCACTGCGACGCCTGAAGAACGTCGTTACAGACATATTATGTTTAGTATGGTTATAAAACTCATCGGATATACAATTATTATGATATTCAGTTTTGATGAGCGAGTAGTTATTAAAACTATTCTTCATCCAACCGGTTCGGTCTTCACGTAGTTTTATTATATATAGAACTATGACACAACTTACAAGAAACGTCAGTTTCTTGCAGTTTTCGGTCTTAGAGACTGCCATTTTGTGTGAGGAAAATAATGGTTTTTCCTGCATACAAACCAAACAACTAATAGGAAAATAAGGGATTTTCCCGGTGAAATCATTTACAACTTATAACACGAATATTTATATGTATTACATATTTTTATAAGAAAATAAGGGTTTTTCCTTAGAAAACACAACAAATCGTATTTCAAACTTTTAGGGATAATATGGGATTTTCTGGAACTAATGCATTCATTTTCAACACAACAAATCACAATACTTTACATTTTGAAATGCTACGTTTACTGGAAAACATACACCCATTTTGGAATGGCATCCAATTTTTCTAAACTACTTATGGACTCACCAACTTAATTGTTGACACTTTTTCTTTGAAATAACTTGTATTCTCAGGAAATCGCTAAGCAGGTTGGGAATCAACTTTTGGGATTAACGCGCTGGCGTTAATCACTTCATTTTGAATGATGTTTATGTACCTTTATTTTGAACATGTAATGAATACAACTATGTAAACATCTTGCAAACTTATTATATATGGTGGTGTGTACTTTCCTTTCTATGAACGGTTATGATATTGAACATGATGTCCTCCGCCCCCGAACGTTTCCGCCGTTCTGGTTTGGGGGTGTGACAGATTGGTATCAGAGCATTGTTTATAGGGAATTAAGTATATCAAAACCATTTCTTTTTGTTATACAACTATAAACTCAACTGGGTAAAAACACTCTGAGTAAGATTCGTACTTTTAAAAATAAAATTTTTATTTAGTTTTTGTAAAGTAGGCATGCATTCATTGCACATCAACAACATGGTCGGTATCATAATTAAAACAACGTTGAAGTATTATATATCAGTTGTGCAGTGCAGGTATGCCTTGGGACATGTAATCGGAACTGGGAAGGATATAGCCTGATCAACTATATTTGTCCAAGAGCCGACTAAACATATGCCAAGGAGTGTCTGTAATGGACAACAAATTTTAAAATTTCCAAAAGCATAAAGAATATTGAGGGTGTATTCGGGTGCCGTCAACCATTAAACTCGAGAGTAAGTTTCACGTGCTCTAACTTATAGTAAACTTTTAACCCTATTCTCGTACAGTCTAAATGGAAGGATTCCATCACCCCAATGACCCCTACTACCCCAACCAAGGTAATGGTGGATGGATCGAAGCAGATTCTGAAGAAGACGAAGAGCCTATAAATGTGGAGGCAGGGGACGACTCTGGTACGGATTCGGAGCCAGAAATTATAAATCCACCAGTTCTACAACCTCCTGTCCACGTGAGAAATTTCCAAGGACCCACTCCAGTGTGGGGAAGTCACCTCCATCATTGGAGCCAACAACAAAGCTTACGCCCTCCTTATGGCATGTGCCGAGACTTCTATGACGTGAGAGGCGGGGGATCAGCCGATCGCGCACTTCCGGTCATGGTTGGCAAACTCGCCAACCAGTGCTATCAATCTGGAGTGCAAGCCAACCGAATCCGAGAGATCAATGTGGATGTGCAAATTCACACGGCCGATATCAACCGCCTAGAGTTGATGCAGAACGACATCCACATTCGCGCCGAAGCGTTTCAAGCACAAGCAAACGCGGCCTTCGCAGAATTAAGAGAACAACAGGCGGCGTTTGACAGACGCCTCATGGAGTCGAAGCAGTCCGACACAGAGTCGAGCTCTAAACGCAAGGCGCACCGCAAGTAGTACTTGCCCAACTCTCAAATTTTGTTATAAACTAGGACTTCGGATAAAAGTATTACTTTCTTTAAAATTTTCCGTAACCGGAGGCCTTTAGAGAGGCCAAGGAATTTTGTCTAGACCCCGCTGTAACACAACTATATGTTTAATATATATAAGGGTATACCGCTTTTCTTACCGTTGTTAATCTTGCGCAAATAGTTCGATTCATTGGTGCATCTATTCAAACTTTACTTTCAAGCTTAAAATATTGTGTCAATTAAACTCAACTTCCTAGAACTATTAGAAGTTCATTCAATATCATTCAACTTTGAACTGCCAAAACTTATAATTTTCTTCCATATTTTTCTTTTGGGCAGCAAGATGCCTCCTCGTCCAAACTTAAGGCCCAGGCCGGGCACGACACCACCACCACCTCCACCACCAGCTTATGATCCGGCCATGGTTCAGGCTGCTATCACAGCAGCGGTAACCGCAGCTCTCTCGCAAATAAACTCCCAAGGGAATGGAGGGGCGGGAAGCAGCACGAATCATCCAAATCATGGCACTGGTCATGGCCAAGGAAGAGAATGTACCTACAAGGAGTTCTCTAACGCTAAACCAAAAACTTTTAATGGAACAGGAGGAGTCATTGCACTAATGCAATGGTTCGAAAAGACCGAAACGGTCTTCGAGATCTGCTCATGCCTAGAAGCAAGCAAAGTCAAGTTCGCTGCCTGCACCTTTGTAGATCGAGCCCTCACTTGGTGGAAGAGCCATGTGAATTCAGTGACGCTCACTGTCGCCAACGCCATGAGTTGGGACGACCTAAAGGTTCTACTACTGGAAGAATATTGCCCAAGGGGAGAAGTACAAAAGCTTGAGCAGGAGCTCTGGAATCTGAAAATGACTGGGTCTGACCTAATCACCTACACCACTAGGTTCAACGACCTCGCTGCACTGTGCCCTACCATGGTCAACCCAGAATCAAAGAAGGTTGAAAGGTACATTTGGGGGTTGTCACCCCAGATTCAAGGGCATGTCCTAGCTTCCGGCCCTGCTACCTACAACAGTGCTAAGCGCCTGGCCCAGCGACTCATCGACCACGGAGTAAAACCCGGTACCATTTCGACAACTGCATATCCACCTAGGGAAACTCAGGGCCAGAGTAAGACTTGGAACAAAAGGAGGGGACAAACTCTCCAGGAAAACCCCAGGAAACAACAAGTGATAGCGACACACGCTATTACTGTACCTACGAACCCTTCCCCCACAAGCTCATACATTGGGAAACTTCCTAAATGCAACCGATGCAACTTACACCATCACGGTCTCTGTCATGGCCTTCAATGCACCAGGTGCAATAAGAAGGGTCATACAGCCCGCTATTGCAAGGAGCCAACCCAACAATCCGCCCCCACTGCTAATACCGGAGTAAGCCGTGCTTGCTTTGAGTGCGGGAGCACAGGGCACTACCGCAAGGACTGCCCGAAGGCAAACAACAGGAATACCGGCGGAAGAGGCCGAGTTTTCGCAATGGGACAAGATGAAGCCATTGCGGACCCTACTGTTGTTACGGGTACGTTTCTTCTCGATAACTCGTATGCATGCATTTTGTTTGATAGTGGAGCGGAAAGGAGTTTTGTGAGTCACGACTTTAAAAGCATGCTAAAACCAATACCACAATCATTAAGTGAACCGTTCATAGTAGAAATGGCCAACGGGAAAACTGAAGGCACTAAAGAGATATACTTAAACTGCACCCTAACTCTAAACGATAATCCCTTTCAAATCAACCTCATGCCAGTCTCGATTAAGAGTTTCGATGTCATCATTGGCATGGATTGGCTGAGTTCACATCGTGCGGACATTCTATGTTACGATAAGGCCGTTCGCCTTAATCTGCCAGCCGGCGAAACCTTCCTTGTCTTGGGCGACAAACCTAGTACCACTCTTAGAATCATCTCAAGTATCCAAGCTCAGAAGCACTTACGAAAGGAGTGTCGCGCATTTCTTGCACATGTTGTAGACATGAAACGCGAAGTCCGGGACATCAAGGATGTGCCCGACGTATGCGATTTTCCCGATGTATTTCCCGAGGACCTTCCAGGGATACCACCCGTAAGACAAGTCGAATTCAGAATCGATCTGATTCCCGGAGCTACCCCAGTAGCCAAAGCACCCTATCGATTAGCCCCGGCAGAGATGCAGGAGCTATCCAGTCAACTGAATGAACTACTGGGAAAAGGATTCATCAGACCGAGCTTCTCACCATGGGGAGCACCCGTGTTGTTTGTGAAAAAGAAAGATGGATCGTTCAGAATGTGCATCGACTACAGAGAACTCAACAAACTGACGGTCAAGAATCGTTATCCTCTACCGCGCATAGATGATCTATTCGACCAACTGCAAGGGGCGAACTATTTTTCTAAGATTGATCTGAGGTCCGGGTATCACCAGTTACGAGTGCTAGAGGAGGATGTGCCGAAGACCGCCTTCCGAACTCGTTACGGACATTACGAGTTCGTGGTGATGCCATTCGGATTGACCAATGCGCCCGCAGTCTTCATGGATCTGATGAATAGAGTATGCCGACCTTACTTGGATCAGTTCGTCATCGTTTTCATTGACGACATCCTGATCTACTCCCGAAGTAAGAAAGAGCATGGCGATCATCTGCGACAAGTTCTAGGGATATTACGAAAAGAGAAACTTTATGCGAAGTTCTCGAAATGTGAATTTTGGATCCGAAGAGTCGAATTCTTAGGACACGTGGTAAGCGAAGAGGGAATCCACGTGGACCCATCCAAAATTAAGGCCATTGAGAACTGGTCAGCACCGAAGACTCCTACAGAAATTCGCCAATTTCTAGGTCTCGCTGGCTACTACCGCAGGTTCATTCAGAACTTCTCACGAATAGCGAAGCCTCTTACAACCCTAACCCAGAAAGGTGTGGCCTTTGACTGGGAAGAGAAACAAGAAAGAGCGTTCCAAACGCTCAAACGAGCCTTGTGCACCGCACCAATACTATCCCTTCCCGAAGGAATAGAAGACTTCGTAGTTTATTGCGATGCATCAAACCAAGGACTCGGATGTGTTCTGATGCAGCGAGGTAAGGTCATCGCCTACGCCTCGAGACAGTTGAAAACACATGAGGTTAACTACACGACCCACGATCTTGAGCTAGGAGCAGTAGTGTTTGCCCTGAAGATCTAGAGACATTACTTGTATGGAACGAAGAGCACTATCTTTACCGACCACAAGAGCTTACAACACATTTTCGATCAGAAGGAGCTCAACATGAGACAACGGCGATGGGTCGAGCTACTCAGTGATTACGAATGCGATATTCGCTATCATCCGGGAAAAGCAAACGTCGTAGCCGATGCCCTTAGTCGAAAGGAGTACTCAGGCCGGAGAGTGAAGTCATTAGCTATGTCGATCCATTCGCACCTATCAACGCAAGTCAAGGAAGCTCAATTAGAGGCCTTGAAACCCGAAAACGTGGCAGGTGAGGCCCTTAGGGGAATGGACAAGAACTTAGAAATCAAGAGTGACGGAGCACGCTACCTCATGAACCGGATCTGGACACCAAAGTTTGGGGGATTCAGAGAGGTAGTTATGAGCGAGGCACACGGGACCCCATACTCCGTACACCCAGGGTCAGACAAGATGTATCTAGATCTCAAGCAACTCTACTGGTGGCCAAACATGAAAGCGGAGATCGCTACGTACGTGGGCAAGTGTTTAACTTGCGCCAAAATAAAAATAGAACACCAAAAACCCTCAGGCCTACTCCAACAACCTGAAATACCTGAGTGGAAATGGGAGCAGATTTCCATGGACTTCATAACCAAACTGCCCAAAACTCAGAGTGGCCAAGATACTATTTGGGTAATCGTCGACAGATTAACCAAGTCAGCCCATTTCTTACCTATCAAGGAAACCGATAGGATGGAAAAACTATCAAGAACCTACATCCGGGATATCGTACGACTTCATGGAGTACCAATGTCCATCATCTCAGATAGACACAGCAGGTTCACTTCCAGATTTTGGCAATCACTGCAAAAATCCATGGGAACAAGGTTGGACATGAGTACAGCATACCACCCTCAAACTGACGGACAGAGTGAAAGGACGATCCAAACCTTGGAAGACATGTTGCGAGCATGTGTAATCGACTTTGGCAAGGCATGGGATATTCACTTGCCTTTGGTCGAGTTCTCTTATAACAATAGTTATCATACTAGCATCAAGACCGCTCCGTTCGAAGCCCTTTACGGCCGTAAGTGCAGATCACCCCTGTGCTGGACGGAAGTGGGCGACACCCAATTGGCAAAAGGTCTAGTCACTAAAAGCACCCTCACTGTTCCGGAGATCATCAGAGAAACTACTGAAAAGATCGTGCAAATACGAGAGCGACTGAAATCCTCGAGGGATAGACCAAAGAGCTACGCCGACAAAAGACGTAAACCATTGGAATTCCAGACTGGCGATCGGGTACTACTGAAAGTCTCACCCTGGAAGGGAATGATACGCTTTGGAAAGCGTGGGAAGCTGAATCCTAGGTACATTGGACCCTTCGAAATCAATTCAAGGGTTGGTCCCGTAGCCTACAAACTCCAACTTCCAATAGAGCTTAACAAAGTACATCCAGTATTCCACGTGTCAAACCTGAAGAAGTGTCTGTCCGACGAAACACTTGTCATTCCACTCGATGAGATCGAACTAAATGAAAATCTTAACTTTGTGGAAGAACCCGTCGAGATCATGGATAAGGAAATTAAACGAACTAAACAGAGTCGCATTCCAATAGTAAAGGTTCGATGGAATGCTAAGAGAGGACCCGAATTCACATGGGAACGGGAAGACCAAATGCTACAGAAGTATCCGCATCTCTTCCTCAGCCCCTAAAACTCTTACCTTGTATTAAATTTCGGGACGAAATTCCGTTTAACGGGGGGATGATGTAACAACCCGTTATCCCGGGCATTATAAACCGAGTCTTGTAACCCCTTTTGAATGTAATGGGAATATCATCGATAAATGAATTGTTCAAAAGCTCTGATTTGGAGCACGCTATGTAGTAGATATCGTCTTAAAGGTTCCAAATAAATAAAGAAACACTAAAATCTGAGTTATGGCGAAGAAGCTATGACCATTCTAAGATTTCTGTCAAAACCGACAACACCGATCAAACGAAAAACGCAAAGTTTCAATACGATAACATTTAGCCTTAGGTATCTAAATGAAAGTCATAGATAACATTAAACCGTGAGCGTACACAAAAAGAACGTCCAAATCTGACTTCGCATGAGGAAGTTATGATTTTTCAAAGAAATTCCTTAAAAACGATTAGTTATAAAATAAATAATAAAAATAATTTTGGAATTTGCCAACGGAGTCTAAACGAAAGTTGTAGATCGTAGTCTCACCTACGCGTGGATATAAAGACCATCGAAAACGGAGTTCGTATGAAGAAGATATGGATTTTTGAAGTTTATTAAATAAATTAATTATTTATTTAATTCAAAATTCGGATATTATCCGAAGAGGAGTCAGCGTCCTTCTCCGAAGTACGCGCTGCGTACTCCTGTACGCCCCGCGTAACCGAGAGGATTGGCCTCGGATCGTCCACGTCGCCATATCCGAGGAAGCCGACCCGTCCGACCCGTCCGACCCGACGTCCCATCCGACCCGGCGTCCCATCCGACCCACCTCCCCAGCAACCCGTCCCATCCGACCCGATAACCCAAGAACCCGTCCCATCCGAACCGAGGCAGTCGAGGCTTCGGTCATGCATGACGTACGCGTACGCAGCGCGTACAAGCGTACGCCCCGCGTACCGAGGCAGACCTGCCTTCCTATAAATAGAATGCGAGGGTTTCCAAAGAAAGGGTTCATTTCTCTTCTCTCTCTCTCAGCATTTCCTCGGTTTCCGTGCCCTTTCAAACCCGAAGCTCTGGTCTTTTTGGCTCGAGTCCCGGAGGTCGTTCTTACTCCCGAGATTCCCGAGATTTCCGAGGAAAATCCATTTCCCGAGACGAAACTCTGCCGTCTTTCCATCACGCTATCTTCAAGCTGTCAAGTGAGTTCATACCCCTTTCAAACACACTTTAAATACATTTTTAAATGCTTTTATACTCTTTTAGGGGGGGAATACAAGTAAACATACGGTTATTATCGTGTATTTTATAAAGTTTCACTTTACTTGTGTTATCAAATAAATCACTTGGAACTCATTACTATTATGGAAAACTCTTCTCATACTTTGTGTGCATTAGACTTATATGAAGTGTATAATGATCTTCATTGTTAAAACATTTTATACATTCTAAAAACTTATGATTTTGCTTTATCAAACATTGTGAAAAGGTTAAACTTTGCATATAAAAACTATCATGTTAATATATACTTAATTGAGAATCCATGAGACGCGTACATCTTCAAACGTTACTTTTCTTTATTAGAAAGTACTGCAGTAAGGCCTGTTTATAACCAGAATCTCCCGCGACGAGAACGTGTCAAATGTGTATAGATCTATACGGGAAGTCATGATCCCGCACCCTGACTGTTAGCTACAGTCCGTCTTTTGGGGTGACAGTTGTCATAGCACTGCGACGCCTGAAGAACGTCGTTACAGGCATATTATGTTTAGTATGGTTATAAAACTCATCGGATATACAATTATTATGATATTCAGTTTTGATGAGCGAGTAGTTATTAAAACTATTCTTCATCCAACCGGTTCGGTCTTCACGTAGTTTTATTATATATAGAACTATGACACAACTTACAAGAAACGTCGGTTTCTTGCAGTTTTCGGTCTTAGAGACTGCCATTTTGTGTGAGGAAAATAATGGTTTTTCCTGCATACAAACCAAACAACTAATAGGAAAATAAGGGATTTTCCCGGTGAAATCATTTACAACTTATAACACGAATATTTATATGTATTACATATTTTTATAAGAAAATAAGGGTTTTTCCTTAGAAAACACAACAAATCGTATTTCAAACTTTTAGGGATAATATGGGATTTTCTGGAACTAATGCATTCATTTTCAACACAACAAATCACAATACTTTACATTTTGAAATGCTACGTTTACTGGAAAACATACACCCATTTTGGAATGGCATCCAATTTTTCTAAACTACTTATGGACTCACCAACTTAATTGTTGACACTTTTTCTTTGAAATAACTTGTATTCTCAGGAAATCGCTAAGCAGGTTGGGAATCAACTTTTGGGATTAACGCGCTGGCGTTAATCACTTCATTTTGAATGATGTTTATGTACCTTTATTTTGAACATGTAATGAATACAACTATGTAAACATCTTGCAAACTTATTATATATGGTGGTGTGTACTTTCCTTTCTATGAACGGTTATGATATTGAACATGATGTCCTCCGCCCCCGAACGTTTCCGCCGTTCTGGTTTGGGGGTGTGACAAAATTGGAGCTCGTACGCGAAAGTTGCGGATTTTACAAGTTCGGGACACAAAACCCGAGGCTGACTCAGCCTCATGACGTGAGGGGACGATGCTCAAGATGTGAGCTCGTGGCTGATGGGTTCCAGTGTCTCAACCATGTCAACTCGTTGAAGAGAATCATGCTGACTATGCCTCACGACGTGAGAAACCCAAACTCACGACTTGAGACCCCAAATCAGCCCCTATAAATAGAAGCTTAATGGCGTCGGGTTTGGTGCTCATCTCTTTCCATCTAAGTGTCGTTACTCTGCGTGATTACCTCGATAATCCTTCTGGAAGCCCCGGTTTTCATACTCGAGTCCCGAAGGAAGTTCTACACTCCCGAGATCCCCGAGAATCTCGAGATTTCAACTCTCTGTAGTCGAAGTTCTGCTCAATTCTTCTCTAGACTACTTCAAAACAGCCACTTCAATCAAGTGAGTTCATACCCCTTTATACACCTCCAAATACTTTATAATGTACTTTTAATACGTTTCGGGGGAGAATACATTAATCCCGAGTGAAAACATGAAAACTCTTTGTTGGATATTATTCCTTTTATATATCAGCTCAGATACCGATGGTTGGAAATATAAAAATCTGACCACTACAATAAAAGGCTCGGTTACCAGTTACTGTGTGATAGATATATAAGTTTAAGATATAAGATGTAAATATATATAAAGAATAATAATTGCGGAATAAGTATAAATATAAAAGCTATAAATGATTGTATTTAAATGACGTAAAGCTATAAATAATATAAAGGACTGTATTTAAATGACGTAAAGCTATAAATAATATAAATGACTATATTTAAATGACATAAAGCTATAATAAAGTATATAAGTATATAAATATATATCAAGTAGGTTCGTCAATAAATTGACTGAACTGGACTGATGGAACGACTGGTCGATATTTGTTATTTGAATGGACTGGTCGATATTGGGACTCTTGGAGCGACTGGTCGATATTTGTTCAATGATCAATCCGACATTTGATAAGTAGTAAAAAGTTCATTTTCATGTAAATGGGTTGTTTACAAATCAGTGCAAAGTACACGAGTCATGTATTTGTATACGGGTATCGGGTGTTTTCAGGAGATTTGATGAGGTTGGAGTGGGTATTTGGAGGGTGGTAGGAAGTGTAATAATGTTGCAGTTTTGGTGGTGTAAGGTAGCAAAGATGGTGATATTGAAAGAGCTTTGGGTGGTGATGATTGTATATTTTCGTAGTAAATCTCTCTGGATAGCCAATTCTCTCTCGCGTCTCTTTGGGGTTTCCCGTGGTCAAAATCGTCCACGAAAATTTCTAGATGTAGGTAAGGTGCTGAAGAATTGATGGTGAAAATCTCCCTAGTAGTATTTTTGCTGTGTTGTGCTCGGTTTTTTGTTTTCTAACATGAAGATTCTGAACTTGGAAACAGAAATCTCTCTGGATAGCCGATTCTCTCTCGCGTCTCTTTGGGGTTTCCCATGGTCAAAATCGTCCACGAAAATTTCTAGGTGTAGGTAAGGTCCTGAAGAATTGATGGTGAAAATCTCCCTAGTCTTTTTGTGCTTGTACTGAGCCCAGTTTTCTTTGTTTCTGACTTGAAGATTCTAATGTCGAAAAACAGAAAGGTGGTGATGGTTGTGGTTATTTCGAAGGGTTCTTGGAGGAGGTTTAAGGAGGGTTTTTGGAGGGTGTTTGGAGAGTATTTTGAGGTTGTTTGGAAGGTATTTGGAGGTTGTTTTAGTTGTTCTTGAAGGTTGAAGTTGCAAAAGTTGTTCTTGAAGATTGAAGTTGCAAGAGTTGTTCTTGAAGAGGGAGGTGGTATTCTTGGTTGGGAGAGTTTTTTTGTGTATGGAGATGTAGCTGGAGGTATTAAAAAAAAAAGAACACGCACTTTCAAACCATATACATGCACACGTATATATGGTGAAGCAAAAGAAAAATATCTAAGGTACTTTAACTTTGAGTTGGTTAGAAGATGTAGTTGTGATATCCAAGTGCTAGTAGGTGTAGGAAGCGCAAGTGGTACTAGGAGTAGGATACGTGATTTTCTTCTTCCCTTTCTTGACTTTTCCACATACAAATATAATACATATATATATATATATATATATATATATATATATATATATATATATATATATATTTATTTGGAAGTATTACAAACAACAAATGAACACATACTACATACTAACGTATACATATATACATATGAAACAAATATCTAGGACTAGTGCACTTGAGTTTTTGGTTTAAAGTAATGGATGGTATTTCAAGTTGTGGTAGAGACTAGCAGCAAAAAAACGTGAGAATGGGTTGGCTATTTTAATTTCCTTGACTTTTCTTTGTTTGTTGACTCTTCCATATATATATATATATATATATATATATATATATATATATATATATATATATATATATATATATATATATATATATATAGTTGAAAGTGTTCAGTCGCACATCTAGATTTTCTTGTCTATACGTTTTCTGTCATTCGCCTATTTTCGTATTTTCCGTTTGGTCACGACTTCATGTAACCTGAAATAACTGATAATATTTGTTAGATAACACAAAAATAGTTCATTTTGTTTCAGTGATGGTCACATATAAAAACGTTTTCAACAATTTCCCCCTATGTGATCATTGCTGAAATAAAGACATATATGATATAATCATGTTGACAGTTTTGAACTTTTGAAGATTCGAGATAAAAGATTTGTCAATAGATAAGATATATAAAACATAGTGATTGTTTTGAAAGTTTGTGACTTTGTTTAACATATCTTATGTAAAAGATTTTCAGAAATTTGTTTCCGAATTAAACTCTCGGGTTCGGTTATCAAAGGGTAGCCATATATGTATCTAAAGAAATTTCCTAAGATTTTATAGCATTATTAATGACGACAAGTGGTCTAACAGGTCAATTCAGATGAACGCTCATAGGTATAACTCACACTTCACTTGGGTGTTTGATTGTTCTGGCAGCAGAACAAGTTAATGATCACTAAAAATGAGTGATATCTCTCTCTGACGACTCACACTCATATTGGAGGTGTTCGACTATGCTTTTCCCAAAAGGTCACTTAGTCTCATTATTAGATAATCAATCACATAAGACTGGTTTCGGCATTACTCAGCGGGTTTCTTCATTCATACCATTTAAGTTCACTCTCTCTCCGTCAGGAAATACATGTAGAGGGGTTTAGCAATTTTCATAGTGCAGTTTGCAACTAAGAATCTTCAGTGATGAAGGCTACAATATCCCGGGAAATCCATTGTTGTTGCAGCTTTTTCTTTGATGGTATCCTTTTTGTTGATCAATATCTATTTGTTGTAAAAGGATATTTTGTTTTAGCATCGAGAATTTGCTACATTTGAGAAAATTGGGATTTTTGAGAGTATCTATCTTGCGGGATTAAGATATCCCTTTTTGTGAAAAATGGTTAAAAACAGATCACAAGATCTTTTGATGTTTGCTTTGAAATAACCATGTGGTTGAACTTTGTTTGAAAATACCAAATTTAGAGTTTTTTTTTTTTTTTTTGTTTGGTATTTCTTCGGTGAATGATTTGGCTTTCTTGTTGATTCTTTTTTATCTTGTTTCATCTTTTCTTGTTGATGGATCACGGGATCTCAAGACATCATTTTTTGTTGGCTTATATCTAGGTAGGGATTAGTTGTATAAAAGACAGTTTGTCTAGTATGTAAGAAATGAATGTATCGTCCCTGGTCATTTTGATATCTAAGCAAAAATGAGACCGTGACAAGGTATAATCGGATATACCTTATAAGCAATAGTGACACACCTAAGCTCACAAGAAACGAATTCCACAATGATTCAGATTGATGAGGCACAAATTCTCACAAGGGTTTTTGTTTTCATCTGAACCTCCTAACCTTATGTCCCTTTTTAAAATCATCAATAATGAAATAAAATTGAAGGAAATAAAGTTATGTACATTATGAAAAGTAGGAGATTTGAACCTTCACTCCAATTGAGAATCAATATGACTTAAAATCTTCATCGAGCATAAGCATCTGAAAATTAAGTCAAAAGACGATTAATCACAAGGTTCTATAAAAGCTTATTATGGCAAGTCTTTTATTATATTTTTGAAGATTTGTTTTTCTGAATGTTTTTGGAAATATTGGTTATTTCAATGTTTTTGGTTTTTTTTTTGAAAAGAAAGCAGTTTTCAAATGTTTTTGAATTTTCTTTTTGAGTGAAAGTAAACACACTTTTGTACAAACAAAAAGTAAAAGTTTAAGGATGGATGTTATCTGGATTTAACATTCCTAGACGGCCTAGGAAGTATTGAAACTTCGTTTCATCGAGAGCCTTAGTGAAGACATCGGCAATTTGATCTTCGGAGTTGATGAAGTGTAGTTCGATATGACCCTTTTGAATGTTGTCTTTGATAAAGTGATATCGAATGTCGATGTGCTTTGTCATGGAATGGTGAACGGGATTGTGAGAAATGGCAATTGCACTAGTTGAGTCACAAAATATGGGAATTTGTGAGATTTTGAAGCCATAGTCACGCAGTTGAGTTTGCATCCATATGACTTGTGAACAACAGCTGGCGGCAGCGACATATTCAGCTTCTGCTGTTGATGTGGATACACAAGTCTGTTTCTTTGAAGTCCAACTCACTAGTCTACCTCCTAGGAATTGACAGCTACCAGATGTACTCTTCCTATCTAGCTTGCATCCTCCGTAGTCTGAGTCGGTGAAAGCATTCAGCTGAAAATCGGATTTAGCTGGATACCAAAGGCCAAGTTTGGGAGTGCCTTTAAGGTATTTGAAGATGCGTTTCACAGCAACTACATGGGATTCCATAGGATTTGCTTGGTATCTAGCACAGACAAATGTAGAAAACATGATGTCAGGTCTGCTAGCAATGAGGTACAAGAGTGATCCAATCATTCCACGGTATCTTTTCTGGTCAACGGGTTTGCCATTTAAGTCTGCATCAATTTTGTATCCAAAAGCCATTGGGGTTTTTGCGGTATTCGATTTTTCCATTAAAAAACGAGTGAGTAGGTTTTTGACATAATTCTCTTGGTTGATGAAAATGCCATCAGTTGACTGTTTGATTTGAAGTCCGAGAAAAGTAGTCATCTCCCCAATCATGCTCATTTCAAATTTGCTCTTCATTAGATCTGCAAACTTAACACTTAAAGATTCATCAGTAGAACCGAAAATAATGTCATCAACATATATTTGTACGATTAACAGATGTTTATTAAAGATTTTACGAAAGAGGGTTTGATCAATTGAACCTCTTTTAAAACCTGATTCTTCGAGAAAGGTTGACAACGTGGCATACCAAGCTCGAGGTGCTTGTTTCAAGCCGTAGACAGCTTTCTGCAATTTAAAGCTGTGATCTGGAAATTTGGGATCTTCGAAACCTAGTGGTTGTTGGATGTATACTTCGCGATCTATCTCTCCATGTAGGAATGCACATTTAACATCCATTTGGAATACTTTGAAATTCTTATGTGCAGCATAGGCAAGAAAGATGCGAATTGCTTCAATTCGGGCAACTGGAGCAAATGTTTCATCATAGTCGATTCCCTCTTGTTGTGAATATCCTTTGACTACAAGACGTGCCTTGTTTCGACAAATGACTCCTTGATCGTCAGTCTTGTTTCTGTATACCCATCTTGAACCTATAACAGTAACATCGGGTGGAGTAGGAACAAGATTCCATACGTCGTTTCTTTCAAATTCTGCTAGCTCTTCTTGCATAGCTTTTACCCAATCTGGATCTTTTATAGCAGAATGTATGGTTTTGGGTTCAGTCGTGGATAAGAAGGCTCCAAATAAACATTCATTTGTGGATGCGCCTCTAGTCTGAATGCCTATGTTGGGATCTCCGATGATTTGGTCTGTTGGATGATTTTTGGTCCACTTTATTAAGCGATTCTCTTCCGCTATAATAATTGGAGTTTCAGTATCCCATTGTTCTTCTCCGGGCGTTTCATCTTGGAATAGGTTTGAAGGTTCCCCCATAAATGATGCATCGGGATTGTTTTGGCTATTTGGGGATGGGGTGTTTAAAGGAGGATTTGGTGTTTGTTCCAAAGAGGAAGTATGTGTTGGTGGTTCCCCCTCGAATTGATTTGCATCATTTTGGTTTGTTTGTGGAATTACTTCACTGGGTGTTCCTGTAGGGTCAATTAAAGTAGTTAGAAGTTCAGAATTGTAAGCGGTTTTTGGTTGTTCAAAAAGCAAATCAAGATCAATTTCAATGTCTATGTCAGGAGAAGGTGTTTGTTGAATTGGATTTTGAAAAATATTTTCAATCATTTGTGAACCAAAATGTTCACGATCCAATTTCCTAACATAAAATTCATCGAAATGAACATCGGTACTTTCTTCAATTACTCTAGTACGTTTATTCAGTACTCGATAAGCAGCTGAAGAAAAAGAGTAACCAAGGAAAATTCTTTACGAAGCATCGACAACCGAAAATATGAAAAAATTTGATGTTTGGTTTTCGGTTGTTAATGACTTCATATGGTGTTTTATGTAGATGTTTATGGATTAAGGAACGATTTTGAGTATAGCAAGCTGTGGCTATTGCTTCTGCCCAGAAGTATTGTGGCAGATCAGCGAAGATAAGCATTGATCTTGCAGCTTCACATAGAGTTCGGTTCCTTCTTTCGACAACACCGTTCTGTTGTGGAGTGTATGGGGCTGAGAAGTTATGTTCAATTCCTTTGTCTTTGAGAAATGAATCTAGAGTATTGTTTTTGAACTCTAAACCATTATCACTTCGGATTCTTCGAACAGGTCGTTTTAGCTTCAGCTCGATTTGTTTGATGAAGTTGATCATCTCTTCAGGTGCTTCTGATTTTAGTCTTAAGAAAAAGACCCAAGTAAAGTGCGAGAAACCATCAACGACAACAAGAATGTACTTCTTCCCTTGTATGGTTTGGGTTTTGGCAGGGCCACAAAGGTCTATGTGCAGCAACTCTAGTGGTTCGGACACACTAGATTCTGAGATGCTTTTGTGAGTGGATTTGGAAAGTTTTCCTTTTTCACATGAAGCACAAAGAGTTTCGTTATCAAGCTTCAGAAGTGGTAGCCCTCGAACAAGATCATCGCCGATTAATTTGTTGATGTACCCAAAGTTTAGATGGGAAAGGCGGCGGTGCCATAACCAACTAATATCTGCTGGGGCTTTAGATAACAAACAGATATCGGGTTTACCATAGATAAGATCCATGTCAAGTGGATACATATTTCCGGCACGGTCAGAATCAACTATAACATCTTTGGTTTTGGCGTCCATGATCAAGCTTCGTTGTTTGGTGAAAAGAACTTCAAGATTGTTATCACACAGTTGAGAAACACTGATGAGGTTGTGTTTCAGGTCATCGACGAAGGCAACTTTCTTTATGGTAAAATTACCATTTGTTATGTTTCCATAACCTTTGATTTTTGCTTTCATGTTGTTGCCGAAGGTAACATCTTGATTGGTTTGTATAGGTTTGAAGTCACGTAAGTAGTTCCGGTTTCCTGTCATATGCTTGGAGCAGCCACTATCAATATACCATGAATCATCATTGGGTTCTCCAGCATTAAGTACCTGCAATCAGACAAAAAGTTTAGGTACCCAAATCTGAATGGGTCCTGGTTTGTCAGTTGTTATTTTGGGTGCTTTTCTTAATGAATTTCTTTTATCATTTGACTTCACATTATTGTAATGGTTTGGTTTATAACGATGGAATGGTTGAGGTTTGATTTGATCTATCAATTTTACCCAAAATGCGATTTGTTTTTGAAAACCTGTGGGTTGATAAGATCTGTGATTTGGTGAAAGATATCCTAGATGTGAAGGTTTGTTTGAAAAGTTTTCTTCATATCTGGGATGTGATGGGCGATTTTGAAAGGCTTTTTGATGATGATGGTTTGAAACTTTCTGATGTGATGGTTTTTGAAAGTTCCTTGAATGATTAAAAGTAATATCTTGAAAGCGGTTTTCAAAAGGTTTTTGAAAAGATTTTGGTTTTTGTTTGGAAACCTGTTTATGAGGTATGACGTATGGTTTAACTGGTTTCTTTGGTTGTTTTTCAAAAATGTTTGGCTTGATTAGTGGGGTTTTGGTGACTTCAATGGATTTTTTGCTTGTTTGTTGTTTCTTGGAGTAATTTTGTCCCAGACTGGTTTTTCCAACAATTGATGATGTCATTGTAGGAAAAGCAGATGGTATAGAAGTACTACCATCCTCATAAGAGGAATTTTATCCATTCAAAAAGTTTTTGAGTTTAGTGGTTCCATCGGTATGTTTGATTTGGTGAGTTAAAGAACTTGCAGAGTCTGTTTCAGAATTTACAACTCTTTTGAAAGACTTTTTGGAAACACTGAAAGCAGTATCATCTGGACTACAGTTGATAACTATTTCTTCATCTGAATCTTCCTCATTAACAGATGTGAAAAGATTAGGTAGAGTAGATTCAGAGTTTTCACAATTCGTCATGTGTAACAACTCAAATTTTCAAACAAATTTTTCATTTTAAAAACATAATTATTTCCATTAAAACAAGACATAAACAGTTTAATCATTCGGTCAATACAATTATTCAAACTCCCAAGATCATGAAACATTCTTCAGTGTGTATCGATCATGCCGGCGCCTTCCCACGGTCCTCGCTAGTACCTGAAATACATACATACACAACAACTGTAAGCATAAATGCTTAGTGAGTTCCCCAATATACAACTTACGCACATACGCCTTCCGGCCCGGACCATTCGGTCCACATAACATTGCCTTCCGGCCCGACCTTCCGGTCCATGTGTCTCAGGGGACTTCCGTCCCTGCTGGGTAAACCTTCCGGCCTTACCCACGCCGACCTTCCGGTCCATCACACATCATATCGCCTTCCGGCCCATAACATATTCGCCTTCCGGCCCATAACATACATAGCACATATAACATATAACATACCACATATAGCATACATATCACATATCATATCCGACCTTCCGGTCACACAGTCAAACCCTTCCGGGTACAGTATAGTGAGAAGACTCACCTCGTAAGTGCTGAAAGCTAGCAACTCCTGAAATCACTCGCGCACAAACCAACGAGCTACAACCCTCCTATAACATTATATAACTCATTAACACTCATATCATCTAAGTGTGACTATCCCTAAGAAGTCAGACTTAGGTCAACTCTGGTCAACGGTCAACGGTCAACTCGACTGGACTCGGCGAGTACCATGGCGACTCGGCGAGTCTAGTCGTCCTCACAAAATCCTGAATATTCCCTTTCTACTCGTCGAGTATCCCTCTTGACTCGACGAGGTCCTCGTGGAAGAATCGCGGGGCCACCCCGACTCCACTCGCCGAGTCTGATGAACAACTCGGCGAGTCCCAGCAAATCTTCAAGCTACTCGCCGAGTCTGAAGAACAACTCGGCGAGTCCATGCCATGCAGACGAGTAACTGCTTCCTGAGATAGGTCTCGTCCCGAAGTACACATTCATGGGACCTTCTGGACCTCTAAAGGTCCTAATACAAGACTATAGTCGTGGGATAACAAGGCATTACTTCATTAAATCACTAAATGGGTTCTATAAACCCTAATTTCATAAATACATCAAAATAACAGATTTGGTCCGAGTATTACCTGAAAACGCACTCTCTGTGTCCCCCAAATCTCAGGACTCAATCCTCCTTGATATTCCTTTAGCCAAATCCCTCTTCTTCTTGCCTAACCAATTCTTCCAAGTTCCAAAGCTTTCTCCCTTGCTCTAGGCGTCCACAGCGATTAGGGTTCCTCTCAATTGACCAAAAGACTGAAAATGACGGCCTAAGAGGCGTTAAATACGATCCAAACTGAACGGTTAGGGTTTCTGCTGAACAGCGTCGACTCGCCGAGTCCATATCTGGACTCGTCGAGTCCAGTCGCGGACCCGCGACCAAGTCCGCGATCCTACTCGGCGAGTCTAGGCTCCAACTCGCCGAGTCCCCTCTTAAATCACCCCAAAAACATAATTTTAATAATACCTGGGATTCCGGGCTGTTACAATTCTCCCCCACTTGGATTAGACTTCGCCCTCGAAGTCTCATTCTGCAAATAGTTCCGGATGCTGCTCCCGCATTTCGCGCTCCGGTTCCCAAGTCATTTCTGATCCTTTACGGTGTTGCCATTGAACCAACACCAGAGGTACTTCCTTGTTCCTCAGAACCTTGATCTTCCGATCCCTGATAGCCACTGGTCTCTCCGCGTAATTCAGGCTCGCATCCACCTGAATATCCTCCAATGGAACTACTGCCGACTCATCGGCTATGCACTTCCTCAACTGCGACACATGAAAAGTGTCATGGATCTGACCCAACTCCGCTGGCAACTCCAACCGATAGGCTACCCGACCTATCCTTGCAATCACACGAAATGGCCCAATATACCGGGGCCCCAACTTGCCTCTCTTCCTGAACCGAATCACTCATTTCCAAGGAGAGACCTTCAGGAGCACAAAGTCGCCGACTTGAAATTCAAGCTCGGATCGGCGCCTGTCTGCATAGCTCTTCTGTCGGCTCTGGGCAGTCAATAATCTTTGTCTCACTTGTTGAATCTGCTCTGTCGTCTGGAGTATGATCTCCGTGCTGCCCATCACTCTCTGTCCCACCTCTCCCCAGCAGATGGGAGTCCGACACCTCCTACCATACAACAGCTCGAAAGGCGGCATACCAATGCTCGAATGATGGCTGTTGTTGTAGGAAAACTCTGCCAATGACAAATACGCATCCCAACTACCCCCGAAGTCTAACACACACGCTCGGAGCATGTCCTCCAGTGTCTGAATTGTCCGCTCGCTCTGACCGTCTGTCTGGGGATGGTATGCGGTACTAAAATGCAATTTAGTACCCAGCTCCTCATGAAATTTCTTCCAGAATCTGGAAGTAAAGCGCACATCACGGTCTGACACAATCGAGATCGGCACCCCATGCCGAGATACCGCCTCTCTCACGTATATCTCCGCCAATTTCTCCGCCGAAGAACTCTCACTGATGGCAAGGAAGTGTGCACTCTTTGTTAACCTATCCACGATCACCCAAATTGCGTCAACTCCCCTAGCAGTCCTCGGCAATTTGGTGATAAAATCCATAGTAATATGTTCCCACTTCCACTCGGGGATCTCCAATGGCTGTAACTTGCCATGCGGTCTCTGGTGCTCAGCCTTAACCCTACGGCAGGTCAAGCACCTCTCAACGAACCATGCCACGTCCCTCTTCATACAGGGCCACCAATATTCCTTCTTTAAATCCAAATACATCTTTGTAGCACCAGGATGGATCGAGAATTTCGATCTATGAGCCTCTTCCATCAAGGTAGTACGCGTACCGCCTACGAACGGTACCCAAATCCGACCCTGAAACGTCATAAGGCCTCGACTATCCTTGACAAACTCTGAGATTAACCCCACAACCCGCTCTTTCTTCTGCATTTCTGGTCGCACGGCCTCCGCCTGGGCCCCACGAATGGCGTCCAATACTGGAGTCATCACAGTCAGTCTCAAGCATACGTCTCGCAATTGAGTGCTCTCCGCCCTGCGACTCAATGCATCGGCTACCACATTAGCCTTGCCTGGGTGGTACAGGATCTCACAATCATAATCCTTGACCACGTCCAACCACCTCCTCTGACGCATATTTAGGTTGGGTTGATCCATCAAATACTTCAAACTCTTATGGTCCGTGTATATCGTACATCGAACCCCATACAAGTAGTGACGCCAAATCTTGAGAGCGAACACCACTGCCCCCAACTCTAAATCATGCGTGGGATATCTCGCCTCATGAGGCTTCAGCTGCCTCGACGCATAAGCTATCACATGACCCCTCTGCATTAACACTGCACCCAATCCCGAAATCGACGCGTCGCAATATACCACGAAATCTTCCATCCCTTCTGGAAGAGCTAAAACCGGGGCTTCGCACAATCTTTGGCGAAGTGTCTCAAAGGAGGTCTGCTGTTCGGGCCCCCATGAGAACGTAACACCCTTCCGGGTCAATCTGGTGAGTGGCACTGCGATCTTGGAGAAATCCTTGATAAATCTCCGATAATACCCTGCCAACCCAAGGAAACTTCTGATCTCAGAGGGGGACTTCGGCACCTCCCAACTCATCACCACCTCAACCTTGGCCGGATCGACCAATATCCCTTTCTGATTAACCACATGTCCTAGAAACTGGACTTCCCGCAACCAGAAGTCACATTTGGAGAACTTTGCATAAAGTTTCTCCGACCTCAATACCTCAAGGACCTCCCTCAAATGCTCCTCATGCTGCTCTCTCGATCTCGAATACACCAGAATGTCGTCGATAAATACGATCACCGACCGATCCAACATCGGCCTGCATACCCTGTTCATGAGATCCATGAACACAGCCGGGGCATTGGTGAGTCCAAAAGGCATCACCACAAACTCATAATGTCCATATCGCGTCCTAAACGCTGTCTTCTGGACGTCTTCATCCCGTACTCTCACCTGATGGTATCCTGACCTCAGATCGATCTTGGAAAACCAAGATGCTCCCTGCAACTGATCGAATAAATCATCGATCCTCGGCAACGGGTAACGGTTCTTGACCGTTAGCTTGTTCAACTCCCGGTAATCAATGCACATCCGGTGTGAACCATCCTTCTTTTTGACAAACAGAATAGGTGCTCCCCATGGCGAGCTGCTCGGCCGAATGAATCCCTTTCCCAGCAACTCCTGGAGTTGCGAGGACAACTCTTGCATCTCTGGAGGTGCAAGACGATAGGGCACCTTGGCAATAGGCGCTGCCCCCGGAACCAGATCGATACTAAACTCTACTTGCCTCACAGGCGGTACTCCCGGCAACTCCTCGGGAAAGACATCTGAAAACTCGCGCACCACCGGAACTTCCTCAACTGACTTCGGTTTCTCAGAAACCTCCCGCGTATCCATCACATACGCCACGAAACCCTTACAGCCCTGACGTAGACACTGCCTCGCCCTAGCGGCCGAACAAAAAGCTGATCCCGAACGGGTACCCTCGCCGTATACCGAAAGAACTCCCCCACATGGGTCTCGTATAGTCACCAACTGACGCTCACAGTCGATGACAGCGCCGAACCGGCTCAACCAGTCCATGCCCACGATGACACAGACATCCCCCATCGCGATAGGAATCAGGTCAATCGGAAATCCAACCCCGAAAATCTCTAGTACACAACCCCGAAGAACCTCCGTAGCACAAATCACCTTCTCGTCAGCTATAGAGACTCTCAAAGGTCGACTCAACGACTCACGACTAACGCCAATATGCTGACTAAAGGCCAAGGACACAAAGGACCTACTCGCACCCGAGTCAAATAACACTAAGGCAGGCACAGAGTTCACAAGGAAAGTACCTACGCGCATAATAACATAAGCATAACATATCGACATTAAAATCATTACATGAATTACAACATACCTGCCACAACATCGGGCGCAGCGCGGACCTCTTCCGCTGTCAGCTGAAAGGCTCTTCCCCGAGCCCTCGGGGCCTCGGCCTTCACCGGTCGAGTCGCAGGAACTCCGGCAGCAGGTGCAGATCCCTGAAGAAGCTGAGGGCACTCAGCCTTCCTATGGCCAGTCTGGTTGCAATGAAAGCAAACCGAAAATCCCTTGGGGCACTCCCTAGCAATGTGCCCCTCCTTGCCACACTTGTAGCAAGCACCAGATCGACATACTCCATCATGACTCTTGCCGCACTTCCCGCAAGTGCGTCCCTTCGAACCTCCTGTCCTCGAATCAGCGGACTTGGTCCGCTTGGCTGCCGGCTGGAACTGAGCCGGTCGCCGATCCACCCGCTGAGACTCGGCCTCCTCCCTAGCCTGGGTCTCCAACTCGATCTCACGCTTCCTGGCATTCGCCTGAAGCTCAGCAAAAGTATGGTAAGTGGAGTTTGACACAAACTCCCGAATATCCCTCCTCAAGACACCCAAGTATCGGCTCATCCGAGCCTGCTCTGAGGACACCAGCTCAGGGCAAAACATCGCCCTCTCATGAAACTTCCGTGTAATCACCGCAACAGAATCGGTACCCTGCTTGAGGGTTAAGAACTCCTGCACCAATCGTTCCCTCTCCACCGGGGGAACGTACTCATCCCTGAACATGGCAGTAAATCCCTCCCATGTCACCGCTGTAGTCTCTGCCAAAGTGAAATTCGCTGTCACGAACTTCCACCAGTCCTTCGCTCCCAGACGGAGCTGGTTCAAAGCGAACCGTACCCTCAGGTGCTCCGGGCATGAACAAGTATAGAAGCACCCCTCTATATCTGCGATCCACCTCATCGCAGCAATCGGATCCTGCGTCCCATCGAACTCTGGTGGCTTCGCGTTGCTGAACTCTCGGAACAGCAATGAATCACCCCCCTGTGGCCTAGCAGCGGCCACAGCTGCGGTAGCTGCAGCGGTTGCAGCCTCAGTCAATGCGGCGTACCGCTCGTCGAACGTCTCCATCAGGGTGGTCTTGATAGACCCAAACATCTCCGGGATCTCAGCCCGGATCGCCGCCGCCACCTCCTCGTGGATCATCTGACGAATATCCTCTTCACTCACACCGCTCGTACTTGCCCCGTGCCGCGGTCTAACCATGATATCTCTGAAATACAACATAAAACTATCAGAGATTCTACCGAGTATAATCGTACTCGACACGCAACCCTACTCAGTCCCAGATATCCAGGGATTCTTACTTGGGCCTCCCACTGACCCGGTGTCCTCGGTAGTACGGGCCCAATACTACCGACCACACTGCATCAATGTTCATCCCAAGTCCTCCTCCCCAAACTCCAGATAGTGAGTACTCTACTTATGATACGCTCTATCTACCCGCATACTAGCAAAGCATCACATACAGGCAACATCCCTAGACTAAGGCATCACAAATCAGGCCACTCTAGTCCTATCATGAATACCTAGTCTTCTAGCATGCATAACAATTCATATCATATAATATGGTAAGGTATTTTGGGGATCTTTTACCGTTCGGGCGCTGACTGATCGTACACACTGCTTCTTTCTTGCTTACCACAAAACTCATTTACAAAAGTTTATGCCGTTATTTGAAAAGTTCTCTCAAATCCTCGGTTTGAGTTCAGTTACCCCCGAAGGTGCACCCGAATCCCTCAAACCAAGGCTCTGATACCAATTGTAACAAATCAAATTTTCAAACAAATTTTTCATTTTAAAAACATAATTATTTCCATTAAAACAAGACATAAACAGTTTAATCATTCGGTCAATACAATTATTCAAACTCCCAAGATCATGAAACATTCTTCAGTGTGTATCGATCATGCCGGCGCCTTCCCACGGTCCTCGCTAGTACCTGAAATACATACATACACAACAACTGTAAGCATAAATGCTTAGTGAGTTCCCCAATATACAACTTACGCACATACGCCTTCCGGCCCGGACCATTCGGTCCACATAACATTGCCTTCCGGCCCGACCTTCCGGTCCATGTGTCTCAGGGGACTTCCGTCCCTGCTGGGTAAACCTTCCGGCCTTACCCACGCCGACCTTCCGGTCCATCACACATCATATCGCCTTCCGGCCCATAACATATTCGCCTTCCGGCCCATAACATACATAGCACATATAACATATAACATACCACATATAGCATACATATCACATATCATATCCGACCTTCCGGTCACACAGTCAAACCCTTCCGGGTACAGTATAGTGAGAACACTCACCTCGTAAGTGCTGAAAGCTAGCAACTCCTGAAATCACTCGCGCACAAACCAACGAGCTACAACCCTCCTATAACATTATATAACTCATTAACACTCATATCATCTAAGTGTGACTATCCCTAAGAAGTCAGACTTAGGTCAACTCTGGTCAACGGTCAACGGTCAACTCGACTGGACTCGGCGAGTACCATGGCGACTCGGCGAGTCTAGTCGTCCTCACAAAATCCTGAATATTCCCTTTCTACTCGTCGAGTATCCCTCTTGACTCGACGAGGTCCTCGTGGAAGAATCGCGGGGCCACCCCGACTCCACTCGCCGAGTCTGATGAACAACTCGGCGAGTCCCAGCAAATCTTCAAGCTACTCGCCGAGTCTGAAGAACAACTCGGCGAGTCCATGCCATGCAGACGAGTAACTGCTTCCTGAGATAGGTCTCGTCCCGAAGTACACATTCATGGGACCTTCTGGACCTCTAAAGGTCCTAATACAAGACTATAGTCGTGGGATAACAAGGCATTACTTCATTAAATCACTAAATGGGTTCTATAAACCCTAATTTCATAAATACATCAAAATAACAGATTTGGTCCGAGTATTACCTGAAAACGCACTCTCTGTGTCCCCCAAATCTCAGGACTCAATCCTCCTTGATATTCCTTTAGCCAAATCCCTCTTCTTCTTGCCTAACCAATTCTTCCAAGTTCCAAAGCTTTCTCCCTTGCTCTAGGCGTCCACAGCGATTAGGGTTCCTCTCAATTGACCAAAAGACTGAAAATGACGGCCTAAGAGGCGTTAAATACGATCCAAACTGAACGGTTAGGGTTTCTGCTGAACAGCGTCGACTCGCCGAGTCCATATCTGGACTCGTCGAGTCCAGTCGCGGACCCACGACCAAGTCCGCGATCCTACTCGGCGAGTCTAGGCTCCAACTCGCCGAGTCCCCTCTTAAATCACCCCAAAAACATAATTTTAATAATACCTGGGATTTCGGGCTGTTACATCATGTTTTCCTGTTTTGCTTGTTCAATTTCAAAGGATTCTCTTCCAATTCCTGGTCTATAATTCGTATCAATTTTGCCAGTTCCTAAGGAGTTTGCCTTGGTGAAAATATCATCACTTAGTTTTCTGGCAACTTTGATTGAATCCATATTCCATATCAGTCTTTTATTCTCGGTTTCAAGAGAATTGATTTGTTTTAAAGAATCAGTCAATTTTTCATTTAAAACATTGTATTTGTCAGTTGATTCTTGAAAGTCTTGTTTCAACTGAAGGATTTCCATTTCTAAAACATCTTTTATTTCAGAAGAAATGACTGACTGATTTTTTAGTTCCAAATCCCTTTTTTGAATTAGGGTCTGATTTAATTGTTCCAAGACGTGATTATAATCTTCTGATTTTCTTTCAACGTCTCTTTCCAATTTGCTTTTCGTTCTTGTTGATTCTCCAAATTTGAGTTGCAAGGTTTGTAACTCAGATTTGCAAATATCATAATTGACCATTGTGTCATGATATGTTTTGAGATCAACTTCCAGACTAGTCTCAATTTTGGTTATGTGGGACTCAAAAATCGTTTTGGAAAAACCAAGTTCAGAGATCATAGACCATACCTGTTCTATGACGTTTGGAGCTCTTGAAGGTATTTCAACACCAGCTACGAAGCAGAAGTTTGATTGTGTTGGTTCGTGTTCAGCTTCGTCATCAGAAGTTGGCCAGTATTCCACACTTGGTTCATGGATTGCCATCAATGCTCTTTGCTTTTCTTGGTTTTCCAGTTTCTTCAATTCATCGGCTCTTTGAGCATAGTATGCTGAGTCTTTGATTTTGGTTTTGTTTTTGGCTCGACATTCTCTGGCATAGTGATTTGTTCCTTTGCAGTTGTGACAAATGATCACTTCTTCATCACTATCATCCTTTTGACTTTTAATCGGAAGTCTTTCAGGTGTTTGACTTTGGGTTTGTTGGGAAGGTTTAGAATGGTTTTGTTGGAATCCAAAATTTTGGTTATTTTGAAAACCATTGTTTTGATTGTTGTAACCTTGATTTTGGAAAGCTCTGTTTTGATTTTGAAAACTGTTGTTTGGATTGTGATTATGACCTGAGTTGGGATCGTTTTGAAATCCCTGGTTTTGAAAACCTTGGTTTGAGTTATTTTGGAAAGAAGGTCTTTGAGAATTTTGTCCAAAGTAAGGTCTAGGTTGAAAACCTGAGTTGTTTTGACCAAAAGATGGTCTTGGTTGAAAACTTGAGTTATTTTGTCCAAAAGATGGTCTTGGTTGAAAATTTGGTCTAAAATTTGATTGACCATGATTTGGGATAAATCTCTGGAGATTTGTGTTTGCAACCAATGCACACAGTTGTTGATAATCTGCTTCATCATTTGAATCAGACTGGAAGGCTTGGTTTTGAAAAGATGCAGTCCGATTAAAATGATTAAAGTTTTGATCATTGAAAGATGTTTGGTTTTGAGAAGTTGTGGACACAAGTGCAAGTGGTCCTCCAAAAGCTGCAGTGGTTGGTGGGTCAATCGAGGATTCATACGATTGAAGTTCTCCATACAAGTTGTACAAAGTTTCAGTATGAATAGCTGGATTTCCCTGAATAATGAGTTTAACCATTTTCCAGCTTTCGAAAAGATTGTTTAAAAACTTGAGATTTATCTCGTGTTGTGTCTTTTTGATACCCAAATTGTTCATTTTAACCATAATCAAATTGAACCTATCATGAGCATCATGGATGGTTTCTGATGAAAGCATTTTGAAATTATCAAATTCATTCAAAACAGATGTTCTTTTGTTTCCGATGATTCTTTTATTTCCACAAAAACGATTTTTCAAATTCTCCCAAATTTGATTTGCGGTTAACAGTATAATGTCATCCATTTGACTTAGAATATTGTGAGGTATTCCAGAAACAAGTTCCTTTTTGGCTTGGAGTTCCAACTTTTTTGTAATTTCAACTTGAGTGGCTTGATTTGTAGCAAGAGTAGCCATATTTTCTGGAGTAACATATGTTCCTTCTACACACTTCCAGACATCTTCATTTATAGCATTAAGATGAAGATTCATACGGCCAACCCACGAATTATACTCTTCAGGAATAAGTATGGGTGCCCGTGAACCAGATCCTAAGCTATTTGCAATGGAGACAGAGTTCATGTTGGAGTAATTTGCCAAAGACATTTTTTTGAAAGAATTTTGAACAAGTGATATTAAAATGAAATTTTTAAAGAAAAGCTTATGGAAGGTTTATAAACGCTATAACCAAAAGTTTTTCAACAAAAATTTCAAGGTAAATCACACAAGCTATGATACCAATTGTTGGATATTATTCCTTTTATATATCAGCTCAGATACCGATGGTTGGAAATATAAAAATCTGACCACTACAATAAAAGGCTCGGTTACCAGTTACTGTGTGATAGATATATAAGTTTAAGATATAAGATGTAAATATATATAAAGAATAATAATTGCGGAATAAGTATAAATATAAAAGCTATAAATGACTGTATTTAAATGACGTAAAGCTATAAATAATATAAAGGACTGTATTTAAATGACGTAAAGCTATAAATAATATAAATGACTATATTTAAATGACATAAAGCTATAATAAAGTATATAAGTATATAAATATATATCAAGTAGGTTCGTCAATAAATTGACTGAACTGGACTGATGGAACGACTGGTCGATATTTGTTATTTGAATGGACTGGTCGATATTGGGACTCTTGGAGCGACTGGTCGATATTTGTTCAATGATCAATCCGACATTTGATAAGTAGTAAAAAGTTCATTTTCATGTAAATGGGTTGTTTACAAATCAGTGCAAAGTACACGAGTCATGTATTTGTATACGGGTATCGGGTGTTTTCAGGAGATTTGATGAGGTTGGAGTGGGTATTTGGAGGGTGGTAGGAAGTGTAATAATGTTGCAGTTTTGGTGGTGTAAGGTAGCAAAGATGGTGATATTGAAAGAGCTTTGGGTGGTGATGATTGTATATTTTCGTAGTAAATCTCTCTGGATAGCCAATTCTCTCTCGCGTCTCTTTGGGGTTTCCCGTGGTCAAAATCGTCCACGAAAATTTCTAGATGTAGGTAAGGTGCTGAAGAATTGATGGTGAAAATCTCCCTAGTAGTATTTTTGCTGTGTTGTGCTCGGTTTTTTGTTTTCTAACATGAAGATTCTGAACTTGGAAACAGAAATCTCTCTGGATAGCCGATTCTCTCTCGCGTCTCTTTGGGGTTTCCCATGGTCAAAATCGTCCACGAAAATTTCTAGGTGTAGGTAAGGTCCTGAAGAATTGATGGTGAAAATCTCCCTAGTTTTTTTGTGCTTGTACTGAGCCCAGTTTTCTTCGTTTCTGACTTGAAGATTCTAATGTCGAAAAACAGAAAGGTGGTGATGGTTGTGGTTATTTCGAAGGGTTCTTGGAGGAGGTTTAAGGAGGGTTTTTGGAGGGTGTTTGGAGAGTATTTTGAGGTTGTTTGGAAGGTATTTGGAGGTTGTTTTAGTTGTTCTTGAAGGTTGAAGTTGCAAAAGTTGTTCTTGAAGATTGAAGTTGCAAGAGTTGTTCTTGAAGAGGGAGGTGGTATTCTTGGTTGGGAGAGTTTTTTTGTGTATGGAGATGTAGCTGGAGGTATTAAAAAAAAAAAGAACACGCACTTTCAAACCATATACATGCACACGTATATATGGTGAAGCAAAAGAAAAATATCTAAGGTACTTTAACTTTGAGTTGGTTAGAAGATGTAGTTGTGATATCCAAGTGCTAGTAGGTGTAGGAAGCGCAAGTGGTACTAGGAGTAGGATACGTGATTTTCTTCTTCCCTTTCTTGACTTTTCCACATACAAATATAATACATATATATATATATATATATATATATATATATATATATATATATATATATATATATATATATATATATATATATATTTATTTATTTGGAAGTATTACAAACAACAAATGAACACATACTACATACTAACGTATACATATATACATATGAAACAAATATCTAGGACTAGTGCACTTGAGTTTTTGGTTTAAAGTAATGGATGGTATTTCAAGTTGTGGTAGAGACTAGCAGCAAAAAAACGTGAGAATGGGTTGGCTATTTTAATTTCCTTGACTTTTCTTTGTTTGTTGACTCTTCCATATATATATATATATATATATATATATATATATATATATATATATATATATATATATATATATATATAGTTGAAAGTGTTCAGTCGCACATCTAGATTTTCTTGTCTATACGTTTTCTGTCATTCGCACATCTAGATTTTCTTGTCTATACGTTTTCTGTCATTCGCCTATTTTCGTATTTTCCGTTTGGTCACGACTTCATGTAACCTGAAATAACTGATAATATTTGTTAGATAACACAAAAATAGTTCATTTTGTTTCAGTGATGGTCACATATAAAAACGTTTTCAACACTCTTGTTATACCGTGCATGCACTAGATTTATACAAAATGCATAGTATCCAAGGTAGCCATCCTTTTTAAACCATTTTATGCATTCAAAGAACTTATGATTTATGCTTTCTGAACATTGTGAAAGAGGATAAACATTGCATACAAAACTATCACTTTAACACAGACTTAGTTGAGAATCCGTGAGACGATTACATCTTCAATGCTACCTTTTTGTTAAAAGGTACTACCTATAGTCCTGTCTATTATACCCAGAGTCTCTCGTTTGGAGAGCGTGTCAAATGTGTATAGATCTATACGGGAAGTCATGATCCCGCGCCCTGACTGTTAGCTACAGTCCTTTGGGTGACAATTTGTCATAAACATTTCATTGCCTGAAGATCGTCGCCACAGGCATATTATGTTTAGTATGGTTATAAAACTCACCGGATAGACAATTATTATGGTATTTTGATTTGATGAATGAGTAGCTATTAAAACTATTCTTCATCTAACGAGTGCGATCTTCTTATAGCTTTATTATATAAAACTATGCCTCAACCTTTTAAGCATGTCAGTTGCTTGCGATTTTCGGTCTTCGACCTTAAAGACTGCCTGTTACTTTAGGAAAATAAGGGATTTTCCTGTATTCAAAACAATCAAATAATAGGAAAATAAGGGATTTTCCTGGTGCAACTATTTACAATTCACAACACAAACATACGTATGCATTTCATACTTTTATAAGAAAATAAGGGATTTTCTTGGAAAACGAACGAACTTTGGAATGGCATACATTTTCTCAAAACCGCTTATGAACTCACCAACTTAATTGTTGAGACTTTTTCTTTGAAATAACTTGTATTCTCAGGGAACCGCTAAGCAGGTTTGGAAATAATCTTTTGGGATTAACGTTTTGGTGTTAATGACTTCTTTTGAAACATGTTATTGTATTTATATTTTGAATATGTAACAACTACGATTATGTAAACACTTTTAAATATTTATATATTTGGTGGTGTGTACTTTCCTTACTATGCAATTGTTATGTTACTAAATATGACATCCTACGCCCGCGAACGTTTTCGCTGTTCTGGTTTGGGGGTGTGACAGTATGATATTGTGTTGTAGTGATCTGTTAGATCTATATCCTGGTATGTAGGATCTTGTGTTGTAGTGATCTATTAGATATTTATCCTGGTATATAGGATGTTTTTATGTTGTAGTGATTTGTTACATATGTATCATGGTATATAGGATGTTGCTATATGGTAGTGATATATAAATCTGTATGTCTACCTTTACTTGTTGGTCATATATCTAGTGGAGTACCCTATAGTTGTATGTAATCATGTAGGATAGCCTGAGAACTCTTGTTCTAGGCTTTCTTGCATGTTCCTTGTTTGGTTGTGGCTCTAGAGAATGATCACCTGTTCGGGTGGCTATCTCAACTCTAGTTACTTATGGTTACGCATTTCATGGAGGATAGTTGGTAGTGGGATAGTGTATTGTGAGAGGACTAGTAGGCGGTAGTGAGATTTATGATTGATATTTTCCTATATTATGTGCCCACATAATCTTTGAATGTTTATATGTCGTGGTAGGGGATTGAGGCGGTCGTACTTTGTGCTATAGGCCAAGATACCTAGTGTGGGTCGGCTGTAAGCCATAGCCACGGAGGCTAGGGGCGAGTGGTTAGGGTTGAGGCGGTACGCCAACAAACCGTGGGTATTCCATTCTGATGAATAGTTGGACCCATTGCATGTTGGCATTCCAGTCCGATAACTGAAGGGGCCTAGGCATTCCAATCCAATGATTGTAGGCCTTTATGCATGCTTGTATGTTTATCGTATGGGGTATTTTGGGGGAAACTCAGTAAGCTTTGTGCTTACCCAATTGTTTATTGTTCCAGGTATCTTCGATTATCATAGGAAGGTGAATGTGTGACTGTACACACTCATCAGCAGCAATGAAGATTATGTGATTTAATATTACTCTAATGTTCAATAAATATACTTTGGAATAAAGGGTTTGCTTAAAAATGGATTTATAATTAGGAGGTTTTACTTTAATAGAATGAAAATTTTTTGTTGTGAAAATGGAACGTTACACCAATATTATGATCTCTTGTAATTTTTTGTTTGCTTACTATGGTTATGTATTTGATATGAGCTTGTAACCCACCAGTTAACTCATATGTTTTTAAAAAATAGGACCAAATTTTTAACACATAAGTTAATGTCATAATATGTTTTAAACATTATTATATTTAAAATCTATAATAGTGGGGTGTTACATGCCCAGTGGGAGTGGGTGATGGCGATGCAATTTGACGGAGCTTGTCCTCAAGTTGAATGTTTAGAATTTATTCCAAAATTGGTAGATTTTCCCTATCAAATGGAAAACCTTTTAAATCTTGAAACACTTCTTGAATTGATGGACAAATTGGATCTTGATTAGTTTCCCTTGATTTCTTAGTTGTTGGATCAATTAATTTTCTCTTCAATTGATCCTATGTAAATCGCTCTCAATTGATCAAACATGTCCAAATAATCAAATTGTTTTTTTAACCCCACTTAAGACTTGTGTCAGGATTTACAAAACTCCCTTGATCCATCTAAATTATTAGTTTTAGCAATTCATGAGTACCCATGTGAACTTATCATGTCAATTCCATCTAAATTCCTAATTTCTTTATGAAGCATCATCAAACACATATTCCCCTCTTTAACTCCATTATAATTATAAGTACTCAACACATTATAAAGATTATTAGACTTAGGAGACTTGTACCTTGTGCATGATATCTTTCGGTTAATGGATTTGCAACCCCATTATCTCAATCAAAACCCTTACCATTTGTTTATCATATAGTGTTCTTGATCAATTCTTTTCTTTTAATCGAATTAGGGATGAGCCACTTATTCAAGATTACCTTCTAACTAATCTAACTAATTGAATTGGCTTGTATTTTTTTTCCTCGATGCATTCTTCATTCCAATTATTCTATGCGATTGGTTTCAAATCTTGTTTTGATGGATGGAACTTTGCTCTGTATCATTTAATGAAAATCAAAGATTTATTTTTGCAAAATGAAAATTCGACATGCTGGTTTTCTCCCCGATAACTAGTTGAAAGTTTTAGGGGTGGGTATTGATGAGCTTTCTATACCATGTAGGTAGAGCTTACTCACTTGTTTTGATGGATCGAACTTTGCCCTGATATCATTTGATGAAAATCAAAGGTTTATTTCTGCAAAATGAACATTCGACATGTTGGGTTTCTCCCCAATAATTAGTTGAAAGTTTTAGGGGTGGGTATTGATGAAATTTCTATACTATTTAAGTAGAGCTTAGTCAATAAGCCAATTAGAAAAATCAAAATAAAATAAGTCAAGTCGTTAATCAATTGTCAAGTAGATTTTTTTTTTTTTTTGGGGGGGGGGGGGGGGGAGGGTGTAGTTACCTTACAGTGTTACACACGGACTTAAGGAATGAAATGTTATTAGGATGCATGTTAACTAAAGAGGAGGAAAAGTTAGTATAAAGAGACGATGTTAAGAGGTATTTCATGCATTTTATCATTTTGTAATCATTAAATAGCTCTTTATAAGAGATATAACCTCTTAAATGTTGTTTTTACATAAATAAATCTTTGGTTGTTTGTCACACTCACAAACTTCAAATCATCACAAATTTTGAATCAAACACACTTATCCATCTTCAACATGTTCATCACTGGAGAAAAATATCGCCAAACAATCCAAGAAAATTACTAAAAACATAAGTGATGTGGCATTTTTTGTCATGTCAAGAAGGAATCTCTATTTGAAAACTCAAAAATGTGATATGTTAAACATATAAAAAAATATATGCATATTAGCACGTAAATATGGAATTTCATTTCCTATCTGAAAAATAATTACGAACCTAATGAGTTAAGAACCTAGTCACATTAACCCTATTTTTTCTAATCTATTAGATAATCATTAATAAAACTTATATAAAGAATTTTTTCCTTCCTTATCTCAGGATTTTCAAAATGACTATCTACATAAATCAAACAAGATTCAAATATTTAAGATTTTGTAATATTCCAAAAATTATAAGAGTAAATTACAATTTTACCTGTGGTTGCCATTAATTTTTACTTTGATTCCAAGTATTCAGAAATTGATAAGGTTGGTCCTCATGGTTTTTTAGTGTGGAGAATGCTTAACTTGGTAGTTAGGAAGACCGCTTATGTTGAAGCAATTATGGATTGCTTGAGAAACTATTGGGGCAGTTGCAGATTGTTGGAACAATTGGCCCAGATGCAATTGGTGTAGGTGCATTATGTAGTGCTTCAAAAGCTAGGATCATCCACAGTCCGCAGCCTGCATTGTGTTGCAGCTGGCAAGAATTAACTTGGAGAAGAAGTTTGACTTACATGCTCTATAGGGGGGCATATCTATGAGCATTTACTTTTGGTCCATAAAGTTTTTTCTTTCAGCCCATATTAATTTAGGTCTACCACTCTATAAATAGTCTCATTTAATGTGACCCAAAAAAGTTATGGATGTAAGTTTGTGATAGCCTTTTTTAGGCAGAAGATCAACAAACTCTCTCTCATGTTGGTCGTGGACATAGCCAATCATACAGATCGTGTGAAACACATAAGTTGCATGTGTTCTTGTCTTCTTTTGTGTTTGCATTTACTACTTTGTGTGAAATCATTTATCGTTTGTTAAGATATTCACCTCACAGCCTCAAGAACTGGTATTAAAGCTATGACAACATAATGAAAGGTTAAGATTCATAAACTTGAAGGACTTGATTTCTAATTCTGTAGAATACAAATCAAAGATTATCTTTACAGGAAAAAAGATACATCTACCAATAAATGAAACGAAGCCTAAAGATATGAATGAGGAGGACTAGAATCAATATGATCGATAGGCAATCAAAGTGATAAGGTTATCTTGGTAAAGAATGTAGCCTAAAATATTTTTAATGTGAAAACCACCTGCAATCTCTTAAAGGTGTTGTCCAATATGTATGAAAAACCCTTTTTTTCAAACAAGGTTTACTTGATTCCTGAGTTGGTAAATTAAAGATAAAAGAGGGTAGTTGATGATCGATCATGTGAATGAATTCAACTCAATCATATTGAGATTGATTTTGGTTGATATTCAATTCGAGGATGAAGTTTCGGTGTTACGGTTATTGTTATCTTACTAAATTTTTGGTCTGGTATGGTTACAGTAGTTAGCAGCTCAGCTGGAGGTGTTAAACTAACTTTTGGAGGTACTCACAACTTTAAACTTGGAGAAGATGTTCACAGACGAAGTACTGGAAACCCAATAGATGAGGCATAGATAGAGGAGGATCCAAGTCGAGGAAGAGAGGTCAATCGAAGAACATGAAGGATATTACCCGTTGGAATTGCAAGGATATTGGTCACTTTAGAAATTATTTTCTAAAAATCTCTATAGATAAAGGCAAGAAGGATGTGAATGTAGCAGTATTTCTCTGTGGCGTTGCTCTTATTTGTTGTATAGAAAACTCAATAGAGTCCTGGATAATGGATTTTGGTGCATCAGTTCATGCTTGTTATTATAGAAGTGCTATGAAGAATTTCAGGCATTACATCGGGAAGGTTTAACAGGAAGATAAAAAAAACTACATATTATTTATGTTGAAGATGTGGTCCTCAATACAACATTGGGTACAAATTAAACATTGAAGAATGTCAAGTTCATTCCAGATCTGAAGAGGATGCTAATATCAGTAGAGCAACTTGACGATAAAGGACACCATGTTACTTTTGGTGATCAGCAATGGAAAACAGTGAAGGGGAACTTAGTGTTTGAAATTAGATACTTATTGCAAAATGGAAAATTCCAGAAGTGAAGAACGTCACTATGGATTTTTGTGAACCATGCATAATCGGTAATTAGAAGAAAGTCACATTTTTCAAGGTGAGATTAGCTCTAAAAGAAGCCAAGCTAGAGCTTTTTCACTTATATGTTTATGGTCCCACTTATTATTCTTCAGTTGGAAGTGAGAGGTTCCATGTAGTACATAACCTTCACTGACGATTGCATGTAGAAAGTTTGGAATTAGTTCGTAGAGCATAAGTATGAAGTTTTTCAGAACGTTTATGAAGTGGAAGGATGATGTAGAGAATGAAATAGGTCTAAAGATCAAGTGCCTCAGATCAGATAATGGGGGTGAGTACAATAGCAAAGTATATTTCTGATTATTATGTTGACTAGGGAATTAGAATGTAGAAGGCAGTTTTGGAGACGCCTCATCATAAAGGTGTTCTAGAGAGGATGAATTAAACATTGAACTAGAGGGAAAATATAATGCGACTAGATTCATGATTACCCAAGATGTTCTGGGAAGATTCGGTCAACATAATTGTGTATTTATTCAATAGAGGACCCTCTATCCCTATAGGGGTTCAAGATTCTAGAAGAGTAACGGTAAGGTCACGAGGTTTCGCTCAAACACTTGAATGTTTTTGGTTGCATCTCTTATGTTAAATCAACGATTTTGGAACAGATAAGCTTGAGTCTGTCACACCCCAAAACCACGAACGGCGGAAACGTTCAGGGGTGGAGGACGTCATGTACAGTATCACAACAGTGTAATATAATAAACAAGCAACAACATCATCCATTGCATTACAAGTAGAATTTTAATACATGTGTGTTCTTTCATTGTAGTAAGACACCAAAAATATACAATCAAAATAAAAGACGAGACTTGTCTGCTCCGTCTTCTCAAAACCTGGCCATCGTACCTGTCTACTGTTGACCTGAGAATACAAGTTATTTTGAAAGAGAGTATCAGCTTTAAAGCTGGTGAATTCATAAGTAATTAAGTATCATTGTCCTGCTTATGAAAATCTATTATGAAGGCCATGTAAACCTTTAAATGAAAATGTTGATGTAAGAATGAAAAACCCTAGAAAATCCCTTATTTTCTATAAGTATGAAAAGTAGTCTTCTACCAAGACCCGAATGTTTTGTTATGACAATGTAGTCTTCTACCATGACCCGAATATTTTGTTATGACAATGCAGTCTTCTACCAAGACCCGAATGTTTTGTTATGACAATGTAGTCTTCTACCAAGACCCGAATGTTTTGTAAGTAATATGATAGCTTTTCCTTTCTATTGACTAGTACTAGAGTACTTAGTCTAACTCCTCGTTTATGTGAAAGTATCACAAAATAAAGTAAACAAGAAATATATAATCATGTAAGTGTTATTATCTTGGGTTACCAGGACAAACACGACATCGCCGAAGCGAAAGATAGACCCTATGGACATCCGAAGAGTGTCCCCTCATCCTCTATAGCGGCAGCAGGGTGGAGGGAGGGTTAGTCCTGATATCGATCTCTTAATACAGATCGTTAACCTAATGATCCTCCGAAGATTCACATCTCATCCACTGTTGCAACAGTTGGACAGAGGGATGGTTAGTCCCGTCACTGACTACTAAATAAGTAACAACCTTAGACATCCATAGACATTCATCGACCATTGGTGCTAATCAGTGGGATTCGGAATGGTAAGTCCCACCGAGATATCCCATTGAACCAGGATAGGAAAGCTAATTTACACAGTAAGTACTAATAAATCATCCTCGTAGTTCTAAGTACAAGTATCCAGGTAAGTAAATACAGGATAATGCACCTATGTAGAAGTGTTCCTGTATGGTATTCATGTAAGTGTGTTCATGTAACAGGTAAGTATATGTAAACAAATTCATGTATCATGTAATCCTAAGTACGTGTACTCATGTATCATGTAAGGTATTGGTATAGACTCATGAATGAACTGACTCTTGTGTGATTCCTTGTAGTAGTAATAATGCTTGATATCTTCTAACTATCCCTATGATAGTTAACTGGAAGGTAATTGGTTGTTTACGTAGGTTTATGCACTCTTGCTACCCAAGAGTATTGGAAACTAAATGAAGGGTGAAAACTATAATCTCTAACATATAAATGAACATATGTGCATACGTATAGTTTTATTCAAGAAGGTAAAATAACGGTTTTGCAAGATATCTACCAGTTTTGAACAATAATTAAGAATGACTTGATGTCATTTTAATAAACATTTCAAAACTAATACTTTTGTTATCAAGGTATTTTAAGATAGAAAACCACTTCATGTGTTACCTTTTGAAATATGTGAAATCTACTGAGTGAAAACACAATTATAAAATACATAAGATTGATTTAATAACATGTTGTTTTCTACTTGTATTCCCCCCCCCCCCCCCCCATTAAAAAGTTTAAAATCAATTAAAACATTGATTAAGGGGTATGAACTCACCTGTAGTTGGTGGTTCGGATGAACTGGACGGTGTAGGATGGCTACGTGTCAAGTGAGGACTTGTACACACACTACGATCCTAATGAACATATAATCACACATATATGAACTCAATTAGTCTCAAATTACTAATTGATAAAGCTAGGACATCCTAGACATAATAAACACTTTATATAAGTGTTTTAAGTCCTAAGGATTACATCTAAGCTATTGTGGGACAAGGCACTTGTGTTTAGGGTTCCAAAGGACCCCATATATGAGTTTACTCCCCATATACCATCACACTTGGAGTTTACGGTTGTAAACTCTTGAATTTACGGCTGTAAACTCCCAACCATGGGTGTATTGTGTGTTTTGAAGTTCCAAATGATTCCTAGAATTATTCCAACTTGGTGGTTAAATTCTTGGAAGGGTTTAAGGTCTAGAAACACTCCATTTAGGAGTTTACGGCCCTAAGGGCATTTCCCTTAGAGTTTGCGGCCGTAAACTCTTAAGTATGGGTGTTTTTGATGCTTTCAAGTCTCTTGCACATGTGGTATAGGTTCTACACTTTTATTCCAAGCATATGAATGCCTTAGGCACACTTTGGTGCCTTTGTTTGATGTTCACGGCCCAAGAACCTTATTAGGGCCTTGAACTCATTTGAAGGGGTGTTTTGGATGTGTTTTAATCCTTCATTTAAGTGGGGAACAATTTCTAGTAATTGTCTAAGGCTTTAGTGGCCTTCATAACACCCTTTGATCTATTTTATTGGAGTTCACGGTCCAAGATCCTCTTGGGCCGTGAACTCCCATGTGTTTGTGTTTCTTGGTTGTTTTCTTGTCCCTAATACGCCTACAAATGAGTCTAAGGAAGTAGCATAACACAAGGGTCGGTCTAGGCTTTGTTTCGGGAGTTTACCGCCCAAGAACACCTTGGGGAGTAAACTCCTAAATCTAGTGATTTAGCCTTCTAAATCATGTTATAAACACATATTAAGCTTTCTAACACTACTAGAAAGAGGTACTCACGTTTTGGTATAAAAACCCGAAGATCCGTGAGAGAGAAAATGGCTTTTCTCTAGTTGGAAATGCGAATAATGAATGAATTTGGTTCAGAATTCTATTTATAGTCCTGAGATATTTTTGGCAGAAAATATTTTTATTCCCGAAATGATCTCTAATATAATAGAGTGTTGGAATAATAGTGTTGCACAAAACCCTAGTGCACCCACTCTCCTGATATTTCCTAAAGTGTAAACCCTGAATTACTCAAACTTACACTAAAAAGTCTGAAAATTAACTGTGACTGCTATAACTTCTATTGAAGTGATATAGTTTGTACAGAATGGAAATTTCGGGTTGTCACATCATCCCCCCCGTTAGAAGGAATTTTGTCCCGAAATTAGAATTTAAGCAATTAAGAAGTTACAAATAACTAAGCGAAAAGGTGAGGGTATTTCAGTTTCATATGATCCTTACGTTCCCAAGTGAATTTTGGTCCACGCTTTGCGTTCCAGCGCACCTTCACTATCGGGATACGGCTCTGCTTTGTTTGCTTGACCTCTCGGTCCATGATCTCTACTGGTTCCTCCATGAAGTTGAGGCTCTCGTTGATCTCGATCTCGTCGAGTGGAATAACAAGAGTCTCGTCGGACAGACACTTTTTCAAGTTCGAGACGTGGAAGGTAGGATGTACGTTACTGAGTTCGTGCGGTAGATTGAGTTTGTAAGCTACAGGGCCGATTCTCGCAAGAATCTCGAAAGGCCCTATGTATCTTGGGTTGAGCTTCCCACGCTTCCCAAAGCGTATCAAGCCCTTCCAGGGTGAGACCTTCAGTAGGACTTGGTCGCCCACCTGGAACTCCAATGGTTTCCTACGCTGGTCAACGTAGCTTTTCTGTCGGTCTCTAGAGGCTTTCAATCGTTCACGAATTTGAACGATCTTCTTTGTCGTTTCCCGAATGATCTCCGGACCCGTGAGATTGCTTTTGGTAACTCGTCCCTTAGCTAATTGGGTATCACCCACTTCAGCCTAGCACAGAGGGGATCTGCACTTTCGGCCATAGAGGGCCTCGAATGGAGCTGCCTTTATGCTCGTATGATAACTGTTGTTGTAGGAAAATTCAACAAGGGGTAAATGGGTATCCCAAGCTTTCCCAAAGTCAATCACGCAAGCACGCAACATGTCTTCCAAGGTTTGGATAGTTCTCTCACTTTGTCCGTCGGTCTGTGGATGGTAGGTTGTACTCATGTCCAGCCTAGTTCCTAGGGAACTTTGTAATGACTGCCAGAACCTCGAAGTGAATCTATTATCTCGGTCCGAGATGATAGATAAAGGAACACCGTGCAGCCTTACAATCTCCCTAATGTAAGTTCTGGTAAGTTTCTCCATCTTGTCTGTTTCTTTGATCGGTAGGAAGTGTGCAGACTTGGTCAATCTATCGACGATGACCCATATGAAATCAAGTCCACCCGTTGTCTTGGGCAAATTGGTTATGAAGTCCATAGTGATCCGCTCCCACTTCCATTCTGGTATCTCCGGTTGTTGTAGAAGACCGGAGGGTTTCTGGTATTCAACCTTGACCTTTGTGCAAGTAAGGCATTTACTCACGAAGGTAGCAATATTTTCTTTCATGTTAAGCCACCAGTATAACTTTTTAAGATCCAGATACATCTTATCTGAACCCGGGTGGACGGAATAACGAGTGTTGTGAGCTTCGATCATGACCAAGTCTCTGAAGCCACCGTGTTTCGGTGTCCAGATCCGATCCATGAGGTACAAGGCTCCGCCACCCTTGACTTCCAAGTTCTTATCCATCCCTCTAAGGGATTCACCAACCACGTTTTCAGGTTTCAAAGCGTCGAGCTGAGCCTCCTTTATCTACGTGGACAAGTGTAAATGGATGGTTAGAGTCAAAGATTTGACCCTATGACCAGAATATTCTTTCCGACTTAGGGCGTCGGCTACTACATTGGCTTTACCCGGATGATAACGAATATCGCACTCGTAATCACTGAGTAGTTCGACCCACCGTCGTTGTCTCATGTTGAGCTCCTTCTGGTCGAAAATGTGTTGCAGACTCTTATGGTCTGTAAAGATCGTGCTTTTTGTACCGTATAGGTAATGTCGCCAGATCTTCAGAGCAAACACAATTGCTCCTAGTTCAAGATCGTGGTTTGTGTAGTTAACCTCATGTGTCTTCAGCTATCTCGAGGCATAGGCTATGACTTTACCTCGCTGCATCAGAACACATCCGAGCCCTTGGTTTGATGCGTCACAATAGACCACGAAGTCTTCTATCCCTTCGGGGAGGGACAGTATTGGTGCGGTGCACAAGGCTCGCTTGAGCGTTTGGAATGCTCTTTCTTGTTTCTCTTCCCAGTCAAAGGCTACGCCCTTCTGGGTAAGTGTTGTAAGAGGTTTTGCTATGCGGGAGAAGTTCTGAATGAACCTGCTGTAGTAGCCAGCTAGACCTAGAAATTGACGAATTTTAGTAGGTGTCTTTGGTGCTGACCAGTTCTCGATGGCCTTAATTTTGGAAGGGTCCACGTGTATACCTTCTTCGCTAACAACATGGCCCAAAAATTCAACTCGCCGAATCCAAAATTCGCACTTGGAGAACTTCGCGTAGAGCTTCTCCGATCGCAATGTTTCTAAGATTTTTCGGAGATTTTGGCTATGTTCCTCCTTACTTCGAGAGTAGATGAGTATGTCATCAATGAAGATGATGACGAACTGATCCAAGTAAGGACGACACACCCTATTCATCAGATCCATGAATACAGCGGGCGCGTTAGTTAATCCGAACGGCATCACTACAAACTCGTAGTGCCCATAACGAGTTCGGAAGCCTGTCTTGGGAACATCCTCCTCTACCACTCGTAGTTGGTGATATCCGGATCGTAGATCTATCTTCGAGAACTAGTTGGCTCCTTGAAGTTGATCAAATAAATCGTCAATGCGGGGCAAGGGATAACGATTTTTAATGGTAAGTTTGTTCAGTTATCTATAGTTGATGCACATGCGAAACGATCCATCCTTCTTCTTGACGAACAAGACCGGTGCTCCCCATGGTGAGAAGCTTGGTCGAATGAATCCCTTCTTGAGAAGTTCGTTAAGTTGACTGGAAAGTTCCTGTATTTCGGCCGGTGCCAGACGATAAGGAGATTTGGCTATGGGGGTAGCCCCTGGCACTAAGTCGATTCTGAACTCGACTTGGCGTTGCGGTGATAAACCGGGAAGTTCTTCTGGGAATATATCAGGGAAGTCGCGCACTTCGGAGATGTTCTGAATGTTTTTTGTTTCTTGACTTTTATCAACGATTTTTGCGAGGAATGCATGGTAATCCTTTCGCAAACACTTCTGGGCTTGAATGCACGAAATGATGCGAAGGCTCGTACTAGGTTTGTCGCCATAGATAACTAAAATTTCGTTGTTAGGAAGGTTAAGACGGACTGCTTTTTCAAAGCACATGATGTTGGCTTGAAGAAGACTCAACCAATCCATACCGATGATAACGTCGAAACATTTAATAGGGACTGGCATGAGATCTATCTTGAAAGTATGGCCATCTAAAGTTAAGGTACAACCTACGTATATGCAGTTACTACTCTCTATTTTCCCGTTAGCCATTTCTACTGTGAATGAACTATCTAATGCACATGGTTTTTGTTTAAACAGGTGTGCAAATTTGTGACTTACAAAACTTTTCTCTACTCCACTATCGAAAAGTATGCAAGCATATGAGTTATCGAGGAGAAATGTACCAGTAACTATTGTAGGATCAGCTACCGCTTCCTCGTGGCCTAAGGCCATAACTCTTCCTACTCTGCCAGCCATTCCTGCTTTAGGGTAGTTCCTCTTGTAGTGGCCCACTTCGCCACAACCGTAGCAAGCTTGGCCCATACCGGCGTTAGGAACCTGGGCGGCTTGAGCTGTTGGAGTCTTGCAGAAACGGACTGTGTGTCCCTTCCTGTTGCAGTTGGAGCACTGCATCTCCTTGCAAGGTCCGTGGTGGTGGAAGTTGCACTTGGTGCACTTCGAGAGAGTTCCAGCATATGTTTTTGTTGGTAAGGGGTTCGCAGGGACAATGGGAGTAACTGTGGCAGCATTGATCGCCACAAGTTGTTGTTTCTTGGAGGATCCTTGCGAAGCCCCTCTTTTCCTCTTATTCCACCCCTTCCTGTTGTGGTCGGGGTTGGACTTTTGTGGTACGGGTATAGGGATTGATGGGTTTTGATGTTTCATGTGGTCTATGAGAGATTGTGCTAGCTCTTTGGCGCTATTGAAAGTAATAGGCCTGGAAGCTATCACACTTGATTGGATCTGGGGCGACAGTCCCCAGATATATCTCTCTATCTTTTTGCTCTGGAGAGCAACCATGTCAGGGCATAAGTTTGCCAGATCACAGAAACTATTTGTGTAGGTCGTGATGTCGGATCCAACCATTTGTAGACCCCAGAATTCCTGCTCGAGTTTTTGTACTTCGCCTCGAGGACAGTACTCTTTCATCAGCATGTCCTTTAACTTTTCCCAGCTGATGGAATACGCCACCACCAAAGTCAGATAGTTAACATGGCTGTTCCACCATGTTAGTGCTCTGTCAGAGAAGGTACAAGCTGCAAACTTGACCTTGTTGCCTTCCTGGCAAGCACAGATTTCAAAGACGGATTCCATCTTTTCAATCCATTGTCTCAACACCATAACACCCCCAGCTCCATTGAAGCTGTGGGGTTTGGCGTTCGTGAAGTCCTTGTAGGTGCATTCCCGAGGGTGTCCATGGCTTTCGCCGTGGTTCAAGGGAGGTGCACCTGTTCCTGGTCCACTAGGGGCAGGAGCATTGATTGCTGACACAGCAGCTGCAACTGCTGCTGTGAAAGCTTCCTGGAACATGTTGGCATCGAAAGGATTTGGTGGTTGAAGAGGTTCAGGTGGTGGTGGAGGTGGTGGTATCGGTGCTTCGTTGTTTGGGTTACGTCTTGTACTTCTGCATGGCGGCATCTTTAACTATACGTTTAAAAGATGACGACATGGATAAGAATAAATGATTAATGAATGTGTCTTATGGACTAACTCCCCATAGCCCAACAACAGAAGGAATAGTATGAATAAATGAAGATAACAGTATTTGGATAATAATTTCCCTATGATTAGATATCTGTCAATAATACTGGAATTACAATTGTAACAAGTTCGAGAAAAATGGCCTAGAAGTAGGCTTTACATCAACCAAGATGGAAAATTTTGACAGAATTAAGACTAGATCAAGACCTAACAGGTCTAAGATTTATACAGATAGGAAATTAGACCAAAGTTTTACATAAACTAGGTTATATCCAAAAGATGAGTCGATAAGTTCTATCGGCGACGAGAGCTGCTAGCATGAGTTCTCGATCCCGACAGTAGACGTTCCATGACCCTCATACGCCTGTCAGCTCTCACTTGCTGAGCTCGAAGTTCCCTAACTTCAGCTTGAGTTTCAGCAAGTTCCCTCTACAGATTTGCATTGCGGACCAGAGTCCTTTCATGAGAAGACTCTAGTTGGCGAATGTGGACAGTGTTAACGCCAGAGTTGGCTTCAATCTCCACGACCCGGTCAATAGTTGCCTGACCCAGTATCGTGTTTCTGGAAATTCTATGAACCATGATGGGTAGGACCTTGTCAGCAGAACCTCCTTCAGTGAGGTTGTAGAAACTTCGGTCTCCATTGTAGGGAATGGGCTGACCTTGTTCCTGGCTCCATCTAGCCAAGTTAGTGGCCCATAGAGGCGTGGGTCCTTGAAACGCAGGACGAGGGTTCAGGTTTGGGTTTTGAGCAGCTAGGGGTAGGTTGTTGACTTCAGGCTCTGAGTCAGAACTATCGGAAAAAACCCTCAGCATGGTGATCATCCAAAGGGATTGGGTGATCATCTTCTGGTTCTGCCTCTAGCCAACCAGCATTGCCTTGGTTCGGGCAGTACGGATCGCCATGGTGAAATCCAGCCATTTTAATCTACGCCAGAAAAGGGATATAAGAAATAGCTAAATAGACGAACTGACTAAGATAAGTAAGACCAAATACCCCTATGGTATTTCTTTATGGTTGTGTTGGTAAGTTTTTAGACTTGTTGCCATATCACAACCATTCTTGGGCATAGGCTAATCACTCCTCAGACCAGCATAGTTGATCAGGCTATGCCATTCCCAAGACTGACCATATATCCCCAGGCTTACTTGTGATATTCAACAATCGTAATACTTTCGTTCTTGTCCTTGTGACACTGATTTTAGTATGAATGCAGGCACGTATACTTACTTAAATATTTTATTATTTAAAAGTATAACTCTGAGACTGAGTGTTTTAATCCCCATGTATTTATAGTTAGTATATCTTTTATAGGTTGATATACTTTATTCACTATAAACAAAGCTCTTATACCAATCTGTCACACCCCAAAACCACGAACGGCGGAAACGTTCAGGGGTGGAGGACGTCATGTATAGTATCACAACAGTGTAATATAATAAACAAGCAACAACATCATCCATTGCATTACAAGTAGAATTTTAATACATGTGTGTTCTTTCATTGTAGTAAGACACCAAAAATATACAATCAAAATAAAAGACGAGACTTGTCTGCTCCGTCTTCTCAAAACCTGGCCATCGTACCTGTCTACTGTTGACCTGAGAATACAAGTTATTTTGAAAGAGAGTATCAGCTTTAAAGCTGGTGAATTCATAAGTAATTAAGTGTCATTGTCTTGCTTATGAAAATCTATTATGAAGGCCATGTAAACCTTTAAATGAAAATGCTGATGTAAGAATGAAAAACCCTAGAAAATCCCTTATTTTCTATAAGTATGAAATGTAGTCTTCTACCAAGACCCGAATGTTTTGTTATGACAATGTAGTCTTCTACCAAGACCCCAATGTTTTGTTATGACAATATAGTCTTCTACCAAGACCCGAATGTTTTGTTATGACAATGTAGTCTTCTACCAAGACCCAAATGTTTTGTAAGTAATATGATAGCTTTTCCTTTCTATTGACTAGTACTAGAGTACAGTCTAACTCCTCGTTTATGTGAAAGTATCACAAAATAAAGTAAACAGGAAAAATATAAGCATGTAAGTGTTATTATCTTGGGTTACCAGGACAAACACGACATCACCGAAGCGAAAGATAGACCCTATGGACATCCGAAGAGTGTCCCCTCATCCTCTGTAGCGGCAGCAGGGTGGAGGGAGGGTTAGTCCCGATATTGATCTCTTAATACATATCGTTAAATAAGTAACAACCATAGACATCCGTAGACATTCATCGACCACCGGTGCTAATCAGTGGGATTCGGAATGGTAAGTCCCGCCGAGATATCCCATTGAACCGGGATAGGAAAGATAATTTACACAGTAAGTACTAATAAATCATCCTTATAGTTCTAAGTACAAGTATCCAGGTAAGTAAATACAGGATAATGCACCTATGTAGAAGTGTTCCTGTATGGTATTCATGTAAGTGTGTTCATGTAACAGGTAAGTATATGTAAACATATTCATGTATCATGTAATCCTAAGTACGTGTACTCATGTATCATGTAAGGTATTGGTATAGACTCATGAATGAACTGACTCTTGTGTGATTCCTTGTAGTAGTAATAACGTTTGATATCTTCTAACTATCCCTATGATAGTTAACTGGAAGGTAATTGGTTGTTTACGTAGGTTTATGCACTCTTGCTACCCAAGAGTATTGGAAACTAAATGAAGGGTGAAAACTATAATCTCTAACATATAAATGAACATATGCGCATACGTATAGTTTGATTCAAGAAGGTAAAATAATGGTTTTGCAAGATATCTAGGAGTTTTGAACAATAATTAAGAATGACTTGATGTCATTTTAATAAACATTTCAAAACTAATACTTTTGTTATCAAGGTATTTTAAGATAGAAAACCACTTCATGTGTTACCTTTTGAAATATGTGAAATCTACTGAGTGAAAACACAATTATAAAATACATAAGATTGATTTAATAACATGTTGTTTTCTACTTGTATTCCCCCCCCCCCCCCCCCATTAAAAAGTTTAAAATCAATTAAAACATTGATTAAGGGGTATGAACTCACCTGTAGTTGGTGGTTCGGATGAACTGGACGGTGTAGGATGGCTACGTGTCAAGTGAGGACTTGTACACACACTACGATCCTAATGAACATATAATCACACATATATGAACTCAACTAGTCTCAAATTACTAATTGATAAAGCTAGGACATCCTAGACATAATAAACACTTTATATAATGGTTTTAAGTCCTAAGGATTACATCTAAGCTATTGTGGGACAAGGCACTTGTGTTTAGGGTTCCAAAGGACCCCATATATGAGTTTACTCCCCATATACCATCACACTTGGAGTTTACGGTTGTAAACTCTTGAATTTACGGCTGTAAACTCCCAACCATGGGTGTATTGTGTGTTTTGAAGTTCCAAATGATTCCTAGAATTATTCCAACTTGGTGGTTAAATTCTTGGAAGGGTTTAAGGTCTAGAAACACTCCATTTAGGAGTTTACGGCCCTAAGGGCATTTCCCTTAGAGTTTGCGGCCGTAAACTCTTAAGTATGGGTGTTTTTGATGCTTTCAAGTCTCTTGCACATGTGGTATAGGTTCTACACTTTTATTCCAAGCATATGAATGCCTTAGGCACACTTTGGTGCCTTTGTTTGATGTTCACGGCCCAAGAACCTTATTAGGGCCTTGAACTCATTTGAAGGGGTGTTTTGGATGTGTTTTAATCCTTCATTTAAGTGGGGAACAATTTCTAGTAATTGTCTAAGGCTTTAAGGGCCTTAATAACACCCTTTGATCTATTTTATTGGAGTTCACAGTCCAAGATCCTCTTGGGTCGTGAACTCCCATGTGTTTGTGTTTCATGGTTGTTTTCTTGTCCCTAATACGTATACAAATGATTCTAAGGCAGTAGCATAACACAAGGTTCGGTCTAGGCTTTGTTTCGGGAGTTTACCGCCCAAGAACACCTTGGGGAGTAAACTCCTAAATCTAGTGATTTAGCCTTCTAAATCATGTTATAAACACATATTAAGCTTTCTAACACTACTAGAAAGAGGTACTCACGTTTTGGTATAAAAACCCAAAGATCCGTGAGAGAGAAAATGGCTTTTCTCTAGTTGGAAATGCGAATAATGAATGAATTTGGTTCAGAATTCTATTTATAGTCCTGAGATATTTTTGGCAGAAAATATTTTTATTCCCGAAATGATCTCTAATATAATAGAGTGTTGGAATAACAGTGTTGCACAAAACCCTATGCACCCACTCTCCTGATATTTCCTGAAGTGTAAACCCTGAATTACTCAAACTTACACTAAAAAGTCTGAAAATTAACTGTGACTGCTATAACTTCTATTGAAGTGATATAGTTTGTACAGATTGGAAATTTCGGGTTGTCACAGAGTCGAAGGAAGGGAAGTGCACATGTATAGACTATGGATTGGAAGAAATGGGTTATCGCTTCTGGGATAACAAGAATAAAATGGTTATCAAAAGTCTGGATGTAGTGTTCAATGAAAATATTATATATAAGTATGAACTTGCTAGGAACTCTAATAGAAAGAAGCAACCTAAAAAGAAAGATTAAGTTTAGTTAGAAGAAATTTTAGATGATGACATTGTAAAGCCTATCAGCACCCCATAGATAGGTGAAAGTTCTGGAGCACTAGTAGATCACATGAGTAAGAGGACTATAGAATTTGTGGGAGTGAATTCAGATAAGTAGTTTTAGATAACGAATTTGCATCCATAGTACTAGGAGCCTCGGCCAAAACTGCAGGAGGATCCTGTAGATCCACTTGAATCCGAAAACCTTGAGTATGATATCATGCGTTAGCCAACTACTTATTGTTCATAGAAAAAAGGAGAACCATAATGTTATCTGTAGGCTTTGAAGATGAAAGACTTCGTACATGGTAATAAGGCCATGAAGGAAGAATTGAGCTCGCTTCAGAAGAATCAAACTTGGTCCTTGGTGAAGTTACCAGTAGAAAGCAAAGCAATGCAGAACCAGTGAGTGTTCTAAGTAAAAGATAACATAGATGGAAGTAAGAGACAAAATGACCTATTAGTTGTTAAAAGGCTTCCCCAGTTTTGAAGAAGACAACTATCTTATTAGTCTTGGTTATTGTGGTTGCAAACCATCTTCGTCTAGAGTGGATAAGTGTAAAAACAAATTTTCTTCATGTTAACCTGGAAGAAGACATCTTTAGGGTGCAACCAAATGGTTTTTCCGCAGCTAGCAAGGAAAATATGGTGTGCAAATTAAATAAAATCTTGTATGGATTGAAGTAAGATCCAAGATAGTGGTACTTGAAGTTTGGTAGATGCATGCATCCAAATAGGTATAAGAGATGGGAGATGGATCATTATTGCTACCAGAAGAAATTTGGCTCCTCATACATTATTCTTTTGCTATATGTTGCTGACATGTTGGTTGTTGGAGTAGATATGGAGGAAATCAACAAGCTTGAAAGGCAGTTGTCTAGAGAGTTTGAGATAAAGGACCTAGGGGCTGCTAAGCAGATATAGGGCATGATCATAGCCAGAGATAGAGTTGCGGGCACTCCAAAAGTTACTCAATAAAAGTATCTCAAGAAGATTCTTGAGAAGTTTAACATGGCAGATGCGAAATCTAGAAATAATCTACTTGAGAATCTCAAAGAAATAGTCCCAAAATAAGGAAAAAGTAAAGGAAGGAATGTTTAAATTCCGGTATGCATCCACAGTAGCTAGCTTGATGTATGTGATGGTATGAACCATACCATATATTACTCATGTAGTAGGCGTACTGCGCCAATTCATGTCAAATCATAATTTTTAATCTTTTATTACTTGACGGCAAGTAAGGTTCAATCTTGGGGAGATTTGATGGATGTCATTTTATGCATCTTTTAGAGTAGTTTTGATTAGTATTTAGCATCATATCTTGTACATTTTCATGTCATTAGTTTAAATAATGTTCAGCTCATGTATTGTATCTGAATTCCCGTACTGCTAGCATTTTTGTGTCATTTTTAGATAGTTCGAGTGGAGCAGTAATTTGGGTGCAGTTGGATGCATGTATGAGGCTAAATGGAGTTGGAACTGAAGGGGGATTCTAAGGAATGATTAGAAGCTATGTTGGTCAAGAAACATTCTATAAAATTGATTTTACGAAGATAGATTGCTACAATCTAAAGCCTAAAGGATATTGTTGCCAGGTTTGACCCCCTGTCAGTATTTTTACCATATCTCATGAATCGTAACTTTGATTGATAAGATTCAAAATGTTCCGGAAACTAGACAAAATTTTGGATGACTTTTGTTTTTACTTAGACTGAAGAATCGGGACCGAAACGTGCCAAAAAACAAAAATGTGATCGCATTTTTCATATATGTGATTGCATAAATGCATCGAAGTTTCCCATGGTCGAAAAAAGTCATATGGAAGCCATCTAAAAAAAAATAAAAAATTATGATTGCATATATCACTTCTGCGATCACATTTTTGTCCCGAAGCCCAAGAAAATTCAAAAATAGCATCGTACATCATTTAGGGGAAAATCTGCAAAAACAAACCTTCATATCTGCGATTGCAATTCTGCTTCTACGATCTAATTTTTTGGTTTCTTTCTCTGGAAGCTTCTGTCTATAGTATAAATACAACCGTCATTATCAGATTCAAGGTTTAGATAGTTCCATATGTAGGAAAACACTTCTGAAGACGATTCATGATACCTTTTAGCGATTTCTGAAGATCTGAAGGTTGTGAATCATCTCACACACTTAGTTTAGAATATTATTTGGTTAATGTTTCTTCTTACTAGTTTAGATTCATTTTTAGCCATGTCTGGCTAAAACCCTAGTTTTTAGTTCTGCATAGACTAGTACTTTTCATGTGATTAGTTTTCAAATCTGGTTTTTGATTTGTGTTACTATCTAGATTTTTTAGTTTCTAACTTAATGAATGTTTGATTATAATTCATGTTAGTCTGATCACCTAGCTAGGGTTTTATCATTCCAGTTAATCAGTTAATAGAATCTGTAATTGTTCTTGTCAACTGATAATAAGTAACAAGTATCAGACTGGTTCCGAGTTTGGGATTTAACTCTAATATAAACTGTAAAAATCATATCTTTACACTTCGAAGCTTGTGAGAAGTATTAGGTATTGCTGGGAATTTTACACAAATCACAAAGTTGCTTTTCTGATTTAATTAAGAGCTTGTTTAATTGAATAGTAAAAAGTTAGGATTAATTCAAAGAGCTAGTTTTAGTTAACTAATTTAAGTAAAAGAGATTACACTAGAGCTTGTTAGTTTTTCTGAGTACCAGCTTAGATAGAACGTGTCTCAAATAACCAGATCTAAACTGATGGCATGATTAGGAAAGTCGCAATAGAATTGAATTCTTTTGTTTTATTATTGATTTTTGTTTAATTTATTTTCACTGTAGTTTTTAGTTTTTAGTTTAATTCAAAAACTTTTATAATTTATGTTTAATTGACTAGAATGTGCCTGATGCAAAAAGGAATTGATTGTTAGGTTGTGTCCCTAAGGATTTGACCCTGCTTCCCAAAGCATGGCCTACCTCCTCCCACTAGTACCATGCTCTATCTTTCAGAAGACAAGATGCAAGTCTGACCTTCGCCTCCTCAGGATAAAGGCTAGACCATAGGGCATTCTCGATGTCTGTAAACCACCGTTTGCTAGCAATATGGTCCTTTTTATCAAAGAACTTAGGAGCCCCATATGCATGAAACTCTCGAAAATTCAAAGCATATGAACCCACCATAGCCACCATCTCGATATTGAATGTGCCCAAACACTCATCCATCAACTCCATAATGCCCTCCCTGATCGAACCAAAGATCATAGGAGTTTGTGCTAGAATGTTGCGGATAATCTTAGATGAAATGAACTCTCGCATCTGATCATCTAAGGATCTGACTCTAGAGCCCGGACCCGATCCTTTACCAGGACCTAAACCACCTCGAGTGACCACCATACCGAATATAAACAATGCAAACCATCATAAAACACTCAAATAATATCACATCGGGAGGGTCCCTTAGTATCCTCATGAATGCCTTGACTCGAATATGGATCCTGTGCTTCCAATAGTATGGGCCCAATACTACCTTCCACACTTATCTGTACCTTCCTCGAGAGTTGTCCCAATTCCCCCAAGCGACTCCCCTAATTCCCAAAATTCTACATTCCGGCTAAACAATGCATCTGCTAATGCTAACATGCTCCTTAGGTTCTCCTAGTATTCCCTTCCCGCGACTCTCCACCATCAGCTACAGAAGAAGCTCCCACTAACACATGCTAACTACCTTACAGATATAATTACATGCAAAAGACACCAGATAACCTAGCATATTCGCTTGATACTTAACTAGTATTAGAAGTGGTTCTTAAAACAACAGAGCAAACAGCATTTGAGCATCGTGTTCTAATTAGAACACTGCCTAACAAGCCATCCTATCATATCATAAGTAATCCATACTAGCAAGTTGTTATAGAGGCTCATGTAGTAGGCATACAAAGGCATCTCTCCTAACCTACCATTTAAAGCAGACCCTTAGCCCTAATCTAGCATGTTATTCACATAGTGAAAATAAATAAACATGTATGGGTATTTTGGGAACACTTACTTGAGTTCGGCCGATTGCATGCATCATACCTCATTTTATAAAAATCCTTTTTGAGAATCTTTTAATTTTCACTTAATTCCTCGGTTTGAGTTTAGACCTAATCCCTCGAACCAAGGCTTTGATACCAACTTGTAACATCCCAAAATACTTACTAAAAAAAATTTAATCAACCAAACCATAAACCATGTATTTCAAAAACCATTAAGTATGTTATAGAAGAAAATAGTTCTTATAGTATAATCCCAAAATCATAAAATATTAGACACAGGTGAATGCGATGCAATCATATCGGGCCCTTCCCTGAAAAACATTTCAACATAAATCGTAAGCACAAAGCTTAGTGAGTTCCCCAAAATACCACACACCATCCACCATACTAAAGCATATAACGGGTCTATTTCACCCTTGAGTACCTTCCGACTCTTTGAGTCCCTTCTAACTCCTTTGGTATCTTTCAACGGGTACGAGCCTATTTCACCCCTACAGCTAAGAATACAATCATACTAGCAAGAGTCACAAAGATAGCAAGCACATACAAGCATATTAGTAAGTGTCACAAAGACCATTATTGTTCTATAACATAATCCAGTGGGCCCGCATTGGTGCCTTCGACCCACAAGTACAGTGAGGAGACTCACCTCAATCTGATGATAAATAAACCACCATCTCAGGCTGCTGCTACAGCGGCTCCTCACACTGAACATATCCAAAATCAACTCTAATTACTAATCATGGTAATAACCCTTAAATAATGGTCCATATTACATTCCATCATGCCAATGGTAAAAGTCCATTTTACCCTTCACCTACTTGACCCATCTAACCTTGGCCCAAACCCATAATGACCTAAGGCCCAAAAATTGCCCAAAAGGCTGGTGAGTACGCCAAGCATACCACCTCAGTACACCTAGCATACTATTCTAACAAAGAAGGGGAACCGGGACTGAACACGCGACCCCAAGCGTACCTAGAGGTTACGCCCAACGTACTCCCCTGATGCCAAAAATCCATATTAAGCACTTAATACATAAATTCTAAACGTCCAATTCACATATCTAGCTCTTAGGAATCTCTTAACTAATAAAGTTGACAACTTGATGCCTTTGCATGGCTTAAAGAAGCCCAAAACCAAATTCTAACCTTCTAACTTCATATTAAGAACAATAACTTACGCTTGGATGAACAAAAGTCATCAAGATACGAATTTTATGCACTAGGGACCTCAGAAACATCAAGGAATGCTAACCTAAGCTTATGGAGTAGCTTTTACTCATAATAATCAGCCCGTGGGACCAAAATATGCCAAAACCCTAAGCTAAACTAGATCTAAGAAATGAACCATCAAGCTTGAGACTTTATACCTCCAGAAGGATGATTAAGATGAATAAGGTCTGGATCTACAACCTTTAAACTAACCAATACTTCTCCAATAAGCTCATTCTTCTTCAATATGCACCAAAGACACACCAAATCACTCAAAGAGCTCAAAATATCACAAATAGAGGCTAGGGTTTCGAGCGGACTACTTTAGGACAATGGAGGTTGGTGATGAAAAAGGCCTTGAGGTCATAAGGTCTTTAAATATGGTCAAAACCCTTAAATTTAGGGTTTTGCATTCTGCATGAGTACGCCCAGCGTACGCGAAGGAACCCGCGATCACATTAAATGAGTTATGCCCATCGTAACTATCAATTACGCCTAGCGTAATGGTCTTTCATGCAATAAACAAATATCTAAAACTTGAGACATTGACCTAGGAATCGAGCGCTATATATATATGTATATATATATATATATATATATATATATATATATATATATATATATATATAACTCCCGCCACCGGCTATGCTCTCATTCCACTACCCTTTTTCTTGGTTCGTTTCCCAACAAGTTTTCTGATTTTCCAACTTTCCAATGACATTTTTCGGGTTCGTATTCTCGGTGATAAATGGGTAGTGGTGGTGGGATGATGTGGTCGTGTTAGTATTGGTGATGGTGGTGGTGATTGGTGGTGTAGTGGTGGCATGCGGTAGGGTATGTGGGCCTTTTATTTAACAATTATAGAACAAATGACTAAAAGCGTCCCTATGGTTTGCCAAAGTTTTATGTTTAGTCCTTAACTTTTATTTTGCAATCGGACCATCTCTAGGTTTTGATTTTGTTACGGTATAAGTCCTTGCCTAATAGAAAATGACTATAATGCCCTTAATATTTTCTTTTTCAATTTTCTTATTATTTTTTTAATTAAAAGAGATGATTTAAGTAACTTATTGCCTCAGGTGCACTCCCACTCCTGCTCTACTCCTACCATTCCCACTCCCACAGCTAGTCATCGGCCACCTTCAACTTCCGCCAGCCACCATTAGCCACCTCCAATCGCCGCCAGCCCCCGGAAAACCACCACAATCGAACCTCAAACACTTATCAAACCATAATCTACCGGAAAACATGAAAATCATACCATAAATCAAACAATCACACCATCACCACCACATGTCACTACCATCGTCAGAAACCTGTTAGCCACCGAAAACCACCACTGGCCACCATCGGAAAAATGAAAATGCATCCATAAAAATCAATTATATAACCTAAATAATTTATAAGATATGAAAACCAAAGCTATGCAGATCTGAACAAATCTGAAGCAAACACAAGCCACCCCACTGCCGGAAAACCATCACCCACTCATCTAACCCTAACTTGTAACTTAAATCCGGCAAGACCAAAACTCAGACTAACCCTAACTGATGGTTCTAGTGGCCACGATTTGGTGTCTCCAGTAGTGGTAGGGGTTGAGTTACTTTCTTTATCAGATGTGAGAGAATGAGAGATGATGAAAGAAGGTGAGATCGTTGGGGTAGGGGTGGGAGTGAGGTGGGACCTATCACCTATGTATATTAATTGATTATTTTAATTAATAAAATATTTAAAAAAAAAAACTTAAAGTTAAAATATTAAGGGTATTATAGACATTTTCTATTAGGCAGAAACTTACACCGTAACAAGATCAAAACCTAGGAACAGTCTGAGTGCAAAACAAAAGTTAGAAACCAAACACGAAATTGTGGCAAACCAAAAGAACAATTTCAATAACTTGTTCATAATTAAAATATAAGTAAAAAAGAAAATATAAGTAAAAGACAAACATACGAATCTTGTAATTTCACATGCATTTAACCAAATGGTCTTAGTTACAATGCTTAACGGTACTATCTAAATGCCCAATGTGAAGGATTTTGCAACTAGACAAACTACATCAATTTTTGAATATTTAGACTCAAACTGCATAACTACATATTGGGCTAACCACATCGACAAAAATGTAATTTACTCTCAATTTTGGTTTGAGAACTAAAAATAAAATAAAAAATTGACAAATATAACTATTTATTTACATTTTTTGCCAAAAAAATAACCAAAAAACCAACATTTCTGAGAATGATCACCAAGTTCGTAGAGGGACTTCTACGAACTCAACAAGCCCTCTACGGACTTAACATATATTTAAAGTGGCCAAATTTGATATTTTCGATTTTCATTCCGCCGAAGAAGAACGAGGAAGATCTAGTTCGCAGACACCAATTTTGTAGAACAAGTCCGCAATGTTAAGTTATGATAGCTTTATTCAGGGTCGGTCCTGAGAAAATAAATATCCTTAAAGGCTCATGACAAACCATAAAAAAAAGACCTTTATCGTTATTATAAGTTTTTATTTTTAAATAAAAATATATAATAAAAATTTGGGCCCAAGACGAACCATATAAAAAAAACCCTTCTTTTGTCATCCTCGGTAAAGAACTTTGCATTCCAGCATGCATAGGGTACACACATAGATAAGGTAATACATCCTCCGTAAAGGGAATGCCGAGTCTGAGGCTGGCTCGATGGTTATTTTTGGAAAATAAATGTTCTCTTTTTTTTTTTGGTTATTTCATGGAAAATTGGGTTAAAAAGTGGTTAAATTTGTCAAATTGTCAAAATAGAAAATCAAATACTTTGCTGTAACTCATTGGCTGGATCCAACTCATACATTAAAAGTGTCTGAAAAAATCTCCATTATATCACTTTTGGGGAATGTACTTTGATCTACTTGTTGTTCTAACCTGTCTTAAACACTTACACTTGTCCCATGTGCTTATAGACTTGTACCTTCATTTCCAGTCTTACCCACCAATTAAAAGACTTGTACTTTTGCCCCCAATCTATATCCCTACATGCTTTAACTTTTGTACCCCATCACAATCACAGGTTTCTCCAATCGAATGCTAAAAAATAATCCTACATGTCTCCACCAAATTTGATACAATCATAAAAAATAACATCCCGCTTAATTTATTTTCTATTTTTCTTTTTCTCAGAAAAGTCCCCAACAATCAACACAAGTGGAAGCAAAATGGCGTTACAAAATACAAATTGGGGTTAAAACGGTAAACTTACATGAATGAAATGAATTAACAACAATATCTACAGATCTCAACGTCTAATCACGGGTTAATTTTAAGCCCTAATTAGACATCCCAGGGGCCCTACTGCTCTCGTATCCACTACTATCACCCGATTCAATGAATCTTTTCTCCATCAATCGGTTCCCTCTGTGTTCCTGTACAAATATCATCAATACTTTTGTCAAATATAGTCCTTCATTTTTCTAATAGAACATAACAATACCCTTTATTTATATATTATTACTGTGTTTGACATGTATTAGACTGAGACCAATGTGACAGCGATATGGAAAAGAGGGAAACCCTAATTGGACTGTGTCTGGCTGATGTGAGGATAATAATATTTAACTTACTTCTCTATATGGAAAATCATCGGCTTCGAGCATGTGAATGACTTGACCCATTTTAGGCCTTTTTTGAGCAGTAGGATCCACACAACGTAATGCTACTAATAAGGCGCGCTTCAAAGCTCTTGAAGACGGTTTTTCTGCTAATTTAGGATCCAAAACCCCTTCGGCGTTCCTATTTGTTACCATTGTTTTCAGCCAATCCACAAGATTCACCTTCCAAGAAAATTTACCATTTCAATTTTAGACAACAAAACGAAAAGAACAATGTCACCAGAATACAATACAAAGACAATGTTCACCGATATAAATGGGTAGATGATCAAAAGTTTATAGATTATAGTAGGGGTGAGCAGCGGAACTGGGTACCCGTTTTCAGAACCGGAACCGCCTCGGAACTACCGGTGTAGGCGGTTCCGGTTCCGTCGTACTAAGAACCGCCGGTTCCGGTTCCGTTTCTTTTTAAATTGGCCGGGTACCCGGTTATGCTCACCCCTAGATTATAGACTAACCTCCTCTGGAGGCCGGCTATAATCAACAGGGTTTCTACCACTAATTATCTCCATTATAAGAATCCCAAAACTGTAAACATCACTTCTCTCATTCAACATGCCCGTGCTAGCATATTCCGGAGCAACATACCTAAAAACCAAAAATCAAGAATGTCATCGACTCGTATATATATATATATATATATATATATATATATATATATATATATATATATATATATATATATATATATATATATATATTGACTTTGTGACTTATGAATTAAAGAAGTGAATTACCCAAATGTTCCCATAACTCGAGTAGTCACGTAGCTCTTCTCAGAGCCCAAAAGTTTAGCCAAGCCAAAATCCGAAACTTTCGGTTGCCATTGCCTATCGAGTAAAATATTGCTTGATTTGATGTCACGGTGAACCACTTTGGGCTCAAGTCCTTCGTGCAGATAAGTCAACCTAAACAACAAAAGTTATTATAACCCTTTTGTTGAACAAGCCAGGACAGGACAGGTTGTACTGTGTTTTTGATATACACTGATGTCAATAAAATTTTAATTTTGTGTCGCCCGAAAAGGTGGGGATGGGACATGAATGCCTTATAAAGCTTGTCGAGTCTAGTCATGTCTCGTGTAACAGTCAAAGCGGTTAATATTTTGGATTCCGAAAATACCCTTTAGCCGTTCCAAGTATAATGCGCATACGGATCTCCCATGTAAGAGGACTAATTGGTCCTACATCTCCGTGAAGCCATTGCTCTAAGTTCCCATTGTTTACAAACTCATAAACAAGAATCCTAATTACAATAATCAAATTCCAAATCAAGAAATTGTCCAATTGATCAAAAAGGTTTTTTTAATGGAAGTAATCAAGAGTTATTATACCTTTGAGCTCCTTCTGCACAATAACCAAGAAGCCTAACTAAATTCTTGTGACGAACTCGTCCAATGGCTTCCACTTCAACCTTAAACTCCTTCTCAGCTTGTCCTCTGTCAAATCCAACACAAAAACAAGAACGCTAACTGATTTATCATTTGAATTTATCTATAATTTAGTCAATAATATGAACCTCAATTAGTTCCCTATACTGAATAAAGTCAAAATAAGAGTTTATTCACTGTAAATTAACCTGTTATTGAGCAAATTTTTGACAGCAACAGTTGTATTATCCATTAAAACGCCAGAATAAACAATACCATATCCACCTTCACCAATCACATTTTCGTCTGAGAACCCATTTGTTGCAAGCTCAAGCTCCCTCAAAGTATACCAATGGCCCCAACCCAAATGGGAAACTTCGGGCTGAACAGAAACAACCGAAAGCTGATCACCCGACCCGCTTCCATAAGACGACCCGCCACCACTTCTTTCCGGGTAAGAAATGCGATGACCCTTTCCAATTTCTACCTGGATCTTCTCGAAATTACCATCATCTTCAGCTGCATGGCTCGTCACTATGGCTAAAGTATCCGATTTGGTTGCTGTGTTTACGACCTGCTGTTGATGCTTGTTGTTGTCGTGAGCTTGAACAGTGTGAATTCGGGTCGGGTCGAACCGAGGTTGTTGAAATTCGTCGGTGATTGTTGGGATTGTGGGTTTTTGAGGTACTGTTTTGGTCTTATGAAAGGTTTTTTTTCGTTTCGAGGTGAAATAGAGTGAAATGAAGAACACGATGATGACAATGGCGGCTCCAAAGCAAATTCCAAGAACAACCCAAAATTTTAAACCAAAAATTGAGGTTTTTCGGGAGAGCTCATCGTTTAGAAACCCGGACATTTTTGTTGTCGGTGTTTGGTTACTGATAAACAATCTAAAAGTCCATGGGAACGAAGCGTTAAAGATGTCAAGAAGGGAGACAAAATTACCAAGATGTGGTAGAAGAACAAGAAGACAAAATTGAGTAGGGACTGTAGAAGAGAGGGAATCCTGCGTTTCTGAATGATAATAGAAAAATCTTCTATTTACCATTAAGATATTTGGAAGCTTGTATTGGGATTCAATTTATGTAAGTTGAATATTAATTAATTAATTAATATAATAATATATTGGTATATTTACAAATTGGAATGCAAATTTACTTTTTTATATGTAAGAATGTATTTACGAAAATGAATATCGTACAAGTTGCGGTATCAAGGTGTCGGTAGAATCTAGGATAGACCACGTCGTTAAAAAAATGCAAATTATTTAATAAAAAAGTTATTGTTACTCTAGCATAAAGTTTTTGAATTTTTTATTATTTTTTTATTAAACTTGGACAATCCTTAGGAACAGTACCTGACCAGGGTACTGTTCTTGGGTTGGTTAGTTGACGTGAGTTTGGTTAATCTCGATATCCACCGCCTCGTCGATACTTCCCGAACCTTTTATTCCCACCGCTACTATCCTCCACCGCCTTAAGCGGCTGTCATTCGTTAATTCCTTTCTTGTGTCTTCTTCAACCTCCTCAACCCAACCGTACACAATTAGAGGTCGCCGCCCTCTGTTTTTGCTTATATGCTTCCGTTATGCCTGCTTGCATTCACAATTGTTACCAGAGGTTAGACACGTCAATTGAAGGTATGTGTCTTTTTAGCCCTCTTCTACTTCTTCACTGTTCATGGCGCTGTTTGATTTCGGCCTCTGTGTTGAAGGTAGCCTGCCTCCATGAGCAAGATGGTTCCAAGTTCAATTTTCGGTTGTCAACTGTTCTCTCTGTTCGATACTAATGGTAACCCAAATACTTGTGTTCGAACTAAAATTGATCCCTAAGTTGAATTTTGATGATGACGATTACAACTTGAAGAACTTCAAAGACCAACACCGACTCCGTTCGATGCTTCTGGGTTCTTTAGATAAGCACTCCACCACCAGTTTCCTTCTCGCAGGTTTTTGCTTTTGTCACCAACGGTTTCCTTCACCCTATATACCTAAATCTGCCCCCATTTTCTCCAACTCACCTCTCCTGCTATGCACCCTAATTTCTTTGCATGTTTTGTCTCCTCCGCTCCCACCGCTTCCAGTCGCATCCACCACCGTTGATTGTTCACGTTCAACCAAATTCCTGTATTTCTCTCCTAGGTGTATGAAGGAGAGCATATCGCCTTATGTTTTGGCGACTATACGTGTGCCTACGCTTTCTCTCCTATGTGTTTGTAGCTCGAATAGATAAGAAGTACTAACCCTAATCGATTCAGCTGCTTTCATTTGTTATGTTTACCAAGGTGGTTTCCGACCTCTAATGCTCTCTGTAAAACTCAGACGGAGAAGAAGAGGTCACCACAGGATACCCTAAACCGCCTACCATCGCCGCTCAGGTTAGAGCTATCAAAATCCATCGCTTTCTACTATAGAATCATGCCTTTTACTGATAACAGAACCATAGTTGCTTCTGCTGCTGATGGCCAGGTTAGTTGTTTCATAGATTATGTCATTTACATTATAATGTTAGTTCCTCACTTAGTTTCAAATATATACATTGATCTTTTGTTTTGGTTTAATTTATGTGTGTTCTGATTACAGTTCATTACTAATCGAAAAAATGATAACTTTTCAAATATTTTCTCGATTTTTTATTACTGCTTAAAATTTGTGCATTGTTTTTTTAGGTTTGCTAAGAAATAGAAGATTGGATCACCTACATGGAATATAGGTATGCCTCCTCAGTTGTTTAAATGATTGACATATGCTTTTAATGTATATATGTTGATCTTTATTTCGTGAACCTTTTCATTTAGAATTGTAAACACATGACAAACTAGTAGTTTTGGGGGCGTTGTTAGTGGACTCGGAAAAGGAGTGACTGCTACTGGTATTGGTCTTCTTCTTCAGGTCTGTGGTCTTTATGTGGCTTCATTCAAAATTGGTTTCCGTCTGTTTGAATTGTACCCTGTTATAGGAGGAGTCATCATATTCCCACCAAAATCAAACTAACAAAAACACGAATTTTCATCAAATTTAATCACGTCAATGTGGTATTTGACATTTATAGGTTGAAGATATGGCAAGAAAAAGACCTGTTTGCAGATACTTGAAGGTGTTTGCTATAAATAATATATATGTAAGGAGGCTATTTTGGTCTTTTGTAGGAGGTGGATCCCACTGTGGAGGCCGAAGAAATCGATATTTTAGATGGAATGGAAGGAGGGTTTCCTATATGATATAGCAAATTCAGTTCTTGGAATTGATGAGGCTATGAGTTTTGCTGAGATGCTAAAGTGAGTATTGCTTTAATACCTTAATATTTATAAATTCAGAAAGATGATTTCAAGTTATTCACTTTTTTGCAATTTCATTTTTATTGTATTGATTTACTTGCAAGTCGTGGTCTCTGTTTTATTTTTATTTTAAATTTCTAATTTACAGATTAATGAAGTTGGATTTCTATTTTTTGGCATTATTATAACTAAAACACAATCACAAATCTTTAAGCCCCTAAAAATAAACTCACCAACAAAGTATATATTCATGTTCGATGATATAATCCTAAAGCAAAATCTATGGTTTGATTATAAATATGAAAATTTTATAAACATATTTCGTTTAATCTACATTTGTAAATCACCCAGAGAAATCTAAACTCACACCACGATTTTCAAGTTAATTAATACAACAAAATTAAAAATCACAAAGAAGAGAATAAACTTATTTCATGAAAAAGAATAAAATGAAATGGTAAGAATAGTGTAATGCATTTTCGCAAATAATAATAATAATAATAATAATAATAATAATAATAATAATGCTTTTTGTTAGATATTTGAATGAACATTTTTTTGTATATACCATACTACAATAGAAACAGAACTTGTAACTGCTAATTAGTGCATAGTAATGACTTTTTCACGATAAAATTTAATATATTGATTTTATCATTATTTCTATCAAAATTATATTATAAACCCAATTTCTCACATGGCAATAATGTTTTTGAAAACATATTGAAGGGTAATTTGGTCCTTTCATATATAACAACACAGCCCTTCAAACCCCCAACCCCAGCAGCTGCAGCACCAAGAACGGAACCAAATTATGCTGCCAATTCCTCGGCAACCAGGCCTGTCAGCAATGCACCCGAATACTTAGCTACCACCAGTTCCGACCTTCGTTTAGTTTTTTCCTGAGTAGGAAAAAAATTGACTTGGGAATACTGGTAAGTAGTTTTTATAGGGCTAAACGCAAGAAATAGCAATCTACTTTTCTATATTTGTTTATTGGCTCATTGTACTTTCACTTTTCTCTTATTAAAGCAATATACTTTTACAAATCTAAACAATTATAAAATGAAAGTTGTTATATTTGAGTAGGTTTTTATAAGTACATTTACGTGATTGGAACAAATACAGATAAGATACTTACAAGTTTTTTTTAAAGATTTGTGTCTGTAAAGAACAGTCAAACAAAGAAAAATATTTGAAAACTTAAGCTTTGGAACGAACTCCATAGTCTCTTTCTCAATATTTTCCAAAATATGAAGAAAATGTACAATCTTTCAATTCCAAAATCAAGTGACTTTACTTTTACTTTAACTTTTGGATTCAATATTATTTTCAATACTCGCTTTTTCTAATGAACTTCGGTTCATAAATTTGAGAAATTTATCATTTTTATTTGTTTCATCTGCTATATAGTTTATTTGACTGCAAATATCCCGAATTCAGTTTTTATTTTACTTAATGTTTATTTATTTTGTTTTTATGCTTGGCATGATTTCCTACTTCATGGATTTTCTTGAAACGAATGAGGCAATCCAGGATCGATTGTTATTAGTGGCTAGCTTCCCACCTTTATCAAAAAGGTCTCAATTATGTGACCAAGGTATATTAATCAAAATAAAGGGCATTTTAGACATTTGGTCAATAGTCAAACTTTCCTATGTAACTATGTGCCAAGTCAAATATTGCTTTATTTTCAGGATGATGGGGGGGAGGGGGGAGGGTGATGGGTTGCACAATGACATCTTCAATTTGATATAAGTAAAGTTAAACCAATAGATGTCCTCGCAGTTCTACCCTCTGCCCATTTGTTTACATCTTTCTATTTCTAATTAAATGACATGATCACATGTTGTAAAGTTTTGATATAAGCATTTTGTTTTAGTGATTAAAGTAGTGTGATTTATGCAGATTCATCACTTGAGCTTAGTCAATTATAAGCATTCAAAATAGTGTTCTTTTTTTGGGGCTGAATGAGAATGATGCCACAAATTATAAATTATCTTCTTGTAATTTTGTTAAAAACGCCCCTGCACATGGTCATAAACAGATGTGGAGATCAAAACGGTGAACCATGAATATAGGACAAGTAATTTATGTTAACAGATTGTAAGCAACTCATGACTTTGGAATTGGTATGTTTCTCAAAAATTTTATTCATTTTATAGGGTTTAGACTCCAATTAACCATTCAGAACAAATGGGAAATCAGTTTACATTGCAGGTTCCTATTGGTTAATTGGCCACTGATTCGTAATTTAGATTTTCAAATTTCTTTCTTGATTCATGCAGGTTTCATTCTATCTTTGTTTGACATTACAGGACCAGAGAAGGAGTTTTACTCATTATATGGTCGCTATTTCGAGATCAAAGAGAACAAGTTATTAACTTTACTTTTTATTATTATTATTGTAAAGCTTATATTTATCTTTGTTTAAATTTGGATTTTTTTTTAAACAACTTCATCTATGATTACAAAGTTTGTCCCATTAAGGATGTCACTCAAGTGGAGGGCATACCACAACTACTTTAGGGTATGTGTTTTTTTTTATTTATTGATTTTCACTAAAACTTATGTATTAAATTTCTAAAATGTTTTGTTTGTTTTATTATATATAATAATAATGATAGGCAATGGGAGAAATTTGATGAGTCATATAGAGTCATGCTCTTCTCAAATGGTGACAAATGTTGTAATGGACCTCAAAGAAGCTTACCTTCACCTACCTCAATATTTTAATCTTTTTACATTAATTACAAAATTGCCCCTTTCAACATATCATATTTTCTCAACAGGTCAGATTAAGATGTGGATCAAAAGTTGAAGTTGCCGATATGTTATTATTTTTATTGTGAATTGTGAGTAAAAATTTTAATTGCAGATACTCGGCGTTATTAACTACTCCAGCCCTTTGCCAAGAAGGAAGACTCAAGGTACACATGTTTTTCATCATTTTGTCTGTGAAAAGACAAAATGCCCTTCTCATTGTAAAAGAATAACCTGAGAAAGATTGTATGGAATGTTTCGGGAGCTACAAGATAAACTAGAAGTAGTGAAAATGGAACAACCACAAGGTCACGATGAGCTTTAAGTACTTTTCATACCGTTTATTGTGGAAAAAGCAAAAAAAATGATTGATTTGTCCTTTTATTCCATATTTGGGATGAACATGTTGTGAGGCTTATAAGAATATAGTTGTTTTTTTTTTCGAGGGGACTAGAATTGGTAAAAATCTAGAGCATTGATGTTATAGTAAGTTGTACCTCATGCATTGGAAGTTGAACCTTTCCATGAACTGTATTAGATAATCTTGAGAGGTATTACATAATTTTCTGTTGTGGTTCTTAACTTTTTGATGCAAGAAATATCAATATACTTATATTTTTTATTTTTCTATTATAGCATTTTACTTTCATATCTCCATATTACAACATTGTATATTAGAAAAACTATCTGTTTATGGGAATGTCATCCTTATACTAATCAATTTTTGTTGCCATGACTGAGTAGATTTTCAAACTACAATGTACTAACAAGATTTGTTTTGTAAGTATTTTTTTTAAAAACATTTACTCAATAAGAAAGAAATTAAAAGGTATAATGTTGTAATAGAAAGAAATGAAAGTTGGATGTTATAATAAATAAATAAATGAAATGGGCCATGTGTAATGAGAAATGGTAAAAAAGATATCGTTTTGCCATTTTTTGTAGTGGGGCTTGTGTGATGGGTAGGCACTTAGAAACAAATGAAATGGGCTATGTGTAATAAGCCCGTACTAAATGTTTGGCCCATGTGAAATGGATTGCTTATTGATATTAACTAGGTGGGGAACCCCCGCTTGACTAAACTACCCCTATGTAAAATTATTTTGTTCATATTTCAATTTTGCTAAAGACCTATTGCATCCGACCCCCGCAACGTGGGGGTTTCCCACCTAGTTTGTATTAACCTAATTATTTAGTCATCTTATCCATTGTAGCCGGTTTTTGTTCCAGGCTAACAAAAAAGATGGTCTTTCTCATTAAATGACATGGTTGTCACATAGGATTAGGGCACATTATCGGCTTGGGCTCGTTATCCCTCTCGACATCTCACATTTTAGATTTCTTTCTCCCTCCATTGGGTTCCACTAATGTTTCTCAACCATGTTGGATAAACAAGCTCTCGATGTAATTCCAACGGTGGTGACTGTAACTATGTTGATCGTTGATGTTATTACCCTATGGAGAGAACCAGACCCAACAGTGGCAGTGTAATATCCAGTTTCGATGTTCCTAATTTCAGGATAGCGGATCATGATTTAATTGAGTAAAGGTTTTTGGGCTTCAAAGGAATAGAAATTAGACCTTATTAAATGTTGATAATGTTGATTAAGTGATTTAAGACCTTAAACTGTATGTTGGAGCCAAATGGGTAAAATGAGAAAAGTAATATTATATACTTTTGTGTGTATTAATAAATTAATTTATGTATGCTTTAAGCCAAAAGTAAGTGGATAGAATTGCGGGATTTGTCATTACATTTGTGTGCATATAAAGATCACTAAAAACAGAGTTAGAAGGAAGAAGTTATGATCGTTTGAAGCTGAAGTTAAAATAAGAAAAATCAAGAATTTATCGGAAAGCGTAGAGCGCCCATTAAAACCGTGAGACATCCCGGCCTAGTAGGTTGCGCGTTTTTTTGGGTGTTTGAGGTATTTAAAGCTAGGTCATTAACTCTTAGGGTTTGATCACTTTCAGCCTCTAACACCCCTATATTATTCTTTGAGTGAACCCAAAACCTCCTTTGAGTAAAGAGAGCTTATCCTCTCTCCTTGAACCATTTTTGGGTGCATTTTGGCGGTGATTTGATGAAGATTGAAGATCAAGAAAGTCTAGTTGGTTGCAAGGGATGTTGTTTCAACCTTGGATCCATAAATTTCATACATTTTCTGGACTTTTGTAAGTAAAAAGCTTTAACCTTTCCTTTCGAGTTGTTAGATGTGACAACCCGAAATTTCCATTCTGAACAAACCATATCAAGCCAATAGAAGTAGAACAATTTCAGTGAAATTCCAGACTTCGAGTATAAGTTTGGCAGTTTTTCAGGATTTACACTTAAGGAGATATCAGGAGAGTGGATGCACTAGGGTTTTGTGCAACACTATTATTCCAAAACTCTAGGATAGTAGAGTCCATTCCGGGAATAAAAATATTTTCTGCCAAAAATATCTCAGGACTATAAATAGAATTTTGAACCAAATTCATTCATTATTCGCATTTCCAACTAGAGAAAAGCCATTTTCTCTCTCACGGATCTTCAGGTTTTTATCCCAAATCGTGAGTACACTTCTCTAGTTGTCTTATAATGCTTATTATGTGCTTAATAACTTAGATTACATATCAAATCTGTGAGATTCAGGAGTTTACCGCCCAAGAACGTTCTTGGAGAGTAAACTCCAAAATGAGGCTTAAATGCTACCTAGTCTTTTCCCCATGATAAGTAACAAACTTAGGCTTATTTATAAATGTATTTAGGACTAGAAAACAATCCAAAACCCCAAGATTTGGGAGTTTACCGCCCAAGAGCACTTGGGGAGTAAACTCCATTTTAAGGGCCAAAAGTGTCCCAATGCTCCTCAAAGCCTCGGATCTCAAACTAGAAGCCTACATTACATGTTTAGACCACCAAAACAATTAAGATTCAAGGGAGAAAGAGAGTTCACGGCCCAAAAGGTTCTCGGGCCGTGAACTCCATAAAATGGTGCCAAAAGGTGCCATAAACTCTTCAAAAGCCTTGTACAATAGCCTAGTTTAGTTCTTAGTTAATTTAGGGACTTGAAAACACCTTAAACACCCTCCCAAGGGAGTTTACGGCCGTAAACTCCAAGGGAATATGGTCCCAGGGCCGTAAACTCCTAAAAGGAGTTATATTATGCCCTAAACTCTTCCATAGACCAAGCCATTAAGTAGAAATGCTTATTAGGGCCTTATAGAGCATCAAACATCAAATGGAGACATAAGTATGAGTTCACGGCCGTAAAATCATGAGTTCACGGCCGTAAACTCATTTGTTAGTGTTGTTAGGGTCGTAAACTCCCTTATGGAGTTTTCCTTGAGCCCTACACACAATAGCTTCCCCTACAAACACTTAGATGCAATCCTAGAGGCTAATAACACTTGATAAAGGTGTTTAGCATGTCCTAGGGTGTCTTGACTTGTATATTAGTTGTTTATAGACTAATTTGTTACATATATGTGAAATTATATGTTAACTAGGATCATAAGTGTGTTCAAGACTTCACTTGACACCTAGCAGTCCTACCTCTTCAGTTCATCCGTATCACCCACAACAAGTGAGTTCATACCCCTTAATCAATGTTTTAACTATTTTCAAATGTTTTACGGGGGGATACAAGTAGAATCATGCTACTTATTATATCAATCACATGTGATTAATAAGCAGCATTCAAATGATTTACTACTCATTAGCCGTTTTACCAAACAGTTTCCTTCAAATGATTTTCATAAACACTTTATATGTTTAAAACTCCTTATTACACTGTACATTTTACTCTGTATATTACATTTCAAACTTATTTACAATTGTGTTTCAAACAAATGTTTCTTTATACTAAACCGTTTTATCAAACCCATGCCTTCAAAACCCTTTTATAGATCGACATCAAGTTGATCTTTTCTTAGAAAATATTTATGTTTAAAGGTTTTTACAAAACTTAATTTATGCTTTTATATTATAAATTGCATGCCTCTATATGTATAGTTATACAAGTAATGTTTAAAAGACTTAGGAAGGCTATCCACCTTGTTTCCTTTTCCTCGATTTGGATGTGGTCTGATAGGATATCGGGTACCCGTCCGAAGGTCGTTTAAATATTAGTTATATATCATGTGTACATATATAGTCATAAAAGGTCCTTCCAGTTCATCCCATGCCCTTGGGTAGCAAGGGTATACATCCATGTCCATACATACCAGTTAGATTACTAGTAAACTACCATATGGGTAGTTTAGGAAGATACTAGAACTATTACTAGAACGCGATATCATACAATGAGTTAGTTCATTCATGAGTCTATACTTGCTAGACAGAGAGCACATACATTACAGCTAGAACATTTCATTACTATGAGTACATGTACAACTATACTAGAGAAGAACATATACAACGATACTAGAACGAGTACATTACTATACTTGCTAGGTAGAGAGCACGTACATTACAGCTAGAACAATTCATTACATTACATATACATGAATACGTTAACAATTGTGATCCACTGTATCGGAGCATGCCTTAAATGTCATGGCCCGAGTTGTTGCCAGAGTCTCTTGAAGAGAGAGCGTGAGTTTGCGTATAGATCTATATTGGATTGACTATCCTACACCTTGCTGCTAGCTACAGCCGGACCTGCAGATCTGCGGGTGCCAAACGTCATTCCGTTTTACGACCATTCGTATGTCGTTGTTACCGGTCGATAGTATGGTACAATTAATCACATGATGCCTTAATATAAATCCGGTTTAAGGTAGTTAGTACAACAGTAGTTCTTATAGCGCTACATTTTAGTACTACATTAATTTTCCCTGTACATATATTTAGTGATCATTTCACTTAAACATTTAATGTAAAAACTATATTTTGTTAATGATAGTTACACTTGGGAAAATTACACACTTTTACATGAAACGAACATTTAGAACAGTTAAGTCTTGGTAGAAGACTACATTGAGAACAGTTAGGTCTTGGTAGAAGACACACTTTACATAATAGTAGGAATCATAGGGATTTCTAGGGTTTTTCAAACATTTACAGTTGTTTTACAAAGATTTTTACACTTACAGTTTATATACATTTTAATACTTACAAATTCTTACATACAAATTAAGACACTAAAATACTTATGATCTCACCAGCTTCAAAGCTGATACTCGCTTTCAAAATTACTTGTATCCTCAGGTCATCATAGACAGGTACCGATGCAAGGAATAGGGAAGATGGAGCTCGTTGAAGACTCATCTTTCATTTTGATTTATGCTTTAGTGTTTATCAAAATTTGATAGAACACACTTGTATAATAATTATATTATTAATGCAATGGATGATGTTGTTGCTTGTTTACTACTTTACATTGTTGTGATACTGTACATGACGTCCTCCGTCCCAGAACGTTTCCGCCGTTCTTGGTTTTGGGGTGTGACAGATTGGTATCAGAGCATTGTTTATAGTGAATTAAGTATATCAACCCATAAAAGATATACTAAGTATAAATACATAGGGGATTAAAAATACTCTGACCAAGAGTTTATACTTTAAATAATAAAATATTTAATAAAGTATATGTGCCTGCATTCATACTAAAATCAGTGTCACTAGGACAGTACAAAAGAATTACGATTGTTGGGCAACGCAAGTGGGCTTAGAGACATATTGTCAAAACTAGGAAGATATAGCCTGATCACCTATATTATCCGAGGGTTGACTAGCATGTGCCTAAGTTTAATTGTGTGGTTGCAACAATGTTAAAATCTTACCAACCCTACCACAATGAGAACAATAGAACATAACATTAAACTTAAAATACTATAGGAGTATTTGGTGTTACTATAAGTACGTTATACTTGAGAACTAAAACGAGATCTTCATTACTAAGTTGATAGTTGCTAAGTGGATACACTAAGGATATATGTAATTAGGATGTTATAGACTTAGAATCTGTGAAATTTTACTTCACCCCGATTCTGTGTGAATTTGGAGTTAAGATCACTTATTCGAAGGCCTATCCTGTTTCGATTACATAAAACTGGTATGCACTTCACAAAAAGCGATGTAACTGATGAAGATTTTCTAAACAATTATCTAGATAGTTCATCTAATAATTATTTTCTTACCCCAATTCTCGCGTAAGATAACATGGCTGGACTCCATCCCCACGGCAACCAGTACCTTCCGAATGAGGTTATAGCTGGTTGGTTTGGAGAAGAACCAGAGAATGATCATCCTATCCCTTTGAATGATTACCATGATGAAGACCTTCCAGACAGTGCTAACTCCGAACCAGAGGTTGAGAACCTACCCCAAGCAGCTCCCTTTCTAATTCCTAACCCTCATCCGGCTTTTCATTGCCCGACGCCTGAGTGGGTGGAATGCTTGGAAACATGGAGCCAAGGACAAGATCAGTCCATGCCATTTAATGGCGACCGAAGCTTTTACGACCAGAGCAATGGGGGCTCAGCAGACAGAACCTTGCCAATCTTGGTCCGCAGAGTGGCCCGAAATGAGATTCAAGGCAGGACAGCCCTACATCAGATTACCGAAGTTGTCGCTAATGCGAGAATGCATACCCTCCGCACCATTCGTCTAGAAGATACTCGCGAGAGATCAGAGAGAAACCATGAGACCCTGCTCCAAGCACTAACTGAATCACGAGCCGAAGTCATAGAGCTCCGAGTACGCCAGAGGGTGTATGAAAGACACCTACTTGATGTGGAACGTCAATTGGCTGAATTGAGAGTTCACCTGAGGGATGACCGTCGTCAGTAGTAGATTCTTTACCTTACTCCCCTTATTAGAAAGTAATCGTTTTTATGTCTATGCCCGATGTGGCATTTTCTATGAAATTACCTTGTACTGTAAGTACTTTAGGTTAGGTCCTTATGTTGTCAAGAAGTATCTTCTCTGGATATGATGTAAGACCTTTACAAGGTCATTTCCCCGAATCTTTACGTCATGAATATCAAAGATTTTGACAGTCGGCTAACTTCTGTGTCATTTCCTTTATTCAAGTACTCTCACCATACATTCATGGGAGTCTATCTGAAACCTGCTTTAGTCAAGTCATTGGACTATAGTAAGTTAGATCCGGAGACATTTCCAAGTCTCTTTCAGTGGTTGGATCTTGTTATTCACCAACCCACGATACCTCAGCTTGAACGACAAACATCTTGAGACCATTCTACGAACTTACTTCTACTCATTACTAGGACTGCATCATAGGGATGTAGGTCAAACCTTCACGATCATACTTCCATTTCCGTGCTAGGACTGCATCATAGGGATGTAGGTAAAACTTTCAAGAACATACTCCTACTCTTTGATTGAACAATCGAAGTACATCTAGGGTCAACCAGAATCGCTCACAAAATCCTTATCTTTCGTGCTAACAGAGTCATGTCGTCATCAAGAAACAATCAGCTTCATACGTACACCACTTTCTTCTAGATCGCTTTTCCAGCGAAGCCGTCATATCAAGACACCGAAGTACTCATGCCAGGAGTACCTCTTAGTTCTTTTCTTTTCCAAAGAAACCCCCGAAGTACCACTCGTGCAATACGTCAAGTTCAATCCAAGGATTCATACGATTGATCTATCACTGAGGAATGTATACATAAGAGTGGTATATAATCAAGGTTCTATAGGTTTAGAATTGATGATTCCACTTTAACTTCTTTTTCCCCGATGGGATGTGAGCTTAAAGAAGAATCAGTTATTCGACTACCTTTTCAATCTTAATTATATACGACTCGTATACACGAAATTGTGATTGTGAACCATGTATGAATTCTAATATGAACTTCAGGACGGAGAAATGCTCAAGACTATGAGTAATCACATCGTCATGTGAACAAACTTAGAACCCAGTACGACCCTTGTAAAAAGATCACCCTATAGTCTAAACACCTACGGAGATACCAGAACAGCCCAGACAACTTAACGAACTGCATAACGATAGAATAAGAAGACTAGGGTTCTCACCCTGGAGAACCCCCAGTCTTATTCTCCCAGAGATCGACAGATTGCATCGTATGTGCCTCGGATATCGAGGACTCCGTCAAGATTTTCATTGGAAATCGTTATCTCTGCCTCGCACAGATGAAATGGTTGAGCAAACGCAAGGAAAGAATTACTTTCAGAAATGGATCTGAGATCTGAATATCACCAGTTCGAGTGTTAGGGAAGGATGTCCGGAAGACTATCTTCCGAACTCGATGCGGACACTTCGAGTCCGTAGTGATACCCTTCGGATAGGACTAATACGCCCATAGCTTTCATGAGCTAAACGAATAGGGTACGTCTTTCTTACTTGGATCAGTTCGTCATTTCTCCATGTAATGACTTACTTATCTACCCTTGTAGTAAGAAGGGACCCATGGAAACATTACCTTCAGAGGAACTTTTCTCGAAGTTCTCTAGGCACGAGTTTTGAAATTGAAGAGTCGAATTTCTATGACACACTGTTAGTAATGTGGGAAATTTTCAGTACTTTTTCAATTTGTCAAAATTGTTGAGCATTTGTCGACACCGGAGACGCCGACAGTCATTCGCCAAATTCTAGGTCCTACCGACCTACTGTCATAGTTCATTCAGAACTCCTCGCAAATTACAGAAACTCGTACGACTTTGACCCAGCAAGGGGTGGCCTTTGACTGGGAAGTTAAGCAAGAAAAGGAACCTTTGGAATTCCAAGTGAGTGACCAAGATCTTTAGGAGAACTCACTCTGGGAATGGCTTAATACGCTTCGTATTGCGTGGAAAGCTAAATCCAATATAGTTGGGACCTCCGAGATTCTTAACAGAATCGGTTCTGTGCCTCGCACAAACTAGACCTACTCCGCGAACTTAGTAACGTACATTATACTTTTAGCGTCTCGATCATGAAACCATACCTTTCCATTAGGACTCTTGTAAAACCACTCGTCGAGATCCTCGCCTTCGTATTAGAACCATAGTGACCCTCGACCGAGAGGTCAAGCGGACGAAGCAACGCTGTCGCCAGTTAGTGAGGGTTCGTTGGAATGCCAACCGAGAACCCGATTTCACCTAGGTGCACTAGAACCAATCGATTAGGAAGTTTCCTCCTCACAACTCGATCATTCGTACATACTTCCTTGCCTAAATTCTAATTTCGGGACGAAATTCCCTTCAACAGGGGGATGATGTGACAACTCGAAATTTCCATTCTGAACAAACCATATCAAGCCAATAGAAGTAGAACAGTTTCAGTGAAATTCCAGACTTCGAGTATAAGTTTGGCAGTTTTTCAGGATTTACACTTAAGGAGATATCAAGAGAGTGGATGCACTAGGGTTTTGTGCAACACTGTTATTCCAAAACTCTAGGATAGTAGAGTCCATTCCGGGAATAAAAATATTTTCTGCCAAAAATATCTCAGGACTATAAATAGAATTCTGAACCAAATTCATTCATTATTCGCATTTCCAACTAGAGAAAAGCCATTTTCTCTCCCACTGATCTTCGGGTTTTTATCCCAAATCGTGAGTACACTTCTCTATTTGTCTTATAATGCTTATTATGTGCTTAATAACTTAGATTACACATCAAATCTGTGAGATTCGGGAGTTTACCGCCCAAGAACGTTCTTGGAGGGTAAACTCCAAAATGAGGCTTAAATGCTACCTAGTCTTTTCCCCATGATAAGTAACAAACTTAGGCTTATTTATAAATGTATTTAGGACTAGAAAACAATCCAAAACCCCAAGATTTGGGAGTTTACCGCCCAAGAGCACTTGGGGAGTAAACTCCATTTTAAGGGCCAAAAGTGTCCCAATGCTCCTCAAAGCCTCGGATCTCAAACTAGAAGCCTACATTACATGTTTAGACCACCAAAACAATTAAGATTCAAGGGAGAAAGAGATTTCACGGCCCAAAAGTTTCTAGGGCCGTGAACTCCATAAAATGGTGCCAAAAGGTGCCATAAACTCTTCCAAAGCCTTGTATAATAGCCTAGTTTAGTTCCTAGTTAATTTAGGGACTTGAAAACACCTTAAACACCCTCCCAAGGGATTTTACGGCCGTAAACTCCAAGGGAATATGGTCCCAGGGCCGTAAACTCCTAAAAGGAGTTATATTATGCCCTAAACTCTTCCATAGACTAAGCCATTAAGTAGAAATGCTTATTAGGGCCTTATTGAGCATCAAACATCAAATGGACACATAAGTATGAGTTCACGGCCGTAAAATCATGAGTTCACAGCCGTAAAATCATGAACTCCATCAAATGGACACATAAGTATGCTTATTAGGGCCTCTATATGTATAGTTATATAAGTAATGTTTAAAAGACTTAGGAAGGCTATCCACCTTGTTTCCTTTTCCTCGATTTGGATGTGGTATGATAGGATATCGGGTACCCGTCCGAAGGTCGTTTAAATATTAGTTATATATCATGTGTACATATATAGTCATAAAAGGTCCTTCCAGTTCATCCCATGCCCTTGGGTAGCAAGGGTATACATCCATGTCCATACATACCAGTTAGATTACTAGTAAACTACCATATGGGTAGTTTAGGAAGATACTAGAACTATTACTAGAACGCGATATCATACAATGAGTCAGTTCATTCATGAGTCTATACTTGCTAGATAGAGAGCACATACATTACAGCTAGAACATTTCATTACTATGAGTACATGTACAACTATACTAGAGAAGAACATATACAACTATACTAGGAAGAGAACATATACAACGATACTAGAACGAGTACATTACTATACTTGCTAGGTAGAGAGCACGCACATTACAGCTAGAACAGTTCATTACATTACATATACATGAATACCTTAATAATTGTGATCCACTGTATCGGAGCATGCCTTAAATGTCATGGCCCGAGTTGTTGCCAGAGTCTCTTGAAGGGAGAGCGTGAGTTTGCGTATAGATCTATACTGGATTGACTATCCTACACCTTGCTGCTAGCTACAGCTAGACCTGCAGGTCTGCGGGTGCCAAACGTCATTCCGTTTTACGACCATTCGTATGTCGTTGTTACCGGTCGATAGTATGGTACAATTAATCACATGATGCCTTAATATAAATCCGGTTTAAGGTAGTTAGTACAGCAGTAGTTCTTATAGCGCTACATTTTAGTACTACATTAATTTTCCCTGTACATATATTTAGTGATCATTTCACTTAAACATTTAATGTAAAAACTATATTTTGTTAATGATAGTTACACTTGGGAAAATTACACACTTTTACATGAAACGAACATTTAGAATAGTTAAGTCTTGGTAGAAGACTACATTGAGAACAGTTAGGTCTTGGTAGAAGACACACTTTACATAATAGTAGGAATCATAGGGATTTCTAGGGTTTTTCAAACGTTTACAGTTGTTTTACAAAAAATTTTACACTTACAGTTTATATACATTTTAATACTTACAAATTCTTACATACAAATTAAGACACTAAAATACTTATGATCTCACCAGCTTCAAAGCTGATACTCGCTTTCAAAATTACTTGTATCCTCAGGTCATCATAGACAGGTACCGATGCAAGGAATAGGGAAGATGGAGCTCGTTAAAGACTCATCTTTCATTTTGATTTATGCTTTAGTGTTTATCAAAATTTGACAGAACACACTTGTATAATAATTATATTATTAATGCAATGGATGATGTTGTTGCTTGTTTACTACTTTACATTGTTGTGATACTATACATGACGTCCTCCGCCCCAGAACATTTCTGCCGTTCTTGGTTTTGGGGTGGGACATTAGATCATGTTAATGGTCCCTTTTATGCACTTTTGGTCCATTTTATAGGTAATCTTGAAGTTGAGTGGACTTCAACATGTTTTGATCAGTTTGGAATGCTTCTTGGACCTCATAGACTAGGGAAGTTGTGATCTTTTGTCTTCCCTTTAAGACATGCAAGTTATCTTGGTCCTTCAGGTCATTTTTGTGTATTAAAGTTTAGATCTTGAAAGTTTGTGGCATTATTATGCATAAAGTTGGAAACTTTATCCATCCAAACATCATATTGATTCATATATGAAGGTTGGAGACTTAGACTTAATGGATTATGTTGAGAATGATACATTTTTGGTCCCTTTGAGACTTAAAGTCTAGATCTTAGTTGTTTGGACCATCATAATGGATAAAGTTGGAAACTTTATCCATTGTGAAGCTATTAGGTACCAGATTTGATGTTATGATCCTTGGTTTTTAAGGAGTAAGCTTTTAATAAAGAAAAGGATATTCTTCCAGAGACCACGACATGGCCAAGGAAGGCCCACGACGTGGTGGTGCTTTAGCTCGTGACTGTTTTGTTGTTTGGCAGCCACGCCGTGGCCAACAGTTGGCCATGACGTGGTGGTCCGTTGAGTTGACTTTGAAATTTTTTTGACCAGTTTGACACTTGGTCAAACCTTTGTATAATTGAGTGTTTAGCTAAGAACTAGTCTCGGTTTAGCATTAGATAGCTTGTGTTAGTTGTTTGTTGTTTTGGTTGAGGTTGAGCTTCTATTGATAAGCTCAAGTGAGTTTTCTCATTATACTTTGTATTGCAGTATGTATCGTTGTGTGTAGGATGTTGTTATGTTGTAGTGATATGTTAGGCGGGTAGATTTGCTAACATTACATATGTGTTCCTGTTATTGTTATGTGCATATGTCGACATGTTGTGATTGTGTAACACCCTTCGCTAGGGTCCATTTGTAAAATCATTTTTCAAGTTTAATGCGGAAAAAGTTTAATGGTCCCAAAAGTTTAGCAAAAGTTTTAAGGAACTTAGGTATCATAACTAGGTTCAAGTTCCCCACAAGTCGGGCCTTCTAAATCCATGCTAACTCATTAGCATCAGCCTCTCAATCTGAACATGCATCCAAAATAAGTTAGACAATGAAATGTCTGTTGAGCTACCCGAGGACCACCTCATTCTGAGTAAGGAATAGAAATCCCAACACTCGAATTGATCCTCCAAATATTCATATTTTATATTTTTAAGAATGTCAAAATATATCTTCTTTTGTTCATACAAAGTTAAAAGATCTAAAAGAGTTTCATATTAATGTAATGCCATGCATGCATCTATTCACAACCCCATGTCAATCTCAAAGTCCAACTCACAAAATTTGATGGTCAGATGTGAAGAACATATGACAGACAAAATGTCAAATTTTCCCTTACATCCACAAACAAGGCACTATGGGGCATCCAACCTAGACCACACGAGGGGTAGCGAGCCTCTACTCGTGCATGTGAGGATTATCTAGAAATATACTCACAATAAAAACAATATATGTCCATTTGGGTACTTGGGATCTCAAGTCACACCCATCCTAGTATGAATATACACATATAGGATGATAAAAACCATTTTCAAAGTTTCTAAGCTCTTGAGCTTCATTTGTCAAAACATTTCAAGAAAACTTTTCATGAATGCACAATTAGATCACTTAGCAATTAATGAGTACATAATGTACCATGCAACGAAATCAAATAAGACTTATAAAATTTGGTAGATTGGGATATATGCTCCCGGTAACTCACCTCAGCTCCTAGCTTTTTATTCCACTTCTCTTCCACAAGTAACCTCCCTCAATTTACTACCTATATAAACTGAACGAACATTACAATATTGCTAAAATAATCTATAACTTAGAAATAAACACATTAAAAATCTCAAATTACAAGTCATAATCGCTCAAGGGGTGCTTAAAAGTTTGAGTGGAATGGAATCATGGAAAAATCAGCAAGAACCAGGGCAGCTACGCAAAGCGCGTCGCGCCAAGCGTGGGCACCCCATGCTTTCTATGCAGACAGGTTCTAGTATCCCCTTTTGTTCTATTTCTTAAGAAATTCCAACTGCCAATAAGTACTTAACTAAGACCCTAACAAGACATCAATAAGATCACAAAATTATTATGCTACCTCTATTAATTTGACTTAATTCCATAAGCTTTCCCAATTATTAAAGCATTAATTGGTCATTAAGACACCTAATAGGAATAAGTACTCCGTCTACCAAATGACTCAATGTATCTACTAAAAACCACCTCCATGAACATAAATTTAAGTTGATTAATATATGTAAGTGTAACACCCTATTTTTGCCTTATAGTATAAACGACCAATCACATAAATTGACGTCTTTGATAGAAGACTATTTTAAGATAAATAATCTTGACGAAATTTGTAGTAATCGCAAAACCGAGAACGTGAGTATAGATAATGTCCAAATCTAACTTCATGAGAGGAAATTATGATTTTTAGAAATTTTGGTGCAACAGTGTACGACACAAAAACCGAAATACAAATTGGTTGATTGTTAGGAAGAACAATCTAAACGAGAGTTAAAGATCTCGTCAATATGATTCCTTTGATATAAAAATAGTCGAGAATGGAATTCATATGAGACATTTATGATTTTTATACATCCTTTAACAATTTAAGTCTGTTAAATGTATATAACTTTAAAAATAATTTGAGAATTAGTCGACGAAGTCTAAATGAAACTTGTAGATCTCGTTGATAGCTATGTGTGGATATAAAATACGTCGAAAATTGAGCTCGTATGAAGAATATATGATATCTTGAAGAAACAGAAAATCCTTGCGTGCATTTGCGCACGTCGACAGGGTGTGCGGCGTGCACTCCACCAGTTATCCACCACATGTTGAGTTGTTGTTGGAGCCATGTCACCCACCCCGACCGAGTGTGTGGCGTGCAAGCCAAAAATGCCCTCTAAATTGGATTCAAGCGTCATTCGATTTCCCACACCTTCCAGCTTTATCTCTTGATTTTTCTCTCCATTTTGGTCAGAAATCTTCTTTAGAATTAAGTTTTGGAGAACCTGGAGGTCCCTAGGAGCCCGCCAATTAGAAGCTCTTAGTTTGGAGCTCTGTCAGTGCAATCTTCCGGTTTCATTAGAAACTCTTTGTAAGTTAGGCTTTACTTACTATCCTTTAAGTGTAGCTTATATTTATATTCATAGTTGTTGTTTTGAATGTATAAATAGGATTTATCAGTAATTCTAGTTACAATGCTGATTGATCTACTTACAGGAGAGATGTCTAGAATGGTAACGTTGACTTGGTTATTAGATTTCAGAAAACCTATATGTCGAAATGATCTTGCCTCCCAACTGTCCGGCCTAGCTAATCCTTATTTGATATAACTCTCGGTATTCATTGGGATTAGTGATGGATCTAGCTTTCATTGATAAATTGGCATGGGAACTGAAAAGGTGTAGTATTCTAGGTTAATATCTGTTAGACGTGTTACCCATTACGTCGGAGGTATATTTGTCAATCCTTGGAGTAATTGTCTAGGTGAGTTATCTCACTATACTGAGTACTATAACATATATCCACGTATGTTAGGATAGGGAACGAGTAGAGTAGAGGTAGTAGTATAATATTTATGTGCTTAAGTGTGAACTAGTAGAGTAGAAAGTATAAATGTACATGCATTAGTAGAATCTAAAATGCGGTCTCTATATATGCGTAGTTATTGTGATATTAGATGTAGGTAGGGGTTGATGGTGGAATGGTAAAATAGGATGGGAACCTACATACCCACATAGATTTAGTTAAGGGTGATGGTGGAACGGTTAAAGAGGTCGGGAGCCTACATGCTCGTGTATTCCAAGATACACATCTTATTTGTAGATCGTGATTTATTTTTGTATGCATGTATATGTATTGTGGTATATGGTATTTTTGGGAACTCACTAAGCCTAGCGCTTACCCAGTTGCTATACATGTTTTTCAAGAACTTCATTGGTTTCTGAAAAGGGCAAGGTTCGACTGTACACACGTGCATTTGCAACATGTTTCTACATAATGAAAATTACACTCTGATATATTTTAATAAATAAAAATGAAAAATTTGTCTTGAAAATCGAGACGTTAAAACAAGTATCACAAGCTTCTCTACATCCTAATCCATATAATTTATTTAAAGGACATGTTTTCCTTGTTTTATTCCCATGTTTCCCTTTTGTTCCAACAATCACTAGAACCATAATAGGATGTGACGATTCTTCATGTTGACCTTCAATTCATAATCCATAATACAGAACTATGACTATGAGCAATACATACTCCTTATATCACCTACAATCACCATTAAGGTTCATATTCCAAAATTGTCCCCAAACGTCATATTCCAAGTAAATGATTTTGTCATTACTAGAATTGTGCTATTCCATGGAAATTTGCAATCAATCCTTTCCCAATTATCATGGAATCATATAAGGGTTAGATTATCGCATCACCATTATCATTGGAAAGTCTAGGGTTTGTAGATATTTAGCAATTTCACCCAAAGTCAACCGTAGAAAGGTAGATTTGAGCTAGAAGCTAACATAATCACTTTAGTTTGCTTAGAACACAAAACCCTAGTACTCAAATGATATTAAAATAGGATTCAACCCCAAAAAACAATTGGAATTCAGATTTTCACACCAAGGGGAAATAAGGTATACCTTAGATCACTAGATTCCATCACAATGTGCACCACATGAACTAGAAAAGCTTGGGATCAAATTATATGATCTTTTATGCTTGAATCACCATTTCTCCACAAAATTCAAACCCTCAAATTGATCCCATCTTTTGGAATGAAGAATGTGAGCCTCTTATTTATGTATTTTACACTTTCCATCCTATAACTTTGAATTTTTGACAATTGTGACCCAAGGTTTTAATAAGTGGGGGCGTAACTTTGCTAGTGTATATATCAAGTCCTTCTTCATAAAAAACATGAGAAAACTAATCGTAAGTAGTAAAAATGCTTCAAAGTTAAGTCAAACCATATTTTGGAGAATTTGACACATTTAGACCCCAATTCCAAAATATTGCAAAATTTTATTCTTGATCTCTAAATTGTTTTACTTTGCTTATAAAATTAATTATTCATTTAGTTATTTATTATTATTATTATTATTATTATTGTTGTTGTTGTTGTTGTTGTTGTTATTATTATTATTATTATTATTATTTTTTTAAAGGAAAACCTAAGCCTAGATTTTGAGATGATACAATTACCTCCTCCTTATGGCGATTTCGTCCCAGAAATCACGATGTTTGTAAAAAGGTGTGGATAACGCATTTTCATCTCCACTTTAGTCTCCCAGGTAAGTTTCGATCCTAAAGAGTGCTTCTATTTCATAATTACTAAATCAATCATTTTTCTTCTTAGTTTCTTAGTCTCCTTAGCCGTGATTGCTTCTGGATCCTCAATCAATCTTTTGTTTTTATCTATATGAGTTTCTTCAAGGGAAATAACTCTACTGTTGGGTAGTAGATTTATTTGTATTGCGTCTATTGGGCTCGGTTAATAGTCCAAGTTTTGTACTCCGGTTTGGGCCTGTCCAACCGTGAGCTGATAGGGTTTAGTATATAATAATGTGCTTGCATGCATATTAGGTTAACGATAGAAAACGATCTAGAATACGATTGATAGCATTATGACAGCTTTACAGATTTCTTTATCGTTCTTGTAAACCCTTTTAATCCTCTACAGTAGTAGTTCTTTATCGAGCTCTTCTGAGGATTGTTGATTAATCATTCGACATCATTGATTCATTCTTGTGTTCGTACTGTTTTCTGATTTATTACTTTACCTGTTTTAAAGATCTAATCGATCTTCAAGTTATTTTTTAACTTATCAATTGGTATCAGAGCAGGAGGCATCGATACACTTCTTTTCTGTGAAAAAGGTTTCGATTAGGGTTATTCCGCATTTATTGATATTTATTGAGCCATCATCTCTTAATTGACGTATCTCGATATTTATTATTTTGCCCTAATTCGATATATTACAAGTCTGATCTTTGAACAGGTTATTCGATCAATTATGGACGAGTCGCAATCCAATCCCATTAATATTTCGAACAACATTGGATCAACAACGAAGATTCCCATCTTGTACACCCATGATTATGAAGTCTGGGCGCATCACTTTGAAGATTATGTTATAGGATCTGAGGATAATGGATACCTCACCTGGGAAGCAATCTTTACTGGACCTTTTTCTCATTCAGCAACTTCAAGGATTATTAAAACTCAAAAGGAGTATAATGATCTTCTGAAAGACGTTAAAGATATTGCGCAAGATGAAAAAGATAAATTTCAGTGCAATATCAAAGCGTTAAGATTGATCAGATTCGCTCTTCAATCCGATACGTTTAGGCTGGTGAGTTCATGCACGACTGCAAAAGAGATATGGGACAGGCTACGTGAATTGTACTCTACAGACGAAGATCTTGAACACTCCATTCAAACCTTACTCTTGTCTGAGTTTGGTGAATTCAAGCAAGGAGCCGAAGAAACCGTGACTCAAACGTTCGATCGCTTCAATCATCTTCTTAACAAGATGATCAAACACGACATCGAAAGGAAACTTATTGAGCAGAAGGTTACGTTTTTGAACGGACTCAGATCTGAGTGGAGAGTAGTTGTGTCCACAGTTAAAGCGCACGAGCAATTCAAATCCTATTCTTTGGCGAAACTGGTGGGCATCCTAAAATCTCAAGAAAAGATCGTGTTACAGGAGAAAAATATGGTTTCAAGCCTAGGTTCGTTGGCCCTCCTGTCCAAAAGCAAAGCAGTGATGGAGGACGAAGATCTCAACTTGGATGACTATGACCTCACTTCTGAGGACTATGCAATGATGGTTTCAAACCCCAAGAGGTTCATCAAGAAGAGATTCCCCACTAACAAGAACCGATATTGGCAGGGGAGTTACAGTTCTGAAAAGGTCAAAAATGAACCGAAGGCTGAAGAGTCAAAGAAGGAACCGAAGGCTGAAGGAGATTCAGGAGTGAGCTGCTATTATTGTGGAGGAAAGAACCACTATGCAAAAGATTGTGTCCTCAAAAAGATGGCAGAAAAGGATGAGGAAAAGGATGAAGAAGCTTTGTTGCAGAAAAAGCTAGATGAAATCAGGAAAAAGAAATCTACTGCTAACCCTCCTATGAATGCGTTAATTGTGCAGGGTTCGGTAGCTGATGATGAGTTCGGTGGTGTGGAGGTCTGGTCAACCGACTCTGAAGATGATGAAGTGAGGAAGCCTACTCATGGAAAGGCTTATGTGGCTAAAGAAGAGAGCAGTGGAGGAAGATGCTTGATGGTATCCGACGTATCTCAGATGAGGGGATACAACACTGATGGTGGGAATGATGACACGAAGGAGCAACAGAACTTGTGCTTTATAGCCAAACCGCTCAGCGTGCAGTTCAACGAGCTCGATGAACTGATCAAGAAGGTACAATCAGTTTTTGTCTTATTTAAAGTCCCACAATGCTCATATGAAAAAGAATTAAAAAGTGTTAATTCAAGAATCTCTCATCTAGATAGTAGTTTAACTCAAACTCGAGTCACCAGTTCTAACCTAACTGACCAATTAAGCAGGGTGTCTTCGAAGAGTGAGGAACGGCGGATGTGGATCGAACTGAAGGAGTCGGAATTAATCAAAATAAAAGATGAAAACATTTATTTGCAAAGAGACAATTTAAAGCTTTTGAAACAGCGAAATGTTTTTTGTTTGATTGCAAAACGTCTTTACACTAATATTACTCAGCTTCATTTGGATTGTGAAATAGGACAAAAGATTTATCGCATGATTTTACCCTTCCTTGAGTTTAAGGAGGATGAAATTGATGCTAAAGCGTATAATTGTGAGAGTGTTATTTCATCTGAGGATGTTAATCCGACGTACATGTATGGACTGGACAAAATCGAATCTTTTATTAAGTCCAAGGACCATAAGGACATGCTTAAAAACCTATTGGATGAAAATGATAAACCGAAACTAAGAACCGAAACCATACAAAAATTTGACTCTTTAAACGCCAACTTGAGCTCAGAAAATAAAATTGATGTTGAAAACGCATATGAGCTTAATGAAGACGACAATATGAGTGAAATTTTTGTAGAGGATACAGTTGACTGTTCAGAATTTGTCAAGAGCGAACCCGAAAACCACAAGAATCTTATTTCAGAAAATTCAGTGGAGTTCGCTCGTATGTCCCAACAAAAGTCCCCGATTCTTGCAGAGAAGGCAGTAGTATATCAGAAAGTAAGAACCACACCAAATCAGGTGTACAAGGTAACAGGCGTAACCGAACATCAGACTGCTGAACTCATAACTATTGTAAACGAAGACAATGTTGATGGCTGTGACGAGTTCTTCTGGTCAGCTCCCATTGACAATGCTGATGAAACGGTAGGTTTGTCTGAAAGGACTTCATGGAAAAGCAAAGGCAGATACGTGCCAGAACCTTTGAATAAACCTGATAGCTTCAATGTGCCAAGTACTAGTGGTACGAAAGATATTCCTCAAGAAAAAGAAATTCCTGCAAAAGAAGTCACATCCCTAAGTGAAACTTCATCAGTTCAGAGTGAACCAGCTAAAGAAAAACAAAAACCGAAAGCTAACATCCATCATCAACCGAAGCAGATGAGAGATCAAAAACGTCAAAGGAATCAGAGATACAGGAAGAATCTCTCTGAAAGAAAACAGTTTTGGCAATCTCAGAATGCCTATTTCTCACATCAAGATAGGAACTTAAAGTCAGAGAAGAGTTCTATTGAATCACAAGAGAGCAACAACAACCGAAAGCAGAGGTTCGGTTCGGAGAAAAACATCAACCGAAAGCAAAGGTTCGGTTCAGAAAATGATTCCAACCGAAAGCAGAAGTTCGGTTCAGAGAACTACATCAACCGAAAGCAAAGGTTCGGTTCGGAAATCAAGAGAAATCAAAACTCTAGGGTCGGTCTCACTGATGATCAAAAGCAAAAGGGTCACCTAGAATCTTCAACCAAGAAGTCATCTCAATCTAAGCTTTCCCATTCTAACTCTTCTAATTCTTCAAACTCTTCTAACTCTTCTCTACCTCGTTCTAAATTCCATTATGTTCCTTCTCAAAAATCTCAATCATCAGCTGAACAAAAAGGAAAACAGAAGGTTTCAGTTGTTAAACCGGAGTCAAAACCGAAAGCATCGAATCCCAATAAAATTAAAGTTTTCACTATCAAAAGGAAAGATGAAACAACTCTAATAAAAAGAACATACCTAGTTGACATCTCTCTTACTATTCCTGTTCTTGTGAAAGGCTCACGAGGACCCAAGAAACTTTGGGTTCCTAAATTTGCTTAATTTTTGCAGGTTATCAGTGACGAGCAGTTTGACGAAGAATGGTACTTTGATAGTGGCTGCTCGCGTCACATGACAGGAAGGAAGGAAGAGCTAAGGGAATACAGGTCTCTTTCAAATGGTGGAAATGTCAAGTTTGGGAACAACTCCTTCGGCACCATAAAAGGCTATGGAATGATTACAAACGGTGATTTCACGATAAGGAAGGTTGCATACGTGGAAGGACTACAACACAACCTCATCAGTGTATCTCAGCTTGTTGGAGGTACCGGTCTCAAAGTCTCATTCGATGATGAGAGTTCTGAAATAATTGAGAAGAAGACGAAAAGAGTTATTCTCAAATCGGAGGAGCGTAAAGGCGAAATGTTTCCTCTAAACCTCAAACCTATCAAAGGGAACCCAACTATCTGCCTGTTATCTAAAGAACAATTTGACGAAAGCTGGCTGTGGCACCGAAGACTCTCTCATCTCAATTTTAAAGATATCAACAAACTTGTCACTGGAGGCCATGTTCGAGGTCTTCCATTACTCAAGTACGATAGAGATCATTTGTGTGCTGCATGTGAAATGGGGAAGTAGAGTCGTCAAAGTCATCCATCTATAATAAACACTAAAGTTGTTGAACCACTAGAATTACTTCATATTGATTTGTGTGGTCCATCATCTATCGAAAGCATCGGTGGTAGCAAGTATATTCTTGTTATTGTTGATGACTTTTCACGTTTTCTTAGGTGTTCTTTCTGAAGCTTAAATCTGAAGCGACTCACAAGCTAAAAGTGTTCATCAAGCAGATTGAAGTACAGCTGAAGAAGGTCGTTCGCAATATCAGGAGCGACAATGGATTGGACTTCAAAAATAGAGAATTCGAGGAATTCCTGGCAGAAAAGGGAATCAGTCACAACTTCTCAGCTCCCTACACACCTCAACAGAACGGAATTGTCGAAAGACGAAACCGATCTTTATGTGAAGCAGCCCGAACCATGCTAAGTTTCGCTTCCTTACCTCTTTATTTTTGGGCTGATGCTATTTCTGCTACTTGTTTTACACAGAACAGGTCATATCTCAACAAGCGCTTCACTCTCACTCCTTATGAGATCATCAACAACAGGAAGCCAAATGTGAAGTTTTTCCATGTGTTCGGTTCACGGTGTTTTATCTTTAATTCTAAAGAACACCGCAACAAGTTCGATGTCAAAGCCGACGAAGGGATATTTTTGGGCTATTATCTAACTTCTAAAGCGTATAGGGTATTAAACAAGCGTTCAAGGAGAATAGAAGAAACTTACTACGTGACTTTTGATGATAGCTATGTCAAAAAGCTAAAGGCCAACGAAGACACAGCTGGGGAAATCTTTCCTCAAACTGGCCAAGTCACAGCCTCGATCGCTAATCTATTCGAGAAATTCATGGAGCTATTTGACGAACCAGAGAAGGCCACTCTCTCTGAAGCCAGTGCAGCAGACAACAAGGTAGATCACATGAAGCAAATTGTTGATGACGCTGCAAGGAGAATGAATGAAGGAGGATCAAGTTCTGACAGGCCTCCATCACCCAATGCTTCAGTCGAGGGGGAGAATTAACCATCATCATTCCAGCCGAGCTCACAAGTTGAGGGGGAGCTAAGGTCTCAAACTACTCCCGAAAGCACTTTGCCAACCGAAAGTGCCTCTCCATCCGAAGGTGCATCAACGTCCGAAAGCTCAGCACCACAAGAAACCATTGTAGCTCAAGATTCTCAAGACATTCCTGTAAGATCATCTATCGAGGGGGAGCATGCTGATATGTCTTACGACTATGAAAGCCAGTCCGAACCAGAAGAAATGATAAACGCTGAATTAGATCCAACCTTTGATCCAAACTACCCTCCTCTCACCAAATGGATCAGAGATCATCATGTCTCTCAAGTTGTTGGTGATGTATCTGAAAAAGTTTTGACTTGATCACAACTCAAGGCAAAGCAGACTTCCTTGTTTTCAAAAGTCGAATTCTGCATGTTTAACTCATTCGTATCAAAAGTTGAACCAAAGACAGTTAACACTGCTCTTGATCACTCCGATTGGGTTCAAGCTATGCAAGACGAACTAAATGAATTCGAAAGGAACAAAGTTTGGCGACTCATTCCAACTCCTCCAGATGCCTCGGTTGTTGGTCTCAAATGGGTCTTCAGGAACAAAATGGACAAGGAAGGGAAAGTTATAAGGAACAAAGCGCGTCTGGTAGTGAAAGGATACTGTCAGGAGGAAGGCATTGACTATGAAGAGACTTTCGCTCCTGTAGCTAGGCTGGAATCAGTAAGAATATTTCTAGCCTATGCTGCCCACAAAAACTTTGAGGTCTACCAAATGGATGTCAAATGTGCATTTCTCAATGGTGAACTCGAAGAAACAGTATACGTGGAGAAACCTCCTGGCTTTGTAAATGAAAGGTATCCTAATCATTGTTATATTTTGGATAAAGCCGTGTATGGACTAAAACAAGATCCAAGAGCCTGGTATGAAACGCTGACTAAATTCTTAAAGATGTCCAAATTCAAACAAGGTTCGGTTGACCCAACCTTCTTTCGCAAGAAGGAAGGTAACTACCTTATGATCGTTCAAATTTACGTCGATGATATCATCTTTGGCTCTACGAATCCCAGCTTAACGGCTGATTTCAGAAAGTTGATGGAGACTAAATTTGAAATGAGCTCAATGGGTCCTATTAACTTTTTCCTTGGTTTAAATATTAGACAGGGACCCGAAGGCATCTTTATTAATCAGGATGCTTACACGAAGACTCTCCTTGCAAAATTTGGCATGATGGGAGATTCAAAGATCAAAGTTCCAATGGCGTTCGGCACCAAGCTCACTCCATCCTTGGATAAACCGATAGTTGATACTATGCTGTATCGTCAGATGATAGGCTCACTGATGTATCTTACTGCTAGCAGGCCTGACATAATGTTCTCTGTTTGTTATTGTGCTAGATTTCAGGCAAACCCACGCGAACCTCACATGCTTGCAGTAAAGAACATTCTACGATATCTCAAGCGAACTACCTCCTTAGGTCTATGGTATCCATCCAACTCAGGCTTCTTCGTTCAAGCCTACTCAGATGCAGACCTTGGAGGTTGTGGATTAGACAGGAAAAGCACCACTGGAGGCTGCCAATTCCTTGACGGGAAGTTGGTTAGCTGGCAATCAAAGAAACAAACGTGTGTGTCTTTGTCTACAGCTGAAGCAGAATACATTGCAGCTGCATCCTGTACCTCTCAAGTGATTTGGATCCAGAGTCAACTCCGAGACTATGGACTTAATATGAAAAAGATCCCATTATATTGTGACTCTGAAAGTGCAATTAGGATCTGTCATAACCCAGTGCAACACTCCAAGACCAAGCACATATCACTGAGGTATCACTTCATCAAAGATCATGTGGAAGATGGAAACGTAGAAGTACACTTTGTTATAACCACTGATCAATTGGCTGATGTCTTTACCAAAGCTCTTCCTGAAGCCTCATTCAACAAAAGTCTACAAGGGCTAGGTATGATGGAATCAGAATCAGTACCATAAACTACCTCTCGATCTCAAACGTAAGAAGCGAAATAAACCGAACGTTCGGGTTCGGTTGAATCATCTGTACTCGCCCATCAATCCAAAGGTAGTTTTCTTGGTTGTAGATTTCATGAACAAAGTTGTTTATCTTATTGTCAAAAGTATTTCCTTTTTGAAAGTCTAAATTCCTTTGTTTTCCAAAACCGAAACCTACCGAAGGTTCGGGTTCGGTTTTTCAAAATTTTTCAAAACCAAAACCAACCGAACGTTCGGGTTCGGTTTTTCAAAATTTTTCAAAACCGAAACCAACCAAACGCTCGGGTTCGGTTTTTCAAAATTTTTCAAAACCGAAACCAACCGAACGCTCGGGTTCGATTTCTCAAAATTTTTCAAAACCGAAACCAACCGAACGCTCGGGTTCGGTTTTTCAAAATTTTTCTCAACCGAAACCAACCGAGCGCTCGGGTTCGGTTCCAAAGTTTTTTTTTCTTTTTCTTTTCCAAAGTTTTTTTTTATCTTTTATTTTCTTTCTTAGTCTTATTTTTCTTATTTTTTTTTATATATATCAAAACTCCAAAAATTTTGTTCTTCATTTTCTTTTTGTCTTTAATTTTTCTATGTGTGTTCGTTCGTTTATGGGGAAATTTTTGATGGATTAGTTAAGTGTCCCTAGAAGCATGCTGCTGTATGTGCCCAAAGTCTCATCAGATTCTAAATAACAGCCTTAATGACTTGGTATACACAAACCTTGTCTTCCCAATTAGGCTATCACATTTATTTTAATCAAGAGCTACCTAACTCTCTTCTCACATGAGATAAGAGTTTTCTGCTTGGTCCTACTTTTATAGCAGAGGTACTTTTCTTTCTTACACCATCTCCATTACATTTCTCCATTAAATTCGTTTCATCAATGTAACCCTTGAGACTCTCAGAAATTACCACTGAGGTTTATGGTTACTCAAAAACTGTGTTTATGATCTTAGTTTCGTGCCACTACGAGCTGAGTGAAACCCAAAATTCAAATACCAAATCTGAATTGACGGTGAACAATTAATTTGCTCAAGTTTTCACTAATGAATTGACGGATGTATCTTCATGAAATCTCAAGTTTTTTCTTTTGTGTGATTCCTACGAAATTGTTAAACACCATAACATTTCTTCCCTTGAGATCCAGTTTTATTTTTTTGAGATTTTATTTTTTCCAAGCCACTTTAAAATTATCTCATACCTACTTGTTCAACAGACTACACCGGTCTCACAAGTACTTTGCTCACTTTCTATCTTATTTCAAGATTAGGACTGTTGAATCAAAGCTAAAGCCACCCTAAGGAGCCTAATTAAAAGACGCCTTTCAACACTTCTTAATAAGTGTTTGATCGTTATTCAACGGGAAACCACACTAACACTTTAAGGTCTCTCTTGACTTTGAAGGAAGAGATTCATGCCCGGGATCATTTGTTTCGTGTCATTGTTGACATCACATTTATTCCTAAAAAGATTTGCTTTATTTCTTTTCTTTTTACACCCTTAGCACGAAAATCTTTGATTTTCCAAAATTCTGGTTCTAATAATTACAGGCTTTTTCATTGGATCGGTGATTAATTAAAGACGTGGTCAAAATTAATCCACGTGGGCGTATTATTCAAAAGATGCCGTTACAAGGATAAGATGAAGGGTTGCTGACTCAGGCGGGAGTCTCATTGATTTAATTTCAAACGGCGGTAAAAAGGGAACGCATGCGAATTTGAAACGTCCAATCTCTAACTGACGTCGCAGACGTGTGTGCGAATTTGGAACGGTTCCTCTCTGGCACAGAAAGGCGCGTGTGAATTTGAAACGGTTTACCAGAAACGGCGCTTGATGGGAGGCGTGTTGCAAGGAATCCGACACTCTCTCTCATGCGTGATCATCGTTTACCTTAACAGTCACGCATCAGTCAAATTCTGGGGAAAACTCTTGGTATTTCGATAGAAGATTTGGGCAGATTTTTCTCTCCTTAAACCCACTATAAAAAGTGACATCCTCTCTCATTTACCTCTTTACTGCATCAAAATTCCCAAGAGAGCAAAACTTCCCTGAAACCCTTACTGTTCATCATCTTCTTCCTAACTTCAACAATGGCAGAATCATCCTCCATTCACGCTACTTCCCACATCCTTCCCATTTGCCCTCAACAGTGTTTGGTAATCGATTTAACCCCTCAGGCATACGACTCCTACATGTCCCTAATCATCGAGTGCCTGAAGTATTCACCAATAGCACCTACACTTTCAAGGGTGGAATCAGTGCCCATGGAGCTTTTATCGCAGATTTATGCGACTGCACATTATGATAAAGCGGTCGATAGGATCTTCTTCGAGGTTTCTGATCACAAAGCCTCTATTTCCAAGCAACGATTTGGCTCACTGCTACTCAAACAATTCCTACCCCTCCAAGAGGCCACACACCTCCAAGGGGCAACACACCACCCAGATCACCTACCCCTGATATGCAAATCCATACCTCTCCTCTTCCCTCTCCTACTCAAACAATTCCTACTTCCATTCCCACCATAAACCCCACTACCCATAATCCCAAAACCTCATTCACTATACCACCACCCATTTTCACCGATGCAACAACAACAGCTACTGCAAAGGTTACAAACAACGTATCTGATACGGGGGTTCATACCGATGCAACCGAACCACCGCCAGTAACCGAACCCATACACACAACCGAAACCCAACAACTACCCGAACCCACCCCTACTCAAAAACAAACCGAACCTACACCTACACCTACCCCTACACCCGAAACAACCCAACCAGAACCCACCCATACAACCGAACCACCACCAGCTTCACCACCACCACCATCTCCTGGTCATGCCTTTGACGGAGATAACCCATTCCTTGGCGGGGAGAACATGACATTTGATTCGGTCTATTACAGTCCGTTTCAGGTGCAAAGCGACGATGATGAGGATGCTCCAGTAACAAAGAAGCACCTTAAGGAGTTGTATGAGAAGGTCGACTCGCTCATTGCTTCCTCCTCCAATTCTCAATCATCTCTCTCTGAAGCTGCTCTTCAGAAGATTGTTGATGCCTTCTCCAGGGCTCAGCAAGATTCAGTCGCTTCTGCCACTGCTGCTATAGATGCCTCGATGAAAGCTTGTGAGGCAGCGACCGAAAAAGTCGATAAACTATTCTCTGACGCCTCTTCCCTGTTAAAGTCCTTACAGGAGAGTGCCGATGCCACAAAGACTACGTTGGAACCAATTGTTCAACAGTTGGCCGCGTTCGTCTCCACGGAGTTGAAGTCATTTGCCACCCTTCGCCAATCGATCAGTGACGACAACTCGGCCCTTCGTGCCTCTATCGACGAGCGCCTCTCTAAACTCCAAGAGGATCTGGCCGTCGAAAACTCGTTGATGGACGTTCTAGCAAGTAAGACCACCGCCCTCAAGGTCAAGAGTGCTCAGCTTTCCAACTCTCAGCAACAAATTGACGCTCTTCGATCCGAACGGGAGGTCATCAAGACGTGCGTTTCGGATGTACACTCAGCTATATCCAACATCCTGGAAGCACACGATCCGATCCTGAACCATTCTGTGAGGCGAACCCTTACAGAAAAACTTGCTCCTGCCCTGGATCTGCTCAGTAAAATTGAAGGGCTACCTAGTTTCGTGTCCACTCCGAAACAAGGGGGAGAAAAGGAGTCCGGATCGCAACCACCTCCTTCCTCAAAGGCAACTCACACAACCGAACCTCCTCCTACAAGTCAAGCCTCTGGTTCGGGTGTGAAGGACAAAGGCAAGAAACTTGCTGAGGATGAAGAGGAAGAAGACAACGAAACCATTGCCGACTTGCTTAAACGCAAAAGTCGTCGCAATGTTGAAGATGACAATGTTCGTGTGGCGAGAGAAGCTGAAGAAGCTGAACGCAAAAAGAAAGAAGCCCACGATCTCCTCGAGAGCAGGAAGACTCTTTTCCCTGCTTGGACTCGAGAGAGAATGATAAAGGAGGCAATCGATACTCTGTGACATCCTGGAATTTAGGGCATAGATTTCAAACGACTAAACTACAACAAATCTATTTGTAATTAATTCATTCAGCTTTAACTGCATCTAATGAAATATAAATGAGTTAATTTCAATTATTATATAATATTTGATGATATTTTTATGCCCAAACGTGTAAACTGGTAACCCAATCAAACCGCTCAACTGCAGCGCTGACTAATGCGTCTGAAAATTGAAATTTAACATTAATCATTTTTGAGCAAAATAAACACAAAAATATGATAGTACATGTTCCCCCATTTCCAAAAATATAAAGAACGTCCAAAACGGAGTTTGTATGCAAAAGATACAACCGCTTTAAGAAAAACGGACAGTAAAACACTTTTATTCTTTAATCGCGTAAACAAAAACGTTCCGTTGAGGCACTTACGCTTTGCCGACGGGATTTTTGAGAGCATTTTTGGACTCAGGATATAGTATGTTATTTAATTTCACACTCGAAATAATTTTTACGAAAATATTTATGAAAGTCGCGAAAACGGACACCGCCAACCGTTAAGACGCAAAACTTCAAACGCAATTTCCCGGAGATCCGTAACTCTAAAAATTAATCCGTTTGATGTTCTGGAATCCTTGAATTATACTCTATCTAAAAGTCCTTTCGAAAAAAATATTCGATGCACGAATCCCGAGGCACCCGGTTTTCGCATGTTTTGGACATGAAATGGAGGTATAACTCCATGTGGGGCCCCCATGGTGTGAAGGACTCAAAAAAAAATCTGAGCATCTTCCACCTGGTATAAACCCACGTGGGTTTCCTTCTCCCTCTCTCCCTTCTTCTTGAGTGCAAGCTTTGCCAAAGAAGTACATGCATGGGTGGAAGCATGGCCTAACAAGGCTTGTGAGTGAGCTCATTTGACTATAAAAAGAATGCATGAGCCTCCTTCCTTCCACACAAACAATTGCAGATTTCTCTCCTCTCTATCTCTTCTTCTTCTCACGGGTACAACATTACCACCACACAAACCACCTTATTCCACCACTACTAGCCACCTTCCTTGATCAAGATCACCACCAAACACCCCCTTGATCACCCCCAGCAGCTGCCCTCTCTCCCTTCCGTCGACCAGCTGCCAAACCAAGCTAGGAAACGACAGCAGGAGGCTGCCGGCCATCACCCACCACCACTGTGACGCTGCTGTTGTCACCTTAAGCCACTGCCAGCCACCATCTCCTCCACCCAGTAAGCTATCTTCACCGCCTGTATTATATTTTTTTCTTACATCGAGTATCAAAATAATAATAATAATAATAATAATAATAATAATAATAATAATAAAGAATTGCTACAAACTTTTGTTTCTTTCTTTCTTCATTTAAGTATTGCGACAAGAAGAAGAAGAACTGGAGGGCGTATGCCTCCTGTTATACAAGAATGGTAATTGTTTAAACATTATTTCAAAACAAATAGATATAGTCCCTAAACTTTGAAATTATCCAGCTTTAGTCCCTCACTAATTGAAATTATTCCAAAATAAGTTTTAAATAATAAAAGTTTAATTAAAAATGTTTAAAACTTACTTTAAGATGGAAAAATCATTTCAAAACAAATCAAACTTTAAATACAAAAATTAAATGATAAATGCTTATACGTATATTTTAGAAATTTTAAAGTTGATTTCAAATAAATTAATTTTGGTTATTTAAATACTTGCGGAATTATAATAAATTAAATTTTAAAATTTAATTAAAATAATTATAAATTTTAAATTGGCAAGACTTAGAGAATTATTCAAGAAATTGTTATAATACTTAATCACGTCCAAATATTAATATATATCGAATTTCTAGGAAATCGAACTAATCCCGGAGATCACGACCTCACGGCAATACATTCTGGTCTTCAGAACTACTCGTTTACCACTCGATAAGGTGAGAGTTACGGCCCCTTTTCAATATTTTATTTATTCTTGGGGGAGAATACATGTGCTAAATAGTATTTATTATGCAAATACATATGCCTTATATGATATACATGCTACCATTTTAAAAGTTATAAAGACTTCCATATCTGAATACTAGGCATTACACACTTGTACAATACCATTATGTTAAAATCCATATCTCCATAAAAGCGAGTAATTTATACTTTTATACATACGTCAACCATACTCGACTTTTACAAATACTATACTACGAAATTCATTATGCCCAGTACTTATCTATAATTAAATTAGGGCTGAGAGTTATTCACAAACTTTTCGTTAATGGTTTTTGAGTGAGACGCTACTATTCATTAGCTAAGTTTAATCACTTAGCCTACCCCATACTGCTATAATCGTTAATCTTCGGAGCGAGGTACATATATATAGATCTATATAGGGTTGACAACCCCACCTGCGGTTGCTAGCTACAACCATCGACTGATCAATCGAAGCAGGTGATATGTGTCTACGATCGTTACTACGATGTCCAATGAAGCGTCGTAGGGAGGGGTACCTTTCGTCTATAGCTCGATTATAGAACTCACTAAAAACATTAACACAAATCTTTCTCACTTTTTCACTACAACCATAGGTTTGGTTGCTTTTAGAACTGTTTTTAAGTATAGTGGTTACTTATACAATGGATATATTTAAACTTTCATGAAGTTATATCAAACACGTTTTCTTTAAAAACATAGATTTATTTATAAAATTACTTATTGGCTTTTAAAGACTCATGACAAGCATTGTTCCAACTATTGTTATACAAGAAAAATATACTTTTGGACTTTTGAAAGTATTATTACTGCGGCTAGCAGAAACCTGTGACTCTCACCAACCTCGTGTTGACTTTTAAAATACATGTATTCTCAGAAAATCAGTGAAATTACGGGCACACTCAGATGATGGAAAACATGGATCGCAAGTACTTTAATTTCCTACTTTTGAACTGTTATGCCTAACTGTTAAGGCAAACTCGTATTATTATCTTATTACTATCTGTAAGAACTTTGTATGAAAACATAATATGTAATGAAATGTTGTTTTGTTTATTGTTGTACTTGTGCTGTGTATTCAATTTATCTATGATCCATGAACTTAGTCGCACAGCCCGGCATGTTCCGCTGCCTCGGCCGGGGGTGTGACAGATTGGTATCAGAGCTAAATTGGCTATAGAGAACTCGTATCCTCGAAAGAGGAATACAACTATAGCAACTAGCTTCTTATAAAAGTATTATCAATAATAAAACTACTTCCCGACTACTTACGGTATGGTAGTTGGGAAGTACAAAGCAAAGATTAATAATACTACAAACCCCACCAACCTTAATATGTAAGAGTTGATATATATACCCTGACCCACGATGAGAACACTTAATAAAAATTCTAAACATCCCTTCAACTAAAACTACCAACTCAACCCTTTAGGTCAAACGCCTCAATTAAAGGTTAGTATCGTACATAAGCCATACCACAAATAAACCTGGAACGCGCGCCTATGTTATTTATGGTCGGGCCGGTGCACAACCAACCTTGAGCAAGGAGTTTGACAAGTTACAACGGTTGAGAGTTTTAGAAATTGAAGAATATCCATCAGATTCGTTGCTGAAGCTTAATACCTTAGAATCCTTTTATCAACCTTAAAACTCTTATGAAAAACTTATACAAATTTACTAACCCGCTTGAAACCCTTTTATGTAGATGGATGGACTACCAGATAACCCTGATGACTGGTTTCGACTTGAGGATCCTGATGAGCCATTTGGAGTTCCTTTGCATCCACATCCACTACACTTAGCGGGGGATCCGTACTTTCCCCAGGACGGTCTTGAGGAGGAGGATCCCGAAGAGGATCCTGAGGAGGATCAGGAGGAGCTCGAGGATGAGGGCATATTTCAGGATGCCCAAGAGACTGATGATGATGGTCCTGCAGAGGATGAGGGAGACCTCTCCGAAGAGGAACCTACTCCCCTTACCCCACCAGACTCACCACCAAGACCCTACTACCAGCCGTACCTTCTGCGCGGCAAGGGCCCTTGTATGATGAGGACCCCAGGAACTACTATATCTCCTATTTACCACTTGGACCCAGCTGCTCAGGTTTCCCGACCCACTAGTGGTCTATTAGGGAAACGGAATCGACCCAGTGAGCCATCTTGGCTCACAGACCTCCTTAGCAGGAGGGATGTTACTAACCTACCACCACGGCTTGAGGTTGGTGAATCTTCACGAGCACCACTCAGGTTTAATCCTGAGGATGATCCGATACCTCGCTTGATGACTCAGACTGATCAGACCGAGGATAGGATTAGATCCTTGGAGCAGTTTGTGAGAGGTCCAGGCTCTACTTCCCTCGACCATCGAGTTGAGACACTCGAGGAAGAGGAGAAGGAGAATTCTGATGCGATCCAGATATTATATCATCTCTTGGGTGCTGATCACGATGCAGTGAATGCCTTGAGTGCTCAGGTTAGAGCACAGAACTATCGGATTCAGATCATGGAGAGCGAGCTTACTGCGCAGCGAAATCAATTGGTTATCTCTGCGCAGGAACGACGCTACATCTTGGACCAGTTCGAGGACTTTGTCCTCTATGTGATGACTCGATTTGGGAGGTAGATATCTAGGACAGCTTGTGTCCTATGATAAGGTTAGGACTTTTGAGGAATAGCTTTTGTATTGCAAGTGTTTATCACTGCCTGGTTTGTAATAGCTCTTTTGAAAAGCTTTTCTATTTCTAACCTTATATGGTTAAAACTTTGTAACCAAAACAAGCAGTTCTGATGACAATGTTTCAGTGTTTTGTTAAATGTTTGTATTTATTATGTATTGCTTGCAAAACTCTATATATCAGGAAAAGCTTTCATTTACTGGTTTCGCAAGAAAAACAAGTTGAACAAATACAAAATACACACACATTATAACTATATGGTTTAAAAAAAATTAACTTACTTATCTAACGTATTAGGATAATGCCTCGACGAAAAGAACCACGAGTTCGTCCACCACCGACTCCCCGAACTAACAGGAGAAGTGCTCCAGAGATAACTCAAACAACAGAAGAAACTCTAGACCCTGAAGAAGCCCCAAGTGCTACAAATAACCACCAAAATTTCCAGATGGATCCCACCATGATGCAGAACATGCTTGCACAAGGGATTGCTACGGCCTTGGCGACTTATGAGGCAGCTCGAAACGGGAATACTGGAAATAGCGGAAGTGGTACTCCTGTAGTTGCCCAAAGAAATCCCAAACACTGCTCATACAAAGAATTCATGGGTTGTAAACCCCGATCCTTCTACGGAACTGAAGGAGCTGTTGGCCTATCCCGATGGATAGAAAAGATTGAAGCTGTCTTCCACATCAGCTCTTGCCCGGATGACTGCAGGGTTAAGTACGCTACCTGCACACTGATGGATGCTGCCTTAACTTGGTGGAACAACCATGCCAAGACCGTGGGAATTGCGGAAGCCTATGCCATGGGATGGGAACAGCTAAAACTAATGATGACTAAAGTGTATTGCCCACGGCAGGAGATTCAGGCATTAGAACAAGAACTCTGGAACCTAACCATGCAAGGATCAGAGGTAGCTGCTTATACCTCCCGATTCGAAGACCTTGCAACTCTTTGTCCCGGAATGGTACCTTCAGAAGACAAGAAGACTGAGAGATACATTTGGGGATTAGCATCGCCAGTCCAAGGTCTGGTTACTGCATCCAGACCCTCAACTTTTGATAGTGCCAAGCAACTGGCCTATGAGTTGACTGAACAATGTATCCGACAAGGCACCATGGCCCCCGTAAAAGAAAAGAACCAAACTGGGAATTCTAAGAGAAAGTTCCAGGGAAAGCCAAAAGGGAACTTCAAACACCGTAAGCGAAACCCAGAGCCTATAACAGTGTATGCTGCAGTCACAACCACTCCACCTCTAGTAAAACCCTACGCTGGAACTCTACCTCGCTGCCTTAAGTGCAATTATCATCATGTTGGAGACTGCAGGATATGTAGCAACTGCAAATTAAGCGGTCATACCACCAAATTTTGCAAAAAGAACCCAAGCAACACAACCTCAACTACTACCGCAAGAGAAAGTCGAAACTGCTTCGAGTGCAACCAACATGGACATTTCAGGAAAGATTGTCCTAAGCTGAAGAGACAGGGTGGTCAAGGAAGGGCGTTTGTGATAGGTGCGGGAGACGCACGCCAGGAACCAACTGTGGTTACTGGTACGTTTCCTATCAACAATATTTATGCCTCTGTATTATTTGACACTGGTGCTGATAAGAGTTTTATTTCCCATAAATTTAGAAAAATGATTAATCATGAATCATGCAAACTCAATAATGCTTACACGGTAGAAGTAGCCAATGGTCAAATAGAAAGCACCTTAGAAATACTCAACAACTGCCTTCTCACCCTGAATAATCACGTGTTCCCTGTCGACTTAATGCCCATAACCATTGGAAGTTTCAATGTAATCATCGGAATGGATTGGTTATCAGCCCATCGAGCGGAGATTCTATGTTACGAAAAAGCTGTACGATTACCCTTACCAAACGATGAAGTCCTTGTGATTTATGGAGACAAGGCAGGGAAAAACCTACGAGTCATTACTTGCATGAAGGCAAGGAAGTATTTGCAGAAGAGATGCTACGCTTTCTTGGCCCACGTGGTGGATACGCAAGGCAAGGGTAAGGAAATCAAAGACATACCACAAGTGTGTGACTACCCAGACGTATTTCCAGAAGACCTACCTGGAGTACCTCCTACCAGACAGGTTGAATTTCGAATCGACCTTATCCCGGGTGCAGCACCAGTGGCACGGTCTCCTTATCGCCTGGCTCCATCGGAAATGCAAGAATTATCCAGTCAACTTCAAGAACTTCTCGACAAAGGCTTTATCCGGCCAAGCTTCTCTCCATGGGGAGCCCCGGTATTGTTTGTCAAAAAGAAGGATGGTTCGTTTAGGATGTGCATCGACTATCGAGAGTTGAACAAGCTCACTATCAAAAACCGGTATCCACTCCCGAGGATCGATGACCTGTTCGACCAACTACAAGGATCCTGTTACTACTCAAAGATCGACCTACGATCCGGCTATCATCAACTTAGAGTTCAAGAAGCAGATATTCCAAAGACGGCATTCCGAACTAGATACGGTCACTATGAGTTTCTAGTGATGCCATTTGGACTGACCAACGCACCTGCCGTATTCATGGACCTTATGAATCGGGTGTGTAAACCCTACTTGGACAAATTCGTGATTGTCTTCATCGATGACATATTAATATACTCACGAACCAATGAAGAACATGGCCAGCACTTGCGTTTAATTCTAGAACTGCTAAGAAAAGAAAAACTTTATGCAAAGTTTTCTAAGTGTGAGTTCTAGATTAACGAAGTTCATTTCCTCGGTCATGTGGTCAGCAGTAAAGGGATTCATGTCGATCCCGCAAAGATTGAAGCTGTCAAGAATTGGAAAGCACCAACAACACCAACCGAAGTACGCCAGTTCTTAGGGCTTGCAGGCTATTATCGGAGATTTATCGAGAACTTCTCCAAAATAGCCAAGCCTCTCACCGCACTAACCCAGAAAGACAAAAAGTTCGACTGGGGAGACAGTCAAGAGTCTGCCTTCCGAAAATTGAAGCAATTGTTATGCAGTGCACCAATTTTGTCTCTTCCTGAAGGAACAAAAGACTTTGTAGTATACTGTGATGCCTCACGTCAAGGGTTAGGGTGTGTACTGATGCAGAGGAATAAGGTTATTGCATATGCATCCCGACAACTGAAGCCAAACGAGACGAACTACACTACCCATGACTTAGAGTTGGGAGCGGTAGTATTTGCCTTGAAGATTTGGAGACACTATCTATACGGGACGAAGTGCATTGTATTCACAGACCACAAGAGCCTTCAACACATTTTTGATCAAAAAGAGCTCAATATGAGACAACGAAGATGGGTCGAATTACTAAACGATTATGAATGCGAAATTCGTTATCATCCCGGTAAAGCAAATGTTGTGGCAGATGCTTTAAGCAGGAAGGAACGAGCCAAACCCCTTCGTGTAAAGGCTCTAACCCTAACCATCCACTCGAACCTTACTATTCAAATTTGTGATGCTCAGCTAGAAGCACTTAAACCTGAGAACATCATGGAAGAAAACCTACGAGGTATGGACAAACAGTTCGACCTCAGAGATGATGGAACGCGATACTTCATGAACCGAATTTGGACTCCAAGATTTGGAGAAGTCAGAGATTTGGTTTTAAAGGAAGCTCACAAGTCAAGATACTCAATACATCCCGGATCAGACAAGATGTATCTCGATCTCAAGAAGCATTATTGGTGGCCCAATATGAAGGCAGAAATTGCCACTTATGTTGGTAAGTGTTTGACCTGCTCCAAGGTCAAGGCGGAGTACTAGAAGCCGTCTGGTCTGCTACAACAACCATCAATTCCAGAATGGAAGTGGGAACAAATAACAATGGACTTTATAACAAAGTTGCCCAAGACATCAAGCGGTTACGATACCATATGGGTAGTGGTTGACCGTTTGACCAAGTCCGCTCACTTCTTAGCCATCAAGGAAACTGATAAGATGGAAAAACTCACCAGAACTTATCTCAAGGAGATAGTCAGACTACACGGTGTGCCAATATCTATCATCTCGGACCGAGATAGTAGATTCACTTCCAGATTTTGGCAATCATTGCAAAGATCCCTAGGCACAAAACTCGACATGAGTACAACATATCATCCCCAAACGGATGGCCAGAGCGAAAGGACAATACAAACTCTGGAAGATATGCTCCGCACTTGTGTGATAGACTTTGGTAACGCATGGGATACTCACTTGCCATTAGTTGAGTTCTCTTACAACAACAGCTACCACACTAGTATAAAGGTCGCTCCATTCGAGGCGTTGTATGGGCGCAAATGTCGTTCACCATTATGTTGGGCAGAGGTTGGAGATACCCAACTAGCAGGAAAACATGTTGGAGATACACTATTCACTGGACCTGAAATCATTCAGGAGACAACAGAAAAGATTGTTCAGATAAAAGAACGGCTAAAAGCAGCACGTAGTCGGCAAAAGAGTTATGCTGACAACAGACGCAAACCATTGGAATTCAAAGTAGGAGACCGAGTCCTACTAAAAGTTGCCCCATGGAAGGGTGTCATTAGATTCGGAAAAAGAGGAAAGCTAAACCCACGCTACATTGGACCCTTTGAGATCCTAGCAAGAGTTGGTCCGGTAGCTTATAAGCTCAAGCTACCTCAAGAGCTCAACAAGGTTCACGATACCTTCCACGTCTGTAATCTCAAAAAGTGCCTAGCCGATGAAAACTTGGTTGTACCACTCGATGAAATTCGGGTCAACACAAAGCTTCACTTCATGGAGGAACTGGTGGAGATTATGGATCGAGAGATTAAAAGACTCAAACAAAACCGCATTCCTATAGTAAAAGTCCGATGGAACTCTCGTAGAGGGCCAAAGTTTACCTGGGAACGCGAGGACCAAATGAAGCAAAAGTACCCACACTTATTCAATGATGCCCCCTCCACTAGTGAAAGAACTAACTACTAGTGTAAAGTAGCCAAGAATGTAATCATTTCGGGACGAAATTCCCTTAACGGGGAGGTAATGTGACATCCTGGAATTTAGGGCATAGATTTCAAACGACTAAACTACGACAAATCTATTTGTAATTAATTCATTCAGCTTTAACTGCATCTAATGAAATATAAATGAGTTAATTTCAATTATTATATAATATTTGATGATATTTTTATGCCCAAACGTGTAAACTGGTAACCCAATCAAACCGCTCAACTGCAGCGCTGACTAATGCGTCTGAAAATTGAAATTTAACATTAATCATTTTTGAGCAAAATAAACACAAAAATATGATAGTACATGTTCCCCCATTTCCAAAAATATAAAGAACGTCCAAAACGGAGTTTGTATGCAAAAGATACAACCGCTTTAAGAAAAACGGACAGTAAAACACTTTTATTCTTTAATCGCGTAAACAAAAACGTTCCGTTGAGGCACTTACGCTTTGCCGACGGGATTTTTGAGAGCATTTTTGGACTCAGGATATAGTATGTTATTTAATTTCACACTCGAAATAATTTTTACGAAAATATTTATGAAAGTCGCGAAAACGGACACCGCCAACCGTTAAGACGCAAAACTTCAAACGCAATTTCCCGGAGATCCGTAACTCTAAAAATTAATCCGTTTGATGTTCTGGAATCCTTGAATTATACTCTATCTAAAAGTCCATTCGAAAAAAATATTCGATGCACGAATCCCGAGGCACCGGGTTTTCGCATGTTTTGGACATGAAATGGAGGTATAACTCCATGTGGGGCCCCCATGGTGTGAAGGACTCAAAAAAAAAATCTGAGCATCTTCCACCTGGTATAAACCCACGTGGGTTTCCTTCTCCCTCTCTCCCTTCTTCTTGAGTGCAAGCTTTGCCAAAGAAGTACATGCATGGGTGGAAGCATGGCCTAACAACGCTTGTGAGTGAGCTCATTTGACTATAAAAAGAATGCATGAGCCTCCTTCCTTCCACACAAACAATTGCAGATTTCTCTCCTCTCTATCTCTTCTTCTTCTCACGGGTACAACATTACCACCACACAAACCACCTTATTCCACCACTACTAGCCACCTTCCTTGATCAAGATCACCACCAAACACCCCCTTGATCACCCCCAGCAGCTGCCCTCTCTCCCTTCCGTCGACCAGCTGCCAAACCAAGCTAGGAAACGACAGCAGGAGGCTGCCGGCCATCACCCACCACCACTGTGACGCTGCTGTTGTCACCTTAAGCCACCGCCAGCCACCATCTCCTCCACCCAGTAAGCTATCTTCACCGCCTGTATTATATTTTTTTCTTACATCGAGTATCAAAATAATAATAATAATAATAATAATAATAAAGAATTGCTACAAACTTTTGTTTCTTTCTTTCTTCATTTAAGTATTGCGACAAGAAGAAGAAGAACTGGAGGGCGTATGCCTCCTGTTATACAAGAATGGTAATTGTTTAAACATCATTTCAAAACAAATAGATATAGTCCCTAAACTTTGAAATTATCCAGCTTTAGTCCCTCACTAATTGAAATTATTCCAAAATAAGTTTTAAATAATAAAAGTTTAATTAAAAATGTTTAAAACTTACTTTAAGATGGAAAAATCATTTCAAAACAAATCAAACTTTAAATACAAAAATTAAATGATAAATGCTTATACGTATATTTTAGAAATTTTAAAGTTGATTTCAAATAAATTAATTTTGGTTATTTAAATACTTGCGGAATTATAATAAATTAAATTTTAAAATTTAATTAAAATAATTATAAATTTTAATTTGGCAAGACTTAGAGAATTATTCAAGAAATTGTTATAATACTTAATCACGTCCAAATATTAATATATATCGAATTTCTAGGAAATCGAACTAATCCCGGAGATCACGACCTCACGGCAATACATTCTGGTCTTCAGAACTACTCGTTTACCACTCGATAAGGTGAGAGTTACGGCCCCTTTTCAATATTTTATTTATTCTTGGGGGAGAATACATGTGCTAAATAGTATTTATTATGCAAATACATATGCCTTATATGATATACATGCTACCATTTTAAAAGTTATAAAGACTTCCATATCTGAATACTAGGCATTACACACTTGTACAATACCATTATGTTAAAATCCATATCTCCATAAAAGCGAGTAATTTATACTTTTATACATACGTCAACCATACTCGACTTTTACAAATACTATACTACGAAATTCATTATGCCCAATACTTATCTATAATTAAATTAGGGCTGAGAGTTATTCACAAACTTTTCGTTAATGGTTTTTGAGTGAGACGCTACTATTCATTAGCTAAGTTTAATCACTTAGCCTACCCCATACTGCTATAATCGTTAATCTTCGGAGCGAGGTACATATATATAGATCTATATAGGGTTGACAACCCCACCTGCGGTTGCTAGCTACAACCATCGACTGATCAATCGAAGCAGGTGATATGTGTCTACGATCGTTACTACGATGTCCAATGAAGCGTCGTAGGGAGGGGTACCTTTCGTCTATAGCTCGATTATAGAACTCACTAAAAACATTAACACAAATCTTTCTCACTTTTTCACTACAACCATAGGTTTGGTTGCTTTTAGAACTGTTTTTAAGTATAGTGGTTACTTATACAATGGATATATTTAAACTTTCATGAAGTTATATCAAACACGTTTTCTTTAAAAACATAGATTTATTTATAAAATTACTTATTGGCTTTTAAAGACTCATGACAAGCATTGTTCCAACTATTGTTATACAAGAAAAATATACTTTTGGACTTTTGAAAGTATTATTACTGCGACTAGCAGAAACCTGTGACTCTCACCAACCTCGTGTTGACTTTTAAAATACATGTATTCTCAGGAAATCAGTGAAATTACGGGCACACTCAGATGATGGAAAACATGGATCGCAAGTACTTTAATTTCCTACTTTTGAACTGTTATGCCTAACTGTTAAGGCAAACTCGTATTATTATCTTATTACTATCTGTAAGAACTTTGTATGAAAACATAATATGTAATGAAATGTTGTTTTGTTTATTGTTGTACTTGTGCTGTATATTCAATTTATCTATGATCCATGAACTTAGTCGCACAGCCCGGCATGTTCCGCCGCCTCGGCCGGGGGTGTGACATACTCCGAGCATCTTATGGCTCAAACTGGTAATCTCCTTTGACTGCTACAACTCTGTCGACTCTCAGTTCGACATGCCCTTAACCCGAAAGGCGTTCATCTTTCACGCCTTTGCCAACGTTGCCGAGGTCCCTCATCCTCATCCGGAGGTTGATTGGGAATTGATTGAGTTCTATCTGAAGGCCGCTCAACCACAGTACCAAACCTGGAGCGCTCAGAAGATCATCAACGTTCGAGTTCTGAAGCCATATACAGAAGGAAGATTTATCAACGTTCGGTTCAGGGTGATCAGAGGATCTGCAAAAACCGAACATCTCATCTCTTTAGCAGATTTACCGAACCTTAACCCCCATGACTGGATCGTTCTGCACAACATCCTTCTGACTAATGAAGCTGAATATGGTCCGATCATTGACCATCTCAAAAGGATGTTGGTGTGCTATATCATGGAGGTCGCCCTGATGGATCAGGAGATTGCATCTATCTTCAAGAAGAAACCGAAGATCTCTCCTGTTGGCTCGGCCAGTGATCTAAACCAGATGAAGATGGGAAAGATTGACCCAAGGCGAAACTCGGTCATGTTCACTAGGAGTGAAGGACAGAAATGTCTCTTTGCCTTAGCGGATAAACATCTTTATACCACTGCTTGTCTTGAGCATGTGCTGGGGATCATCCACAGGTGCAAAGAAAATACATCGGATGATATCAAATACTTTGACGATATGATTCATTGGTACATCCGATTCAGACAGACGATACTTGCGCTCATTTCTCGTCTGTTTCAGACTGTAAAGAAGAAGGTTCCTGCTGCTGCTGGCCCAAGCAAGAAGTAATGATCTCGCTCCAATTTGACGCAAAGGGGGAGATTTTTGGGTTGTAGATTTATTTGTATTGCGTCTATTGGGATCGGTTAATAGTCCAAGTTTTGTACTCCGGTTTGGGCCTGTCCAACCGTGAGCTGATAGGGTTTAGTATATAATAATGCGCTTGCATGCATATTAGGTTAACGATAGAAAACGATCTAGAATACGATTGATAGCATTACGAAAACTTTACAGATTTCTTTATCGTTCTTGTAAACCCTTTTAATCCTCTACAGTAGTAGTTCTTTATCGAGCTCTTCTGAGGATTGTTGATTAATCATTCGACATCTTTGATTCATTCTTGTGTTTGTACTGTTTTCTGATTTATTACTTTACCTGTTTTAAAGATCTAATCGATCTTCAAGTTAGTTTTTAACTTATCATCTACTTTATTACCAAGCTATATCCTCAAATAACATACATCGAACACATTATGAATGCCATCTAATTCTTTTGGCAACTCAAGTCCATAAGCTTGCTTCCCCACACACCCCATCACATTTAAGGGCCCAATATATCGAGGGTTCAATTTCCCTCTTTTCCCAAAACGTATCACACGTCTCTAAAGGGATACTTTTAGTAAGACTTGATCACCCACTTTGAAATTCATTGGCCAATTCTTAAGATTTTTATAACTCTTTTTGTCTATTTTAAGCCGCCAACATTCTTTCACGAATGATCTATACTTTGTCTGTACTTTCTTGAATTAGACTTGGACCCAAGAATACCTTCTTTCCTACTTGCAGCCAACATGAAGGAGATCTACACTTCCTTCCATATAAAGCCTCATATGGATCCATTTTAATAGTTTCATGATAATTATTATTGTATGAGAATTATATCAAGGGAAGATGTTTGTCCCAACTGCTTGTTAATTCTAAAACACATGCCCTTAACATGCGTCTCGAAGTTTGAATGGTTCTCTCACTTTAGCCGTTGGTTTGTAGGTAGTAAGTGGTACTTACACACAATCTCGTACTCAATTCAACTTGCAAGCTTCTCAAAAAATTAGATGTGGAACGGATATCCATGTCTGATACAATAGAGAGAGGAACATCATGCCTTTACACCAACTCCTTCAAATAAAGCTTTGCAAATTTCTGAGTTGGCCATGATTCATTTGCTGCAAGAAACAAGGCGCTCTTGGTCAACCGGTCCACTATCACTCATATCATATTATGTCCCATTTTAGTCCTTGGTAACTTTGTCACAAAGTCCATTATGATTTTATCCCACTTCCATTATGGCATATGTAATGGTTCCAAGTCTTTATATGGTCTCTGATGTTCACTTTTGACTAAAGAACACATCAAACCATTATTGATGTATTTTGCTATATCTGTTTTCATTGTGGTCCACCAATACATAGTCTTCAAATCCAAGTACATCTTGGTACTTCCTTGGTGTACGGAAGACTTGGACTTATGGGCTTCATCAATTAACATTTTTCTAGTGTCACCCAAATATGTCCAAGGTAGGTGTCCAATCCTTCACCATTCTTTTTAAACACAACATAGTTTCCCGATTTTTCCTCATTTTTGTTTTTTTCTTTGATCGCTTGAATTTGAGCTTCTTTAAGAATTCCCACAATAAAAGACACCACATTGATGCTCAAGGCTCTTGCCCTCTTTCTTTTATTTGTCACCTTTCTACTTAGAGCATCTGAAACAACATTAGCTTTTTGGGGATGGTAAGTAATGTCATAATCATAGTCTTTAAACAACTCAATCCACTATCTTTGGTGCATGTTCAATTCTTTTTGAGAAAACAAGTATTGTAAGCTCTGATGACCAGTGTCGAGAATGGTGAAGGATTTTTAAGCTCTTGCACTTGTTGCCATGGAAATATTGCCTCCAGATTTTTAAGGCATGAACAACTGTGGCAATCTTTAAATCACGATTTGGGTAATTCTTCTCATCCTCTTTTAACTGCCAGGAAGCGTACAATATAACCTTAACCCTTTGGGTGAGAACACACCCAAGACCCATCCCTAAAGCATCACTATAAACTTCAAATTCTTCTACACCATAAAGTAATGTTGGGTCTAAAATTATGGTTTATACTTTGTTTTTCTAGGCAATTGTAATTTTCAGTCTAGGACCAAAAAGTGTTTACGGCCCAATGGGTGTTTACGGCCGTAAACCCATTTATGGCCCATATTACCCAAGTATATATATATATATATATATATATATATATATATATATATATATATATATATATATATATATATATATATATATATATATATAGGTGTTAGGTGGTTGAGGAGTGGTTGATGAACAGAAGAGAGTGTACGGATGAGAAAGAAATGAGCTTATGTGTGTGTAAGTGTGTGAATCTTGTGTAAGAAAAATTCATTCTAATCGATTCAAACAAGATTCATATTATTCTTTTTCTCCTTCTCTTCTATGTGTGTGTAAGTGTGTGAAGCTCGTTTAGTTTTCAGTTCTTAAATTTAATAATTTGAATTAAAAAAAATGGATTCACAAAATTCCCATCATGAACTTGACTCTATCGTGGGCACTACCACTCGCATACCCCGTCTGCTGTCTGCTAAGCGGTTTCCAGAATGGAAGTATCGGATGGAGAAATACATCAAAATGAAAGATTTCAAAACTTGGAGATGCATTTTGAAAGGCCCCATCATAATCACCACCACACTTCTGGATGAAACAATTGTCGACAGAGCTATTGAAGAATACACTGATGAAGAATTCGACAAGATTGAACAGCAGGAAAGAGCACTTGCTACCCTCATTATGGTTCTTTCACCTGATATTGCCTAGGGTTTTCAGGAATACAAATATGCTAAAGCTCTGTGGGAAGCCTTGATAGAGGTGTATGAAGGAAATGAGGACATGAAATAGAGCCGTCAAGACACGTTGAGGCAAAAATTTAACATGTTCAATCATGTCCTTGGAGAAACTCTGGAAGCTCAGCTTCAACGCTTCATCACACTCACCACTGAAATGAGTTCAGCTGGTGTTTTTGTGTCAAGGTCTGAAGTGAACAAGAAGTTACTCAACTCTCTTCCAAAAACATGGGATATGAATGTAGCTGTCATCAAGAAAACAAAAGACCTTAATCGACTTAGCTTGTCTGAAATCATGGCCATCATTAAAGCTTGTAATCTGGTTGACAAATCATAGAGTCTCTTAAGGTTTACGACCCCAAGGTGTATCAGACGTTTATTTAATATAAAATGTGTGCATGCTTTGATTAATCTGTCTTCTACTATATTCTTTGTTTGATCGATTGGTATTTGTTTGATCATTATCTGGATTCTCAGTTTTAGGGATCTTACAGTTAGGATGCTATGTTAGTGACCTGTTAGGTCAGTGTCCTGGTTATAGTATCATTGTTATGCTTGTGATTTGTTAGATCGATTTGACTGTTATATGCTTGTTATTGTTTGTACTTTATCCATGTGCACATGATTGTTTGTTTGGGGGTTGGGTTGAGGCGTTCATGCTTCGTGTTGTAGGCCAACATACCTAGGGTGGTCCGGATAGGCTGTAGGCCCTGAGGAGGCGGTCCAATCAGGCCGAAGGCCCGGCGAGAAGTCTGGATAGGTTGTAGGCCCTGCGAGGCGGTCCAGTCATGCTGAAGACTTGGGAGCGGTCCAGATAGGCTGTAGGCCCTGAGGAGGCGGTCTAATCATGCTGAAGGCTCATTATACATGTTGTTTATTATATTTTGTTGGGTAGTATATGTTGGTATTTTGGGGGTAACTCACTAAGCTTTCGGGCTTACAATTTTCAGTTTATTGTTTCAGGTTCAACGGATAGCCGCGGGAAGGCAAAGATGTGATCACATACTTCCTCAATTGATAATTATGATTTCTGGGAACTCTGATGTTTAAACTATTTTGTAAACAAATTGTAATGACTGAATGGTTTTAAATAACTTAAAAAGTTTTAAATTGGCTCGAATTTTATGGATGTTACATGAATTCTCTGCCTGCTCTTGTACTTTTCAACTCAGGTGCGAGTCGGTCTTTTGTGTCTCAGTCCTTCTGTAGGGTTTGTGATATGATCCTTTGGGAGTTGGAGTGTCCATTTCAAGTTTCCATTGCCAACGAACACAAGGTGTCTGCTTCGAGCATGTTTTGTGATTGTACTTTGGAGAGAATCGGGGTATCTTACATGAGACTTGATTCCCATCCCTATGGGGGATGTGTACATGATTATAGGGATTGGCTAGCTGAGCAGATTTGGAGCTATGTTCTATTGTGAGAGACAGCTAGTTGTAGTTTGAGCCCTAAGTGGGGGAGAACTGACCATTTATGGCGAGGGTGACAGGGTCGATTTAACTTTTTGTTCGACTGACAGGGCTCAACAGTATCTCCAACACTGGTGTTTGGGTTATCTCGTTTATGTGGTCGACACTCGGGATGATGGGAAAGTTTCGGTTTCAGATGTGCCAGTGGTTAGAGAGTTTCCAGATGTATTTCTGGAGGAATTACCAGGTGTGCCTCCCGTGAGACAGGTAGATTTCAGGATTGATTTGATCCTCAGTGCGGCCTCGATTGCTAAGGCTCTGTATCACCTCGCACCACCAAAGATGCAGGAGTTGTCCTCTCAGCTTTAGGAGTTGTTCGGCAAGCAGTTTATCAGACGGAGCAGTTCACCCTGGGGAGCACCGATTCTTTTTGTGAACAAAAGGGATGGGTCTTACCGTATGTGCATAGATTATTGGGAGTTGAAAAAGTTGGTAGTGAAGAATCAGTACCCACTCCTTAGGATTGATGATCTATTCGATTAGTTACAGGGTGCATCTTGGTTCTCCAAGATTGATCTTAGGTCGGGTTACCACCAAATGAGAGTCAGAGAAGATGATGTAGAGAAAATAATGTTTCGAACTCATTATGGTCATTATGAGTTCGTGGCGATGCCCTTTAGTCTTACCAACGCATTGGCAGCATTCATGGATTTGATTAACCAGGTATGTAGGCCGATGCTCGACCGATCAGTTAATGTTATCATAGATGATACTCTGGTCTACTCCAAGTCCAATGAGCAGCATGAGGAGAATCTTTGGGAGCTACTAGGATTATTAAGATGGGAGAGGCTTTATGACAAATTCTCCAAGGGCGAGTTCTGGTTTTGAGAGGTCCAGTTTATGGGACTCCTCGTCAATCATAATGAGATTATGATCGATCCAGCCAAGATTGAGGCAGTTATGTAGCGAGAGGTTCCAAGATCTCCATATAAGATTAAGAGTTTTTTGGGGCTGGATGGTTATTATTAGAGATTCATTCAGGACTTCTCCAAGATTGTTGTTCCTCTGACTCGCCTGACGACAAAGAGTGTGGATTTCCGTTGGGGGCCTGAGCAACAGACTGCGTTTGAGACCTTGAGGAGGAAGTATGTGAGGCCCCGATATTGACCCTTCATGATGTCACACCCCAAAACCTAGAACGGAGGAAACGTTATGGGGCGGAGGATGTCATGTAATGTATCACAACAATGTAAAGTAGTAAACAAGCAACAACATCATCCATTGCATTAATAGTATAATTTTAATTACAAGTGTGTTCTTTCATAGTATAAAACAACATAATGAATATTCAAAATAAAATACGAGTCTTGACTGCTCCGTATTCACAAAACCTGGTCGTCGTACCTGTCTATTTGTGACCTGAGAATACAAGTTATTTTGAAAGCGAGTATTAGCGATAAAGCTGGTGAATTCATAAGTATTTTTGTGTCTATGATTTGTAAAACTGTAAAGAAAAGACTTGTAATTGTTTGGAGAAAAGTTTTTATAAGTATGAGAATGTTTGTAAGTAATTGTAAACGTTTGAAAACCCTAGAAAATCCCATATTTCCTACTAGTATAAAATAGTAGTCTTCTACCAAGACTCGACTGTTTTGAAGGTTTGAACCTCTACATAAGTGAAGGTTTTTCCCTTGTACAACTATTATTATTCATATCTAATCTACCTCATCGATTATGTGGATGTGACACAAAGTAAAGGTAATAAGGAAAATAATATAATCATTTAAGTATTATCCTTTGGTAGGCAGAGTAACTTGCCGAATAGTATTAACCGTAGACATCCGTCGATGTGCATTTTCCTTCTGTAGCTAACAGCTAGGTGTAGAATGGTTACTCATGTACTTATATAATAGTATCTACTCATATAATATGTAATAGTATCTCATCATATAGTATGTAATCGTATCTCTTCCTATAGTATGTAATAGTATCTCTCCATATAGTATGTAATAGTATCTATGTAATCGTATCTATATAACCGTATCTCTTGTAATTGCATGTCTTGTAATTGTGTGTATTAGTATCTCTTCATATAGTATGTAATGTATTATTATAGACTCATGAATGAACTGAATCTTGTGTGATTCTTTGTACTTGGAATAGTAAGAAGTATCTCCTAACTAGACCTATTATAGTTACTGGTAATGTACGTGTATAACCGAAAGTATGCCTTTGCTACCTAAAGGTACTGAACTAACTGATGGAACTTTTATGTCTATATATATTTACATGATATATATAACTAATATTTAGACGACATTCGGACAAATAACCGATGCCCTAAGGCCACATCCCAACCAGGAAAAGGAAATAAAGCAAGCTAGCCGTCCTAAGCCCTTTAAACATTACTTATATAACTATACATATATGGGCATGCATTTGACAAAATAAAAGTATAAAAGAAGTTTTGTAAAACCTTTGAAAAGTCTAATAACGAAGAAATGATGACTTGATGTTAGTTTATAAAACGATTTGAAAGTAGTTTGTTTGATAAGACAGTTTTAAGTATAAGAAAAACCTTTGTTTGAAACACAATCGTAACAGAGTTTGAAAGGAAACATAGAGTATGTAAGACAGTTTGATAAAGAGTTTTAACATGTAAAAATGGTGGAGAAAGTCATTTGAAGTAATAAGTTTGGTAAAACAGTTAACATTGTAGTAAATCCATTTGTATGCTAGTTATTAATCACATGTGATTGATATAATAACTAGCATGATTCAACTTGTATTCCCCCCATAAAAGCATTTATAAACATTTAAAAGGTTAATTAAGGGGTATGAACTCACCTGTAGTGAGTGGATCGTATGGAAGTGTCGGAGAAGTGCTTGGTGTCAAGTGAAGACTTAAACACACACAATGATCCTAATAACATATAAAGACATATGTATATATATATATATATATATATATATATATATATATATATATATATATATATATATACAATTAGTGATTATAACACTAATTAGACAAGTATAAACACCCTAATGTGTGGAAAACACTTTGGTCAAAGTGTTAGGAGGCCATTGGGTTGCAACAAAGGATTGCAAGGCATTGTAAGTTAGTTTATGGTCCATGAACCATACTTAATGGAGTTTACGGCCCAGGGGAGTTTACTCCTGGCCGTAAACTCTCTAATAGGTCACCATTTGTGGCTTAAAGGTAAGATGACTTAAGTGGTTAAGTGTTCCAAGGATAAACAAGAGGCTAGGTGAGTTTAAGGTCCAAAAAAATGACCTTAACTTGTGTTTACGGCCTGGGGACCACTTCCCCATGAGTTTACGGCCGTAAACTCATGGTGTGAAGTACCATTTTGATGTTTGAAGTCCCTGGTTCAATGGTGGTTGGTTCTGGGCTAAGTTCTAGTCATTTGGAAGGACAAGAGGGCATCATTGCACCCTTAAAGGGAGTTTACGGCCTTGGGAGATCCTTGGCCGTAAACTCTCATTCATCCATTAATTCTTGATGTTTCTAAGCTCTAAACATGTTAAACCTAGTGTACAACGAGTTAGAACAAGAGTACTTACGATCTAGGAGCTTGAATGGTCGGTTTTGGCCAAGAACACTAGTGTGTGTTCTTGGTGTTCTTTGTGAAACTTGAAGATCTACACAAATGGAATGATTTCACGGATGAAATCATGTAAGACCACTAGTTCATGTAAGATATCAACTAGTTAGGGCAAGAAACTTATGAGTTTTGAAGATCGGGATGATACTTGAGAGGATTTCAGCCAAGGGAAGGAAAGGAATGAATAAATGTCCAACATATCATCATATAGGGTGGGGTTTACGGCCCACATGGAGTTTACGGCCGTAAAATACCTTGTGGTGGCCATGAACTCTTGATCAAGGGGTTTCAGACTTGTTCTTTGTGCTATAACTTCAGCAGATAAACCCCGACACTTATCCCTTGAGTATACAAGGCTCAGAATGCTCAAACAGACTCCAAATTGTGCTAAATGATAGCAGGAATGGGTTTGATTTTCAATGAAGTGTTTGACTGTACCGGATAGAAAATTTCGGGTTGTCACACATGAGGGTGTTGAGGATTTTGTGGTATTTTGTGATTCGTTAATCATAGGTTTAGGGGCAGTACTTATGCACTGGGGCAGGGTTATTCCGTGTGCATCCATGTAGTTGAAGCTTCATAAGGTTAGGTACCCGACACCTGATTTGGAGCTGGGGCATTAGTGTTTTCCCTCAAGATTTAGTGACATTATCTCTATGGGGTCCTTTGTACCATCTACACAAATCATAAGAGTCTGAGATATCTTATGGATCAGCCGAATCTGAATATGAGGTAGCGTAGGTGCTTGACATGGTCAAGGATTACGATCGTGATATTATTTATCATCAAGGGACGATTAATATGGTCTCTGATGCCTTGAGCCATAAAGCGGTTGGCACCTCTGATCGAGGACTCTACTTGATGATGAACATTAACTCACCACTTCTGGATTTGATTAGGGAGGATCATCCCGAGGAAATTAGGAGGGTGAATTGGAAGAAGGAGAGGATCAGGGGTCAAATTAGTATGTTTGTCACAAATAGTTGATGGCTTTTAACCCAGTGAGGTCGGGTTTAGGTTCCAGTTTCTGAAAGGGTCCGACAGAAAGTGATAGAGGAGGCAGAGGCAGACAAGTCCAGGTTCTTGATTTACCATGGAGCCACGAAGATGTATCAAGACTTGAGTCTTATTAATGGGTGGTCATGCATGAAGCAAAATGTAGCATGGTATGTGGATAGATGCTTGACATGTCAGATGGTCAAGGCAGAGCACTAGAGGCCGCATGGGAAGCTTCAGCCTTTGGAGGTGCCCATGTGGAAATAAAAGTAGATCACTATGGATTTCATCGCCAATTTGTCGAGGACGGCCAAGGGATTTGATGTGATTTGGGTCATTGCCGATATCCTGACCAAGAGTGCCAATTTTCTTGCCATTCGGGAGAGTTCTTTGGGCAAAAAAATTTACATATATGTATGTGCACAAGACTGTCGCTAACCATGGTGTACTGGTTTCTATCATATCTAACCGTGATGTGCGGTTTACTTCTTGGTTTTCGTAGAGATTTCATGATGAGTTGGATACGAGGCTGCATTTCAGCACTGCTTATGACCCTCAGACTGATGGTCATAGTGAGCAGACAATTCAGACGCTTAAGGATATGTTGAGCACTTGTGTCTTCGATTTAGGTGGGATTTGGGATTCCTACCTTCCCCTAGCCGAGTTTTCATATAACAATAGTTATCACTCTAGTATTGTTGCACCGCCGTACGAGCTTCTCTATGGGAGGAAATGTCGTACACCAGTTTTCTGGGGAGAGGTTGGTCACAAGGTCATGGGAAGGACTGAAGTGGTCCTTCAAACGAAAAATCTTAATCAACAGATCGGGCAGAGGTTACAGACAGCCTAGAGCCGACAAAAAAGCTTTGCTAATAGACGACGATCCGAGTTAGAGTTCCAAGTCGGAGATATGGTTTTGCTGAAAATCACCCTGGAAGGGATATGCACTTCAGGAATAGGGGCAAGTTCAGTCCCTGATTTATTGGACTGTTTCAAATAGTGGCCAGAGTAGGCAAAGTGGCCTACCGATTAGATCGGCCTAAGGAGCTTAGCTAGATTCACAACACTTTCCATGTTTCCTAGTTGTGGAAGTGTGTGGTTGACGATTCATTAGTAGTTCCATTAGATGATATTCAGTTCGACGAGCGTCTAAACTATGTGGAGAGGTTGGTAGCTATTCTTGATAGGAAGATGAAGGCCCTACGCAACAGGGTATTACCTTTGGTTAAGGCCAGTGGCAATAGGAAAGAAAGAGTGAAAGCCTTGATCAAGGAAAATCTGTAAGGTGAAACTTTGTGTGGTCTATAAGTTAGATTTGAAACCAAACCTGATGGAGTACGCTGTTTTAAGAATAGAGTTTGGATTCCAAGGTTTAACAATCTAAGAGACATAGTACTAGATGAATCTCATCTATCTAAATACTCAATTCACCCTGGAGCGGATAAGATGTACAAGGATCTTAAAGAGTACTATTGGTGGCCTGGAATAAAAAGGATATTGCCTTGTATGTTGGGAAGTATTTGACATGCTCAATAGTCAAAGTTGAACATAAGAAACCATCTGGCTTACTGTAACAACTTGAAATTCCACAACAGAAATGGGAGCAAATATCCACGGATTTCGTCACCAAACTCCCTAGAACTTCTAAAGGTCATGATTCGATTTGGGTCATAGTGGATCGATTGATGAAATTTGCTCACTTTATCCCTATTCGGGAAGACTTCAAGATGAAAAAATTGGTCCAAATATACATCTTCAAAATTATGGCTCAGCATGGCGTATCTCTATCTATCATTTCTGATAGAGATAGTCGTTTCACATCACAATTTTGGTGGATGTTATAGAAGGCTCTAAGAAACCAGATAAATTTGAGCATAGCTTACAATTCTCAGAAAGATGGTCAGACAGAGAGAATGATACAAACCTTGGAAGACATGTTACAGGAGTATGTCAACGAATTCAAAAAAATTAGGATACTTATTTTCCTCTAATCGTGTTCTCCTACAACAACAATTACCATACAAGTATCCAATGCACTTTGTACAAAGCATTATATAGATGTAAGTGTGTTTCTCCATTGTGTTGGACTAAAATTAGAGATATACTGTTGACTAGACTCAAACTTATCAAGGACACAACCGAAAAGATTGCTATCATCAGAGATAGGCTTAAAACTGCTAGAGATCGTTAGAAAATTTACGCAAACAACCGTCAGAAACCTTTAGAATTCCAAGAAGGAGACAAGGTGCTTCTAAAGGTATCTCCTTGGAAAGGGCTTGTACGCTTTTGAAAGAAAGGAAAACTAAGCCCAAGATATGTGGGACCATTTGAGATCATTGAAAGGATCAACGCGGTAGCATATAAGCTCAAGTTACCCAATGAGTTGGGTAACACACATAGATTCGGACTAGTCAACAATAAGCGTTAAAAATGATTTTTTTATCTAGGATAAATAATCTTAATCAAAGTAATAGTTATGGTCAACAATTGTAACCTATTTGATTTAATACAGAAGAATTATGTGAATATTATATGTTTCATGATTATTATAGTATAACAAAATAGGAAAAATCAGTCGAATCGTCCGTAAATCGTAAAAATAAGTGCGCTGAAACATATATATATATATATATATATATATATATATATATATATATAATATTTAGAAAGTACACGTCTTTCTGGTCTAAAAAATATAAATTTCGTAGAAATCTGAATCCGTATGAATAAGATATGATTTTTATAAGATATAAAAGTCAGTCGCGCACAACGAATGTATGACGTAAAAAGCTACGAAGAGAATGGTTGAGTTTTAGCTAATGTGACCAAAATGAAAATCATAGTACTCCTTAAAATAGGAATTTTGAGAAAAAGAATGTCAAAAACGGAGTCCGTACGAGAGAGTTATGATTTTAGCAAAATTATTTAACTTTATGAAAATATGGACAAAAATATAAATTCAAAATTAGTCGATGGAGTCTAAACGAAAGTCGTAGATCACGTCGATAGCTATGCATTGATATAAAGAACGTCAAAACGGAGTTCGAATGAACAAGTTATAATTTTTAATAGCACATTTACGTATTAAAATAAAGTGTTACTATATATATATATATATATATATATATATATATATATATATATATATATATATATATATATAGATACGTATATATATCGTTAGAAAGGTATCGATGATGCGGTCGTTATAAAACTAGTGTTGAGTACTTTCGACATTACTTTAGTACAAATATCATTAAATCTATTTAAAATAGTATTATAAATGGGTTTTTAGTCATTTAAGTAACTATAGAGGGTGGTTTTTGAAAATTCAATTACTATAAATAAGAGCCTCTAGGCTCTCATCTTTCTTGCGCAATTCTCTTGATTCAAGAGTCTTTCTCTTCTTATCCCTGGATCATTTCGGTCCCTCGTGATTCGAATTCTCTTTCTGTACTTTTTAGTATAGTAAGGTGAGCGTTGAAGCGCTGCAAGAATCTTTCTTAGAAAGATTCAGCGATGAAGTTCTGCCCATGCAGAGCCCGGCTCCTAGCTAACTAAGTTATACTACCCTACTTTAAATATAACTTATAATATCGTTGTTATGAACCTATAAATAAAATTTATCAGTGATTCAAAGTCGTTATACTGATTAATCTACCTAAGAGGATGATGTCGAGGTTGTGATTTAGTGAGGTGTTTAAAGTGGGACTTCCAAACAGTATACTTCGTATACCAAACGGACCCTACCTCGGATATGATCCTACCTGGTCGTTCCTTAGTTGATAGATCATGAAGTAGACTTTGAGTTAATGATGAATCTAGACTAATAATTAGTCGCAATAAATATTAGACTAAAACTTAGCAATAATAATGCTAGGTTTCATCGAAGGAAAATAGAATCGTTAGAAGCGAAGCGATGCCCAAGTTTCAAATCATCACTTTTACAAGTGAGTGCATGGTTACTTTCATTTTACACACACACACACACACATATATATATATATATATATATATATATATATATGTATATATATATATATATATATATATGATGTATTTTATATAAATTACGTGCTATGTGTGCATATAACCTGTATACTTGCTGTCTATGCTGGATGAACGATTTTATACATGTTTTAAATAATTTAAACTATATATGTATTTTATATCAATGAATATATTAGGTAAAACATGGGTAGATGAATGATCATAGTGAAAGATGATACTGATGGGTTTTGGTCCTAAGAACATCCTATGTGCTCATACAAACCCTAATGCTTGTATCTAGGTTTCTCTATTGTACATGCAAGTTATCCAAGACTATAAACCCTAATTCTAGCATACAAGTAATCATATTAATATAAGAATAGGTTTAATATATTACCTTGATTGTTATGTAGGAATAACAATCCCAAATATCCTTGTTATTGACTTTGGAAGGCTTAGAGTCACAAGTGTCACTCCTCTAATGGTCCACAAACACCATAAGCAAGAGGATGGAGATGAGAGATGATGGAGGCTACCAAAACCGTGTGAAAACCCTAGCAAGAAGCTTAGCCACGTTTTTGGTCCTTAAGGGATCTATATATAGTGAGGCAATTAGGATTATCTAACAAGGAAACCCTAATTTGGATGCTTAAGCCCTAAGCAACCCATGGAGCCCTTTCCATAAGGCCTTGGACGATTTCATATGGGCTTCCCCCATAGAATTCATCCACCCTATGATATAAGGCAATCCATGGCCCAAATTGCAATTATCTGAGAATTACAATTCCAGTCCCTTAAGTTTAATTAATCTCTTTTAGTCACAAAACTAATTACCAATTAATTATTGACTAATATTAATTAAACAATATGATTTCTCCTTTAATATATTATTCTCATAATATATTAATAAATCATATTTAATCCTTTCTCTTCATAATTCATCCTATAAAGTTGCTTTGGTGAAGGCAACCCAAATGGACCATGCACCATCGGGTCAAGTACATACCAAAACAGTTATGGACTTAGACACTAATCCAACAGTCTCCCACTTGGATAAGTCTAATAACTATTCTGCGTATAACTTCAGATCCTAATCTGCAATCGTAGCTTTCCAAAGCCACTGTCAACTCTGATCCTATCAGATACGCGTGTCCTTAGATAAGGGATCATATATTCCTCCATTCTAGATATCATATGAGATATGATTTCAAATCATTCTCTTTGTACTATATCTCGATTCCCGATTTATGGCGACTGACTAATTGAACAAATCAAATTTGCCCTGGCCCGGCCGAGCATTTACGTTTGTCATCACTAAATCATCGAGGGGCCCAAAGATATCGCTTTTATCCTACTTTGGATAAAAGGAACGGATAAACTTTGATACAATGCTTTCTTGCACCTACTCACTGAATTGCACACAATAATATGTTTTATAACACCAAGTTACTAGTGCGTTTACATGTTATTAATGTGCAACCGATTCGCAAGATACAACTCACACATCTCGGTTTCAAGAATATAAGATGTTATCGTCTCACCAATCACTCGTGATGCAATTCATGGACTGATCCAAGTGAGCGTGGGTTTAATCCAATGCTCAAATTCATATTCATAAGCACTCATGAATGTTGCAGCAAACATTTGATTATGTCTAATACTCTTTTAGACATTCCACACACCAATTCACGAAAGTCTTCATTCATATCTACTTCCAACATATGAACGACTGTGGCCCGTTCGAATAATTCGATTATTCTTAATAAATTTAATTATTTTGGAAGTCAAAACATGCAAATGTGAAACACAAGAATAATACTAATCCCATATGGCCTCAAACCTTTGAGTATAAATAAAACACCTTTTATTTATCACCATATCGATTACTCATTATTTGTCGTTTCGGGTAATCAACTTCTTACTTGAATTATTACACTTGTCCCGTGCTCTTAGCATGCACACAATGTTTACCTATGGTTCCTACCTTGTGAAATAGACCAAATTAAGCACATTTCCAATCATTCTCATTTCACAACTCCAAATCCTTTTTCATAAGTGAAAGAATATCAAATCCTTGTTACTTATAGAATATGCTAGATTCTAACATTCTATGCAACGATCCTTTCGTAATGTCACTGCACCAAAGTCACAAAGACTATTGTCAATGATATTACAAAGTCCTCTATCGGAGATTGTTACAAGACAATTCCATAGATGTGATGTCTCTCACTCAAAGTACATTCTTTGAACATCCTTTTGCATAAAAGTTTCTAATCTAGTCATAGATTTTCAATATCCAATTCTCAATATGGACACGTTTCCATATTTTCCATATGACAACTCATTCTTAATAGAATCTTATCTATTCGTAATGATGTCGATATGGTCCATCAAATATCATGCTTCCAACTACTCACAAGCGACCAATCCTCGTCGAACTTTGGATTGTCCTTTGATAGTTGTTTAATTATTTTAGTCAAAACCGATTCTTGTCCTTTTTCCCTCTAAATGCGCTAGACATTTGGAAAATTTTAGAATGGTCAAACATTAAAGCATTTGGAATCGATCCTATACCCGAAGCGTATGGGACACGACACATAATGTTTTATTTGCTATGTTCTCAAAATTCGAATTGTGAAGAGGAATGCCGTAATCATAATCGAAATTTTAAGAACACACTATGTACCTTTGACTAAATTTATTAACATTTCTCAACCTAATCCTTTAGATTTGAAATGAAGCATAATATTTTCTCCCTTAATTATAGCAAAACAACTTTACAACCCTTACGACTTTGCAAGGTATAACTCTTGTTTTCTATAATTAATATTGCCAACTTGCAATACGTGCCTTAATAATCATACAATCATAACATTTATGCTCCCACTATCATGATGATTATTATAAAACATAACACTTATGCTCTTACTAGCTTTGACATGTATTCAGAAACATCTTAACTTTCAGAAAAAACAATGCTTATTGAATTTCTTAAGTTCATGTTTCTAATACTTAGTGCTTTGATAATCTTTTATCAAGGCTTCTTGAACTTATACACCTTTGCCTTAGATAGTTCATATGTGTGTCTAAACAATTGCCAAACCTCACAATTCAAATTATGGAAAGGGATACCGTAACCATAATCGAATTCGAGAATGCAATTTTACAATCACTATCTTCTTACAATCTTTCTCAGTGAAAGCATTTCCTCACAATCATTTTCATGAAGGAGGAAATCTTATGACACTTAGATTTAAACGGTGTATTTGTTCCTATCCATGTGAATTTGTCAAAACCAAAGTTTACGACAAATTCAAACTCATATGGATCTAACTTTCTTGATCTCGATTTCTTGCCTTTATGGTAGCACAGCTGCCCACCATGTCTTCCAAGTAGTTAAGCAGCTCACCTTTTCTTATCAATGTACTTTCTATTGATCAAGGTCCTTGCCTATTATGCATTCAAATGAGAACTCATAGGACTCACATGCATAATTAACTCAACTGGAACGACATAGAAACAAAATAATGTCAACACGATAGGTTGTAAACCTCAACTCGTGTGCTAGTGATGATTGATAAGGTTTATTTGATTTTTTCTTGAAACCTTTCAAGACCATTAAGACTCCCACTGAATCCTTGACATATAAGATTCTCTTGTCAAAACATTTCTTGACAAACAAATATTCAAGAGTTAGTGTAGCTTTTATCAAAACTCTTCATAAATTGGTCCTAGTTGGTCTTTGTCTTATCCAAGACATCACAACTTTCCACATTTGATGAATGTTACAAACCTTCTTAATACTTTTCACTCAATGTCAAGACTTGTTTTGGAACGAAGTGTGATTGACTTCTTGATTTAACCATTTCTTTAATTCTTGATTCCTCTTCTTAGACATACAATTGTACTAAGACTCACTCAGAGGATCAATTGAGATATGGTTCTTAATCATTAAGACCTATCATAAAGCATAAAAGCTACTCTCCCTTCTTCTTAGAATGGAGAAACTTATCTTTCTGCCTACTTGATTCTTCTTATTCGTTCTTCTATTGATTTAAACCTTTTTTAATCAATTCAGAATTCAACGTAATCTTGTAAGTATAATCATATTTACTAAACCTTTAGTAAATCATGACAAATATTTTGTTACTCTTATGGTGGACTTGATCAACACGCAACTTTGTGTATTCGATCTCCTAGTCCTTCACTTGACACTTTGTCAATGAATTAGTCTAATTTCCAAATATGAAATTTCTCATTCATCGTGCAACCAAGTTGCATGATTCCAAGTTTCTGTCCAATTGAAACTTGGGCGATGAGAAACTGTCCCTATTTGGTAAATTCTAGACTTTCCATAAATAACATAATAAGAACGAAATCCATTATTGCTAATATTCAAACATTAATTTTTCATATACGCCATTGCAAGGATAAATAATATAAAAATTTATTTATTGCGGAAAAAATTTGTCCTTACAATGCAATTCATTGAAAAACTATGCTACTACATCTTTCTTAGCAATCTAATTCTAACTCTAAGTAGTAGCTCAAGAATATAATCTTTGAGAAATGCGATCGAAATCCATTCCTTCACGGTTAGATTCTGCTCACTTCTTCCTTTAAGCTTCCTTTCTTTTCTTCGATCTTACAAAACATCAATTGTAATCTTATTACATTATGTATTAAGAATCTAGAATAGAAGCTTAAAAGAGTTAGTCAATGGATTTTACCTAAAGCAGAGCCATACGTTTTGACTCTCCCATCTCTTAGATCTCTTAGGTAAATAAGGTAGCTTCGTCTCCAATGCCCCTTCTCTTGGCAATAAAAGCAAATAGACTCTTTTGGAACAGGACATGGAACTACTTCAGACATTGCCATTCTCTTATGATCAAACTTTTCGATCATAGCATGTCTTTCGTTGCCACTATCCATAGAGGTCTTGAAGGCAGATTCACCAATCAACTTTGCTTTTCTATTGTGCCAAACCATTGCTGATTCAATAGCAATAAGCATATAGGTGAGATCTATAAGGGTCACGTTGCAGTTCATCATATAGTACTCTCTTACGAACTCACTATATGAGTTAGGAAGTGACTGAAGAACCCAATCAACAACCATTTCCTCACAGACAATGGATCCCAACATTCTTAACCTATTAATGTGTGACTTCATCCCTAGGACGTGTACACACACCGACTTTCCTTCTTTATGTTTACTTGCCAAAAGGGCTTGAGTGATCTTGAACTTTTCAAGCCTTCGAACTTGTGGGTTAGGGAGAATAATTGGAGGAGGAGGAGGAAGTGAAGTATGATCTCTTGTTCCTCGATCGAATTGTGGAATATCATCTTCATGTGGAATGCTTGTTCCACGGGATTTGAGAAGACCATAGTTGTCAAACTTTGACATCTACAAAACGGGAGAAAACGAATTCAAGTTAGTTGATTGATTGAGTCCTTAGTAAATCACCCAAATGAGATACTAAGGCTAGGACCCAACACAATATTCTACAACTCGGGAGAGGGGTGCCATAACCCAAATTGCAGAACATTTGAAGGTAAGTGGATGACGATTCACTAATTTCCACCATGAAAAACGAAAAAGAAATTTAAGTTTTAAATCTATGAAAACTCCTAGATCCTATGAGATTCATTGAACACTTCAATGGCATGTTTAAATCTTGATATGCCCCTCTTGTTTGTGACTGGGATGCCGAGGATCACAAAGCGGGTGTGAATAACCATGCAAACTTACATGGTGCTCTCACATGTTACAGTCACATATTCGATGTGCCGGTAAACCACACACACTCCACCGAAGTAGGAAGTGTGCTGATTTAGTTAACCTGTCGACCATCACCCAGACAGTGTCGAGTCCGCTTGCCGTTCTGGGTAGTTTTGTTATGAAATCCATGGTTATACGTTCCCACTTCCATTCTAGTATTTCTGGTTGTTGCAACAATCCTGAGGGCTTTTGGTATTCTACCTTGACCTTGGCGCACGTCAGACGTTTACTCACGTAGGTATCAATTTCGGCCTTCATTTTCGGCCACCAGTACAATTTCTTGAGGTCGAGATACATCTTATCGGAGCCGGGGTGTATGGAGTATCATGTTTTATGGGCTTCGTTCATGACGACTTCTCTGAATCCGCCGAACTTCAGCGTCCAGATCCGATCCTTGAAGTAATGAACTCCATCATTCTTGACCTCAAACTTCTTATCCATTCCCCTTAAGGCTTCCCCTGCCACATTTCCAGATGTTAAGGCTTCTATCTGGGCTTCCTTGATTTGTGTGGACAGGTGTGAATGGATTGTCATGGTTAAAGACTTCACTCTGCAGCCCGAGTATTCCTTCCGGCTGAGTGCATCGGCCACCACGTTAGCCTTTCCGGGATGATATCGAATCTCGCATTCATAATCATTTAGTAGTTCTACCCACCGTATTTGTCTCATGTTGAGTTCTTTCTGGTTGAGGATATGTTGGAGGCTTTTATGGTCGGTGAAGATCGTACATTTTGTGCCGTAGAGATAGTGTCTCCATATCTTTAGAGCGAAGATGACTGCTCCTAACTCAAGATCGTGTGTTGTGTAGTTCACTTCGTGCGTCTTTAGTTGCCTTGAGGCGTAGGTGATGACCTTCCCTCGTTGCATCAGGACACACCCAAGTCCTTGGTTTGATGCATCGCAATAGACCACGAAGTCCTCCGTTCCTTCCGGCAAGGTTAGGATGGGCACACTACATAAGGCTCGCTTTAGCGTTTGAAACGCGATGTCTTGTTTTTCTCCCCAGTCAAAAGTCACACTCTTCTGAGTTAGGGTGGTAAGTGGTTTGGCAATCTTCGAAAAGTTCTGTATGAACCTTCCGTAATACCCGACGAGTCCTAAAAATTGCCGGATTTTTGTAGGGGTCCTTGGAGTCGTCCAACTTTCTATTGCCTTGATCTTAGAAGGATCCACGTGTATCCCCTCCTTGCTTACTACATGTCCTAGGAAATCCACTTTCCGAATCCAAAATTCGCACTTTGAAAATTTTGCGTAAAGCTTCTCTGCCCTCAACGTTTCCAAAACTTGGCAGAGGTCTTGGTTGTGTTCTTCCTGGCTTCTAGAATAGATGAGTATATCATCTATGAACACGATCACGAATATATCCAGGAAGGGACGACATACTCGGTTCATCAAGTCCGTGAACACCGCTGGAGCATTTTTCAATCCGAAGGGCATTACTACAAACTCGTAGTGACCATAATGTGTTCGGAAAGTCGTTTTGGGGATGTCTCCTTCCAGCACTCGCAGTTGGTGATAACCAGATCTTAGATCGATCTTTGAGAAGAAGCTTGCTCGCTGTAGTTGGTCGAACAGATCGTCTATGCGCGGTAGGGGATATCGGTTCTTGATCGTGAGTTTGTTCAGCTCCCGATAATCGATGCACATGCGAAAGGATCCGTCCTTCTTTTCCACGAATAGGACCGGTGCTCCCCATGGTGAGAAGCTTGGTATGATGAAGCCCTTGCTCAGCAGCTCGTTTAATTGACTGGACAGTTCCTGCATCTCGGCTGGGGCTAAACGGTAAGGCGACTTCGCTACTGGGGTAGCTCCGGGGATTAAGTCGATTCTGAACTCAACTTGGCTCTCTGGTGGAATTCCTGGAAGATCTTCTGGGAAAATATCTGGGAAGTTGCAGACTTCCGGAATGTCTTTAATGTTCTTTGGTTCTTGTTTCTGGTCCACTACATGGGCTAGAAAGGCATGGTATTCCTTGCGAAGGTATTTTTGTGCCCTAACACAGGAGATGATTTGTAAACTTGAACTAGGTTTGTCACCATAAATGACAAGAGTTTCGCCGTTTGGAAGATTGAGGCGAACGACCCTTTCGTGACAAAGTATATCGGAATGGTGAAGGCTCAACCAGTCCATACCGATGATGACATCGAAACTTCTTATCGAAATGGGCATTAGGTCGATTTGAAATAAGTGTTCGTTTAAATTTAATGTGCACCCTATGTACATATCGCTTGTGCTTTCCGTTTTACCGTTAGCCATTTCTACCATGAATATTTTATTGAGTAGTTGAGGTCTTTGATTAAGTAAGTGTTCGAATTTATGGCTCACAAAACTTCTCTCCGCACCGCAGTCGAAGAGTATGCATGCATAAATGTTGTTGAGGAGAAACGTACCCGTAACCACCGTTGGGTCAGCTATTGCTTCATTTTGGCCTATTGCCAGCACTCTCCCAACACCGCCAACGTTCCTTGTCTTGGGGCAGTCCCTTTTGAAGTGCCTAGTTTCTCCACACCCATAACATGCCTGGCTTATCCCAGTACCAAGAACTTGAGTGACTGGTCGCACTGGTGCCTTACAGAAACGGGCTGTGTGCCCTTTCCTGTCGCAGTTCTTACAGTGCATCTCACAGCAAATACCATGGTGATGGTAGTTGCATTTGCTGCACTTGGGCAGGTTCCCTGCATATGGTTTTGTTGGCGTAGGGGTAGCAGGAGTTGTGGTGGGAGCAGTAGCAGCATGAACCGCAACCATTTGTTTCTTTGAAGCTCTTGCGAAGTTTGCCCCTTTCTCTTGTTCCAGAATTTCTTCTTGCTGTTGTTGTTGGCATTGATCTCGTTGTTGCTGTTCCCTTTGGTTGGTTCAGCCATAACAGTCGTGACTCCTTGACATACACCATGATCAACGAGAGATTGCGCCAGTTCCTTGGCGTTGTCGAAGGTCATGGGTTTGGAAGCTAACACACTTCCTCGAAGTTGGGGTGATAGTCCCCAGATGTATCTCTCGACCTTTTGGCTTTCCAGGATCAACATTCCTAGGCAAAGTGTTATTAAATCACTGAACCTGTTGGTGTAACCTACGATGTCCGAGCCTACCATCGAAAGGCCCCACAGTTCCTGTTCAAGCTTCTGAATCTCACCTCGTGAGCAGTATTCTCGAAGGAGCATTCGTTTCAATTTTTCCCAACCCATGGAGTTCGCCACCACTAGGGTTAGTGTCTTGACGTAGCCGTTCCACCATGTCAGGGCGCGTTCAGAGAAAGTAAAAGCAGCAAACTTTACTTTGCTTTCTTCAGGGCATGCGCAAATTTCGAATACAGCTTCTGTTTTCTCTACCCATTGAGATAGAGCCAATACTCCCCCAGTCCCATAAAAGGGAATAGATTTTCCGTTGGTGAAGTCTTTGTAAGTGCATACCCCTGAATGGCCTTGACCTTGGCCATTTGTAAAGCTGTTTGCTCCTCCTCCCGATCTGTTGTTGCTCATCTGAGCCATCGCTGCGGTTACAACAACGGTTATAGCAGTTTGGAACATAACGGCATCCATAATTGGAGGAGGTGGTGGAGGTGGTGTTGAAGTTGAGTTTCTGCGTGTTGATCTACGAGGAGGCATGTTCTGGTAGAGAAAATAAGAATGAATACTATAAGTTTCTAATGTTTTAACAATCGTGTGTTAGTTGTATCTTGTAATTTGTTTTGACTTTAGTTTATGGTTTCAAGGTAGGTATAGTAATTTTTGTTAATCCCATAAGTTCGGAGAGGTATACAAAGAAGTACTTCATATTTATATATATAGGTCACACCTGAGGTGTGTTACATTACGTTTCTTGTTTGGGAAATTTGACCTACCTAGAGGTCTCCGATTACAGATACAAAAGGATAAGGGAAAAACTTTTATCCGAGTCCTAATTTATAACAAAATTGTTGGGGTTTGAGCAAGCTCTACTTGCGGCGTGTTGCACGTTTGTAGCTAGATTCGGCATCTGACTGTTTGACTCCCATCAGGCGCCTCTCGAGATCTGCTTGTTGTTCCTTCATCTCTCTTATTTCTGCTAGTGTCGTTATCATTTGATTCTGAAGCGTCCCTGTGTAGATTTGGGTATTCTCATGAAGCCCTTCCAGACGGCGAATGTCTGCGGCGTTACCCTCGGTAGCAGCATCGATCTCGCGAACTCTGGATGCTTGTTTGTCCGTCTGGTAGTTCTGAGTAGCTATGGCGCCCACAATGACAGGAAGTGCTCAATCAGCTGAGCCTCCCCCACTGACATTGTAAAAATCTCGACACATGCCGAAGGGAGGGCGTACATCTTGTTGGCGGCTCCAGTAGTAGAGGTGGCTTCCCCACATGGGAATGGGTCCCAGTTGATATGGTCTGATTTCGGGAGGATGAGGGATGGGAGGGTCAATTACTTCCGGCTCGGAGTCTGTTCCACTAGTAATTTCCTCGACCTCCTCGTCGACTTCGAATTCCTCTCCGACTTCGACTTCAAATTCTTCTTCGACTCCCTCTTCGAGTTCTTCCTCGACCTCCTCTTCGATTTCCTCTGGGTCTTCTTTCGGGTCTTCTTCTATCCAGCCGCCGTTGCCTTGGTTTGGGTAGTAGGGATCTCCCGGTAAATGGAATCCGGCCATTTGTCTGTACTAGGATAGAGGTATGAGAATTTTATAAGAAAAGAAATTTCTATTTAACGACTCCCTACGTTTAACTATATCCTTACGGAGCGCAAGTGTTTCATTGTATAATTATTTTTAACAATACTCCTATAGTATTTAAAATTGGCGTATCTAAAATAATTTGTATTTGGTAAGTTTTTGGCTTGTTGTCTACTACGACCATTCCTCGACGTACGTTGGTCAAATCTAGGATAAATATAGTTGATCAGGCTATATTTATTCTTGACCTGATTACATACCCCGAGGCCCAATCGTAGTGTCGCAACTTGCCTTAATACTTTTTAGAAAACTTGTCATGATACGAGACTAATACATGTGAGTAAAGATGTATATTTTTAAAAGAAAATATATTGTTCATGAAAACGTTTTGTCAGAGGGTTTTTGGTCCCCTTTGCATTTATAGTTTGTATATCTTATGTGGTTCGATATACTTAGTTCACTATAAAGAATGCTCTGATACCAATCTGTCACACCCCCAAACCAGAATGGCGGAAACATTCGGGGGTGGATGACTTCACGTAGTATCACAACAATTGAATATTGTAAAGAAAGTAACACAACCATCATATATATATAATAAAAAAACGTATCTTTTTGCGTTATACATATTTGCAAAAGAATATTACAATATGATGATATAAATGTTTAATGATAAACGTCCTTAGCGTTCCTTCTTCAAAAGCTGGTGGTTACCTGTATTACTGATTCCCTGAGAAATACAAGTGGTTTCGAAAAAGTGTCAACAATTAAGTTGGTGAGTTCATAAGTGTTTTGCATTGAAAAGTATGCCTTTTTGGTAGTAAATCGATGAACGAGGTTTTCAGAAAATCCAATATTCTCTATAAATGGTTTGAAAAGTTCCCACAATTGGACTCCGTTAGTGTGTTTCATACTTGAATAATAATGATAAACTGTGTGCTAAAAGTAACGTGGAAAAACTGAATGCATATATGAATCTCGTAATTCAAACTTGCTTTTATACTTTTATGTGAGTTTTATAACCATACTAGTGACACTGACTGCCTGTAACAACATTCTTCATGTGTTGTAGTGTTATGACATTTGTCACCCCAGACCTGCCGGTCTAACTATAGCTAATAGTTTAGGTGCGGGGTTGTCAATCCCATATAGATCTATACACAAGTATCACACTCTCCCTCCAAGAGATTATGGTATATAATACAGGACTTGAAATGCATACATATGAGTACGTTGAAGTTTGAATATATCACATTACTTGGTATAAACAGATTTACGATAAGAAAGACTTTACTTCATTTGAAAGTATTTCGCTTGTCAAGATGTATATGTAAAATGTATGAATAACTTGTTAACTATACTCATTATAGTTTCTCAGAAAGTATGTTTCCATTTAGTAAAAATAACTTGGTGATATAATAGCCCTTTAAACATAAAGATGTTTGTATCGATACTCTATAAGATAGATATTACGTTTACGTTTATAAAATGATACTTTGACTTGTAATGTACTTGTATTTCCCCCCTAAAACATGAAAAGAATTGAAAGGTAGGGGTATGAACTCACTCGTTTGGTTCGAAGAGAGAGAGAGGCTAGAGTTGAGCAGAACTTCGACCGCGGAAAGTTGCGTCTTCGGGCTCTTCGGGGATCTCGGTGGCATAGATCTCTCGTCGGGGCTCGGGTACGGAAACCGAGGGCGTCGGGATGGTCTCTGGAGCTTGGAAGTATGAGAGAGTGACTGGGAGTTTGAGAAAGTGTGCAAAAACCCGAGGCTCAAACCTTCTATTTATAGGGCTGGAGGATGGCATACGCGAGGCGTACCTCCGGAGTACGCTGGGCGTACTTCGGTTACGCGGGGCTTAAAAATGCGTCACGGCTTACGACTCCGGTCTAGCTAAGTGTAGAGTTGCAGCTGATGGGACTCGACTCTGGGTCTAGTACGCTGGGCGTAATCTGGGATTACGCTGGGCGTACTCCAATCTCCCATCTTCTAAATTCCGTAACTTTCGCGTACGGGCTCCGTTTTTCGCGTTCTTTATATCCACGCGTAGGTGAGATTATGCTCTACAACTTTCATTTAGACTCCGTTGGCTAGTTTTGACTTTATTTTTAATGATATATTTTTAATAGGCCGGGACTCCTAAAGTCTGTTAAAAATTCATAGTTTCTTTATTCGACGTCGGTTTTCGTTTGTCTTTTTATCATTTTACTCCTACTGTGGAGATCTTCAACTCTCATTTAGGTTGCGTTAGCTGAATAACACTCGATCTTCAATTCGAGTTTTTAGCCCTCTACTACTGTTACGAAACTTTGGAAATTCGTAACTTCTTCATACGAGGTCCAAATTGGGCGATCTTTTTATGTATGTTTACAGTTTAACGAACTCTACATCTTTTGTTTAGATACTTAAGGCAAAAATGCATTTTATTGAAATTTCACTTTTTACGTTAAATAACGTTTAACGGTGTGTCGTAAATATACGAGTGGTTATAATTTCTTCAATATAGCCCAGTTTTGAACGTTCTTTATGTTTTTGGAAACCTTGGAACGATATCTAATATTTGTTACATCCCAACTTAGATATTTGAACACTTTATTTTTGAGGTTAATTTAGTTGATTCCAAATAGTTTTCGTTGTATTTGACATTTGAGCGTTACACTGCTTTTGGAAAAATATAGGGTTGTCACAATATATATAGATATATATATATATATATATATATATATATATATATATATATATATATATATATATATATATATATATATAGAGAGAGAGAGAGAGAGAGAGAGAGTTAGGTTCATATAAAAACATTAAATATTGTGTGAATGTGTGACCAATTCTGGACCAATCAACCTACAGGGGTAATTTTGTAATTTTGTCTATAATTATTTTAATAACACAAATCTAATATTTATAGAACTTCCTTAAATCATGGATCAGTTATATAAAGATAATGATCATGATCTTCTCAAATTCACATGTCCTTTGTCTCCTTAACCCTACACCATTGGCTGTTATCACCATCATCATACACAAACCGCCGACCATTCATCACCATACTCAAAATTATCATCTACACAACAGCACCTTCTCCATATCTCATCTCCATCAAAACACCAACAATGACCACCATCCACCATATTACCCTATCAACATTGAAAAAAAAAACAGTAGAAGCATAAAAAGAAACATACACAAACCGTCAGCCACTCATCCACCATCTACAGCCCCCGTCGCCCATTGATATTCATCTACACTTGTCACTCATGGTTTAAGAGTAGCCTTCAAATGAGGTAATTATAAAAAAACTCATGTGCTTTTTATTCAATTAATTGGCAAGTTCATACTCTTCGCAGGTATGTATCATTCTTTTTTCTTTATGTTTTCTTATCTTACCCATCTATAAGTATCAAAATTTCCATGGATGTGTTTTTTTTATTATGTTATCCATATTCAGCAAATAGAAGTTTGCTATGAACGTATTTTATTTTTGTATTTTTTGAGAATTGTGTAGACATGGACATATATTGATTATTGGTGCTACTGTTCTTTTAGTTGATGAGGGTTGCTGCTAATATCATACTTATATCCAAAAAAAATATCAAAGTTTTATTCTCAAGATAGATAATATGATTAAGATTTTGTTTTTGATATTGTGAGGTTGTTCTTAAAAAAGTCAAAATCGGTCTTGTGCTAAATGATTGAATTCTTCTACGACCTACTGTTTTATTTGGGTAAATAACTTGTTTTTATGCTAATTTAAATAGTTAAATTGGTGAACAGATAGAAGCTGATATCAATCAGAGAATGATGGATGTACAATATTTTTATGGTGGCATTTTTATACAAGTAGATGGTGTGATAGGATAGTGACAGGTAGTAATCAACATGGATCAGAAACGGTGGAAACACAAAAAGTTGTAGACGTTGTATTATTAAAGAATTCTTCAAGAATGCATAGTTTTTACAAATATATTCGGTTAATATCCTCACATTAAAATGTAATATGATTCTTAAAGAATTATATATACGAGTTTTTTATTATTTGATATTATTACGTCTTTTTTCATATCGTTCTTAACTAATGAAATATATTTCATATATGTCACCAATTTGAAGGTATTAATTATTGGAGAGTGAAAAAAACTTATTTATAAAGAATGAAAGAAACCTTTTGCATTTTATTCTTAGAGAATGAAACATGGTTGACATGATTTGTACATGTATTTAGCGTTTTTTTTACCATTCTTGCAGAATAAACTATTTTACAGTAGTAGAATGCTAATTAGTTTTCATTCTTTCCTAATACAAATGTTTAACTATCGTTGAATGAAAAATACTAATTCTATCAAAATAACTAATTTTACAAGAAGGTTTTATGTTAGGCTAAAAGAAATTAGTTAAAAAATTGCTTTTGATAGATCGATAAAAATATCAGACATTAATCCACGAAAATGAATCAAAAGAATGAAGGTAGTCTTAAAGAATTTTCAATATGATGTAGTATATCATATTTTTGTGAATGCATACATAATAATCAATAAAATCAACAAAAAGAATGAAGGTTTTTTTTATAGAATTTTTAATGTGCATAATTTTCACACAATATTCTTAAAGAATGCACAAACAATAAAACAATCTAAAAATATATAGACGTTTTTACAAATCATAATTAAGGATACAGTAACTAAATTAAAATTTACAATATATAATATTCTTTTTTGAAATGTAATTTAAATATCACCAATTAATATGTTCACTTTCCATAAATTATTGTAAACAAATTTTACTAATTTACCCTCACAATTAATTAGGCGTAATTATAAAGTAAATGCTACCTTATGTTAATATCATGTACTTATGATCACAATCATTCAATTTTTTAAATCTAACGGACAAAAAACGGTCATACATTCATACTATATTTGTAGTTCATATTTAATCCTAACCCTATATATATATATATATATATATATATATATATATATATATATATATATATATATATATATATATATATATATATATATATATATATATATATATATAATTAAAATAGAAACAACATTCGGACAAATAATGCTACCCTAAGCCCACATCCAAACAAGGAAAAGGAAATAAAGCGCATTATTAGACCTAAGTCCTTTAAATCTTATATATATATATATATATATATATATATATATATATATATATATATATGTGTGTGTGTGTGTGTGTGTGTGTGTGTGTGTGGTTTTGGTAAAATATAAGTTAAAAGAGTTTATAAAACATTTAAAGGAGTTTAACAATATTTAAAAGTGTTTCAGCAACTTGAATTCATTTTAGCAATATTTAAATTTTATATATTTGTAAACACAATATCTTTGTGTTTAGACTTGTATCCCCCCCCCCTTTCCTAAAACAGTGAAAAATAGTAAAAACACAGGGGTATGAACTCACCTTTTGTCAGTTTCCGGTTGAAGATACGGTGTAGTCGCATTAATTCCACAAGTTAGAACCCGTGACAAAAATCGAATCCTTATTTATATTAAGTATAAACTAGATTATCTAATGATGTTTAAAAGTGTTAAAAACCACTTAATTATTGTAAGAAGACTTACAATAATCCTTAGAATAGTGTGTGAGTGTTTTTCGTGTTCTTCGTCTGTTTTTGATGAAAACTAGCTAAATTGGGTGTTTTCGGCCCAATTTATGAAGATTGAAAGGTGTTTTTGGGATGACAACAAGATCAATGGATGATACTTGCAAGATCTTCAAGAAGAATCAATGGTTTTTTGAATGGAATTCAAAGAAATGAGAGGTTTCACATGTTCTTGATGTTGGATTAGGTGTCTAAGCCATAACTATTATTGGTATGTATTCGACCCGAGAGTAGCATGGTCCATTTGGGTTGCATATCATCAGGACAATTTGTTAGGATGGACTTTTGAGAGAAGGTTATTTATGGTTTATTAATATATTATAAGTAATAATATATTAATATGAAATCATATGTTTTAATTAGTATTGATCAAGAATTAATTTGGAATTAATTTAGTGGTCAAAAGAGACTAATTAAATCTATGGGGACTAATTATGATAATTAGTTATATTTATATGTGTTGGGCTTATGATCCATGTTGGACCAAGTTTATGTATGGATACATAAAGAGTTGGGCCACATGAACCATGGATCATAAAACCCATGGGTATGGATTTGGGTTATATCCATGACCCTAGATATCCCACATATAAATAGATACTTCATTGCCCAAAATCGCCACTTTTATCTTTTTAGAGTTCATGGTGTCTTTTGTGTGCATGGAATTCTCTCTCAAGTTCATCCTTTGTCCATGGCGTGTTGTGATTCCATTTGAGGCTTCCACACTATTGGGGCTAAGCTCTTTAAGACCAAATACACTAAGAATTCAAGCTCCATCAAAAGGTATGTCATGCTAACTAGTATTTTATATTTTTATGTTAAATGCATGCTAGTTGTAAGACTAATACCTTGGAAACCATTTGCATGTATAATTAGTGAAAACATAGATCCAAGGTATTTAAGTTTGTATGTGCACCATAGGATGTAGTATACCAAAACCCAACAATGGTATCAGAGCCATGGGTTGTTTTCAATTATACTTGATGCAAGTTGCTGGAAAAAGTTGGAAAAAATCGAATTATTTTGCTGTCGGGACAGCAGAATCGACGAGTCCAGTGATGGAATCGACGAGTCCATGAACAAATTCATCCAACTCGTCGAGTTGGTTCATGCACTTGACGAGTTGGACCCCCTGACAGCTTATCTTCGAGTTTTTTGGCCTGTTTTGGATTAGAATCATTACCGCAAAGTGTTTTTGTTCATAAAATTTGTTTTTTTGATACTATGGTAATGTTTATTCTCATCCAAATAAAGGATAATAATCAAAGTTTCCAGTTTTATACATGTTTATATGATTCTTGAAAAATGTTGGTTATGAATGTTCATGTTTATGAGTTTGTTTAGATTAATAAGAAAAATTATGAGATAGCTGTTTTCAATCCAAATTAATCTTGAAGCTGTTCATAATATGTGTTTTTGTAACTTGTCCTCAAGTTACATGAAAAGTCACATTTATGAATTTTAAAACTCATAAAATTTCCATAAGTTATGAAAAAATGAAGATTCACATTTTTTAATGCTTTTAAAGTCTTCCATAACTTGTCTACAAGTTATGGAACTTGAAGGGTTTTTTCCATTAAACCACTTTAAAATTCATAAGTTATGGAAACCATAAGTTTTTTGAATTTTTCAAAACTTGTCCTCAAGTTTTGGAATTTGTAAAGTCAAACCCCATATACACTTTAATTCCAAGCCCAAGAATTTTGAAAGTTAAAGTTCAAACTTTATGGACTTCATTAAATTAATTAAAGTGTCTAATTAAAAGAGTTAATAATTCCATAAAGACATGGTTTAAGTTTAATTAAATTAAGAGTATAGTTTAATTAATAGATTAAACCACCAAGTATTTTAAATGTTTAAAATACACCCTTATACTATTATAATATTAATAATTAATACTTATATATATATATATATATATATGTGTGTGTGTGTGTGTGTGTGTGTGTGTAAGAACAAAGTCAGTCTTACCGTTAGTAGGCCTCATTCACGAAGCCGGTCTATAAGGGGGGTATATGGTTACTGCCTATAAAATGGCAGTTTAATGGGTGTCCACTCTCATCCACCGCTTCCTTGACCGGTGGAGGGTTGTTAGCCGCACGGGTAGGACAAGGACTATAATTCTCCCTTCATTAAAAGTATTAATGATAAATACTAAGTAACTAAACCTTTTATAAATACCCAATCTTAGTTACTTAGGAAAAAGTGAATAAGGTGCTAATCCATGAAATTACACTTTGCACTTTGTTTAAGTTGGTTAGTGGAGCGTGTGTGGTTAATCGGAACACCAAATCATATTTAACAAGGTAGGAAAAGGGTAACTTAATGTTTATCATAGTATCGATGGAGCGTGTGTGGTTAACCGGCACATCGATTGAGGGGTACACACTTAAGGGTACCAAGTAATTTGCATGGTGACTTCACACCTTATTTTGTGATCCACGGCATCCCAGTCACAAAACCTGAAGGGCACACTCGAGATTGAAACAAGCCATTGAACAGTTCAATGAATCTCAAACATCTAGGAGTTTCAAAAACCAATTAAAACCTAATAATATATATTTCATTTTCATGGTGGAAATTGGTGAATCGTCATTCGCCTACCTTCAAATATTTTATAGCTTGGCTTACGGCATCCCTCTTCCAAGTTATAAAAGTATTTTGTTGGGTCCTAGCCTGAATATTTCATATTGGGTGTTATATTAAGGACTTTAAATCAACTATCTTGAATATCTCCCAAAACATGTCTGGTTTAGACATTTATGATCTTCCCAAATCTCTTGAAACAAACTTTCCTAAATGAATATGATGTCCCATGGAAATCATACTTCTTTCACCTCTTCCAATTATTTTCCCTAACCCACATGTTCCTGAAAAGTTTAAGGTCACTTAAGCCATATTGGCAAGTAAAGGTCTATGTGTGATCACATCTTGGAGATGTAGTCACATATTGACAAGCCAGGAGAGTTGGGTGTCAAAGTCTTGAGAAAGTTGGTGGCTCAACTACTTTCTAAGTCACATAGTGAGTTCTTTTGGAACACCTATGAAACAGACTATGACAAGACCCTTAATGATCTTATCTATTTGCTAAGATCAACTTCCTAAAAACTTTATGGATATTGACAATGATGACACTGGAAATCCAGAAAAGACATTCTCTTCCCAATGGAAAGGGATCGGCCATAGTCAACTCGATTGACCAAATGGTAAAGAGAAAAGCTAAGTCTGAGATAGTCCCATTACCAAAGTGCCCATATGTTTATATTGCCAAAGAAAGGGGCATTGGTTGCGAAGCTGCCAAATTTACCTAAGGATGTTAAAGTCAATAAGTTTGACTCTACTTCAGGTAAAGTCCACTATCTAACTATGCTAAGTTTCTATTATGAGATTCTTGATACATGATGTGACTGGGTTACATGTTGATGTTTTAAGAATCAAAGAAAAGTGAAGAAACTTAAAGAAAGAATATGCCGAATCTGACCGCGTAGATAGATTTCTATCGCATAGTTTGAAGATCGGACTCTTGAGCTACTTCTTAGGAGTTATGATATTTTGCTTAGGAATAGATAACAAGTTTTCATATGGATTGTAAGGATAAGTTTTTCCGCAAAGTTTTAAAATAAAAGGTAAATCTTTTGATTTTATTTAATTTAAAATATCCTTACAATGGCATTTGTGAAAATCTGTGTTGCTTATAAGATTCCATTAAGAGCAAGAGTGAAATATGAATTTGATTCTTTCATTTGTGGTAGTGTCTAAATTTACCAAATAAGGAAAGATTCTCATCACCCAAGTTTCAGTTGGATAGAAACTTGGAATCATGCAATTTGTATAACATGATGAATGAGAACTTTCGAGCATTGGAAAAATTAAGACTAACTACTTGTTCACATGGATGTGTGAGTCAAGTGAAGGACTAAGGGATCAGGAACACATTCTTGTGCACTGTTCAGAGTCCACCACAAGAGATCGATAAGTCTATTCGTCATAATTTACTATAGCTCAGTAAATATGGTTATACTTACAAGCCTAAGTGTAATTCTGAGACATTGGAAAGAGGTTCCAATGTATGGCAGAGCGAATAAGAATAATCAATTTAGGCAGAAAGATAAAAGTTTCTCAAATCTGAAAAGATGAGAGAGTACTTTAGTATCATGTTTTAAGACCATCTTAATGATTTTGAGACCTTATCACAATTCACCCTCTAAGTGCATTCTGATAGTTAAGAAGAGGAGTTATGAATTGTTGAAGTGGTTAAATCAAAAAGATGATTCGTACTTCATTCCAAAAACAATTCTTAGAGTTATACTCTAAGATTATAACTTGAGTGACATGTCTTAAAGAAGGTTTAAAACACTTATCAAATGTAAGAGTAAAAGTTTTCTACTTTTGCACATTTGAAATTGGTAAGTTGTGATGTTTTGGATAAAACAAAGACCAACTAAGGCCAGCTATGTGAAGTGTTTGTCTTGATTAGAATCCACACTATCTCTTGAATATCTGACAAGAAAGTCTTATATGTCAAGAGGACAGTGGGAGTCTTAAAGGTCTTGAAAGTCTCAAGAACTAATCAAGAATAAAACCTGAAGTTCTTTACTAGAACACAACTTGAGGTTTATAACCTATCGTGTTGATATATTCTGTGCCCATTCCAGTTAAAGTTGGCTTTGCATATGAGTTCTTAGAGTTCTCAATTGGTTGCACAACAACTTAGAAGCAATGGCAGGCCCTTGAGCTTCCAGGTGGCAAGAAATTAAGATTGAGTTCAGTCCATATGAGTTTGGATTTGTCATTATCCTTGTCTTGTGACTATGGTTTTGACAATTCACATGGATAAGAACACATACACAATTAAATCTAAGGGTCATAAGGTTTCTCTCCGATCCATGAAAATGATGGCGAGGAAACACTTCCACCAAGTAGATTTGAAGTAGATAGCAATTGTGATATTTGCATTCTCAAAGTCATTAGTGGAGTTGTATGGTTAACCGACACACTAGCATGGACTTGTGAGAAGTGGCAAAGGTCTAAACAATTGACACTATGATTACGACATCCCTTTTCATAGTTCTGAAATTGTTTAGACACACCTGTGGGCTATCTAAGATAAGGTGTATGATATTGATAAAGTTTTATCAAAACAATCTAGTATCAGAAATCTGAACTTTGGTAAGAAAGTCAATAAAGTATTGTTTTTTCTAGAAGCTTAGCCTATTTTTGAGTACATGTCAAAGCTAGTGGGAGCATAAGTGTTATGCTAATAATCATCATGTTAGTGGGAGCATGATATTTATGATGAAGGTTGCAAGTTAGCAATGTTAATTATAGAAAACAAAAGGTTTCAATTGGGAAAAGTTGTTTTGTTATAATTAAGGGAGAAGAAATTATACTTCATCTCAAATCTAAAAGCTTAAATTGAGGTTTTAATCGGATTTAGTCAAGTATATATATGAATGTTATGTTGGAATGGCTCAACATAAGAAAATTCTAATATATGGGTCCATTATTTGCGTTCTAAAATTCGATTATGATTACGGCATCCCTTTTCATAATCTGAATTATGAGAACTTGGCAAATTGAAATGGAAATATTATAGCAAAAGATGGTTTAGTCTTTATGTGAGACATCATGAATCGTGTCCCATATGCTTCGGATATAGGATCGATTGCATGTGCTATATTCATCCTTTCTAAAATTTTCCAAATGCTTGGGGCATTAAGAAGGGAAAAGGTCTAGAATTGGATATGACTAAAAGGATTAGACAATTGTCAAGGACAATCTAAGGTTTACCAAAGATTGGTTGCTCAAGGACAGTTGGAAGTATAGTGATAATTCTTGAAGGACCATATTGACATAATTTGTAAGGAGGCAACTCTTGTTCAGAAGTGATAGTCAAAATGGAATATGGAAATGTTTCAAAGTTAGAAATTATTCAATCTGTGTAAGATTAGGAAACTTAATGCAAGAAGAATGTTTCCAAGGAGTTGATCTCCTTTGGAATGCTCTGTAATGTTTGTTGTCAAGTCTTTCTGACTTTGTGCATAATCATTACAAGAGGATCAATGCATATAAGTTTACAATCTAACAGATTTCAATAAATGGCATGAATTTGGAATTCTTACATTTGCAGTAAGGATTTGGGACTATGAAAAAAGGATCATTGGAGTTATGTTCAATTGATCTATTTCACAAAGTAAAGATCATAGACAAACATAGTATGCATACTTGGTGTATGGAATGACTAGTGTTTAGAAAACATAGTGTACATGCTTGGAGCATCGGACAACTATTGTTTTAAATTCAAGAATAAAGTTGATAGCTGAAACATTATACAATGAATAATGTGTATATGGTGATAAATAAAAGGTGTTTTATTTTTGTTCATAGGTTTTGATACCATATTCGATTCAATTATTCTTGTGGTTCATTTTGCATGTTTTGACTTCCAAAAGGGCGGACCAGACGTGCCGAGGCTCGGAGAGTGGACCACGTGGACTAAAGGCCCGGTGCAGGCGGACCAGTCACACAGTGGACCCGATGTACATTGTTGTTCTTTTTGTGCTATGTTATGAGTATGTTTTTGTATGGTTGGTATTCTGGGGGTAACTCACTAAGCTTTCGGGCTTACAGTTCAGTGTTTTGTTTCAGGTACTTCAGGAGATCGTGGCAAGGCGAATGCGTGATCGTACCGCTCCTCATGTTTTATGATTTATGTGATATGGTTATGGGGAATAATCTGATGTTTAAACTATTTTGAAAACAAGACATATGAACTTAATGGTTTTTGAATGAATTAAAATGTTTTGATTTCGATCGAATTTTATGGTCGTTACAAGTTGGTATTAGAGCCTTGGTTTGAGTGAATTGGAGGAACATTCGTTTGAATCCAGACTCAAATCAAGGAGGGATTTTCAAAATGGTTTTAAAAAGGTTTTTTGAAATAAGTAAAGGAGGATGCAAAGGGTACGATCAGCCAGAGCCAGTAAGTAGACCCCAAAATACCATACGAGTTATCTGATTATGTTATATGTTAGAACAGCATGCTAGTACTAGGCTAGGGATCTTCAGGAATTGCATGATAGAATTGCCTGATTATATGATGCCTGCTAGCCTAGTGTTTCCTTTGTATGAAATTGACATCATTACTGTAGTTGTTTAGTGTATGCATCATGGTTATACATAATTAAGATCTTATAGCCTGAGAATGTCTGACTTGGCCTTATGTTGTATTCTTGTATGTTTGGGAGCTTAGGGTAGGACTGGATATTCGAAAGTCTATAGGGTACAACGTTATGTATGACTAGCATACACTAGTGCTGCAGGGTTGGTGAAGTATCATGGACGGGAGAGTTGCGTGAGACCGGTAGGTCGGTTATGGGATAGTGGTGCTCCTCTAGGGGTGGGGATCGAGTGTTCATTATGTGTATGCTATTGTTAAGGTGTTGTGGTGAAACTTGATACAAATATCGGTAGGTGTGGAAGGTAGTATGGGCCCGTACTACTGAAAGCACAGGACCCATACGCGTATCAAGGAAGTCACAACCCCTAGGTTTTTGTTGGGAGCTAGTTCTTGGGGTTATTATGAGGAATGCCTAATATCTTGTGGTGTATTTGTCAGATGAGTACGGATGAGTTGGATACCAGGATTCGTAAGGTCCTACATGATGAGGTTGTTGCTATGTTCCGGTCTGAGTTGCCGGAGATGTTTGGGTAGATCAAGACCGTCATGGTTGAGTACCTTGATGAGCGCTATGCAGCTCTTACGGAGGCGGCTGCCGCGGAAGCTACAGCGGCTGTAACAGTGGTAGGGGGAGGAACCGGTCGAGGTTTTCAGTATCGGGACTTCGATAATACGAATCCCCCTACTTTCGATGGAGTTCAGGATCCAATCGTTTCTATGAGAGGGTTGTCGGACATGGATGGCTGTTTCTTCACGTGTTCATGCCCTGCGGATCAGAGGGTGAGGTCTGCTCTGAACCTTTCGAGGCTTGGGGCGAAGGATTGGTGGAGGTTGACTACGGGATCTTATTCTGATGAGCAGTGGGCTGTAGTTACTTGGGATCAGTTCTAGGAGATGTTCAGCACTCTTTATGTTCCACGGGTTGAGAGAGAGAGGTTGGCTCAGGAGTTCCTGGAGCTGAAGCAGGATTCAGAGTCGGTGACGGAGATCACCAGGATGTTCATTGAGAGGGTGATGTTTTGCCTGGAGTTTGCTTCCTAGCAGGCTCAGATGTCCCGATATCTAAGTATGCTCAAGAGGGACATCAGGCAATTTGTGTCCACACAGAGGTGTGATACCTTGATAGAGTTGTAGGAGGCCGCTAGGCGGCGGGAGTTACAGATGGAGTTACAGTTACAAGAGTAGAGGCAGGCCCCAGTGCAGTCGCAGCCGACACCAAAACGTTCCAAAAGCGTTGACTCTAGGGTTGCAGATCAGAGCAGCCGCACCTGTGAGAAGTGCGGGAAGGGTCATGTCGGAGTTTGTAGGTCTGGTAGTGCGTGTCGCAAGTGTGGGAAAGAAGGGCACTATGCGAGGGATTGTCGTCAATCGGTCCCGGCTCAGGATATGCAGATATGTTATCATTGTCATCAGGTTGGACACTTGAGGTTTCAACTGTCCACAGCTTGTTATAAGACCGGTGCGGGCTCCAGCACCGGACACTTTGAGGACTACGGGAGGAGGTCAGGGTAGAGCGGAACCTCCAAGGGCTCAGGGACACTATAAAGGAGTAATGATTATGTTCAGCTGGGGTTTTACAGTTGGAAGTGAAATGGCTGATTGATGAATGGGATTGACGTTTGGTAGGGAAAGGACTATGCCCTCTCAGTTTCTCGAGCTCGAAGGAGTGAGCAGACTTGGGACCCGGGGGCAGGTTGCTCTCCAGCTTGGGGTCAGTTGGTTCCAGAGGTCGGCAACAATATTCTAGCATTGGTAAGTGCAGGTGGGTCGACTTGGCATAAGTAAATGTGGAGTTCGGTTTTCCTAGGATCTCTTGCATCGGACGGTAAGGATTAATTGTACAATCTATTGCACATTGGGAGTGTAGACTATGTCTTGGGAGTAGTTGTAGCCCAGTTTAGGGTAGAGGTTGTTTCAGCTGCTGCAGTTCAACTATGGACGTTTGAGCTGATAATTGGGTCAGGGTGTGAACCCTGAAGACACTGATTCTAGTGCCTGGGAGCAGGAAGTTTATTGGAACACCTTTGGAAAAAGGGGTATTATGGGGGAAGTCCGCGGCTAGGGTTTCTCAGGATGGTTATTCAGCATTTTCGGGACTCAATGGTATTAGCAACCATTTGTGATTAACAGACGAAAGCGCCAATGGAAATGGGTTTGTTGCTGAGGTATTAGTTGGAGCATTTATCTCTTGGCCTTCAGGGGATGAGTGTGGGGTCGCTCAAGCATTAGTGGGTGATGGGTCCTCTGGAGTTTAGCAAGTTCTCAGCTGGTTCTTGGAGGTGTGTCATCATTCGGGATGGGCTAGTAATGGAACACTAGTGGGAAAGAGTTGGTCGGCCTCGGATCGGTCATCGGGAAGTGAGAAGGATTGAGAATCCTCCAGTTTTCATGTATTATGAAGGCTTAGTCGAATCTAAGTGGGGGAGTGTTACCCCGTGTGACAACCCGGCATTTCGAAACAATATAATGTAACACCAGTCAAATTTAGGTCAAAATTTAACTTTCCTAAAATCTTATTTGGGTTAAATAAAATGGTAGTAATCGTATCAAGGTTTTCATACATATAAGGAACACTAAAATCCGAGTTATAACGAAGAAGTTATGACTATTCTAAGATTTCCGACAAAACCGGCAACACCGATTAACGAAAAACGCGAAGTTTTAATACAATAGTTTTTAATATTAGGTATCTAAATGAAAGTGGTAGATATCATTAAACTGCAAACGTACGTAAAAAGAACGTCCAAATCTAACTTCGTATGAGGAAGTTATGATTTTCCAAGTTCCGGATATAACAGTAGACAGCTAAAAACTCGAAATAGAGATCAAGAGACTTTTGGCTGAAACAACCTACATGAGCATTGAAGGTCTCAACAATATTAGCGCAATCGTAAAAAGTCTGACGAAAACGGACATCGGATGAAGAAGTTATGGATTTTAACGGATTTTTCGTGTCCCGGCCCGTTAAAAATAAATAATTAAAAATAAATCAAAATTTGTCGATGAAGTCTAAACGAGAGTTGTAGAGCATATTTTCAGCTACGCGTGCATATAAAGAACGTCGAAAACGGAGCTCGTACGCGAAAGTTATGGATTTTACAAGTTCCAGACACAAAATTCGAGGCTGTCAGGCTGGCCACGATGTGGCACAGTTGGCCACGACGTGGCACAGTGACTGATGGGGTTTCCAGGCTTGGCAGAAGACGTCTCGTCCATGGAAGAGGATAAGGATCGACCTCACGACGTGGCAACCTTATGGCCACGACGTGGAACCCCAAAAGTTGGCCTATAAATAGATTTCAAGGGTTTTCTGAGTTAGGTGCTCATCTCTTTCCATCTAAGTGTTGTTACTCTGCGTAATTACCTCAATAAACCATCCTGAAGTCCCGGTTTTCACCTTCAAGTCCCGAATGAAGGTTTTGTGTTCCCGAGATTCCCGAGAATCCCGAGATTTTCCCGCGTTTTCAACTGTTCCTGTCGAAGTTCTGCTTGATTCTTCTCTCAACTACTTCAAATCAACCACCTCAATTATGTGAGTTCGTAGCCCTATAAACTACACTTTCAAATGTTTATCAATGCTTTTTATACAATTTTAAGGGGGGGAATACAAGTAAACACACGGTTATCCTCGTGTGAAAAACATAAATCTTTGTTATACTATTTGGTTATATAATCAATCACATGTGATTTATAACTAACATACAATTGGACTTACTACACTTTTAGCCGTTTCACCAAATAGAGTACTTCAAATAGCTTTCTCAAACGTTTTTACATCTTAAAACACTTTTAGAAACTGTCTTACAAAATGTATGTTTCCTTTTTGAATATGTTATAGTTGTGCTTCAAACAAAGGTTTTCTTACACTTAAACTGTCTTGTCAATTGTTTTCGAATTGTTTTATAAACTAACATCAAGTCATAAATTATTATTTATTAAACTTTTCAAATGTTTTACAAAACCTCTTTTATACTTTTATATTGTTAAATGCTTGCCTATATATGAATAGTTAAATAAGAAAGGTTTAAAGGACTTGGAACGACTAGCTCGCCTTATTTCTTTTTCTATTCTCGTTGGGATGTGGTCTTAGGGTATCAGTTATTCGTCCGAATGTCGTCTAAATATCAGTTATATAGGTCATGTATACCTATATAGACATTAAAATAACTTGTATTCTCAGGTTACAAATAGGCAGGTACCGATGCAAGGTTTAGAGATGACGAAGTAGTCAAGACTCGTCTTTTATTTTGAGTATTCATTATGTTGTTTTATACTATGAAAGAACACACTTGTAAACATAATTATTCTATTAATGAAATGGATGATGTTGTTGCTTGTTTACTACTTTACATTGTTGTGATACATACATGACGTCCTCCACCACATAACGTTTCCGCCATTCTCGGTTTGGGGGTGTGACACCCCGCGATGCGGGAGTGGGAAAGGTTTTGAAACGGGGATAAGTTTCATAACCCGACCAAGAGAATGGAGGCCTTAGTGGCTGCTTGGTTGAGGGTTGTGTGAGTTGGGGGTTCGGTAAGACTCCCCATTATGTGTATCACGTCTTCTCGGTAGTTGATAACATAAATTAGGGAATCAGGTTGGAAGTCTGGTCATGATTGAGTTAAGTTCAAGTATTCACTCGAGGGTGTGCCCAACTCAGAGGGTTTGTGGATTGATAGATTGAAGGTTTTGTTAGCTGCCAGGGCTCGGCAACATTGCAGAACGGGTATGCGGGTTATTTAGCGTATGTGATAGACGCGTGGGGCAGGGAACAGACCATGGTATCGGATGAGGTAGTTGGTCGATGTGGGGCCTGGGATTAGGCTGGGGAAAATTCAAGCGGAGGATTTGGAGTTCGGAACCCCTAGAGGACTAGAACAGACTGCATGGGAGAGATTTCCGGGAAGAATGGTTCAGGGTGATTTACAACGGTTTTTTAGCGGTCCGGATAGACTGAAGGACGGAAGGCATACCAGTCAGGCCGAAGGCTCGGGGAACGGTCCAGATAGGCTGAAGGCCCAGAAGGGCGGTCCAGACATGCTGAAGGTTTTGAGAGTGGTCCAGATAGGTTGAAGGCCTGGAAAAGCGGTCCATTCATGCTGAAGACTCTGTATGTGCTACTGGATCAATATGAGGAGAATGAGTGAATATGTCGCCATGCAATGGTAAACTATATAGTCTGGCCCCAAGTATTGATCATGATGATGGAGTTGGCTGGAGGGCATGCGTGGGCTTAGTTAGTATGTGACCAGATTCAGAATATATGGGAGTTCGAGAATAGCAATTGCTCTACATGGATAGTGTGGAGTGGAGTTAGCACAGTGGCACTAGTAGGTGTGGCAAGGGTTGTTGAGTAGATTTCCTGGAAAGGAAAGGTATATAGCTCCGGAAGGGGTGTGGGTCCTCTGAAAGGAAAGCAGCAGTGTAAATAGATGATCGAAAGTACTTCATTTATTGATAGTAAGCACTAGGGTTGTACCAGATATATGGAAGCACTTATGGGTAGGATGCTCGTTGAGGTTGTGGCAATGTTGGATGGTGCGCATGCATGTTTTTAGTCTCCTTGGAAGAGGAGGAGGATAGTGGTTCCAGATTGGCGATCTGGACAGAGGAAGGTGAGACAGCAGGTTATCAGACTCGAGAGTAGTCTCGACCCATTATAGGCGTGCCTGGTATTCCAACTCGAGGCTGATTGGGCCAGGTACAAGTGGTTGTGCGAGATGTTTGGTTGATGGATTATAGGGGCTGAAGGATGTGGTATCCTGTCAGCTCGTGAGGTATAGAATTAGAAGGGAATACAGAGTTCGTTCCAGGTTGCAAGTTATCAGGTTTATCGCCAATCTTCGGCGAAGGAAGATGGATTAGTGTCTTAACAGAGCTCAGTGGGTGTATGTGGTATCTAGCGTTCGCAGGGAGCAAAGGTGTCTTCCTGATTTGAAGGGATGGTATCATTGGGTGATATGTGACTGATAAGTGGTGTTATGGAGTTGAAAGACCGATGCTTAGCTTGGAGTAGTGGCAAGGATGCCAGGTGCGAATAAGCCATTTTAATAGAGTTATAAAAGTAGGGTTGTAAGAGCATGAGTTGATTGAGAAATCGGAGTCTGCAGTGCAAGGGGTTTGTTCTGAAGCATATACTGCAGTAGGCTTCGAGGACGAAGCCCAATTTAAGTGGGGGAGAGTTGTAACACCCCAAATTCTAGAGGTGTTGTTGAAAGGCTTAAACTGTAAATTAAGGAAATGGACTCGACGAGTAGGCATGCTCACTCGCTGAGTCGGAGCGGGATTTGTCGCGGGTTTAAGTGGCCAACTCGCCGAGTCTGCGGCTTGTACTCGATGAGTTGGTGCTGAAGGGAGAAAACCCTAATCCCAGGGATTGTGCCCTATATAAAGCACATTATAACCCACCCTCTGCCTCTTTTCTACCCTTTTTGGGATCCAGAAGCCCTAATTTTGTTTGTGAGAAGACTTGGAAGCAAATTGGTGTGATTTGTGAAGGGATTTTGATGATCAAGAAGCTTGGATCAAGGAGACTTGAAGAGATCCAGATTATACTTCAGCGGGGGGTCATTTTGGAGGTAAGGAATCGTTATCCTTGGCTTTCTCCTTTCTAGTTCTATTTTCATGGTGTTTTAGGGTTTGGTTGGAGAAATATTGTTGAGATCTTGAAGCATGAGTTAGATCTGGAATTGAAACTCCAGATCTGAGTTCTATATGGATCATTGATGCAGAAAGCCTTTCTAGTTGTTATGCAAAAGCCTTTTCCCCAAGAGTTAGGTCCCTTTCTAGCTTGGTTTTTGGTATTATGGGGCAAGAAGCACGTAAAGGTAGCAACTTTATGTTGCCAATGGACCGTAGAGACCCAGATCTATTGTTTGGGGAAAAGGAGTAGCTATGTGACTCGAGATTATGGGAATGCACGTATGGACTCGGCGAGTCTGGGAGATGACTCGACGAGTCGGGCTAGAGATCAGACATTGATTCATGTAGTAACTCGGCGAGTGGCATGGGTGACTCGGCGATTCTTATGATGATGAGCTTGGACTCGACGAATTGGAAGAACAACTCGGCGAGTCTATTGAAGATTGTCGTGAACTCGGCGAGTCTGCTCGCAGAACCTAACCTCTATCAGTTAAAGCCTTGGATTAGTGTTTCGGTTGGGGACTCAGTAATTTGGTCAGGATGAAACTTAGAGATCGTTGGACTTGATGAGTCTTAAGGCGACTCGGCGAGTTAAGTCGTGCTATGAGACTTTTCTGAATATGAGAACTCGGCAAGTCGGCGGGCTGACTCGGTGAGTAGAGTCAATCAGGAACGTTGACTTTGATTGAGGACTTTGACTTTGACCTTCATGGGTATTATGGTAAATTGGATATTTATGTTAATGGTTATTAATGGATATAGGTGTTGGAGTTTGAGGCGGTGCTTCGGGATTGTGCTCTTGTGATTCGGTTCGGCAGTTGCGAGGTGAGTTATCATCACTCTATCGACAGGGTCTACGGCACCAAGGCCAACCCTTTATTGGATGGAAATTCGGGTATTTTTTGTTATGTTATTACCTTGCTAGATCTGCATCATTGTATTTAGGATGGTGTTATGTTAGTGACATGGTTAAGGTCGGTACACGATATATAAGGTAATGTTATGCTAGTGACCGATTAGGTCGGAATCTTGGTTGGAATGTTGATATGCTATGTGATCTGTTAGACTATTTGTCTTGTTAAAGGCTTTGTTATGTGATTAATTGTTTTATGTGCACATGGTTGTTTGACGGGGGTTGGGTTGAGGCGGGTCCTGCTTTATGCTGTAGGCCAACATACCCAGGGCGGACCGGATATTCCGAAGGCCTAGCGAGCGGTACGGATAGGCTGAAGGCCCCAAGAGGGCGGACCAAACGTGCCGAGGCTCGGAGAGTGGACCATGTGGACTAAAGGCCCGGTGCAGGCGGACCAGTCGCACAGTGGACCCGATGTACATGGTTGTTCTTTTTATGCTATGTTATGAGTATGTTTTTGTGTGGTTGGTATTTTGTGGGTAACTCACTAAGCTTTCGGGCTTACAATTCAGTGTTTTGTTTCAGGTACCTCAGAAGATCGTGGCAAGGTGAAGGCGTGATCGTACCGCTCCTCATGTTTTATGATTTATGTGATATGGTTCTGGGGAGTACTCTGATGTTTAAACTATTTTGAAAACAAGATGTATGAACTTAATGGTTTTTGAATGAATTAAAATGTTTTGATTTGGCTCGAATTTTATGGTCGTTACATAAGGAGTTCCATGGGAAAGAAGGCGCAGTCGGATTACTGAAATGGATTGACAGTATGAAGTTGGTCCTTCACATTAGTAAATGCCCTGAACGTAAGCAAGTGGAGTTTGCAACTTTTCTACTCCATGATAGGGTATTAACATGGTGGAACACCCAAGTGCAAACCCGATTTCATACATCGGCATATCAACTAACTTGGGAGGACCTGAAGAAGCTGATGATAGAGAAGTATTGTCCCAAAGAGGAAATTCAGAAGCTTGAATTCTGGAATCATACCATGGTTGGAACACAGATAGAGAAGTACATAGTCCGATTCCATGAACTAGAAAAGTTTGTGCCTCACATGGTCACTCTTGAGGAGAAACAGATTGATCGCTACATCTGAGATTTGGCACCATAGATTCGGGAAATGGTTACTTCAGCAAACCCAACTACCATTTAGAGTGCAGTGACTTTGGCAAATTGATTGACCAACGACGTGATTCGAACTAAGAATTCGGTAAAGGGAAACTTTGGTGGGAAGAGAAAGTCAGAAAATCAAGGAGAAAAGAAAAATGATGGTCATTCAGGAAGGAATCAGAAAACCACAAGGAATTTCATGGTGAAAACACAAGAACAAGAGCCGGTGAAGACTCAGGTTTAAGGGAAGTACATTGGATCGCATCCAAAGTGCGACAAGTGTAGGTTCCATCATGATGGAGCCTGTTCAATGTGTCACAACTCTAATCGGACGAGCCATATCACCAAGTATTGTAGGCTAAATAAGAATGGAATAAGGGTGTGCTATGAATGCGGGACTACAAATCACCTCATAAATGTTTGTCCTAAATTGACAGGAGGCCTCATAACAATGATCAGGACTTGGGAAGGCAAGTCAACCATAGGAATCAAGGTGGGCAGGCTAGGGGTGTAGCCTTTGTGATTGGTGCATAAGAAGCTCGTCAAAACCCTGAAGTGATAATTTATGTGTTTTGGGCATAATAACAATTCTTATGTGTGCATGCAAACCTAATGCTTTAAATCTAGGTTTTCTCTAAGTGAACATGCAAACATTGAACACAAAAGGAGAAACCCTAGGATGTAACTATAATTTTCGAAATCAACATAAAACTAGGGTTAGGTTACATACCTTGATTGTTATATTGTAATACCAATGATTCCCTTGTAGATCTTGAAGCTTGAGAACTTAGTGTCACAAGTCTAACACCTCTAATGGCTCACAAACACACAATGCAAGAGAATGATATGACAAAGGAGGTAGGAGGACAATTTTCGATTTCTTCTTGTTAGATTGATTGGCCAGAAATCATAGGGTTTAGACAGTCCAAAAAGGACCATGCCACTATCAATTCAAGTACATACCAATTATAGTTATGGGCTTAGATACCTAATCCAATAGTCTCCCACTTGGATAAGTCAAATAACTACAGTTGCAAGCATGACTTCAAAAACTGACAAGTAATCGTAGCTCTCAAAGCTTTTGTCGAACTCTGACCTAGTCAGTTGCGTCTCCTAAGATAAGAGATCATATAATCCTCCATTCTGAAAGATATGATGTGAACAATTGACATGGAACAAAATCATTCTCATTGTCCAATAGTTTGTTTCCCTATTTCTGATTTGTAATGACGAAGAACTTTATTGAACACGTCAATTCAGCCCTAACCAGGCCCAACACATAAGTCAACACCAAATCATTGAGGGGCCCAAGATATCGCTTTTCCCCCTTAGGGAAAAAAGAACAAATAAACTTTGACTCATATGCTTGTACTATTTACTCATAAAATCATGCACAACAATATGTTTTATAACACCAAGTTACTGATGCATTTACGCATTATCAATGCACAACCAACTCGTAAACAGCAACCCATATATCTCGGTTTAAAGATTATACAATGTTATTGTCTCAAAATCACTCGTGATAAATTCCATGAAGTAATTCACTGAGCGTAGGTTTAATCCAATACTTAAATCCCCATTTGAAAAGTACTCATGAATGTTGCAAAAAAACCATTGCTATGTCTAAACACTTAGACAATCTACAACCCAATTCATGACAACCTTAATTCATTACTTACTTCAAAAGTATGATTGACTGTGGATATTTGAAAAACCTAAGTATTCGGAAAGTAAAACATGCAAAAGAAACATAATGATAAACAATTGACAAAAGATAGTAAACAACACGTATAAACAAATCTCCATTTATTTAATCATCAAATGTCAATTACATTTATTTGTTACAAGTTTCTAAATATCTAATTAATCACTGAAACTAATACCATCTTTCAGACCAATGTTCCTTGCGTGCTGAAATGCTTAATCCTATTAAGACCCTTTGTGAGGGGATCGACATAACTCTCTTCTGATGATACCCTCTTAACGAAGGGGCTTCCTTCTCCTACACGATGTCTGATAAAGTTATATTTTATTTCGATGTGTCTTGATCTGCCATGATCTTTTGGTTCCTTGGTCAAGGCAACCGCTCCTTCATTATCACAGAAAATCTCCATCGGCTCCTTAATGGCTGGTACTACTCCAAGGTCTCCAATGAAGTTCTTCAGCCATATAGCCTCTTTCGATGCTTCAATCGCGGCAATGTACTATGATTCACAGGTTGAATTAGCCACCGTCTCCTGCTTGGAACTTTTCCAAGTCACTGATCCTCCATTAAGGGTAAACACCCAACCTGACTGAGAAAAAAAGTTGTCTCTGTCTGTCTAAAAGTTGCTGTCATTATACCCAGTAAATCTTAACTCATCACTGCCACCAAGCACAATGACCCAATCCTTAGTCCTTTGTAGATACTTAAGAATGTTCTTGACTACTATCTAATGAGCTTTACCCGAATTTCCCTGATATCGACTAGCCATGCTTGAAGTAAAATCTATGTCAAGGTGAGTATATGTCATAAAATACATGATCAATCCAACGGCATAAGCATATGGAACTCGACTCATTTCTGCTATTTCAGCATCGGTACTCAGACTTTGAGTCTTACTCAGTTTGGTATTACTCTGGATATGTAACTCCCCTTTCTTTGAATTCTTCATGCTAAAACGCTTTAGAACCTTATCTAAATATGTACTTTGACTAAGTCCAATTATTCTTGTACTCCTATTTCTCAAAATCCTTATTCCCAAAATATAAGCATCCTCTCCCAGATCCTTCATAACAAAACACTTTCCAAGACAAGACTTAACTTCCTGCAAGGTTGGAATGTCGTTTCCTATAAATAGTATGTCATCAACATACAATACCAGGAAGGTGACTATACTCCCACTAGCTTTGACACATACACAAGATTCATTTTCACTTCTAGAGAAGCCAAACTCTTTAGCCTTCTCGTCAAATCAAAGATTCCATCTATCAGAAGCTTGTTTCAATCCACATATTGATTTCTCAAGCTTACACACTTTATTGGGGTATTTAGCATCCACAAAACCCTCTGACTGACTCATATAAACATCCTCAACCAAAATTCCATTAAGGAAAGAGGTTTTGACATCTATCTGCCAAATTTCATAATCATGAAACGCATCTATGGCTAAAATAACCCTAATAGATTTAATCTTAGCCACTGGTGAGAAGGTCTCATCATAGTCAACCCCTAGGGTTTAAGTAAATCCCTTCGAAACCAATTGAGCCTTGAAGGTGAGCACCTTTCCATCCATGTCGGTCTTCTTCTTGAAGATCCATTTGCACCCAACTGTCTTACGACCTGGTACACTATCAATCAAGTTCTAAAATTGATTGGCATACATGGACTTGATCTCATTGTCGATTGCCTCTTTCCATTTAGCAGAGTCAGGGCTCGCCATGGCTTCCTTGTTGTTAGAATGCTCATCCAAATTTACCAATGTACTATCACTGATAAACGTATCACCATTTGTAGTTATATGGAAACCATAAAACACTAGTGTCATTCTAACTCAAGTGGAACGTCTAAAAGGTAATGACTCGTCAATTGGTTCAACAAGAATTTCTTCCTCAGTTTGAGCGCTAGTGTTAGAGGTTCCTTAATCTCTAGGCTCCTGAATTTCTTCAAGCTCAATTGTACTCCCACTGTCCTCTTTTCATATGAGCTCTCTCTCTTTCTCTCTCGCAAAAGTCTCCCCTTCATACTATGAAGACCATGTTCTCACTTGGTCTGTAGAACAAGTATCCAAAGGACTTTTGTCGATAGCCGATGAAAATACATCACTCACTTCGAGGTTCAAGCTTGTCATGAGTCTCTTGTCTAACGAAAGCTTCACAACCCTAAACCTTGATACATGCCAACAAGGGAACCTTCCATGTCCATATCTCGTGAGGTGTTTTGGAAACCTTCTTTGTCGGAACAAGATTAAGAATGTGGATGGCACTCTCTAAGGCATACCCACATAATGAGATTGGAAGTGTAGCTCGACTCATCATGGAACAAACCATGTGCAACAAGGTTCGGTTATGCCTCTCAGCCACATCATTAAGTTATGGTGTTCTAGGAGGTGTCAGTTGTGGAACTCAATACTAAGATACTCACCACCTCTATCAGATCTGAGCATCTTGATCTTCTTATCCAATTGATTCTCGACTTCATGTTTGAACTCTTTGAACTTTTCATAGGTTTCTGACTTATGCTTGATTAAGTATATATATCCATATCTGTTACAATCATCGGTAAAAGTCACATAAAATCAATTTGCATCCCTTGTGGTGGATCTGAAGGGACCACACATATATGTGTGTATGAGATCCAACAATCTTTCACCTCCTTCACAAGAACCAGTGAAAGTTGATTTAGTCATCTCTCCAAGTAAACAAGATTCGCATGTATCAGTTGACCTTAAGTCAAATGATTCCAGCACTCCATCCTTTTGGAGTTGTGCAATGCGTTTCTTTTTTATATGTCCAAGATGACAATTCCACAAGCATGATTTGTCTAAAACATTAGACGAATCAATATGCAATACATTATTTCCTAAATTGTCTACAATCATCATGGTTTCATACACGGCATCACAAGGTAATGATTCAAAATAAAATACACCACTATAATAAGCATGAATAAAAACATACTCATTATCAAAAGAATATCTAAAACCTTATCTATATAAACCATGAAATGAAATAATATTTCTTGTTATTTCTGACAATTAGCAACAATTATTTGAATCTAAACACAATCCACTACTAAGCACTAGAGAATAAACACCAATCTTGGTAACAGGCGACGATCTCTTATTTCCCATAATTAGATTCGTCTTCCCATGCTCCACATCTTCACTTCTTTTTAGTCCCTGCAAGTCAGAGCAAATGTGAAAACCACATCTTGTATCAAGAAACCAAGAATTTGAATATGATGAGTTTTTTAGATAGAATAGTGTAAATACCTGTCGAGGTTGGCTTAACCTTGCCATCCATTATGTCTTACAAGTACTTGGGGAAACTTCTCTTCCAATGCCCCTTGTCATGACAGTGAAAGCAAGTAGCCTCCTTCGGATCAGAAGCAGGGGGACCTTCGGAACTAGATTTGCCTTTAGGGCCATTACTTCATGACTCGGCTTGAGACTTTCCCTTCCAGTTCTGTATTGAGGGAGCTTTCCTCTTCTTCCCTTTTCCCTTTCCCTATTGCCAAGACGGGAGTAGCAGCAGCAGGAGTGAAGGCAATACTCATTCCAATCTTGGCGGTTCTCAACAAGATTTGAGTTGACTCAATGTGGTTTCCTCCTTATTTAGATGATAAGTCATAACAAACTAATCATAACAACTATTCCTGATGTCCTAGAGTGTGACATCCCCATTTTTCATGGCCAGAAAAGACCGATTTTGTTTATGCTTTGTAAAAATCAAAGTACTTCTTTTCATAAAAATGTTGTGGAATTTGTTCCCATAAAAACACGATAAATACGCTATCAAAACATTTTCGAAGAAAAGTATTTTATTCATTTTAAAACGTTTGGGATGTCATCGTAAATACAAAAACATAAGCATAAACGGAACTTACATTTATTAACACTAGTGATCTACATCTCTTTAATCTCTCAGTGTAATGTGACTTCATATCAACACCTGTGTTATAGATAAACTGAGTTGGTCAGGTTGGAAAACCTGATGAAAACATAGGGTTTTCATCCCACAATAATATAATTATTATGTTTAAACAATCAAACAATCAACCCAATTACCCATCCCCATTATCTTCTTTACTCCTAAGGATCTATCCTAAGAGTTATCTATCCTGCATTCATTTATTCCGAAGTCCCTTGCTTCCAGGGTTATAGGATTGGCACTAAATCCATAGCTGCCAATGCTCGTTCGTAAAGCACTAATTCCATAGCTGCTATAGTTTATTCATCGGGTACTAAATCCATAGCTACCAGTGTTTATCTAATAGGTACTAAGTCCATAGCTACCAACTCCTAACATGTACTAAGTCCATATCTACCAGTGTTTAACTAATAGGCACTAAGTCCATAGCTACCAATTCCTAACAGGTACTAAATCTATAGCTACCGGTGTTTATCTAATAGGTACTAAGTCCATAGCTACCAATTCCTAACAGGTACTAAGTCCATAGCTACCAGTGCTTGTCGAATAGTCACAACCTAAACGAGAATCGAAGATCTCGTTAATAGTAGCGTAAAGATAAAAAGACAGACGAAAACGGACGTCGGATGAAGAAGTTATGAGATTTTAATGGACCAATCCTGTCCCGGCCTGTTAATAATATAACTTTTAAAATAAATTGAAAATTAGCCGACGGAGTCTAAACAAAAGTTGTAGAGTACGTTCCCGACTACGCATGGATATAAAGAACGTCAAAAATGGAGCTCGTATGCGAGAGTTACGATTTTTAGAAGTCGGAGTGTGAATTTGCGAAGCTGTGACAAGATCGATGACGTGGCTGAATCCCAAACGTCTGATAAGCTCGCACCGTATGAAGACACGTCGCCCCTCGCAATTACACCCAGCGTCCGAAGCTCGGTACGCCCAGCGTTCTGATCCTTTGTGCAGTTCTGGAGCATGTCATGATGACCCAACCCTTTCGCAACGCATGGCTTTTACGAAGACTAGTTGGCGCCCTTATCCGAGTTACGCCCAGCGTAACCGAAGGCTACGCCTAGCGTAGTCCGAAGGTTCAGTCCTATAAATAGAAGGCCGAGGCTGCCATTTTCTTCACTCCAAATCCACTTCTCTCTCTAACTTCTTTTTCTCTCTAGCCTATCTGAACCCCCTAAACCCTAGGAAACCCCCCTAGCACCCGAAGGAAGCCCCAAGGCTCCTGGATTCCCGAGAAAAAGGGTCTTTCGGTTTAGAAACGATGCTCCGAGCAAAGCCTGATTTTTTTTAAAACCCGTTGTATGTGAGCTACGCCTATGAAATTTTTAATATAGCTTCTAAATAATTATAGTAATGTTATTAGGTCCTTAGAATACTTAATTGGGATATTATTATGGGTTATATAATGTCGTTTTAATATCTTTTTAACCACTCGTGGTACGGGGGTTCCGGTTCGGAGGACCGCTTGGGTTGCTGGATTCAGAAGTGCTTATATGCCAAAATGATCCTGCCCACCAGTGTTCCATGTCTAGCCTCGCCTGTATATAGTGGGTGAAAAGTATTGTGTCATGCTTATATAATAGTAATAATAGTTAGACTATTAATTAGTCGCGGTTAACGTCATACTAAACCCTCGTGACATTGATACTAGGTTTTGTCGAGGGATAATTGTTTTGAGATAACGAAGCGCTATTCGAGGGCAGAATCACCACCTTAACAAGTGAGTGCATAGTTACTTTCAGCTTACACATAGATATGAAGTATTTTATAAATTACGTGCTATGTGTGCGTATTATATGTATACTTGTTATATATGCTGGATAAACGATTTTATGCATGTTTTAAATGATTTAAACGGTATATGTACTTTATATCTACAAAATGTGTTGGGTAAAACATGGGTATATGAAATAGTTGTTATGTGACAAAAACAAAATGATGAGAGGTGATATAGACCGTGAGATAAGGGTGAGAGGTGAACCATGAGAGAAGCCTTTTACCCAAGTGTTGGCCCCGTCATCTAGCAGAGTATGGATGATAACCACAAACTATTCTAGACAGTCCAGTGGAACACTAGCAGGCTCACAACCTGTAGGTGTTATTTGAATTGTGTATTCACCAGCTGTGCTCTAAAAACCCATTGACATGTATTGCAAGTGGATTCTCGGAAACGATACTGTCGATAAACGAGATAAAAACCCATTGACATGTATTGCGAGTGGATTCTCGGAAACGATACTATCAATAAACGAGATAACCCTGACAGCTATGGATTTAGTGCCTGATGAGCAAACCTTGGCAACTATGGATTTAGTGTCTGTTGAGTAAACCCTGGCAACGATGGATTTCATGCCTATTCCTTAAGCTGATCCTTAGGAATGAATGAACAAGAAATAGCTGATTCTTAGGGTAGATCCTTAAGAGTAAATAAGATAATGGGGATGAGTAATTGGGTTAATTGTTTAATGATTAAACATAATAATTATATTATTGTGGGTTAAAAACCCTATGTACTCACCAGGTTTTCCAACCTGACCCACTCAGTTTATTTATATCACAGGTGTTGATATGAAGTCACATTACACTGAGAGATTAAGGAGATATAAATCACTAGTGATAATGAATGTAAGTTCTGTTTATGCTTATGTTTCTGTATTGACGATGACATCCCAAATGTTTTAAATTGAATAAAAACACTTTGCTTCGGAAATGCCTTGATAACATATTTATCATGTTTTACTGGGAACAAATTCCGCAAAATTTTTATTAAAAGAAGTACTCTGATTTTTGTAAAGCATAAAAAAAATTGGTCTTTTCTGGGCATAAAAATGGGGATGTCACAGAGGCTTGGTCTAATAATATCCTAACTTATTAGGTCATTCTATTGACTGGACAGTATCTGTTTTTGGTGTTGGTGCCAAGTGGTATTGGGGGTTTGGTTACTGGAATGGCTCCAAGAGTCGAGTCGATTCCGAACTCATCTTGACACATGGGTGATACTTCCAAAAGGACTACGGGAACATCTTGGGGAGGTTATAAACCTTTGAGATTCCTTTGAGGTATTTTTTCTTCTTGTTTCCAAATTCTATTATGGGCTAGGAAAGAGCGTGGTACCTTTTATATAGGTACTTATGAGCCCAGATGTGAGAGATGATTCAAAGGTTTGTCGTTATAGATTGAAAGAGTTTCGTTAATCGGTCGGGTAAGGCAAAGGATCTCTTCGCAGTGCATGAAATTGGTATGATGAGGATCAAGCCAACCCATGTCAAATGACGACGTTAGACTTCTTATTGTAACAGATGTTTGATTGATTTGAAAGGGATGGTTGTTTAGAATGATATTGTGTTCTATGTACATGTTCTTAACACTACCAGTTTCATCCTTGTTATTACTACTACGAATATTTTGTACTGGATTTAGGGTTTTATAGTTGTAACAATGTAAATTTTAAAACAATTTTTCATTTTTCAACATAATAAAACTCATATGATATTCTCAAAATCACAAGTATCAATGTCATCACAAATAAACATATCCCTGAATCTCAAAACACAATCCTCTGCCAATGTGTACAAATCATGTCGGCGCCTTCCTGTGATACTGATAAGAACCTGAAACACATAACACATAACACGGTAAGCACGAAGCTTAGTGAGTTCCCCAAAATACCACACACAACATAAATAAGCCACTCGAGGCTATAAATCTGTGGACCTTCTGGCCCTAACTCTGTGAACCCTCTGGTCCTAACTCTGTGGACCCTCTGGTCCTAACTCTGTAACTCTGAACATACATAGCATGAATCACATAGAATAATGCAATGTATCACATCATATAAATAGCATACAAAATACTCTGTCACATAACTCTAATTACCACTCTAGGTAAAGTATAGTGAGAAGACTCACCTCGAAGGATGTCTAGTAAGCTCTCCTGCTCGACGTCCTCGATCTAGCTTTTGCCTACCAACATAATAACATCTCTAATCAATACTTTTCTATTGCCCTCATCTCTAAAGAATGGGTAGAAGGCCATTCTACCCCTTCCCGACCTCTCTCGAATTACTTTTATCAAAACCCCATGGTCAACTGAAGTCAACTCTAGTCAACGGTCAAACTTTGACCAGACTCGTCGAGTGCATTCGGGTGACTCGGCGAGTCCATGCATGTCCTCTGAATCCTCATAAAGTCTCACTTGACTCGTCGAGTTAACCTTTCACTCGACGGGTCACCACTGGTCACGAATCGCGGTGCAACCCTCAAATGACCTTCTGAGGTTAGATCTGATTCTCTAACTTATAGATCTGGCATTCTAACATCCAATAATCACATAAAGGTTCAATATTTAAGCTCATGCATCACTCTTATAACTTATATGAAGAAATAGCTCCTAAAATGGAAACCTAGATCCATAACCCCAAAGGGACTGCATAAAGCTGGAAGATTGGGACTCTCTGGACCTCTTAAGGTCCAGATCTAAAGCTTCTTCCACATTGGGACCTCATATACTCCATATTCCTTTAAAAAAAAAAGGGGCAAGAAACCCTAGATTCATGCAATCAACACCATACAGAAAGAAAGGTCTGATTTATTACCTCAAAGTGAAGCTCCTTGCTTCAAGGTCTCAGAATGTCAACCTACTCTGGTCCCACATGCTAGAACCCTCCTTCTCTTTTGCAATGTCACACCAAAAAGGCTTAAGATGGCTCTTCTTCACTCTCTAAGCTCTCTGGTTCGAAAGGAGTCTCTCAAGTGTGAAGGTGGCCGCCACTGAATGCCATAAGGTCCTTTAAATAGGTCCTGAACCCGGACAATTAGGGTTTTTCTTAACAGCGCTGACTCGACGAGTCAGATACCCGACTCGTCGAGTCCCTTCATTAAACTAGTCACCGAGTCACGATTCTACTCGTTGAGTAGAGGCGTCAAGTCGTCGAGTCACTCCTCATAACTAAAGAAGAAATACTTAAATTGTCATGCCTGGAAATCTGGATGTTACAATTCTCCCCCACTAGAATTCGATTTTGCCCTCGAAATCGATCCTCAAACCACATAAATAAAAACCAAACTCCCGAAAAGCACCACTGAGAGGATCTCACATCAAAACGATATCTTCCTCCATGAATACCTAGATCCGACCAGGAACTCCAAGTTTTGGAACAAAACCGGCCCCTCTGCCGCTAAGATACCCCTTTCTGACCTTCCCAAAATCGGGAAACTCTAGTGGCTTGGCCCGCCGCCAGACCGCCCACTATCACTATCACCATGATATTCTCTCCTCGAACATCAAACCCTGAAAACTCACTGCTCCTTTGATTCTCACAAGACAAAATCCAACAATCGGCTACCGGTCATACCAACATACCAAAACAATCTGAATCACGCCCCAAGGAATGAGAGGGTTCACATCCCACCAGGGCTTATCCACTGAACTACTATTAGAATCCATCCGAAAAATAAACTCTCAACAACCTGATCTCAGACACAAGAAATATCATGCTCGCTCAGAAGTCCTCAGACATCTAAAAATCACAATCCTTCACTTTCTCCTAGATATCTCTTTTTAACAATTAGCACCTGGTTAACTCTCGACACCACGGCCGGTCCTCCAAAGGTTACCCACTACATGCCTCAGCATGTCTCTCCGCCTTCCTTCTCACAACAACTAACTCGGTCCATTGTGACACACAAGTCACGAAGTTCTCTTTACCCCAAACGAATACTACAATCCCAACTGAAGATCGACTCGACCCCGACCTTTGTTGCCTATTGCTCATAGTCCCATGCATCTACCGGTACCTCCCGTACCCAAGTACTGACCTACACAGGTCTAAGACATCAGATAATAAACAATTCCCCTCAACATGGAATGCACCTCAGAATCCAAAATCTCATTCTGCCTACCCAACGCACCACCAGAGCCAAACTTAGAGTCGAGAGATTGGTCTGACCCAGAGTTGGAACCGCTTGAACCAATGAAGCACTCAACTCACGACTCATGATCCACAACCCGTACGCATACCGCTTCTCTAATTCCCTTGGATTGCGACAACCACAACTCAAAACAGAGTATCACGATTCCCACAAATATAGAGACCTCCGTCTCTTTCCTGATCTGCCCCCCCCCCCCAGGCTCCCGAATACTCAACCCAATAAGGCTACTCAAGCCTAAGAACTTTACTACGTCATGCTCTGATCAACAAATAACGCGGCTCCCTACCACAACGTGACACTCTCTTACTGACTATGGAGTACTATGGCTCCCTGCAGTATCACAACACCCTCTTGCTGACTAGTGAGTACTACGGCTCCCCGTAGTATCACAACACCCTCTTACGGACTAGTGAGTACTACGACTCCTCGCAGTATCACAACACACACTCTCTCTCTCTCTCTCTGACTAGTTAGTACTATGGCTCCCCACAGTATCACAACACCCTCTCGCTGACTAGTGAGTACTACGGCTCCCTGCAGTATCACAACACCCTCTCGCTGACTAGTGAGTACTACGGCTCTCCGTAGTATCACAACACCCTCTTGCTGACTAGTGAGTACTACGGCTCCCCGTAGTATCACAACACCATCTCTCTGACTAGTGAGTACTACGGCTCCCTGTAGCATCACAATACCCTCTCCGATTGGCAATTACCATGGCATCCCGCAGCATGGCCACACCATCTTGCTATCTGGTGGATACTATGACTCCCCGTAGTATCACCATACCCCTTTTCACTAAGTCATTAAAACTGCAGCTCCCGCAGTCCCACTACACTAGCTCCTACTACTTCACAATATCATCCTCAGGTCGACGCCACACTGCGATCATCAACTCATGCCCCTGCGGACCAACCATAGATAGGTGCACGCACTTACCCGAATGATGCACCACTATATCTGACGACAATCGCCATAACAAAACACCTTTCCTTGCTGCAATCCACTGCCTTAGCTAATCCCACTTACTGTCATTTACCGAAAGGGCTCCCACTGGAATCATACATGCTTGACACACCACTTGCCATCTCAACTCAAGACCCAGAATTATCCGAAATCCAAGGCATTAAACTCGGATACCTCGATACACTGCCATAGAACCTCACGATGACTCGCCTCAGCCACTAATCTTCCTTATACACAACCCGAAATTTCGGAATATTTCAAATTCTCACCTTAAAATAAGGAGGGATCGTCAACGACTCAGAACATGTTGACGGCAATCTGAAACTCCTTCCTATTTTTCTTATACCCATGCTAGAATACTCATAATGACCCTGAAATTGGTTGTCTAATCAACTCCTGCCTTTCCCAAACTGCATAACAGTCCAAACATTGAACCAGCATTCCTCAACCAACGAACTAACCCTACGAGTCAACCACCTTTATTTCACCATTACAACCTCAAGAATTCCTATCCACCACAAGGTCTACGGCCAACGACCACTTTCCGTGGAGACACTCATCCTTTTTCAAACATATACCACCTGCATTATCTCTCTCTACACCTCGCCTCGATCACCAATAACCCTGGACTCATGAATCCGCACCGCAGGTCTCTATATCTAGATCTCTAACCATTCTCGAACGAATCTATGATCCCCTCAATATAATACTCGGTTCTCCGCCACTTAGGGTTCGAACCATCACCAATTGGCGCACCAACAATCTATCCCACAGACTGTTTCCGCCAGAAACATTGCACCTACTCTTGGAAGGTGCTACGCAACGCTTAATGATCTCCCTGACAGAGACCAAGCAACTCCATTTACCCGAAACTCAGATGAAATCCTCAGAACTTCCCATCATGACTGCCTCTAGTCATTCAGAATCTCACACCATTCCATCACCGGACCTCTCAACTGTCCAATATTAACCCTGACTCTTAGTCTGGAAATAATGAACTATCATACTCCTCATCCAACGCTCTGTCACGTCACTTATCGTAAGAGCAGAAACCACATTTCCACTCTCGATACCCATCAAAGACAATAAGAATCATCGCCCTGACATACTCCTCTTGATCGTCCTACGCTGCAGCTGTTACATGCTCTACTGTACTCAAATAGGGTGTATCCTAGTACTTGACCATCTCAGTCCCCACTGATGACTTGTTCAAGCTATATCATTACCTCGCGGCAGACCTACTGCCGGATACTCTGATTGAAGATCATCATCAGTGCGATCCCACAGGGCTCACCCTTAAACTCAGAAACCGAAATCTCAACACCTCTTTCGTCTCCCATAGGAAGCGAAAATAGCACCATTCGGGTCACAGAAAGTGACATCTCCACTATCGACTGATTGCTCAACTCAGCCGTAATCCTCCATAACGCCATCCCTACTCATCCTTGAGTCTTGCGACCCCATCTGACATTTCACAAAAATCCCTTGGAATTATCTCAACTTCCCTCTTAAGGGATGTTTCGTTGTAACTCGTTCAACATGGCCCTCTGGCCCCCTACTCTTTCACATCCGATCTTAGCCTAATCAATCACGACGGAAAAATTGAGGAAAACACAAGCACTATCTGCTAAGAATCATGGTACCCGAACCATGACATCACCTCCCGATCCGCTACCAATCATTGTACTCGAACCATGACATCACCTCTCAATCGGCCACTAATCATGGTACTCGAACCATGACATCACCTCTCAATCTGCTACCGATCATGGTACCCGAACCATGATATCACCTCCCGATCTGCTACCAATCATGGTACTCGAACCATGACATCACCTCTCGATCTGCTACTCAGAACGTCTGGAATCCTCCCTGCATCGAGTATGGCTCCTCTGCTTTTGGTAGTACGGTCCCATACTACCTGCCACATCTACCCATACTCTCTACATGGACCATCCCAGATTCTCTAAGTAGCTGCTCAACCTTCTCAATCACCAACCCCAATATGCATGCTCGCTCCCCAGCGAAATGCTCTACTCTGTCAGCGTACTCATCTGACTAAGGTTACTTCTTAGGATCTTCCTAGGTTCTCACACTTCTCCGCCATCAGCTGCTGAGAAACTCCTTATGATGCCAGTCATCTACCTCTTGAATATCGTCACATTCACTTAGTAGCTGACTCCCATCATCGGGAATTCCACAAAGCACGAAGCAAGCAGCATTCAGGCATCGAATAAACACATAAACCCGCTCTAGGTGATAACTCCACTTGTTGTACTCATACTCAAAAAATATCACCGAACTCTACAACTCTACCCTCGCGGGTATTTAGCTACTCTCTCTGTAGGCTCCAAAAATGCTCATCTAGGTATCTCTCCTAGGTTACTCCTCTACTCAAATCCCCCTCTCTACAAGGATTCCCGCTGGATACTCTTACTCAGCACATACTCGAAAGCGCATCACATATAACAGCAATCCCCTATGCTAAGGCATCACAAATCAGGCCACTATAGTCCTAAAATATGAAATACCTATCCTATCTCTAGCATGCATAATATCTCATAACATATCACATAAACATCGCATAATACATAAGTAAGGGTATTTTGGGAAATCACCGTTCGGGATCTGGCTGATTGTACACACCGCTCTTTCTCGTTTCCTCTTTAAAACTCTTGTTTGCTTTGGAAAATCATTTCTTCGAAATTTTTTCTCAAATCCTTAGTTTGAGTCCAGATTTACCCAAAGGTGCATCTGAATCCCTCAAACCAACGCTCTGATACCAATTTGCAACAACGTAAATTTTAAAATAATTTTTCATTTTTCAACATAATAAAACTCATATGATATTCTCAAAATCTCAAGTATCAATGTCATCACAAATAAACATATCCCGGAATCTCAAAACATAATCCTCTGCCAGTGTGTACAAATCATGCCGACGCCTTCCCGCGATCCTGATAAGAACCTGAAACACATAACACATAACACGGTAAGCATGAAGCTTAGTGAGTTCCCCAAAATACCACACGCAACACAAATAAGCCACTTGAGGCTATAACTCTGTGGACCTTCTAGCCCTAATTCTGTGGACCCTCTGGTCCTAACTTTGTGGACCCTCTGGGTCTAACTTTGTGGACCCTCTGGTCCTAACTCTGTAACTCTGAACATACATAGCATGAATCACATAGAATAATGCAATGTATCACATCATATAAATACAAAATACTCTGTCACATAACTCTAATTACCACTCTAGGTAAAGTATAGTGAGAAGACTCACCTCGAAGGATGTCTAGTAAGCTCTCATGCTTGATGTCCTCGATCTAGCTTCCGCCTACCTACATAATAACATCTCTAATCAATACTTTTCTATTGCCCTCATCTCTAAAGAATGGGTCGAAGACCATTCTACCCCTCCCCGACCTCTCTCGAATCAGTTTGACCAAAACCCCATGGTCAACTAAAGTCAACTCTAGTCAACGGTCAAATTTTGACCAGACTCGTCGAGTGCACTCGGATGACTCGGCGAGTCCATGCGTGTCCTCTGAATCCTCATAAAGTCTCACTCGACTCGTTGAGTTAACCTTTCACTCAACAGGTCACCACTGGTCACGAATCGCGGGGCAACCCGACTTGACTTGTCGAGTCCCCATATAGACTCGGCGAGTTCCCTCCATGGCAACACTCAAATGACCTTCTGAGGTTAGATCTGATTCTCTAACTTATAGATCTGGCATTCTAACATCCAATAATCACATAAAAGTTCAATCTTTAAGCTCATGCATCACTCTTATAACCTTATATGAAGAAATAGCTCCTAAAATGGCTACCTAGATCCATAACCCCAAAGGGACTGCATAAAGCTAGAAGATTGGGACTCTCTGGACCTCTTAAGGTCAAGATCTAAAGCTTATTCCACATTGGGACCTCATATATTCCATATTCCTTTAAAGAAAAGGGGCAAGAAACCCTAGATTCATGCAATCAACACCATACAAAAGGAAAGGTCTGATTTATTACCTCAAAGTGAAGCTCCTTGCTTCAAGGTCTCATAATGTCAACCTCCTCTGATCCCTCATGGTAGAACCCTCCTTCTCCTTTGCAATGTCACACCAAAAAGGCTTAATATGGCTCTTCTTCACTCTCTAAGCTCTCTGGTTCGAAAAGAGTCTCTCAATGGTGAAGGTGGCCGCCACTGAAGGCCATAAGGTCCTTTAAATAGGTCTCGAACCCGGACAATTAGGGTTTTTCTTAACAGCGCTGACTCGGCGAGTCAAATACCCGACTCGTCGAGTCCCTTCATTAAACTGGTCACCGAGTCACGATTCTACTCGACGAGTAGAGGCGTCAACTCGTCGAGTCACTCCTCATAACTCAAGAAGAAATACTCAAATTGTCATGCCTGGAAATCCGGGTGTTACACTAGTAATACGAGTACCTTGATATATAATGATGAAATTTCGTAGTCTGATTTCTACTAGGTCCCTCTATGATCATTTGGTGTAACCTAGTCATATAATTAAGATTGAAAAGACAGTCGACTGAGTAGCCCTGCCCTAAGTCCACAACCAGACAAGGAACATGAATTAAGTCTGAATCAGGCACTCTTAGTATGTAGAGTCTTAATTATATATGACCCTGCGTTTACACAAAGCCGTTATAGCTCACCTGCAAGGATCTTTCATTTTTTTCCTATGAATGATATGATTTGTTCGGACGAGGGAACAATTTATCATTATGATTTTAATTGGCAAAAACTTTTTGTGAAAATTCAATACTTAATTTTTTGTTGTTTGGAAATGTAACAAAAATCTTGGTAGGGTTCCTCGTTGCTTCTTCATGTCCAGTTGTTAAACTCCTCCTACTCCTCTTTCATTCCTCTATGTTGGACAATCCCTCTTGAAATGTCATGTTTCACTGCATGTGTGGCATAATGGACTTATTCCAGCCTTGGGGGTTGGAATGATGTATTGGGTAGGGGACCTACAGGAACGGGCGGTGTGCCCCTTCTTATTGCACTTATCGCAATACAATTCCCGGCAGACTCCATAATGATGGTAGTTACACTTGTTGCAGTATGGGAGGTTTCCATAATATGGTGTTGTCGGTGTTGAGGTAGTAGGTCCGATGGGGGTATGGACTGCTACAGCTTGTTGCCTTTTAGTAGGCCCTTGAGTCGAACTACCCCCTTTCTCGTTCTCGACCCTTCGTTTCATGTTCTTAGGTTTGCAGTTTGGGGTGTCCTTGTAAGTAGTCACTCGTTGGTTTCCTTGGTTGTTACTATGGTTGGAATTGTCGACATTGTTTCCATTTTCGTTTGTGTTGTTAGCGTTGAGTTACACCATGAGAACTGTTACGGCGGCTTGGGATGTAGCGGAGTCTATCTGCAGAATTGGTGTTTTGCCGGTGTGTTGGTTATTTCCATGGAAAGACATGATTCTGTTGTATGATGAGAAATGAGCTCGTATGTAACCATTGTCATTTCTAGTTGTATCCATCCATTTATATTTACATATAAATTTCATGTGTTGTACGATTCTCAATGTTTCGACCTACATCCCTACGATGTATTTATGGTAGAGAGTAGAAATAGGTATTGTACGAACGTTAAGTTTATCAAAATAGAATATAGCTATCAATACAATTAGTGGATTCAGATTACATGGGTTCTTAGAGGGCGTACCTCTCTTGATTTACTACTACTAGTTGTAACGAAATACATAATAAACTTAGGACATAGCACAAGTAGTGTAGTTACTAGCTCACTTGGCTATCTTAGTCTATCATATGCCAAAATGGCGCATAAGGTGTCTAGCCATTTCATTCGTCTCACAAGTGGCCTCTTCCACTCTCTGATCTACTAAGGCCGCCCTAGCCTTAGCTATAATGATCTGTTGTCTCATGGTGGCCAATTCCTCCTCTAAGGAGTGTAGATGGTCTGTAAGGCCCTCTAGCTCTGCTTGTTGGTTCAATATTGCTCCCGAATGGTGTTAGCTCTCGAATTTGCATTGTTGCACTCCGTCCTTCGCATCCAATTTCCATTACTTCATGATAGAGAGCATGAAACTGGGTGTCTAGATGGGCTACTTGTGGTACAATTAGAGGTAGTGTTTGATTCGTGAGCATGATGGGGCATGGGTTATGGTGTAGTGGGTGCATGCCCGTTACTAATCGCCGACTGTCTCCTCTAATCCAGGCATGCTATTTGTAACATCGAAAATTTCAAAGCAATTTTTCATTAAAAATAATCGTTTAATTCTTAAAAACACTTTGTTTAAAGTCTCATTCATAATCGAATTACAAAAAAATAATCGTTTAATTCTTAAAAACACTTTGTTTCGACTCACCGAGTCACTCACCCAACTCGGTTACTCAACCCTTGGTTCGTAATCACTGAACAACCCGCACCAACTCGCCGAGTCTGGGAATGGACTCGGCGAGTGCATTCCATGCACAACCCCAAACGACCTTCTAAGGTCAGATCCGCTTCACTAACTCATAGATCCAGTCTCCTTAAGCTTATTGACCACGTAAAGTTCAAGTCTTGGTGCTCATTAAGCACCGAATAGCTCATGAATGGTGTTTTAGCCTCAAATACATTGATCCCAAGCCAAAACCTCCATGGATGCATATAAAGCTTTGGTAAAGAGGTGCTCTGGACCTCTATGGGTCCAGATCCAGGACCTTAACTCGCTAAGGGACCATGAGGACACTAGATCTAGCCACAAATGGGTTCAAAAGCCCTAAATCTACATTAACATCACAATAACAGAGAATGATTCAGAATGGTACCTCAGTTGTGATGTCCTGGACCTTAGTTCTTCAGGAATCCACCCCTCTCTTGCTTCCTCTTGGCTAGATCTCCTCTTTCCTTGCTAAGAAATAGCTCCAAGATCAATAATGGCTCCTTCCCTCACTTGAATCGCTCAAATGCTCTAGTGTTTCACTCTGGGGACTAATGAGCGCAAATGACGGCCATAATGCCCTTTAAATATGCCTCAAACCCGAGAAATTAGGGTTTCATTAAACAGCGTGGACTCGCCGAGTCCATTCTTGGGCTCGCCGAGTCCGGACGCGAACCCACGCCCAAATCGCGATCATACTCGGCGAGTCTAAGCTCCAACTCGCCGAGTCTCCTCACAAATCACCAAAAATTATAAGAATAGCTAATACCTAGGAATCCGGGCTGTTACAATTCTCCCCCACTAGAACTAGACTTCGCCCTCGAAGTCTCGCTCTGCAAATAACTCCGGATGCTGCTCGCGCATCTCTCGCTCCGGCTCCCAAGTCATCTCGGACCCCTTACGATGTCGCTACTGAACCAAAACCCAGGGTATCTCCTTTTTCCTCAGAACCTTGATTTTCCGATCTCTGATTGACACTAGTCTCTCAGCATAATTCAGGCTCGCATCCACCTGAATATCCTCTAATGGAACCACTTGCCGACTCATCGGCTATACATTTCCTCAGTTGCGACACATGAAAAGTGTCGTGAATCTGCCCCAACTCTGCTGGCAAATCCAAACGATAGGCCACCCGGCCTACCCTCGCGATCACTCGGAATGGACCAATATATCGGGGCCCCAACTTGCCCCTCTTCCTGAATCGAATCACTCCTTTCCAAGGAGATACCTTCAGGAGTACAAGGTCACGACCAAAAATTCGAGCTCGGACCGGCGCCTGTCCGCATAACTCTTCTGGCGACTCTGAGCGGTCAACAACCTCTGCCTGACCTGTTGTATCTGCTCTGACGTCTGAAGCACAATCTCTATACTTCCCATCACACGTTGCTCTACCTCTCCCCAGCAAATGGGGTCCAATACCCCCTTCCCTACAACAGCTCAAAGGGCGGCATACTGATGCACTAATGATGGTTGTTGTTGTAGGAAAACTCTGCCAAGGGCAATTACGGGCCACAATTTCCGCCCGAAATCTAATACACATGCCCGAAACATACCCTCGAGCGTCTGAGTCGCTCGCTCTCTCTGAAGTGTCCACAGACATCACTATGGTAAACTCTAGCTCATTTCTCATATTCATCTTCGATACCGAGCACCAGGTCAGCTTTTGGCCCCACAACTGAATCCCCAAAGGTCACACATAACATGATCCAAAACATCTCACTAACTTCCTCCCCGTGACCACTATCACGGCCCAGTGACACGCAAGTCACGAAATTCCCTATTCCTCATGAAGAAATACAATCCAATCAAAGATCGACTCAGCTCTAACCTCTGGCGTCTGCTACGCATATTCTCCCGTGCGCCTCGCTGACCCTCCCGACAGAGACAGAGACCCCAGTCTCGCCCCGGTCTTAACCACCAGGCTCCAAAAACTCAACACTAGGGCTACTCAAGCCTAAACTCTTCTTCATCATGCACTTACCGGAGAACACTCCATCATCACACTCTCTTGCCATCTAGTGGGTACCATGGCTTCCCACAACATTACGACAGCCTCTGACTAGTGTGTACTACGGCTCCCTGTAGTATCACAACGCCAACTAACTAGTGAGTACTACGGCTCCCCATGGTACCACGACTCCCTCCCCCTGACTTGTGAGTCCTACGGCTCCCCGTAGCGTCACAACACCCTCTGACTGACTGGCAAATACTACGGCTCCCCGTAGCATCACTACTCTCTCTCTCTCTCTGACTTGTGAGTACCACGGCTCCCGTAGCATCACAACACCCTCTGACTGGTGAATACTACGGCTCCCCGTAGCATCACCTTATACTCTCATTCTCATTACAACGCCACACTATGTTCACTAACTCATGCACCGAAGACTATCATAGATAGCTACACACACACACTTGCCCCGATATGCATTACGGACTCTAGCGGCAACCGCCATAACATAGAACCTCCCTCTGCGGAGATCCACTTCCTTAAATAATCTCTCTTGATGACAATACACGAAGGGCTCCCACTGGAACCGTGGATACATGATACATCACTGGTCATCTTAAGCCCAAGACTCTAAATAACTCTTAAATCGGGACGCTATACGCGGAAACCACAGAACACCCTAACAGAGCATCACGATGTCCTGTATCTACCACTTATTCCCTTACTCCCAGCACCATACACATACAACAATACATTTCCTTTGAATCCCATAAAAATTTCCTATATCACTCGATGCGCAACCTCAGTGCATCCAAACACTCAATTGGAATACAAGGAAGGCGCTAACCCTTCAGAACACACTGATGATCTTCCGAAACCCTTTCCACTACTGCTCAAAATCCAAGCAAGAATACACATCCCAGCCCGGGAGTTGGCTACTCGACAATCTTCTACCCATTTTTCAACCCAGAAGTTCTCAACTGCCCATACCCTCATTACGAGCCTTCCACTTGAGACGACTCTGACCACCACCAGATTCCTGATCATTGACCACCCGCCGTGGAGACACCCATCCTTCTCTCAGACATATACCACATGCATTATCTCGCCCTGGACCTTTCCTTGATCACCAATGACCCTGATCTCATGAATTCAAGCCGCAGGTTTCTGCATCCAACCCCTAACCGCTCTTGCACAAATCTTCGGGTCTCTCAATAAACCACCCGGTTCTCCCCCACTTAGGGTTCGAACCATCACTATCTGACACATCAACAACCTCATGAACTATTTTCACCAGCAACAACGCACCAGCCCCTGGAAAGTGCTACGCAACGCCCGATAATCCCCTTTAAGGAAATCAATCGATCTCATAACTCTGAATCTCAGGTGAAATCCTCAAAAAACTTCTCGTCACGACTGCCTCTACTCATTCCAAGTCTCGTACCAATCCAATACCAAGCAACTCAACTGTCCAATAACATCAACTGACTCATAAACTGGACCACGAAATCATCATATTCCCCCACCTCGACTCATCAACCGAAGTTCCAACACATGGATCATCCCAAGAACAGGGACCCACTCCCATATTCAATACCCAACATAAATAGGAAAACCACTGCACTGATTAACTCGACTGGACTCCCCCACTGATACCTCTACAATACGCCTTACTATACTCAAATAGGTGTAACGTGGTCCTCAACTATCTCAGTCCCATCTGACTATCTGCTCATGGTAAATCACTGTCTCGCAGCACACATGCTACCTGATACTCTGATGGAAAACCATCATCAATGACAACCTGCAGGGTTTTACCCCCAAACCTGAAACTTAAACATCAGGCCTCTCATGTTCCACACACGAACATAAACAGCACCACTCAGGTCATAGAGGGTGACATCTCCTCTATCGACTGATTACTCAACTCAGACCGAAATTCGCCCCTCCCTCTAACTCCTTACCAAAAATACTTTGATAGGCTCTCGACCTCCCTCTCAAGGGACGCCTCTTCAAACTCAATCATGGCCCACATGCCTAAAACCCATAGTGTCCAATCTCCACCTCATCAATCGTGACCGGATAACCGGAGAACCATAAGCATCATTCACTACGAACCATGGTACTCATCCCATGACATCTCTTCTCAATATACTCCGGTGTATGGTACTCGAACCATAACATCACTCCTCCATCTGTTCCGATGCATGGTACTCGAACCATAACATCATTCCTTCATCCGCTCCAATTTATGGTACTCGAACCATAACTTCACTCCTCAATCCGCTCTGATGTATGGTACTCAAACCATAACATCACTCCTCAATCCGCTCCGATGTATGGTACTCGATCCCTAACATCACTCCTCAACCTGCTCCGATGTATGGTAATCGAACCATAACATCACTTCTCAATACGCTCCGATGTATGGTACTCGAACCATAACATCACTCCTCAATACGCTCCGATGTATGGTATTCAAACCATAACATCACTCCTCAACCTGCTCCGATGTATGGTACTCGAACCATAACATCACTTCTCAATACGCTCCGATATATGGTACTCGAACCATAACATCACTCCTCAATACGCTCCGATGTATGGTATTCGAACCATAACACCACTCCTCAATCCGCTCATTAGAACCTTCAGAATACTCCCTGTATCAAGTATGGGTCCTCTGCTTTCAGTAGTATGGGCCCATACTACCTGCCACATCTACCCATACTTTCCACACGGACTATCCCGGAGCTCCTAAGTAGCTGCTCGACCTTCTCGTTCACCAATTCCGTCGCGCGCTCGCTCCCCAGCGAAATTCTCTACTCTGCCAGTGCACTCATCTGGCTAAGGTTACTCCCTAGGCTCTTCCTAGATTCCTACACTTCTCTGCCATCAGCTGCTGAAGAGCTCCTAATGATGCCAGCCATCTACCTCCTGAATATCGTCATATTCGCTTGGTAGCTGACTCCCATCATCGAGAGTTCCACAAAGCACGAAGCAAGCAGCATTCGAGCATCGAAGAATATATATGACTCACTCTGGGTGATAACTCCGCTTGCTCTGCTCATCCTCGAAAGTACCACCGAACTCTGCAACTCTTCCCCTCGCGGGTTCTAACTACTCTTTCTCTAAGTACCACGGTACTTATCTAGGTATCTCCCCTAGATTACCCTCTACTCAAATCCCCTAAAGGATTCCAACTAAATATTCTCACTCATCACATGCTCAAAAACACATCGCATATAACAGCAATCCCTAGGCTAAGGCATCATAAATCAGGCCACTCTAGTCCTAAGATATGAAATACATAGCCTGTCTCTAGCATGCAATAATATCTCATAAAGTGCATCATAAATATCTCATGTCACAAAAGTAAGGGTATTTTGGGAAATCACCGTTCGGGCTCTGGCTGATTGTACACACTGCTCTTTCTCGCTTTCTCTTTGAACTCTTATTCGCTTTAGAAAATTATTTCTTTGAAAACTTTTCTTACTTCCTCAGTTTGAGTCCAGATTTACCTGAAGGGGCATCCGAATCCCTCAATCCAAGGCTCTGATACCAACTTGTAACATCGAAAATTTCAAAACAATTTTTCATTTAAATTAATCGTTTAATTCTTAAAAACACTTTGTTTAAAGTCTCATTCATAATCAAATTACAAAACATAACTCCATTTCCACTTGCATGATAACCTAGGATCCTCAAAACATGACTCTTTCTCTGGTGTGTACAATCGAGCTGGTGCCTTCCCATGATACTGTAATAACCTGAAACACACAACACAAAACACTATAAGCACGAAGCTTAGTGAGTTCCCCAAAATACCACATACAACCCACATTAGCCACTCGAGGCTATAACTCTGTTTGACCCTCTGGTCAATGTGTCTCAGTGGGACCCTCCAGTCCCACAACTCTATGGACCTTCTGGTCCTAGGCTCGTTGGACCCTCCGGTCCAGTCTGCTTGAGCCTTCCGGCTCATGAATCGTTGGACCCTCCGGTCCGGTCTGTAAACTCCGCATAGCATAAATCACAAAGACATAATGCATAGCATGTCACATACAATAGGATAACATAATACTCAATGTAAGCACATACGACCTTCCGGTCACACATAACTACCACTCAAGGTAACGTATAGTGAGAAGACTCACCTCGCGTATCTCGATAACTCGCAAATCCCGGAAATCACTCGCGCTCGATCCTCTGAGCTATAATCCTCCTATAACACCATAGATCTCTAATTAACACTTTCTCAACTAAGGTCGACTACCCCTATCAAGTTAACACTGGTCAACTCTGGTCAACGGTCAACGGTTGACCCGACTCGCCGAGTCTGGCGTGGACTCGCCGAGTCCCTACGGGAACCCGATCCCTCTGAATCTCTTTCGACTTACCGAGTCACTCACCCGACTCGGTTACTCAACCCCTGGTTCGTAATTACTGAACAACCTGCACCAACTTGCCGAGTCTGGGAATGGACTCGGCAAGTGCATTCCATGCACAACACCAAACGACCTTCTGAGGTCAGATCCGCTTCACTAACTCATAGATCCAGTCTCCTTAAGCTTATTGACCACGTAAATTTCAAGTCTTGGTGCTCATTAAGCACCGAATAGCTCATGAATGGTGTTTTAGCCTCAAATACATTGATCCCAAGCCAAAACCTCCATGGATGCATATAAAGCTTTGGTAAAGAGGTGCTCTGGACCTCTATGGGTCCAGATCCAGGACCTTAACTCGCTAAGGGACCATGAGGACACTAGATCTAGCCACAAATGGGTTCAAAAGCCCTAAATCTACATGAACATCACAATAACAGAGAATGATTCGGAATGGTACCTTAGTTGTGATGTCCTGGACCTCAGTTCTTCAGGAATCCACCCCTCTCTTGCTTCCTCTTGGCTAGATCTCCACTTTCCTTGCTAAGAAATAGCTCCAAGATCAATAATGGCTCCTTCCCTCACTTGAATCGCTCAAATGCTCTAGGGTTTCACTCTGGGGACTGATGCGCGCAAATGACGGCCATAAGGCCCTTTAAATATGCCTCAAACCCGAGAAATTAGGGTTTCATTAAACAGCATGGACTTGAGTCCGGACGCGAACCCGCGCCCAAATCGCAATCATACTCGGCGAGTCTGAGCTCCAACTCGCCGAGTCTCCTCACAAATCACCAAAAATTATAAGAATAGCTAATACATGGGAATCCGGGCTGTTACACTATTGAGTTGCCCCTTGCGGAGGTGCATCCTGTACAAGGGGGATGTTAGCAACGAATTTTGCCCTTGCATATGCGATATTTTCTTACTGGGTATGATCATCCCAAGAGAACTATTGGATGTTTACGTACCTGGGAGGAGAGAGCTGAGAGGGTCTCTTGCCTGCTCCTGATAGGGTAGGGTTCACAAAGGATCTCTCTGGCGCCTTCAGCCTCGTCTGGCTCTACATCAGAATCCTCCCCCTCGTAATCCACCTCTTGGTGTTCTTCGGGACCCACTTCTAGGTTTTCCTCATGAACCTCTTCTGGCTCTTCCTCAATCCATACGTCGGTTACCATGGCAAGGTAGTGGGGGTCTTCGTGATGAAATTTAGCCATGTGGTCTAATCGAGAATAGAGGTATGAGAAACACGTAGAAGATTTAGGCGTGAGGGTTATATGGTATCCTAAAATACTCCTATAGTATTTTAAACGTTGTGCTTGGTTTTGGGTATCTTAGTGTTGGTAAGTGTAGACTCGTTGTTTACTACGACTATTTCCCAGCATATGCTAGTTACACCTCGGATTGATATAGTTGATCAGGTTTTATTTATTCAAGGTCTAATTACATATCCCGAGGCCTACCCGTAGTTTTCAACTCATCATACTACTTTTATTATGCCCTCGTTATGACACTGCCCTAACTTGTATGTACTTTTACTTAAAATATTATTATATTTTTAAAAGTATATTTGTAGCCAGAGTGTTTTAGCCCCAAGATATTTATAGTTGTATATCTTGTATGGTTTGATATACAAGTTCACTATAAACAATGCTCTGATACCAATCTGTTACACCCCCAGACCAGAACGGAGAAAACGTCTGAGGGTGGATGGAGTGACTTCATGTATTGTATCATAACAATTGAATACTAATGAACATAATAACACAAACATTCATACATTGAGAGTTCAAGTATTACATTGTTTACAAACCCTGTTTGTTCAAAAGTTGAATACAAATAGCTAAAAAGTAGAAAAAAAATATGAGACGACGACGCCGGTCCTCAAGAATAGTTGAATAACGGTGTACTGGTTTCCTGAGAATACAAGTGATTTTGAAAAGTGTCAACTCTAAAGTTGGTGAGTTCATAAGCATTTTGTATGAAAAGGGTTTGTAACCGTTTTGCGAAAAATGGTTTCATATACTTTCAGAAAAATCCGATATTTCCTTTAATATGACGTGTAATTGTTTGTAATTCCTTTGTATCTTTTCCTTGTAAATTTGTAACCAGAAAATCCAATATTTTCTTTCTATGAATCGCAGTCTTAAAACCCTATGACCAATATGTAAGTGAATGTTATACTGAAAATAGTATATATAGTTTTAAATTTTAATAAAACCAATGAAGTGTAAGCTTCCCGTAAACAAAAATAGTTTCACTAATCCCTATGTGAGTTCTTATAACCATGCTTGATATGACTGTTATGCCTGAACGACGTTCTTCAGGCATCGGAGTTGGTAGAATTTTGTCACCCTAGACTTGCCGGTCTAACTGTAGCGAACAGCTAAGGTGTCGGGTTGTCAATCCCGTATAGATCTATACATAACGGTCTCGCTCTCCCTCCAGACGACTCTAGTTATAATGCAGGACTTAAGGTGTATGCTAGGTAGGTACGGTGAAGGAAAGTCTCACAAGAGCATTAACAAATTTCTGTGAACTATGACTCCTTTTACTCGCAACATAAGATAATCATTCCTTTAAATAGTTATATGTGTCTTTGAAAGGTGTGGTTTGTGACTTCCAAACTATACCAATTATAGTTTATCTTGTTGGTTGAAACTATTTATATAATCTTTTATATAAATATAGATGTGTATTCTAGCATGAAAATATGAAATCAAAACATAATATCTTGGGGTTAAAAACCTACTAGTTTAATAAATGACTAAGATGTAACCATTTTTGTTAGTAAAACTATCTTTTAGTAAAATTTCCCATGTAGTTCTACAGATCATAACTTTTCTTATGATTTTAGACACCTAATCCAACAATAACAAGTACATTCATTCTAACAAGCTCTATTAAGTTCTATTTTACATTGTTAAGTAACCAAAACAAACTCTTAATTAAATCCTAACTTCTTACTAATTTAATTAAACAAGTTCTTAATCAAATAAGAAAAACAACATTATGATATGTGTAAAATTCACAACAATATTCAATACTTCTCACAAGCTCGGAAGCGTAAAAATATGAAATTTCAGTTTCTATCATAATTAAATTCCAACATGGAACCAGTATGATACTTGTTACTTATTATCAGTTGATTATAACAATTACGGTTTCCATTAACTGATTAAATAGACTGATTTAATCCTAAATTAGGTGACTAGGCTAAAAAAACTAAAATCAAACATTCATTAAGCACAAAATTGAAAACCTAGATAGAATCAAAAATAAAAAACTAGGTCTAATGATTGATTACATGAAAAGTATTAATCTATGGAGAACTGAGATCTAAGCTTTAGCTAGACATGGCTGAAATTTGATCAAAACTAATGAAAGTGACATTAAAAATACTAATTCTTACTAAACTGAATGATTGAGATGATCCACGACCTTCAGATCTTCAGAAAGTGATGAAAAAGTGCAAAGAATCGTCTTCAAAAGTCATTTTCGTCGTCTAGGAATGTCTACGGCTTAAACTGACCAGAGAGGGAGCCTTTATATATGAGACAACAACTTTCGGTGCAAGAAAGTAAAAAATGTGATTGTATATTTTTTTTTGGAAAATGCGATCACATTTTTGAAAGCATTTTTTAAAAAAATCCCAGAAACTCCGTTTAATGAACTACGTTGCTATTTTGAACAATTTTTAAGACATCAAAGAAAAATGTGATCGCATTTTGGGAATTCACGATCACATTTTTTTGGCTCAACTCTTTAGACTGATTTTTGATCCAAAAGAAAATCAAAGCACAAATACAATCACATTTCATGAAAAGCACGATCACATTTTCATAAAATGTGCGTTTCGAACGTGAAATATTTAGTTTTTAGCAAATCCAACCCAAGTTCTAGCTTCCTTAAGTGTTTTAGCTCCCTTAAGCTCAAAATATGCATCCAAAGTTGCTACCAAAGTACCGCTTCACTCGAAACATCTGAAAATTACATAAAAACATAAGTAGTGCGAGAATTATTACGATAAACATGTGTTGAACATTATTTAAACTAATGCATATGAAATAACATAGAATATTATGCAAAATTCTAATAAAAACTATCATAAAAGATGCATAAAATGTCATCTATCAGGGCCAAATCATGGTCGTTACATGTATAAGTGCCAGGGGCCAGATCCTGGTCTTTCATACCATTTCCAGGTGCCAAATTTTGGTCTTCCATGCAATTACCAAGGGTCAAACCCTGGTCTTTCATACAAATGCCAGGGGCAAACCTTAGTCTTCCATTCAAGAGTCATAAAGATAACTAACATCCTACATAGTATAGCGAGAAGACTCACCTCGTAAACACAGTCAATAGCTAGCACGCTCACATGGTCGAAATAGAGTGCTACACACCTCCTATGAATCATACAAGGTAAACTCTGAATCTACCATCTAACACTAGCCTTTTGACTAAAAGTCAAACCAGGTCAAAAATTCAATAGTCAAAGTCAACTCCAGTCGCCCACCACGCCATGGCCAACCAATGGCCATGTCGTGGCCATCCAACTTGATCTTAGTCAAAATCCACTACCATGTTGTGGTGGATATACCACCATGTTGTGGCAGAGTCTGACTAACACAGTCGTGAAATTATCTATTGCCACGTCGTGGCACCCATCTTGCCACGTCATGACTACCACACTGGGACAACTTAATAGATTAAGCTCTCAATTCGTTAAGCCTTCAGTTCTAACTTTCCAAAATGCTTCTTGGGACCTTAGCGGTTCATAAAAATGCAAACTTTATGGACATGCATGACCCATGCATGTCCTTTATCCCACAAGGCCAAAATGGAGATAAAATGACATAAAACTCATGCAAGATTCTCCAAAACTCAAATAGCTTCTAGATCCAGAAGATATGGTGACCAAGGGACCAAGGTGATCTATAAAGTTGTAAAATTTATCTCATCTAACTAACCTAAACCCAAAAATGAGCCAAACATGAAGCAAACCTAGATCTAAGAAGAAAGAGCCAAAATGGTGGAAACTTGAGGACTTATAATGAGTCTAGAAGATGCACACAAGGATTAAAGACAAGTTGCTTAAAGATATATGCAAATAAAAATAAAAATAAGTCAAAAATATTAGAAAACAAGATAATCATATAAATATGTCTTAATGTTTTTTTATTCTTAATATGTTATTTTTCTATATTTTTTTGGTTTTTATTATCATCAAATAGAAGAGTTTGTTAACCCCAACATTATTATTAAGACTTGATACTGACTAACATATAATAATCTGATCTTATATAATCTCCTAGTATATACATCTAAACTATATGTTTCAATAGCAAATTGTAAAGATATGCACATTCTGGTCAATAAATGATCTTGGTCAATGAATGATCTTGGGCGATATAATACATGTAAAAGATTATGAAACACATACCATTTTTTGTTCAAGTTTTGATTATATTATCCTTGACATTTTACTTGTTATGTTTCAAAATTTTACTTGAAAAGTTAAACAACATTTGTTACCAACTATGTGTTCAAGTTTGCAACATCTTGTAGCACCTGGTTCTTGGTATGTATTCTGTTATTAAATCTTCATTTTTTTTTTGAATTTTAGCCTTGGACTCGGCGAGTCGAAGGACTGACTCGCCGAGTAGAAGCAGGATGAGGCGCGGGGTTTGAGCTGCGGACTCGGCGAGTAGCCGCTATTTGGACAAAAACCTTAATCCAGGGGTTTGCACCCTATTTAAACGACCTTATGCAGCCTCCTTTCCACCTTTATGCTCCTAAACATTCCTCATAGCAAACCCTAGCCATTTTTTAGTAGATATAAGGCTTTTTGAGTGATTCTTGTGAGTTTTGATCTCAAGGAAGAAGGAAGAGCATAGAAGGATCAAGAGGGGACTGAAGGACTCGAGTTTGGTTCATCAATTGCAGTCTTTGGAAGGTATAAAGTCGGAACCTTGCTCATTCATTTGTTAGATACCTCTTTGAGGTGATTTAGGGCTTTTATAAGCCATTTTTGGTGGCCAACCATGTTTGCAAACATGGTTGGGGTTTGGGCTTCTGTATCATGTCATTTTATGAGCCACAAGTCAGATCTAGGTTGCTTTTTACACCAAGGAAGGCCCCATGCAACAAAAGAACCATTTTAGAGCCTTTTAAGCTCTTATGTCCCATGCATGCACGTAAAATTTGTAACTTTACGTGCTAGATCGAGTTTAGGGGCCTGGATCTATCATTTGGTTAAGTGTTGTACATCAAAAATCGAAGTTCTTAGTAAGGAATGTGTTAGACTCGGCGAGTCCATTCCTGGACTCGGCAAGTCCAGGGGTTTTGGTCCCATATCAGTGAGGGTCATAAGGACCAGTTGAGTGTGGAAGGGTTTTTAGGAGTCCCGGGGAGTGACCCAACGTTCTAGACTAAGCAAAGTGTTCTGGGAATTCATGGTACTCGGCGAGTGCATGAAGGGACTCGGTGAGTCCAAGACAATCTTCATGGTACTCGGCGAGTTGTTCATACAACTCGGCGAGTCAAGGACAGAACGTGTGCATAGGATGAAGAATAACACGACGAGTTGTTCATACAACTCGGCGAGTCAGGGCAGGACATGAGTATCGATTGATGACGAACTCGGCGAGTCGGATGTGGATTCAGTCGGTGTTCTTTTAGGAGGAAAACCCGTCGAGTCTTCGCCTAACTCGACGAGTAGACACGAGTATGAGGTCTGATGGAAGGATAGGGACTCGGCGAGTTGGCGAGCCAACTCGGCGAGTCAGGTCAACTGGAAGTTGACTTTGACTTTGACTTGGTCAAGGGGTAAAATGGTCATTTTACCCTAAGGGTAGGTGTCAGTTTCTGACTAAGTTTTTTATGGGAATTATAGCCGGAGGATTTCCAGAGTAGCAGCGACATCGGTTAGAGGATTCCCGCACACTTCGGCAGCTACTACGAGGTGAGTTACCTTCCCGTAGCGGTGGGTCTACGGCCACAATGCCGGCCCACCAGTAGGGTTCGTATGTTAGATGATTGTCTATGTGATATCATCTAGGTTTGCTACTACCTGATATGTTATATGCTAGCATGATATGTTGTATGTGATAGTAGTAGAGATCGGTTGTTAGGACCGAAGGGTAGTCAGACACCCCAGATACGTCTGAAGGTATGTGATGATATGTTTGCATGTTGGCTTGTATGTTATATGCGACAGAGGTAGTAGGAGGGGACCAGTCCCCAAGGTTCGGTTGTTAGGATCGATGGGTAGTCAGCACCCCAGAATGGCTCGACACAGGTAGGTCAGCGCCCAAGAATGGCTCGACTTGTGTAACATCCCAAAATTCAAGGCCAAAAATTTCGTTTTTAATTAGGTTATTACATAAACCAAAGTGTCAATAATCAAAGCATTTTATCATAAAACCACATCAGAGTGTAATTCCAAAGATCTCATGTGCGGAAAACATAGTGTGATGCGTTGCGATCGAGCCGGCTCCTTTCCTTTGAAAACAAAGCACCTGAAACCAAAACTGTAATCCGTAAGCACGAAGCTTAGTGAGTTCCCCCATAATACCACATACCACATAACACCATCGGTATCTCTCAACCGGTAACTGCCATTGGTATCTTTCAACCGGTAACCGGGGACTATTTCACCCCTACCACTATCACATAATAATATGTTATAAACATATTGATCACGTACTAACATCATAAACATGCTGATCACATACTAACATATCATAAACTTACAGATAAGCATTGCATGGGTTCTGTATACCCCTTCGGTATCTTTCAACCAGTAACTGCCATCGGTATCTTTCAACCGGTATCTGCCATCGGTATCTTTCAACCGGTATCCGCCTTCGGTATCTTTCAACCGGTAACCGGGGACTATTTCACCCCTACCACTATCAATCATACAATGACAGGATATAATCCTACTTAGCCATATCTGGGGTACTGATCTACCCTTCGATCCTAACAACCGAGTCAGGGAAAAACTATTCCTTGCTACTACCACTAACGCACATATCATATCACATAAGCATATCACATAAGCATATCTCATATCATATCACATAAGCATATCTCATGAGCATATCACATAAGCATATCTCATAAGCATATCACATAAGCATATCTCATGAGCATATCACATAAACATACCAAGATAATTATCACAAAGACAATTATCTACCAACTACCCCTGTTGGTGGGCCGGCATTGTGGCCTTAGACCCACCCCTACTGGAAGGTAACTCACCTCACACCGCTGAAGTCCCGCAGACTCAACCCCAACTGCTGGATGACAGGTTCCCGAACTGTCAATACCAAAATAACACCCAATTAATAATTGGGCCCCAACACATAACCATAATACATACTTGGATAATTACTACATTACCCCAAGCTTGGCTTATTCAAGCCCAAGGCCCAAACCATAGGCCCAAAGTCCAACTAGGAATCAAGGCCCAACATATGGCCCAATTTTCCAAATTGGGACCAAACCTTTACATGGTCTCATTCTAAGGCCCAACATCATATAATCATTAAGGCCCAAACTATGGCCCATCTATGGCCCAATTTTCCAAATTGGGCCCAAACCCCTTACATGGGCCTTACGCTAGGCCCATTAAATATTCTAGTCCATTTGTTTGACTTTAGATGGCCCGTTAATAACGCAATCATCAAGGCCCAATAGAAGGCCCAACAATACACCCATGTGAAATTAGGGTTTCACATAAAATGACGGTTAGGGTTAAGTGTTTCTCACTTAACCCATTAAGGACTTAATCCATTAAGTCCATCATTCTTCTAAATAAGCCATATGGTGTGATTGGGCTTAACACACAATTCCATCATAGTGGTCCAAATGTGGGTCCCGATAGGTCCAATCCCATTAATCCAATATTAGGGTTTTCTAAGGTCAATTAGGGTCCATTAGACCCATTAGACACGTGTTTGGGCTTTAATGTCAATTAGGGCTTCATTAGGCCCAATAGGGTTTTAGTCCCTTGTCCAAACATCCAAACCAAATCACAACATCAACGAGGCACACCGCCACCCGACACGGCGGCCGGTGGCAGCGGGAGGCGGCAGCCACCACCTCACAGTGGTGGTTAGAGATTCATTTCATTATTTCAATTTCCAGTTACATTTTACAATGCTAATCTCAACTAAACACACACAACCAATAAGACACACAATCACACATGGTGGTTCATGGCGGCAGCCACAACCTTATGGTGGTGGAGGTGGCAATTCTTGATTTCCGACTAGACCCACGCACATCTCACGCAGCTATACCCACTAACACATCATAACACGCACACAGCCACCCTTGTGGTGGCTGGTGGAGGCAGAAAAGGTGTGAACGGCGAAAACCACCATGGTTGGCTGCCATGGTGGTGCCCTTGCTTTCCGGCGGCACAAACACTCCATATACACACAAAAAACATAAACGGATAGGAATTCTGCCGAGTACATACATGTGTGAAACCCACATCCAAACTAAGGCTTCCACACGTAACCGGAACCCTAATGGCGGCTGAAAGATGGTCGGAACGACAGACTAATCGGAGTCCAGAGAAACAACATCGGTCACGACCGTATGGACCTTGGCGAATGTCGGCTAGATTGAAACGACACAGAAACGAAGGAGGGGGAGGAGTGGTCGCATCGATACGAGATTGTCATCTTCTCCAATGGACGACAATGACATCCCGGACTCTCGGATCTGGCCACCGTGTTGGCGTCAACAGCAATGCTCTCGCTGCTGTTGGCAGTCGCTCCGACGGCTAGCTTCGGTGGCTTTCGGGCTTCACAAGTGAGGATGCGGCGACATTGGCGAAGGGAGACATAAGGAGGGTGGAGGTTGCACAACGATTAGGGTTAGGGTTATGGTGAAGGTGACGGGCTTAATACCTGCTCATATGCACACCTTTGCTCATATTACACTTCCAACCCCTCAAAGACCATTCTTTTCAAATTTAATCCATAATTTACCCTTTAGCCCTTGATCCCATAATTTCCTTTCATAATAAGTCCCAAAATTACCAACCAGCCCCCTAAGCCCTCAAATCTTTTCAACTTAAGTCCATAAATTAGCAAACGCACCCTAACTTCTGAAATCCTTTTCAAATTAAATCCGAAACTTACACTTTTAACCCCCAACTTCTAAAATTATGACAATTAGCCCTTCGAGACCATCCTTTGATATATAATTAATTATTTTAGGGCTACTATTCATTCATTAATTTATTTATTTATCTTAGTAAATAAATGGGTGTTACAACTCTACCCCACTTAAATTAGATTTCGTCCTCGAAATCATTATTACCATTCCTTACTCGCCCAACCCCTCTAGTATCATGGTCACCATTTTGGGCACACCTTAGCCTTCCCGGGGTAGCTGTGACCAAATCTTCATAAAGCCCTAATATCCTCATATGAACGAATTCCTCGAAACAGGATCACATCTATTTCATCTGAATCTACTATCTCGAGGTGGTCTGATTCTCTAACAGACCACTCATACTGAATCATTATCGACGAGTCCAATCTGTTTATCCCTCAACTGTCTACTCAACTTCTGATAGTTCAAGGTTCCCACTATAAAATAGGTTCGCAGACCTTATTATCCCTGCAGATCACTTATTCTTGGTCAAAGCTCAGCTAATCCCGCTGGGAGTGACTTGTCACTTCCCAGTCAACCAGATATCCCGTCCATACTTGCAACCTGAAACATAAATGCTAAGACTGCCCAAACACTGAAACTATCTGAACACTGAATTGCCTAAAGCGGTATGTTGCCACATGGCTGCTTTCCAAAATTTAACGAGACCTACCTGGTCTCAATTGTTCACCAACCATCTGAAATATTAGGTTCTGACCCGGCTGAGGAGCCAAAGGACTTCCACTTAGTCGTCTCACACGACTTTCGAATGAAATCTTTCTCTGGAACTAGTTGCCACTAGTTATCATGCCGTTGAGGTTCTAACAACTTTCTGATCTAACCGATCAGTTCCATGCATCGAATCTTGATGTCACCAATCCCAAGGCTAAAAGTGATGGCTCCATGACCAACGGTAGCCTTATATCATACACGAGCCTAAGCAATACATTGCTTTCCTGATCTCATAACTGCAGTGGCGTTCCAACTGTCGTATCGTTGGCTCAACCAGATCTAATCCATTGGGTAATCCCAAAATCCAATCCATGGATTTCCATATCCTCACTGCTGCACCCGAACTGGTGGGTACTACTGTTCCTTTCGTGTCCTAACAACGCACTCATGCTATCTACCAACCAGTGAATGCTACGGCCACACCCACAGACTTACAACACTCTATCGCTATCTGACTGCTAGTGAATGCTACGGCTACCCCCGTAGTCTTACAACACTTTCCAAACTATCTGACTACTAGTGAATGCTACGGCTACTCCCGTAGTCTTACAACACTTTCCATACTATCTGACTACTAGTGAATGCTACGGCTACCCCCGTAGTCTTACAACACTTTCCAAACTATCTGACTACTAGTGAATGCTACGGCTACCCCCGTAGTCTTACAATACTCTCCATACTGGGTCGAACATGCACTCGACCTAACACACAACTGAACTTGAGTCCTAACCGGAATTCTAACCTGGTTCTTGAATCCTGCTATCACGTGACCCCATTGTATCAGTACCGTACCCACGCCCGTGATTAAAGCGTCACAGTAAACCACGAAATCATCAACACCCTCTAGCCGGGTGAGAATCGATGCCTCGCACAACCGCTGTCTGAGAGTCTCGAATGTTGCTTGCTGCTCAGGCCCCCAACGAAAGGTCATTGACTTTTTGGTCAGTTGAGTCAAAGGAACCTCAATCTCGAAGAAATCCTGTATAAATCTCCGGTAATATCCCGCTAGACCCGGGAAGCTTTGAATCTCAGTTGGAGATCTCGGAATCTCCCACTGCGTCGCGGCCTCTAACTTGGTCGAATCGACCAGAATACCCTTCTGGTTGACAAGGTGCCCAAGAGATTGCACCTTGCACAACCAGAACTAACAGTTGGAGAACTTTATAAAAAGTCTCTCCCCCACTTAGATTCGACTAAGTCTTCACAGTACATGAGAATTGAAGGATTCCCAATCCTTCTTGCTTTCTAATACCCCACCGATGACTACTTGTGCCCATCAATGCTAGAGTTTAATCACCGATTAAACCTTGAGATCTCCCATCCTTGGGAATCTCGATGAGTACTCTTGAAATCTGATCTAGTCTGACACCTCGATCCATCTAACATGCTGTCAATTGAAGACCTTAATCTTCACTCTAGCTGACGAATCCTCGTTCCCACTCCCATTTTTGCAGTACCACTGAACTCTGACCGAACACAACCCATGCGAAAACACAATCCTCTTGAACATCCAATGACCAACCACTTATGCATCTAACACCCGCGACTGACACTACCCTCTTCATGTCACCAATTCTGTCCTAGAAACGGTAGTGCCTTGAACTCTAAAGTTCATCCATAGACAACTACCGACCATACCTGAACAAATGATAGAATCCCTGAACGTTGACCTCACTGGAGAACTATCACTCCAACCCTGACCGAGTATCCTCTAAATAATACTCTTGCATAGATCCCGAAAAAGATCTGAAATGATAACGGGACGCGCGGAACCCACTCCGCAAGATGCATCCTTGTATGGGTTTATCAAGGACCTTTCGTCATGCAGGATGGCATATATGATCCTTGGTAACCCAAAAACTAGCAGAAAAACCAACCCGAGGTCTGACTTATCCACACTCACTCACAATTCCAAAGCAATATGTATCCCCAACGTCCATCTAGCAGCAGTAGAAGACGACATACCCGCTTCATCTGGAGGAATATTGATCACCTTCAACTATCATGATCAACCCTACCACACCTGTAGCAGCCTAAACCCTTGGAGTGACAACTCGCTCGTGCATTTTCTCGTACGCACTGCATTGACTCCGGCCCTGCTGGCCCTTCCCCCGATGATCAGAAGTCATGGGTCTCTTCCCGGGACCCCTTTACTATACGCACCTGACGCGAACCCCTCTTTCCAGGGTGCTTCAAATCGATCCCGCATCTGCAACTTCTGGAAATCATATCCCCCAGGGTCTGACACCCTGTCACGCTCACTAACTCGCTTGCCATTGGCTAAGCTGCAACACTGGAACATCCTCTGTCCCTAACCGGGTCACAAACTTCTCCCCAAAGCTTCTCAGATTCTCCAAGACTCTCACCGATTCGAGTACGGATCCCGTGCTTTCAGTAGTATGGGCCCAATACTACCTTCCACACCTATCCATACTTTCCTCAACAATCCTCCTGGATCCTCCAAGTCACTTCCTCAACTGGTTCACCCAAGTCTCACTGAGCCTCCCTACTAACCCACTGAAACATATCCTAGGCTTACCTAGGTTCTTGATCTCGTCCTGCCATCAGCTGCTGAAGAACTCTCCACGATGCCAGTCATCTACCTCCTGGATGTCGTCACATCCACTTAGTAGCTGACTCCCATCACTTAAGAGTTCCAAAAAGCACAAAGCAAGCAGCATTCGGACAATGGAAAAATCCAACCAACATATTCCAATCAAATCAATCTATCCTCCTGCCAGGGATCTATACTAGCATGCAATTCTAAGGCTCACACAATCAGGCATAACCTAAACAGGCTTTCCTATCACTAACTGATCAGTACTATCATGCAGCTCAACAAGCACATACAGCAGGAATGTAAGGCATCCTCCCTAGATCCTTAGCCCTAATCTAGCATGCAGTTCTCATAATCATATCAAATCATAACATCACATGTACGGGTATCTTAGGGAAAACTTACTTGAGCTCGGCTGATTGCACGCATCACACACTTTGTTCTTCTCAAAGTTCTTTTCTCTTTTCAGATTCTTTTCAAACTCCTTTTTATAAAATGGTTTTACATTTGAAAATTTTCATACCAACCCTTAGTTTGAGTTTAGACACACCCGAGAGTATGCCCGAATCCCTCAAACCAAGGCTCTGATACCAACTTGTAACATCCCAAAATTCAAGGCCAAAAATTTCATTTTTAATTAGGTTATTACATAAAACCAAAGTGTCAATAATCAAAGCATTTTATCATAAAACCACATCAGAGTGTAATTCCAAAGATCTCATGTGCGGAAAACATAGTGTGATGCGTTGCGATCGAGCCGGCTCCTTTCCTTTGAAAACAAAGCACCTGAAACCAAAACTGTAAACCGTAAGCACAAAGCTTAGTGAGTTCCCCCATCATACCACATACCACATAACACCATCGGTATCTCTCAACCGGTAACTACCATTGGTATCTTTCAACCGGTAATCGGGGACTATTTCACCCCTACCACTATCACATAATAATATGTTATAAACATACTGATCACGTACTAAGATCATAAACATGTTGATCACATACTAACATCATAAACATGCTGATCACATACTAACATATCATAAACTTACAGATAAGCATTGCATGGGTTCTGTATACCCCTTCGGTATCTTTCAACCAGTAACTGCCATCGGTATCTTTCAACCGGTATCTGCCATCGGTATCTTTCAACCGGTATCCGCCTTCGTTATCTTTCAACCAGTAACCGGGGACTATTTCACCCCTACCACTATCAATCATACAATGACAGGATATAATCCTACTTAGCCATATCTGGGGTACTGACCTACCCTTCGGTCCTAACAACCGAGTCAGAGAAAAACTATTCCCTGCTACTACCACTAACGCACATATCATATCACATAAGCATATCACTTAAGCATATCTCATATCATATCACATAAGAATATCTCATGAGCATATCACATAAGCATATCTCATAAGCATATCACATAAGCATATCTCATGAGCATATCACATAAACATACCAAGATAATTATCACAAAGACAATTATCTACCAACTACCCCTGTTGGTGGGTCGGTATTGTGGCCTTAGACCCACCCCTACTGGAAGGTAACTCACCTCACACCGCTGAAGTCCCGCAGACTCAACCCCAGCTGCTGGATGACAGGTTCCCGAACTGTCAATACCAAAATAACACCCAATTAATAATTGGGCCCCAACACATAACCATAATACATACTTGGATAATTACCACATTACCCCAAGCTTGGCTTATTCAAGCCCAAGGCCCAAAACCATAGGCCCAAATTCCAACTAGGAATCAAGGCCCAACATATGGCCCAATTTTCCAAATTGGGACCAAACCTTTACATGGTCTCATTCTAAGGCCCAACATCATATAATCATTAAGGCCCAAACTATGGCCCATCTATGGCCCAATTTTCCAAATTGGGCCCAAACCCCTTACATGGGCCTTACGCTAGGCCCATTAAATATTCTAGTCCATTTGTTTGACTTTGGATGGCCCGTTAATAAAGCAATCATCAAGGCCCAATAGAAGGCCCAACAATACACCCATGTGAAATTAGGGTTTCACATAAAATGACAATTAGGGTTAAGTGTTTCTCACTTAACCCATTAAGGACTTAATCCATTAAGTCCATCATTCTTCTAAATTAGTCATATGCTGTGATTGGGCTTAACACACAATTCCATTCTAGTGGCCCAAATGTAGGTCCCGATAGGTCCAATCCCATAAATCCAATATTAGGGTTTTCTAAGGTCAATTAGGGTCCATTAGACCCATTAGACACGTGTTTGGGCTTTAATGTCAATTAGGGCTTCATTAGGCCAAATAGGGTTTGAGTCTCTTGTCCAAACATTCAAACCAAATCACAACATCAACGAGGCACACCGCTACCCGACACGGCGGCCGGTGGCAGCGGGAGGCGGCAGCCACCACCTCACAGTGGTGGTTAGAGATTTATTTCATTATTTCGATTTCCATTTATATTTTACAATGCTAATCTCAACTAAACTAACACAACCAATAAGACACACAATCACACACGATGGTTCATGGCGGCAGCCACCACCTATGGTGGTGGAGGTGGCAATTCTTGATTTCAGGCTAGACCCACGCACATCTCACGCAACTATACCCACTAACACATCATAACATGCACACAACCACCCTTGTGGTGGCTGGTGGCGGCAGAAAAGGTGTGAACGGCGAAAACCACCATGGTTGGCTGCCATGGTGGTGCCCTTGCTTTCCGGCGGCACAAACACTCCATATACACACAAAAAACATAAACGGATAGGAATTCTGCCGAGTACATACATGTGTGAAACCCACATCCAAACTAAGGCTTCCACACGTAACCGGAGCCCTAACGGCGGCTGAAAGATGGTCGGAACGGCAGACTAATCGGAGTCCATAGAAACAACGTCGGTCACGACCGTATGGACCTTGGCGAACGTCGGATAGATTGAAACGACACAGAAAAGAAGGAGGGGGAGGAGTGGTCGCATCGATACGAGATTGACATCTTCTCCAATGGACGACAGTGACATCCCGGACTCTCAGATCTGGCCACCGTGTTGGCATCAACAGCAATGCTCTCGCTGCTGTTGGCAGTCGCTCCGGCGGCTGGCTTCGGTGGCTTTCCGGCTTCACAAGTGAGGATGCGGCGGCATAGGCGAAGGGAGACATACGGAGGGTGGCGGCTGCACAACGATTAGGGTAAGGGTTATGGTGAAGGTGACGGGCTTAATACCCGCTCATATGCACACCTTTGCTCATATTACACTTCCAACCCCTCAAAGACCATTCTTTTCAAATTTAATCCATAATTTACCCTTTAGCCCTTGATCCCATAATTTCCTTTCATAATAAGTCCCAAAATTACCAACCAGCCCCCTAAGCCCTCAAATATTTTCAACTTAAGTCCATAAATTACCAAACGCACCCTAACTTCTGAAATCCTTTTCAAATTAAATCCGGAACTTACACTTTTATCCCCCAACTTCTAAAATTATGACAATTAGTCCTTCGAGACCATCCTTTGATATATAATTACTTATTTTAGGGCTACTATTCATTGATTAATTAATTTATTTATCTTAATAAATAAACGGGTGTTACAACATGGGAAGCACGGCACCCCAGAATGGTTGCATGGGTAGTTCGGCACCCCAGAATGGCCGTACGGGTAGGTCGGCACCCCAGAATGGTCGTACCGGGTAGGTCGGGCAGCCCAGAAATGCCTGGCAGTATGTATGTGATATGATTGTATGGTATGTGGTACGATGGGGGAACTCACTAAGCTTCGTGCTTACAGTTTTCAATTGTTGTTTCAGGTACCTCTTCAGCAAAGGGGAAGGAGCCGGCGCGGTAGCTGTTGGAATAGTGTCTAAGGCTGCAACTATATTAGGCAAGTATTTGATCCGATTGTGCATGGTCCTTTTGGGTTGCCTTCACCATAGCAACTTGATAGGACGATTTATTATGAGAGAATAAATATTATTAATATATTATGAGAATAATATAAGGAATAATAATATTGTTATTTGATTAATATAAGTCATAAATTAATTAGTATTAATTTGGTGACTTAAAGAGATTAATTAAATAAGAGGGTATAAACTGTCAATTGTTTGATAGTTACACTTTAGACTGTAAATCCTTAAGGGATAAGGGATGGACGGATTCTAGGGCTTAGGATAGCTCAAATTCATCCAAGGCTTATCTAAGGTAAGGATTTGGATTGCTTTAAGGAAAGATTATCCAACTAGGGTTTAAAGGTGAAACCCTAAGGAGTCTACAAGTATAAATAGATCCCTTGAGCAAGGGAAATCGGCATCACTTCAAAAGAAGAGAACCCCTGGCTGATTTCTTCCTAACCTCTCTCTTAAATCATCCTCCTTGCTAGTTGGTGTTTGTAAGCCATTAGAGGAGTGACAATTGTGACTCTAGAGCTCCAAGACAACAAGATCAAACAAGAGATTCAAAGGTAAACTTCTAGATCTGATTTTGTATTGTTATTACACCTAATTAGTTATTAGAAGTCTTGGATTCAAAGCATATTTAATTAGAAATTCTAGATCAGAGCATTAGGGTTTTGTATGCGCACATAGGAAAGTTCTTATGGCTAAAACCCATCAGTGGTATCAGAGCCTAGATTGGTTTCTATTAAGTTGTTGCTTGTTTGTTTGAATCTTGTTTGTAATATTCGAATTTTGTGTCTCTGTGTCATGAACTCGACGAGTCCCATGGTGGACTCGACAAGTTGGCCTGACTCGACGAGTCCAGTTGGGAACTCGACGAGTTCGAGCGTCAGGAAGGGCCAGATTCGGGATTTTTTCATATTTATCTTATGGAAACTTGCCTTTATCATATTAGATCAACCTTAATCCGATTTTCTGATATATATGACTATAATCTTGATCTAATTAAAGATATTTATAAACTACTAAAATATTTAATTTCCTTATATGATAATTAATTAATTATTTTGATTAAATTGGTAATTATCTTGCAAGAAATCTTTAAATAAATCAAATATGGATAATTATGGAATTAATTGTTAATAAAGATTATTTGTTATTTGATCCTCCATAATTTAAATGTTTAAAACTTGTCCTCAAGTTTTGAAATTTATGTTTTGTGATTAAAAGTTATAATTTAGACAATTTAAATTTCAAACCCTAGATTTTTAAAAGTTTAAAATACAACCCTATACTAATATAATGATACAAGATTAATATATATATATATATATATATATATATATATATATATATATATATATATATATATAACTAAAATGCTAGTCTTACCGTTAGTAGGCCTCATTCACGAAGCCGGTCTATAAGGTGGGTATAAGGTTGCAGCCTATAAAATGACGCTTAATGGGTATACACTCACATCCACCGCTTGCTTGATCGGTGGAGGGTCGTTAGCCGAACGGGTAGGATAGGGCAACCTCATCCTCTCATTAAAAGTATAATATGAAATACAAAGTAACTACACATTTTTTAAAATTTCCCAATCTTAGTTACTTTAGGAAAAGTGAACTGGTGCAATCCCATGAAATTACACATTGCACCCTTGCTAAGAAGTTAGTGGAGTGTGTGTGGTTTACCGACACACTAATTGGTTCTAAGTAAAGGTGGCAAAGGGTGATTCATTGTTTATCATAGTTCGATGGAGCGTGTGTGGTTTACCGGCACATCGAATAGGTGATCGTTACAATGAAGGCATCATGTGAATTTGCATGGTAATTCACACCCGCTTTGTGATCCACGGTATCCCAGTCACAAACTAGAGGGGCATATCGAGATTTAAACATGCCATTGAATAGTTTCAATGAATCTCATCCGAACCTAGGAATTCTCAATACATTTAGGACTTAAATTTAGGTTTTTATTGTGGAGAATTAGTGAATTGTCATTCACTTACCTTCATATTATTTGCATGTTAGATTACGGCATCCCTTTTCTAATATGTAAATATTGTTGTTGGATCCTAGCCCTAATTTTTCTTATTGGGTGATAATTAGGGATTCATATTCTAATCTATCTTTGTCCTTTCTATTTGTAGATGTCGAACGCAAACAACGTTGCTGCTAGTTCTTTCACATTGATGAGCCTTTGTCAAAAGGTCACTTTCGATGGGACGAACTTTAGCGAATGGATAAGATACATTCGCACCATTGCTCGCTATGAGGATAAGGAGTATGTCCTCGATGAGAAGCTCGAGAAAATCAACCTTGAAATCGCTACTCCGACTGAAATGACCGCTTTTGAAACTCATGAGCGCAATGCAACGAAGGTACATTGCATCATGATAGCCACCATGAACTCCGAATTCCAAAAGTCCTATGAGGACATGTACCCGTACGAGATGCATCAAGACTTATTGGAGAGATATCACCAAAACGCAAGACAAGAGTGTTATGAGATTTTCACTAACATGATTTCCGCTAAGATGGTTCATGGAGAGTCTCTTACCGTGCACCTGCAAAAGATGCAAAGGTATGTCGACTGTCTTCGCAAGTTGAATGTTGACTTTGGGGAAGACTTGGCGATCGACATGGTTCTTCACTCTTTGACTCCAAGCTATAATCAATTTAGGATGACCTACCACATGAACAAAGAAGAGGTCACCCTGAGCAAACTCCAAGGTCTCTTGAGGGTCGCTGAGAGCAACTTCAAGGACAAGTCTGTTGCACCAACTCCCAATCCGCCCGCTGCTCTTGTCTTGGCTATTGGACAAGGAAAGGGAAAGAAGAGGAAGGCTTCGTCTAAGAACTATCGTAAGGTTAAAGCCCGAGATGGTGCCTCTTCTAGTGGGACCAAAGTTGATCCTGCTAAACCCTGCCCTTACCCGAAGGAGGCAGAGTGCCACCACTGCCACAAGATAGGACATTGGAAGAGAAGGTGCCCAAAGTACCTGCAAGCCATCAAGGAAGGAAAGATTAAGCCGTCTTTCGCAGGTATATACACAATCAAATCTAACGATTCATCTCATGCTATTTCTTGGGTTCTTGATACCGGTTGTGGTTACCACATTTGTTCTAATGTGCAGGGACTAAGAAGAAATAGGGATGTGGAGGCTGGAAGAATAAATCTAATCATGGGGAACAGAAGATCGTCGCCTGTGACCAAGATTGGAGTGTATTCTTTAGTGCTTAGGAATGGTTTAAGTTTAGATTTGAACAATTGTTGCTATTCGCCAGAAATGGCTAGAAACATCATTTCATTTCATGGTTTGTTTAGACAAGGTTTTAGATTTTCTTTTAATAACGAGAATGGTTCTATTTTAGCTTATCTAAATGGTGTCTTTTATTTTGAAGCTATACCATGTAATGGAATATATGAAACTGTTATGATTGTTGATAACTTAGGAAATGATGTTTTGAACATAGATTCTTCCAATAGTATGGATAAAGCATCCTTGTGGCATTGTCGTCTTGGACATGTCAACAAGAAGAGCATAGCCCAACTCCAAAAGGATGGAGTGTTGGAGTCATTCGACCTTAGGGAAGATGACACATGCGAGTCTTGTTTACTTGGAAAGATGACTAAGTCACCCTTCACGAGTACGTGTGAAAGGGGTGGGGGTCTATTGGACCTAATACATACCGATGTATGTGGACCGTTTAGATCAACCACGAAGGATGGGAACCGCTTCTACGTAACTTTTACCGATGACTATAGTAGATATGGGTATATCTATTTGATCCAGCAAAAGTCAGAAACTTTTGAAAAGTTCAAAGAGTTCAAGAATGAAGTGGAGAATCAATTGGGCAGGAAAATCAAGATGCTTCGATCCGATCGAGGAGGAGAGTACCTAAGTCTTGAATTCCACGATTATCTCAAGGAGTGTGGAATAGTTTCACAATTGACGCCACCTAGGACACCACAATTGAATAGTGTGGCAGAAAGGCATAATCGAACCTTATTGGATATGGTTCGCTCTATGATGAGTCGTGCTTCACTACCTATCTCTTTTTGGGGGTATGCCTTAGAGACTTCCGCCCATATCCTTAACCGAGTCCCTACTAAGAAGGTTGCCAAAACACCTCACGAGATGTGGACAAGGAAAGCTCCCTCGTTGGCACATATCAAGGTTTGGGGTTGCGAGGCTTTCGTAAGACGAGATACTCATGACAAGCTCGAACCTCGTAGTGAGCGATGTATTTTCATCGGCTACCCGCAGAAATCCTTTGGATATCTCTTCTATAGACCGAAGGACAATGTTGTCTTTGTTGCAAGGAGAGGGGTTTTCCGAGAGCGAGAACTCATAGGCCAAGGAGACAGTGGGAGGCAAATCGAACTTGAAGAGATTCAAGAGTCGATAGATGAAGGAACCTCTACCACTGGCACTCAACCCGAGGAGGAAACTCCGGTTGAACCGATTGACGAGTCCTTACCTCTTAGACGTTCCGATAGAGTTAGAGTTCAACCCCAGTTTTATGGTTTTCATATTACTACCGAAGGGGACACATATATTAGTGATGGGACACTAATAAACCTTGATGAACCTAATAGCTATAAGGAAGCCATGGCAGGCTCGGAGTCTGCGAAATGGAAAGAGGCAATGGATAGCGAGATCCAATCCATGTATGATAACCAAGTTTGGAATTTGGTTGATTATGTGCCCAGACGTAAGACCGTTGGGTGCAAATGGATCTTCAAGAAGAAGACCGACGTGGATGGAAACATACACACATATAAAGCGCGATTGGTCGCGAAGGGCTTTACTCAAACTCCCGGAGTTGACTATGATGAGACCTTCTCACTAGTTGCGAAGATAAAATCTATTAGAGGTGATGCTAGCGATTGCCGCATTTCATGATTAACAGATTTGGCAAATGGATGTCAAGACCGCTTTCCTTAATGGGAAGTTGGCTGAGGATGTTTACATGGCTAAGCCAGAGGGGTTTGTGGATCCGAAGCATCTGAATAGAGTGTGTAAGCTTGAGAAGTCCATTTATGGACTTAAGCAAGCATCTCGCAGATGGAATCTTTGCTTCGATGAGAAAGTCAAAGATTTTGGATTTGTATGAAGCGAAGATGAATCATGTGTATATGTCAAAGCCAGTGGGAGTATAGTAAGTTTCCTCGTTCTATATGTCGATGACATATTACTCATAGGAAACGACATCCCGACTCTGCAGGAAGTTAAGTCCTGGCTCAGGAAGTGCTTTGCTATGAAGGACCTCGGAGAGGCTTCCTATATTTTGGGAATAAGGATAGTAAGGGAGAGAAGTAAGAGACTAATAGGACTTAGTTAGAACACTTACTTAGAGAAGGTACTAAAATGTTTTAGTATGGAAAACTCGAAGAAGGGAGAATTACCGATACAAAGTAATGCCAAGTTGAGTAAGACTCAAAGTCCGAGTACCGAAGTTGAAATAGCAGAAATGAGCCGAGTACCATACGCTTCCGCAGTTGGGTCAATCATGTACGCTATGACTTGTACTCACCCTGATGTAGCCTTTGCTTTGAGCATGGTTAGTAGATATCAAGGGAACCCTGGCAGAGCCCATTGGATTGCGGTGAAGAATATCCTTAAGTACCTTCGGAGGACGAAGGAATGGTTCTTAGTCCTCGGAGGGAGTGATGACTTGAAGGTGCGAGGGTATAGTGACGCCAGCTTTCAGACCGACAGGGACAACTACCGTTCACAGTCGGGCTGGGTCTTTACCCTGAATGGAGGAGCAGTGACTTGGAAAAGTTCCAAGCAAGAAACTGTAGCTGATTCAATGTGCGAATCAGAATACATTGCAGCGAGCAAAGCGTCGAAGGAGGAAATATGGCTGAAGAACTTCATCGGTGATCTTGGAGTTGTACCTGCCATAAAGGAGCTCATGGAGATTTTCTGTGATAATGAAGGAGCGGTTGCCTTGACCAAGGAACCGAGGGATCATGGTAGATCTAGACATATCGACAGAAAATATCACTTTATTAGACATCGTGTAGAAGAAGGACAACTCGTAGTGAAGAGGATATCATCAGAAGATAACCCAGCAGTAGGGTTAAGCACTTGCAGCATGCTAGGAGTATTGGGCTGAAGGATGATATTAGCATAGATTAGGTAGTATTAGAAACGTGTAATAGATAAATGTAATTAACATTTGATGATTAAATAAAGGAGTTTTATTTATGAGTAATGTTACTGTCTTATGTTAATTGTTTAACTACTGTTTCATTTTTTGCAAGTTTTGACTTCCAGAATAATTGAGTTTATTAAGAATAATCGAATTATTCAAATTTTCCACAATCGTTCATATGTTGGAAGTAGATATGAATGAAGATTGTCATGAATTGGTGCGTAGATTGTCTAAATGGTATTAGACATAGCAAAGGGTTGTTGCGACGTTCATGAGTGCTTATGAACTGGTTTTGAGCATTGGAACAAACCCCTGCTTGCTGGAATCACCTTATGGAATATGATATAAAAGGTGATCGCAAGACGATAATATCATATAGTCTTAAAACCTAGATATATGGTTTGTTATTTGTTAATTGATTGTACATTGATAATGCGAAAACGCATCAGTAACTCGGTGTTATAAAACGCATTGTTGTGTATAGTTGATTAATGAATAAGTAAATGCATATAAGTCAAAGTTTATCTGTAACTTATATCCTAAGTAGGTAAAAGCGATATCTCGGCCGCTCGATGATTTGATTTGACTTATGTGCCGGGCCCGGTCAGAACTGAATTGATGTGTTCGATTAAGTTCTATGTCAAATAAATCGGAGATCGAGAAACCTAAATGCTAGACTAATCATTCCATAGAATTGTCAGCATGATATCTAACAGAGGACTGTACAATCCCTTATCTAAAGGACAAGATTGATTAGATCAGAGTTTGACAGCGTCTTTGAGAGCTACGATTGCGAATCGGATTGTACTTGTGCATATAGCTACTAGACTTATCCAAGTGGGAGACTGTTGGAATAGTGTCTAAGTCTGCAACTATATTAGGCAAGTATTTGATACGATTGTGCATGGTCCTTTTGGGTTGCCTTCACCATAGCAACTTGATAGGACGATTTATTATGAGAGAATAAATATTATTAATATATTATGAGAATAATATAAGGAATAATAATATTGTTATTTGATTAATATAAGTCATAAATTAATTAGTATTAATTTGGTGACTTAAAGAGATTAATTAAATAAGAGGGTATAAACTGTCAATTGTTTGATAGTTACACTTTAGACTGTAAATCCTTAAGGGATAAGGGATGGACGGATTTTAGGGCTTAGGATAGCTCAAATTCATCCAAGGCTTATCTAAGGTAAGGATTTGGATTGCTTTAAAGAAAGATTATCCAACTAGGGTTTAAAGGTGAAACCCTAAGGAGTCTACAAGTATAAATAGATCCCTTGAGCAAGGGAAATCGGTATCACTTCAAAAGAAGAGAACCCCTGGCCGATTTCTTCCTAACCTCTCTCTCAAATCATCCTCCTTGCTAGTTGGTGTTTGTAAGCCATTAGAGGAGTGACAATTGTGACTCTAGAGCTCCAAGACAACAAGATCAAACAAGAGATTCAAAAGTAAACTTCTAGATCTGATTTTGTATTGTTATTACACCTAATTAGTTATTAGAAGTCTTGGATTCAAAGCATGTTTAATTAGAAAGCCTAGATCCAAGAATTAGGGTTTTGCATGCACACATAGGAAAGTTCTTATGGCTAAAACCCATCAGTAGCGGCACATCATACACACACACTTTGGTTTTCTGCATTATGAGATATTCTGGGATTGTACTCTGACATTATTATTATTTTCATGTATTGGGTATTTAGACACGAGATATGTTTATTGAAATGATATGATCGTATGACGTTTTACTACAAATGTTTTACAAACTACTTCATTTAAATGAAATTTTTGGACGTGAAATTTGGGTCGTTACAAGTTGGTATCAGAACACTGGTTTGAGGGATTCGGACACACCTTTGGGGGCGTTTGGACTCAAACCGAGGGATTAAAAGATTTTATAAGAAAATAGTTTTCTAAAGAATAAAATAGAAGAGATTTTGTTTCATAAAGAACAAGTGTGTGATGTGTGCAACCGGCCAAGCTCAAGTAAGTACTCCCCAAAGTACCCATACAAGTTTATGTTACGTTATCAGTAAATGCGGCAGGCCACATGAGGGGGCGTGTAGACTGGGATCGTCGGGCTGCTACAAGTGTGGCAAGACGGGGCATTTCAGCAGGGATTGTACTACCCCTGCATCGGTTATTCAGACGTCTGAGTTGCTGTGTTTCCACTGCAACCAGAGGGGCCACAAGAAGGCCAATTGCCCCCAGTTGACAACAGCATCAGCGCCGGTGAAGGCTCCAGCTCCAACGACCCTGCAGATTACTGATGGCCGGCAGGGCAAGGCAGAGGCTCCAGTGGTGAGGAGCCGGGCATTCCAGTTGACTACCGAGGAGGCACGCGCTGCACCCGATGTGGTGACGGGTATGACTTCTTATTTATGCTATTATGATATGCTGCTGTGATTTTGATATATATGTATGTGCTTTGTTTAGGATCATTCCATGTGAACGGTATTCCAGTTCAAGTATTGTTTGATTCGGGCGCTACCTGATCGTTTGTTTCTCTTGCGCTCAACAAGAGATTTTCCGAGTCTTCAGGCATGTTGGATTGCCCTCTAGACGTAGAGATTGCGGATGACCGTTCGGTGCAAGCATCGACGGTGTTCCGGGATTGTGTGTTGAGGTTATTTGAGGAGCGCTATCTAGTGGATCTGGTTCCCATACCTTTGAGGGGGAACAAGGTTATTATCGGTATGGATTGGTTGAGCCCCAATGGGGCAGTGATCGACTGCACGCAGCAGTTGGTGCGGATCAGGACCCCAAGTGGGGGAGAGCTGGTGGTTCAGGGCGAGAAGCCACAGCAAGGACCAGCCCTATGTTCAGCAGCGAGAGCAAGGCGTTACCTTCAGCAGGGTTGCGCAGTTTATGTCGCGTATGTTATGGATACCCGGGAGGCGGGTAGAGCGACGGTGGGCGAGGTGCCCGTAGTACGAGAGTTTGTAGACGTATTCCCCGAGGAGCTTCCTGGGATACCTCCGGAGCGCCAGGTGGAGTTCAGGATCGACCTAGTCCATGGTGCGGCTCCGATAGCCAAGGCACCCTATCGGTTGGCTCCTCCCGAGATGCAGGAGTTGTCTACGCAGCTGCAAAAGTTGCTAGATAAGGGATTTATCAGGCCAAGTAGTTCGCCTTGGGGAGCCTCGATTATGTTTGTGAAGAAGAAGGACGGGTCGCATCGTATGTGTATAGACTATAGGGAGTTGAATAAGGTAACAGTGAAGAACCGCTTCCCACTCCCGCGGATTGATGACCTCTTTGACCAGCTACAGGGAGCATCGTGGTTCTCCAAGATTGACCTGCGTTCAGGATATCATCAGATGAGGGTCGGGGAGGAGGATGTGCAAAAGACCGCGTTTCGGACACGCTATGGCCACTACGAGTTTGTGGTGATGCCCTTCGGGCTCACCAATGCTCCTGCCGCGTTCATGGACCTCATGAACCGCGTGTGTAGACCGATGTTAGACCGGTCAGTGATAGTGTTTATCGATGATATCTTGGTCTATTCCAAGACGCAGGAGGAGCACGAGGAGCACCTACGGGAGGTGCTGGAGACTTTGAGGATATGTGAGTTTTGGTTGCGCGAGGTGCAGTTTCTTGGGCACCTTGTCAACCAGAACGGGATTTCGGTAGACTCGGCCAAGGTGGAGGCCATGATGAGATGGGAGGTTCCGAAGTCTCCATCTGAGATTTGGAGTTTCCTGGGATTAGCGGGCTATTATCGAAGATTCATTCAGGATTTCTCCAAGATAGCCGTACCGTTGACCAGGCTAACGAGAAAGGCCATGGTTTTTCGTTGGGGGCCTGAGTAGCAGGTAGCGTTCGAGACACTGAGACAGAGATTGTGTGAGGCGCCAATCTTAGCCCTGCCAGAGGGCATGGAGGATTTTGTTGTGTACTGTGATGCGTCCATCTCAGGTTTGGGCGCGGTGTTGATACAGAGAGGGCATGTCATCGCCTACGCGTCGAGGCAGCTGAAGCCTCACGAGGCGAATTACCCGACGCATGACTTGGAGCTGGGGGCTGTTGTGTTCGCCCTCAAGATTTGGCGTCATTACCTCTATGGGGTTCGTTGTACCATTTACACGGATCATAAGAGTTTGAGGTACCTCATGGATCAACCGAATATAAACATGAGGCAGCGTCGGTGGATGGATGTGGTAAAGGATTACGATTGCGAGATCCTTTATCACCTAGGTAAGGCCAATGTGGTGGCCGATGCGCTTAGCCGCAAGGCGGCGCCGATCAGGGGTATCTGCATAAGGATGACAGTAGTGACTCCGCTGTTGGAGCGGATTCGGGAGGCTCAACAGGAGGCTATGAAGGAGGAACATCAGAAGAGTGAGCGGATTGTGGGGCAGGTTTCCTCCTTCGACTATGACAGCCGAGGGTTATTAAATCTTCACCGTAGGGTGTGGGTCCCTTATCATGGAGGTGTGCGCCAGATCCTGATGGAGGAGGCGCACAAATCCCGATTCTCCATTCATCCCGGGGCGACGAAGATGTATAGGGATCTTCGTCTGGACTATTGGTGGCCCTGCATGAAGCGGGATGTGGCATGGTATGTGGAGCGGTGCTTGACCTACAGGAAGGTCAAGTCCGAGCATCAGAGAGCACACGACAAGATGCAGCCGTTGGATATCCCACTGTAGAAATGGGAGGATATTACGATGAATTTTATCACGAAGCTTCCCAGGACCACGCGGGGGATGGATTCGATATGGGTCATCGTGGATCGATTGACCAAGAGCGCCCACTTTATTCCGATTCAGGAGAGCATCTCGGTCGAGAAATTGGCCGATATCTATATCAGGGAGGTGGTGGCGCGGCACGGAGTGCCAGTTTTGGTGATTTACGACAGAGACGTGCGGTTCACTTCCAGGTTTTGGAAGAGGTTTCATGACGAGCTGGGTACTCGTCTGCATTTTAGCACCGCTTTTCACCCACAGACGGATGACCAGAGCGAGCGGACCATCCAGACTCTGGAGGATATGCTGCGGGCATGCGTTTTAGATTTCGGAGGTAGTTGGGATACCTACCTCCCGTTGGCGGAGTTCTCGTATAATAACAGCTATCATACGAGTATCGACCGTCCTCCCTTCGAGATGTTGTATGGGAGGAGGTGCAGGACCCCGATATGCTGGGGCGAGGTTGGCCAAAGAGTCATGGGGAGCACCGAAGTAGTGCTCAGGACGACATAGAAGATTTAGCAGGTCCGGAGCAGGCTTCAGACCGCTCAGAGTCGGCAGAAAAGTTACACCGATAAGCATCGATCAGACCTGGAATTCCAGGTCGGGGATATGGTTCTCCTGAAGGTGTCGCCATGGAAGGGCGTCATCCGATTCAGGAAGCGGGGCAAGTTGGGCCCAAGGTATATCGGACCGTTCAGGGTTGTAGCCCGGGTGGGCAAGGTGGCGTATCGGCTGGATCTGCCAGCCGAACTCAGTCAGATCAACAACACTTTCCACGTCTCTCAGTTGCAGAAGTGCCTAGTGGACGATACGACGATGGTACCCTTGGAGGACATTCAGGTTGATGGCAGCCTAAATTACATCGAGCGGCCTGTAGCGATCCTTGACCGGAAGTCGAAGGATTTGAGGAACAAAAGTGTAGAACTCGTGAAGGTGCAATGGCAGCACCGGAATGGGTCGGAGTGGACTTAGGAGCCGGTGAGTGAGATGATGGAGCACTACCCCGAGCTGTTTCAGGATCGAGCGGCAGACTTTGAGGACGAAGTCTAAAATAAGTAGGGGAGATTTGTAGCACCTGGTTCTTGGTATGTATTCTGTTATTAAATCTTCATTTTTTTTGCATTTTAGCCTTGGACTCGGCGAGTCGAAGGACTAACTCGCTGTGTAGAAGCGGGATGAGGCGCGGGGTTTGAGCTGCGGACTCTGCGAGTAGCCGTTGTTGGGACAAAAACCCTAATCCAGGGGTTTGCACCCTATTTAAATGACCTTATGCAACCTCCTTTCCCCCTTTATGCTCCCAAACACTCCTCATAGCAAACCCTAGCCGTTTTTTAGTAGATCTAAGGCTTTTTGAGTGATTCTTGTGAGTTTTGATCTCAAGGAAGAAGGAAGAGCATAAAAGGATCAAGAGGGGACTGAAGGATTCGAGTTTGGTTCATCATTTGCAGTCTTTGGAAGGTATAAAGTCTGAACCTTGCTCATTCATTTGTTAGATCCCTCTTTGAGTTGATTTAGGGCTTTTATAAGCCATTTTTGGTGGCCAACCATGTTTGCAAACAAGGTTGGGGGTTTGGGCTTCTGTATCATGTCATTTTATGATCCACAAGTCAGATCTAGGTTGCTTTTTGCACCAAGGAAGGCCCCATGCAACAAAAGAACCATTTTAGAGCCTTTTAAGCTCTTATGTCCCATGCATGCACGTAAAGTTTGTAACTTTACGTGCTAGATCGAGTTTAGGGGCTTGGATCTATCATTTGGTTAAGTGTTGTACATCAAAAATCGAAGTTCTTAGTAAGGAATGTGTTAGACTCGGCGAGTCCATTCCTGGACTCGGTGAGTCCAGGGGTTTTGGTCCCATATCAGTGAGGGTCATAAGGACCAGTTGAGTGTGGAAAGGTTTTTAGGAGTCCCGGGGAGTGACCCAACATTCTGGACTAAGCAAAATGTTCTGGGAATTTATGGTACTCGGCGAGTGCATGAACGAACTCGACAAGTTAAAGACAGAACATGTTCATAGGATGAAGAATAACTCGACGAGTTGTTCATACAACTCGGCGAGTCAGGGCAGGACATGAGTATCGGTTGATGATGAACTCGATGAGTTGTTCATACAACTCGGCGAGTCAGATGTGAATTCAGTCGTTGTTCTTTTAGGAGGAAAACTCGTCGAGTCTTCGCCTAACTCGACGAGTAGAGACGGGTATGAGGTCTGATGGAAGGATAGGGACTCGGCGAGTTGGCGAGCCAACTCGGCGAGTCAGGTCAACTGGAAGTTGACTTTGACTTTGACTTGGTCAAGGGGTAAAATGGTCATTTTACCCTAAGGGTAGATGTCAGTTTCTGACTAAGTGTTTTGTGGGAATTATAGCCGGAGGATTTCCGGAGCAACAGCGGCATCAGTTAGAGGATTCCCGCACAGCTCGGCAGCTACTACGAGGTGAGTTACCTTCCAGTAGCGGTAGGTCTACGGCCACAATGCCGACCCACCAGTAGGGTTCGTATGTTAGATGATTATCTATGTGATATCATCTAGGTTTGCTACTACCTGATATGTTATATGCTAGCATGATATGTTGTATGTGATAGTAGTAGAGATCGGTTGTTAGGACCGAAGGGTAGTCAGACACCCCAGATACGTCTGACGGTATGTGATGATATGTTTGCATGCTGGCTTGTATGTTATATGCGATAGAGGTAGTAGGAGGGGACCAATCCCCGAGGTTCGGTTGTTAGGACCGATGGGTAGTCAGCACCCCAGAATGGCTCGACACGGGTAGGTCAGCGCCCCAGAATGGCTTGACACGGGAAGGACAGCACCCCAGAATGGCTGCATGGGTAGGTCGGCACCCCAGAATGGCCGTACCGGGTAGGTCGGGCACCCCAGAAATGCATGACAGTATGTATGTGATATGATTGTGTGGTATGTGGTACGATGGGGGAACTCACTAAGCTTCGTGCTTACAGTTTTCAGTTGTTGTTTCAGGTACCTCTTCAGCGAAGGGGAAGGAGCCGGCGCGGTAGCGGCACATCATACACACACACACTTTGGTTTTCCGCATTATGAGATATTTTGGGATTGTACTATGACATTATTACTATTTTCATGTATTGGGTATTTAGACACGAGATATGTTTATTGAAATGATATGATCGTAGGACGTTTTACTACAAATGTTTTACAAACTACTTAATTTAAATGAAATTTGGACGTGAAATTTGGGTCGTTACACATCTAGTTTGCAGCATCTGCTCTACATATATTTTCACCAAGGATGATGTGCTAAGGGATATACTTTCAATAAAATTTCATATAAAAAATCATTTCCTTATATGTGTGCATGTCGAACTGTATCCTATATATAACTCGACATCCTTAGACCAAGTAGACCTTCTTTAATATGTCGAATTAGTTCTTTAATTTGTCCAATAATGATTTTATCATATACACCTTTAGTGTATGCAAACGATTTCTAAGTATGGAAATCGGAATTTTAATGTAGATCGTAGACATGTTTAATTGTATGTTCATTAGTCATAATTCATATTAGGCATTACAATTTCTTTTGTTCATTCAAATAAATTATGGAAACATTTCTATACACTCTCGATTGTTAATTGTTTTACAATTTGAAGTTTTTCGATTGTATCTACATCCATCTACAGCAAATTCGATCTGATCTAGAACTAACATACATCTCTTGTGTACTATTTCATGTAGTCAATCTAGTAAGTGTGACTACAATCGATGAAAACAAGTTTTTTTTGTAAGAAAATGCATCGAACAAGGAGCGATGTGCATGTTTAGGTTATATCCGGTTATAGTGTAAGTGTACGTTATCGTTCAAAGAACGTAGCAACAAAATAGCTTGGTTGCCAGGAATGAGTTACGTACATATAAATACATAAAAAAATATCAAAAATTTAGCTGGTTTTAAAATAAAATAAATCGATAAATGACTTCAAAGAGCTATATTCAATACACCTACCTACTATTTAGTGTGATTCTTTTAGAGATTATACAATAAACGGAACAAATTATTCTTACAATCTCTCAAATTCAATATACACATAATTTTGTCTATTAGTATTAATTACAAATGCAATTAATACCAACTTTGACCCAAAAGATATATCCCTACTCTATTGGTAGTATACTAGTATAGAATGGGTTAAACATTTAAGTAATAATTAAATATCCATATCAATATTATCTGTCATTGTGCACTAGTAGGTTGAATTTTGAAAACCACAACAATTGTAATTTAATTCTTGATTAGGCCTAAAAGGGTTAGAAAGAGAAGAGGTTAGAAGGTGGAGGTGTGAAAAGGATTAGAAAGATAGAGGGCATGTGAAAGGGGTGAAAGAAGAAACAAGAAACAGAAGTGGTGGTCTCATCGGCGCGCATTGGAAGACGCAATTTAATTTTCTAGAGAGGGACAGACACAACACAACACAACGCAACACACCCCCATTTGTATTCGGTACACATACACACACCCTCTTCTCTTTTCTATTCTTTCTCTCTCTCTCTCTCTCTTTCTTTAGGAAACTACTATGAGCCTTGCGACTTTGTGTGTGTGTGTCTTTCTCTCTCTGGGTTATTTCGTAAATTAAAGATTACCCTATTTTTCACCCCACAAAAGCACACAATTTCGTGTTTGATTTTCTCTCAACGAAAGAAAGCCTCTCTTGTTCGCTGTTCTTTCTTTGAAAAGAGTCTTTGCTTAAAGAATCAGAAAGCTGATTGATTGGTTGATTCTTTGGTTGTTTGTTTGTTCGTATAGAAAGGAAACAAGAGATATGTTGATGAAGATGAAGTCGTTTTGATCATAATCATCATCATCTACTCTCTCAACCACCGTTTCAAGATCTTCTTATACTTAGCGTTAGATCCATCGCCTGTATTCTACCGTCTTTTTCAGGTATGTTGTTTTTCATCGATCATTCTTAACAATACCCAATTTCAGTTTTGTGTTTTTTCCAATTTCTCATCTGAAAATTTCACATATTTTGAAGGAAAATCAGTTTTTTGTTCTTTATTTCGGTGTTGATGCTGGGTTTTACCAGAAAGTCTTTATTTTCTTTTTCAAATTTGTCTTTTTGTAGATAACCGTATGCGTTTTTAGATTTATCTCTTCTTGTTTGAATCCTTTCTTCTTTTTATAATCACCTACACACCATTTTTCGCTTGTTTGACTGGTTTAATCGATTACACTTTACCCGATTCATATAAAACTGTTCTTGAAATAATGCTTGATGTATTCATTGTAGATTACCCATAGATCCATTCGTTTTGATGCATGCTCAATTTGACCCGATTCGATGGGTGGTGTTTGTTTGATTTTAAAGATTATGTTCTTTGTTTCTTTCACAGTTTGATTATTTTTATGGTGTACACCTATTCTTTTTTATTTTGCTTGAAGTTATGACATGTTTCCACCTAATTTAGGTCAGAAAGATTGACTTTGGTACGCCATTACACATGGTTTGGTGCTTTACTTCTTGAGCATTTAATAGACTCGTACATTTACAAGTGCAAATTGTGAATACCCATAAGTTGAACAGTTGTTTTCTCGATTATAATAATATAATAACTTGTAAACTACATAGTTTAAGTTCATGACTATATCTTCAAAATTGTTATTCTTCGATAATACATGGTTTTTGTTGTTGATAACATTAGATACTTATTTTTGTTACATTGGTTTTTCTTCTAGGATAAATTCATGAAATAGCAATGTACTTACAAATCTTGATTCTACTCAGGTTTTTCAAGAACTTGAAATAAAGAATTCTTGGCACCTGTCATCTGTATAAAAAATTATTAATCCCAATGCAAGGACAAAAGGGCACAATTGGTAATTTACCAGAAGGCTTAGCCATGGAACATGGCTCAAGTTCAAGTGATTCATGGAACATGCGAAACCCTCCAAATCAAGAAACACAAAACATAAGTATGTGGAGCATGGGCGAGTCGAGTTCAAACTCAGTCCTCAACTCAGTGAGTCAAGACCCGAAAACATCTGAACACAGTTGGCCTCCTGCAAATATAAACATAACCCATAATCATGTTCATGGTCCTTTATTTGTGCAAAACTCGCATCTTGAAACTATTCCTCATAATGTAACTCCATCAACTTTTATTCCCATTAAGCCCTCGAGTTTTCCAGGTAGTTCTTCCTCCAACCCTTTTGAAATCGAAGGACAAGGACAGGGGCTTTTACGTCATTTACCATGTAAAAGAAAAGCAACAGAGTTAAGTATTGGTCAGTCATCTTCTTCAAACATGTTTCAAAACCCTAATCCAGTTAATGATTTGCAAAACGATTCGATTATTCCAAGACTCGGATTGAATATTGGATCTGAGATCGAAAATACTCGAAGAAATGTTCGAATTCGAATCAATAATTCACGCCAACAAGAACAACCATCAAATCCTCCTTTGAGACTCAACTCTGTAGATTTAAGATCACCACCTGTTGTAGCAATAACACCCGAGAATTCAAATTCACATTCACATTCAAATTCTAATTCAAATTCAAATTCATTGAGTCAAGAAACTCAACCCATGTTGCGGGTCCCGGCATTGAGAAGAAACACACACGGATCCGGATCCGGATCCTCTCGGTGGAATCGAAATCGCTCTTCGGATAACTCAAGAACACTTCCGACAAATATCTCCGAGCATCCAATATTTGTGCCGCCACAAACCGCAATGAATTGGAATTTGAATTCCGGCGGAAACGGTGTTTCCAATTCCACCGCCGGAAATTCAAATCCGGTTCCTCCACCTTCGTCTATAATACCGAATTTGCCAATGAACCGCGGGTCTCCTCCGCATTACCCTTCGAGAAGACTTTCTGAGATTCTTCGCCGGTCGTTGTTGTCGTCGATGGATCCTGGTGGCGGTGGAGGGCTGAGCGGGAGCGGTAATCTTTTTTCTAGGATTCCGCCGGCCGTTGGAACATCGGAAACGGGAATTCCGGCGGTAGTTGGTGTTCCGGGGGGACATAATCATCGGCATCATGTATTACCTCATTCGAGATCGACAGATAGACTTGTGGATGGTTCTTTTGGATTTCCGTATTTAGCAAGAAACGTGGTTGGTGGAAGTGATGGAAGAGGCAGACTAGTGTCAGAGGTGCGTTCTTTAGGCCTTTATTTGTAAAGCAGGACATGACATAACATGACAGATGACACACTTTTGTAATTTTTGTCCTGTCCAATCCCATAATGTCAAGTCAAATCTCTCATATGCTCAAAAGACGTGAATACCCTTCTTACACTCATAATTACTATAATAGCCCTAAAAGCTTGTTTAGTCACATCAGTCCTGTCCTATCCTGTCTTGTCCAGTCATTGTAACAAATTACAAATGCATTATAATTTGCTCTTTTTAACTAAAAATTTAAAGTTAAATTTTGATTGTAATATTTTTTTTTGTGTCTTTGGTTTCAGATCCGCAATGTCTTGGATCTTATTCGTAGGGGAGAGGGCTTGCGATTTGAGGTTAGTTTTAAGCAAATATAATGCTTTCATATGATCATGTAACTTAATAAGAAGGAAATTGTGGTAAAAATAATATAAATTTTTTCTTGTTGTATTGCAGGATGTTATGATTTTAGATCAATCGGTTTTCTATGGGATGGCTGATATTCATGATAGGCATAGGGATATGCGGCTTGATATTGATAACATGTCCTATGAGGTAAATAGAAACATCAATTTTCAAACCATTTTAAATTAAAAAACTAAATTACATTATTTTGCCCTAGAGTGTAGCTAAATGTTTACTATTTTGGTCCTAAAAAGTTCTCTTCCAGTTTTATTTCTTATTTGAGGTCTTTGTAACATTTCAGAAAATTTTATCTAAACACACAACTAATTGAAAACATCTTTAACATTTAATCAATTAAGAAACTTCAATATGTTATAGAAACGTTGTTTCGAATCTAGAATTTTTTTTTTAAATAGTTATTTAAGCAAAAAAACTTATATGTAACATCTTATGATTATTCAGGAGCTATTGGCATTAGAAGAGCGTATTGGCAATGTGAACACTGGATTAACAGAAGAAAACATTTCTAGTTGTCTCAAGCATAAAACATATGCAACCGTATCAGATATTGATCCTTGCTGCATATGTCAGGTACAAATTGTTATTATCAGTAAATAATTAATTGTTGTTATGAGTAAACAAATCTGTATAATTGTTTTTATACTTTTTTTTTTAATAGGAGGAATATAAAAATGGAGATGATCTTGGGGGATTGGGATGTGGGCATGATTTTCATACAAATTGTATCAAACAATGGTTGCTTCAGAAGAACTTGTGTCCAGTTTGCAAGTCAGCGGCTTTTGCAAGTAGTAAATGAGGTTTTTGTTGAAGATGACAATTGCTTCAAAGAAGGGAAAAAAAGTGGTGGGTTGGGTAATGTCTTGAGAGTCTCATCAATGGAGTATTTTGTACTTGACCATTTTCAAGATTCTTTTTTCTTTGGTTTTGGTGGAGAGGATAATATTATCTAATGACATTTTCTATTCTATTTATGATTAAATTGTTATCAAGATTTTGTTTGCTTTCATCCCCAATTAAAGATAAGCGCGTTGGTTAATTATATACATATGATTAGATGATAAGGTTTGTATGCCATGTCTTAAGCCGAACAAAACTATAACAAGCCACACATAGGGGTGTAGTCGAGGTGAACAAAAAGCTCAAATATAGTTAGAGTTGAGCTCATGGAGTTCGGCTTGAAAATATAGCTAGAGTTGAGCCTAATTTGACTTTAATCGAGTTGAATTTGAATAACTTTCGAGTTGGTATTGAATTTGAATATCTTGGTATTGAGTACTTACAAGTTGCCTTGATTCGATTAAATCTCTAGCCAAACATATGTACATGCGGCACCCTCGTTTTTTTTTAAATTTTCTTGTAGTATAAAAAAGTTGGAGTTGGGTGTTTGAATTTACTTAATAACTTTTCAAAAAGCTAATTAAACAAAAATAGTGTTTAGCAATGACAAAAGTTATCTTAAAATAATTTTTTTGAAAAGTTAAAAGTAAAACCATACAAAATTCCAGAGCGAACTCAAGTAATGGGAGCGAACTAACGAACTTATTAAAAACGAACTGGTTTATTAGATCATTTTATTGACAATTACAAACTTTGGTGGCAATTACAAACTTTGGAACACTGATCAATTCAATTGAAACAAGTAGTACATGTTTGGAACAACAATCAATTCAATTGAAAATCATTCGTTTAATAAATTTTCATGTTTTTGCAAATATCGATTCAACTTAATTGACAAATATAGAGATTAGTGCGACAATTGATTCAACTGAAATTAACAATGTACGTAATTTGTTAGAAAATATTTGAAGAATTCTTTTTGAGATTGATTGTTTTTTCATGTTTTACGGAGAGAGAAGCAACTGATTGATTTTCATGTTTTACATAGAGAGGACCGATGCATCCTTGTTCGAATCTAATGCATTTACGGCTACAGATAATCAATTGGGATAGTTTCATTCAATTCTACTAAATTATGAATGCGTGCAATCAATTGAATTGCAATTACATTTCTTTGAACTTTAATGCAATTACATTTCTCTAATCCTTTCTAAGGTCTTAATGGATAAAATTTCCAACTTTATCCATTAGGCAAGTCCAAACAACCAAGATCTAGACTTTAAGTCTCAAAGGGATCCAAAATGCATCTTTATCAACTTAATCCATTAAGTACAAGTCTCCAACTTTCATATCTAAATCAACAAGATGTCTAGATGGATAAAGTTTCCAACTTTATCCATAATAAGCCACAATCTTTCAAGATCTAAACTTTAATACACCAAAATGGTCTAAAGGACCAAGATAACTTGCATAGCTAAAAAGCAAGGCAAAAGATGATAAGTTTCCTAGTCTATGGGGTCCAAGAAACATTCTAAATTGATCGAAAGATGTTAGGTCCACTCAACTCCAAGATCACTCATAAAATGGACTAAAGTGCCAAAAACCCAAATGACAAGATCTAATAAACTAGATACCAAGATTGGAACTATATACTCACAATGGTCCAAAAATATATAGTGCCTTTGATGCATACAAACTTAAAGCATCATTCCTTGCAACAAAAAGAACCTTATTGATCTTTAAGCTCCATCAAAATAACATAAAAATCATCCAAAAGAGGAGGGAGGAGAGAGGAGAAGCTCAAATCTTGAAGGTGGAGGCTAGGGTTTCTCCCAATGGGTTCTAGAGGTGATCGAGGCTAAGAAAATGGCCAAAAAGTCACAACCTTATGCTTAAATACGTTAAAAACCCTAAAAATCCAAGGCTTGGGGTTAACTGATTGCCACATTGTGGGCTCCGATCCCCACTCCCTGGTGACAGTTATCCCCCAATATCACCTAACTTCAAAGCCATAACTTCTTCGTTTCAACTCTGTTTTTGGGGATCTTTATATCCACAGAAAGGTATTGATGAGCCCCACACTTCTATCTAGTTACTTTTGGCTTAATACATGTAACATCGGATTCTTGGAGGTATTTAATATTAATGTATTTTAGGATTTTAGGAGTGACCACGTCATGGTGAAGGCATCCCACTACGTGGCGATGCTGGAAGTTTCACTGATCATTTAATGATACCTACGAAATGGCATCTATTGCCCATGATGTGGCGACCCTATGACATGAAACCCTAATTTTTAGGTGTTTAAAGGAAAGTGGGGAGGCTAGGGTTGCCCATCTTTAGCCTCCATCAGTCTCAAGCCCCATAAACCTAACCCTAACCCGCCTTGAAGATTTTAAGCCCAATTTCTTTTGGTGATTTTGAAAGAAGTAGAAGAAGATTGAGTGCAAGAAGCAAGCACACAACACTCTCCAATCTCTAGAATCATCTTGTTGGATCATTTGTAAGGATCTTTAATCTGGCTTTTCATCTTTTTCTCTATGGATCTAGAGTTATCTTGCATGATTGAACTCTTTGATGGACTTTGAGTGAAGCAAAGTGATAAAGTTTGCAATTTTATGACTCTTAGGAGTCCCAAGGACACTATACTTTGTAGATCTGAGAAATGGTTATGGTTTGGGATCCTTGCATGAGTTTAGATCCCTTTTAAACTCTTTTTACCTAGATTTGATGGAGGACATGCATGGGGCATGCATGTACACAAAGTTTAAATTTTTAAGGATCAATAGGACCCCTAGATGCTTTTGGGAAAGTTTGGGCAAAAGTCTTTACAGATTAAGGACCTTAGAAAGAATTCTACCTTTAGATGTTTCCCATGCCATGACAGTAGGGTGCCACACCATGGCAATGGGATTTTCCATGACTGTTTTGAGAATGTCTCTGCCATGACGTAGTGCTTTGGGGCCACGATGTGGCTATGTATTTTGGTACGTATCTAGGTTTATCCGAGACCGGGTTTTGATCGGGTTGAACCCATCATCCACGACGTGGACGAAGGATGGCCATGAAATGGAGGTCAATTGAGGTTGAATTTGACTTTGACTGTGGACTTATTGACTTACATGAACTTTTGATCAAAACTCTAGTTTTGGAAGGTAAGCTAAGAGTGTACCTTATATGTCCGTACAACTGATTTATAGCATATGTACTCTTGGCAGTAGGAGCGGTAGCATTTGATCGTTTTCTGATAGGTGAGTCTCTTCACTGTACACGTGGGTTGAAGGCACCAATGCCGACCCACTGGATTATGATGTTTGATGCTAGTTGTCTGTATGATACTTGCATGTTTTGTATTGTTGGGTCACTCAATTGTATAGATTTGATGATGAAAAATATGTAGACTATAGTTATTGTTATTTAGTTAATCTGAAGATATGTTGATGGAAGTTTATATGTCGAAGACTGAAGAACATCCCTTAATGACTGAAAGACCCTGAAGACTCTATCAACACCAAATGCATGAAGACACCATCTACTAAAGACTGATCAGTGTGTCCAGACGCTGATGGTTATGCACTGATGACACACTGATCAAATGATACGTTGATGATACTCACTGAGGGTTATTCATTATCTGTTGAAGCTAAAGCTGATCAGCTTGACCTTGACACTAATGGCTGAAGCTAAAGCTAATCTCTCTAACGCTGAAGCTGATGTTCTGATCAGCTTCTGTAGTGTTGATGCTGATTTTTGAATCTGGAGAAGATCTGATTTGATATTTTCCATATTTACCAGATCATTTTATGTTTAGGTTAGATACAATCCCTTGATTAAAGGGATTCTCTAGAATATATTACTATTTAATCAGCATTAGGGTAAAACCCTAATGTTGAGAGTGTCATGTGAATGGCTTTGTGTCAATCGTCTTTGTGACAACTCCATTTTCTTGATGAAAACAAAACGTTTATGTTCTAGTTTGTCAAGTGCTTTATGACAAGCGTAAGCCTCATAATCATAGACTTCCATATGTGATAATGAGGAAAAAACCTTACTCAAGTATGACACATCATTTACCAAATAAAAAAATGATTGGTTTCTCTTTCCGACTAAATTGTTTGTGAGAGTGTTCTAGATGGATATAGTTCATAAAACTATTTCGCAATTCTTTATATGATCACTATACTTTTGACTAAGATTCTTACTACCCTTATTGGATTTGAGTATCTCATCCTTTTAACCAGTCGATTCTTAACTTCGTTCTATAAGAGATCAAAACACCTTGAAGGTTCTAGACCTACGTTCATTCAGATAAGTATATTTATATGATTTGAATGTAATGAAGTTGGTGTTACCATGTATTGTGGTTAATCTAAACAGTTAATTTAATGTGAACTAATTCCAACAGATCTTTGCACCACAAGTGATGTATTCAACTTTTATCTTGATAGATAACATTCTCTTCTGTCATAACACTTAAATGATTTACAAAATTTTATCCAACTAGATATTTAGTAAAGAATTTCTCATTTATATGTTCAAGAAGATGATTCCACAAATACATTTCACACAAACTTTTGGATGTATTTGAATCAACGTTGAACTATTGTTACTATACTAGTTTCATAGATTTCATGACTTGCTTTTAAATATATAATATATTGAAAAAACTTACATTTAAATAAGTCGAAACCATCTCATGAAACTTTGTATACAAAATTTCAATCATAAGACCATAGAGTGGACATTAACCGACACATCAATGTGAGATGATATATAACATCGAGGTTGTCAAGAGGGTTTGCATGGTTATTCACATCTCGTTTTGTGATCCTCGGCATCCTAATCACAAAAGTGAGAGCATAATCAGAGATTAAATGTGTCATTGATTATATTCAATGAATCTCAAAGGATCTACGAGTTTCATAAGATTGGAATTGATAAAAGCCTTACCTACCTAAAATAGATTCGAATTTGATTATGGCATCCCTCTTCAAAGTTCAAATTGAAAATATGGATCCTGCCTAAATTTAAATTTATGGGTTACTAATTAAGGATTAAAATCAACTAACTTGAATTCTCTTTCTCCAATTTTTAAATATCTTATGAAGATAGAAATGGTCTTCCTCATTCCTATGGAAATGGTTTTCCTCAATCTTTTGGATATGGTCTTTTAATTTCAAGTGAAGGTGAAATTGTTTTCCCTTCCTTAGGAAATGATGGAACTAGACATCATCTCTCTTCAACTCTTCCACCTCATCCGCTTGTAACTCTCCCAAAGTCACATTTTTCTTTAAGTTGAAAGATATGAGACTACTCAATCCCTATTGGCATGTAAACATCAAGATGGAAACTTTGTGTGTGTGTGGATATTCTAAAAATGAAATCATACATTAACAAGTTGGATAGATTGGGTGTCGTTTTTCCTAAGGGAGCAAACCATTGACTTGGTTCTTCTATTGCTTTGAAATTCATATGAATAGTTTATTGAGAACTTTTATATGAGGAATATCGATAAGACCCTAATACATCTAACCCAAATGTTGATAGTTGTTGAAGCAAAAAATGCTTAAGAGCACATCTAAAGAAAAGATGCTTATTGGGTATGATTCCAAGGTTTCCATGGATATTGGCAATGGTAACAATGGTGGTCCAGAAAATATTTCTCTTCCCAATGGAAAGGGGTTGTCCAAGATCAAACCGTTTGATCGTATGGTAAAGAGAAAGGCCAGTTCTAGGATCATTACATGTGTTGACCTTAAAGAGTACATTTGTTTCTACTACCAATTGAAGGGATATTGGAAATGAAGCTGACTTCATAATCTGAATTCATTGTTTTATAAGTTCCTATTCACACACTCTTAATACATGAAGTTATGATCACATTTTTATAGTATTAAAGGAGCTAAGAGAAATAACGAAACTTGAGCAAGGTGAGCTAAATCTAATCATGAGAAATGGACTATAATAATATTTTTCGAAGATAAAGAATTTAGAGCTACTAATGAGGAATTAGGATAATTTAATAGATTGCTATTACTCTTCGGATATGTCTAGAAACATGGTTTTCATTTTATGCGTTGTAAGGATAAATTCCAAATTTTCGTTTATTTTGGATAAAAGTGAAATTTTGGTTTATCTGGTTGCCTTATTTTATATTTCCTTGCAATGACCGTTATGAAAGTGTTGGTTACGTTTCAAATTTAAGTAATATTACATGTGGATTTGATTCTTATGATATCGCATGTGGTATTGTCATAATTGACCAAGTGAAAAGAAATCTCATCACCAACTAGACATATACTTGGTGTTATACAAGTTGCATTACATAGTATATGAGAATCCTGTTCATTGGAAAATTATAACTAATTCATTGATCACAGGTTTATGTGAGGTAAGTGAAGGACTGGTGGATCTAGTATATGTTAATATGAACTATTCAGATCCACCACAAAGGAAGATAACTCTATTCATCATGTTTTATAGATGCTTTAGTAAATATAGTTGTGTTTATGAGCTTATGCATAACTCTAAAACTTTTGAAAATTTCGTAAGTAGTAGAATGAATGGAAGAATATGTTAGGAAAAAGATAGAAGTTTCTCCAATTTGAAAGAAAAGGAGAGTACTTTAGTATCATGTTTTATGATCAATATAGTGATTGTGGATATTTATCACAACTGATCCTCAAAGAACATCTTAGTGCCATTGTACAACTAAAAAGAGGAATCGGATATTGTTGGAAATAGTTCGATCATAGATGAGTTATAGTTCGTTCCAAATCAAGTTTTAGACCAATTTTGTAGTAACTATGAATCATATCTTGAAATTCATTTCAAACTAAGAAAGTTGAAAACTCCTTGAAGTATGTGAAGTAAAATGTTTTCTTACTTAGAACATACATAATTGGAGTTGTGATGTTTTCGTTAATAGAGAAACAAAAGATAAACATAAACCTATTCTATGAAGTGTTTCTTGTCGAGAATCCATACGAACTCTTGAATATTTGTTTTAGCCCGTCAAGGAATGTTCCTTGAGAGAAAACTCATATGTTAAGAAGTCAGTGAGAGTCATATTGATTTTAAGAGTTTCAAGAGTCAATCGACAATAAAAGTTTTAGTTATCACTAGCATGTGACCTGAGGTTAATAACATATCATGTTTGATTGACACATTCATATTTTTGTGCACTTCTAGTTGAGTTGGCAAAGATTATGAGTTCTATGATATCATTTAACTGCAAAAGCAAAAGCGCGTTGGTTAGTGAAAATACATTGATCAATATGGGTGAGGTGCTTACAACATGGAAGCAATGGTAGACCCTTGTGCTACCAGAGGACAAGAGATTTAGAATAGTGAAGTTTAGTCCATGAAGGAAAGCTAAATTTGAATTTGGTTTTGCCCAAAACCTCATCTTATGATTGTAGGTTGAAAATGATGAATTCACATGGATTGGAACGTATGCACCTTGAAATTTATGTGGCAAATATTCGCTATAATTCGTAATAATGATTACAAGGAAATACTTTTGGTGATGGATTTTAAAGATCTGATAAAGATCAATATGGATGTTGGTTTTGTTAATTGCATTCTCAAATTCACAATATGATTACGTCATCCCTCTTCATATTTCAAATTGTGAGGAATGAAAAGAAATTGTTTGAACTTTCAAGACATATATCTACAAGTTCTGAAAGGGTTTAAACACACACATATGTTATCTAATTAAGGTGTATAAGCTTATGGAGTCTAGTCGGAGACTTATCAAAGCATCATGTAATAGAAGTATATACTTCAGTAAGAAAGGCAAGAGTATTGATTTCTAGAAGTCCAGTTGATTTCTGGGTACATGTCAAAGTTAATGGGAGCATAATTGTTATGCTAGTATTGAATGTTGAGAATACTGTTCATAGGAAACAAAGTTTTTAATTCTTAAATTGCACAGTTTGGGAATTGTTTCGCTATAGTAGACTTAATTGAGTGGGCACTTATAATCTTTTCGAATCTAAAGGTTTAGATTATGTATTTTAATAGAACTTAGTCAAAGACATATATGACTATCATGTTGAAATGGTTCAACATAGGAGATTCAATATATGAAAATATTATAGCAAGAGACTGCACATATATCAAATCCTTATGTGAGACATAATGAATCGATTCCCATATGCTTTGAATATAGGATCGATTCCATATGATATAATATTCACTTATTTTGATTTTCAAATGCTCAAAGCATTATGAGGAAAAGGACTAGACTTTTGTGTGACTAAAGTTGTTAAACAATTGTCAAGAACATTCTAAGGTTATACCAAAATGCTGGTTGCTTGTGGACATTTGGAAGTATGATATTAATTTGGATAAACCATAGAGACATGATTCTAGATTAAGATGGTCCTTGATCAGAATTCATGGTCATATGGAAATATAGAAATGTTTCCATAATGGGAGATACTTGAAAAATCTACATGTGAGTTGGAAATTTTAATGCAAAGAGCAGTGTTCGATGAGTATACCTTGAATTAGAAATTACCATGGAATTGTTTCTAATAAATAAGTTCCAATAGGATATTATGTGATATCAAAGACTCGGTCTTTGAGACTTTGGAATCCTGATATCATAGGAGATTAATGCATGTTAAGTTTGAATTCTGTAACAGCCCGGAATTTCAGAGATTGATATAATTATGTTTTGGGGGTGATTTAAGAGGGGACTCGGCGAGTTGGAGCCTAGACTCGCCGAGTAGGATCGCAGACTTGGTCGCGAGTTCGCGACTGGACTCGACGAGTCCAGATATGGACTCGGCGAGTCGACGCTGTTCAGCAGAAACCCTAACCGTTCGGTTTTGGATCGTATTTAACGCCTCTTAGGCCGTCATTTTCAGTCTTTTGGTCAATTGAGAGGAACCCTAATCGCTGTGGACGCCTAGAGCAAGGGAGAAAGCTTTGGAACTTGGAAGAATTGGTTAGGCAAGAAGAAGAGGGATTTGGCTAAAGGAATATCAAGGAGGATTGAGTCCTGAGATTTGGGGGACACAGAGAGTGCGTTTTCAGGTAATACTCGGACCAAATCTGTTATTTTGATGTATTTATGAAATTAGGGTTTATAGAACCCATTTAGTGATTTGATGAAGTAATGCCTTGTTACCCCACGATTATAGTTTTGCATTAGGACCTTTAGAGGTCCAGAAGGTCCCATGCATGCGTACTTTGGGACGAGACCCATCTCAGGAAGCAGTTACTCGTCTGCATGGCATGGACTCGCCGAGTTGTTCTTCAGACTCGGCGAGTAGCTTGAAGATTAACTGGGACTCGTCGAGTCGTTCTTCAGACTCGGCGAGTTGAGTCGGGGTGGCCCCACGATTCTTCCAGGAGGAACTCGTCGAGTAAAAAGGGGATACTCGACGTGTAGAAAGGGAATCTTAAGGAATCGGTGAGTCAAGGGCGAGTGGACTCAGAGTCGTTGAACTCGGCGAGTCTTGGGGTGACTCGGCGAGTTAGGTCGCGGGTTAAGCGAAGTTCTGAGTATGGGGACTCGGCGAGTCATAGGGTTGACTCGGCGAGTAGGGTCAGTCAGGGGTTGACTTTGACCTTGTCCTTGACCAAGGATTTGACCAGTTGTCTTCCAGGGGGTATTTTGGTAATCATGGGAGTTTATTGGGTTGTTGTTGATGTTCAGTGGAGGAGTTGTGTCAGAGTTCGGAGCAGCGGGATCTTATCTTTTCAGCCGTCAGTTCGAGGTGAGTTATCCTCACTATATCAACAGGGTCTAAGGCACTAAGGCCGGCCCTTTATTGTATTGAGATTCAGTTACGTTTATCATGTTAGTGCTGGTTGTGTCTGCATTCTGGTAGTTAGGATGGTACATGCTAGGTGACCTTGTAAAGGTCAGTTCTCGATATGCTGAGTAATGCTATGCTAGTGATCGAATAGGGCGGTAGCTCGGTTATGGTAATGATATGCTATGTGATCTGTTTACTCGGTTTGTTGATTATGACTGTTATATGACTGTATGTTTTGTGCACATGGTTGTTTGGACTAGAGATGGGTTGAGGCGGGTCCTGCTTCGTGCTGTAGGCCAAGATACCCAGGGCGGACCGGTTGTTCCGAAGGCCCAGCGAGCGGTCCGGATAGGCTGTAGGCCCCACGAGGGCGGACCAGACGTGCCGAGGCTCGGAGAGTGGACCAGGATGACTGAAGGCCCGATGCGGGCGGACCAGTCACACTGTAGACTCGAGAGTGGACCAGGTGGGTTGAAGGCCCAATGCGGGCGGACCAACCCCACTGTAGACTCGGAGGACATGACTAGACCCGGAGGATAGATCCGACGGACTGAAGGCCTGATAAGGCGGACCAGTCACGATAGACCCGATATGCATGACTGTTCTATGATCTGTTTTGTTATGTATGATTTATATGTTTTGGACCGGAAGGTCATGGCCTGGAAAGGCGTATACGTGGTTGGTATTTTGGGGGTATCTCACTAAGCTTTCGGGCTTACAGTTGTGGTTTAATGTTTTTCAGGTTCTTCAGGAGGCTGTGGCAAGGCGAAGGCGCGATCGTACCGTTCCTCATGATTTTGTAACAACGTGATTCTGGGAATACTTAAATGAATTATATTGAAAACCTTTCTGTGAACATTTTAATGAAAATCGGGTTGCTTTGAAAATTTTAAATTGGTTGTTTTTTTTTGGATGTTACAAGTTGGTATCAGAGCCTTGGTTTGAGTGAATTGGAGGAACACTCGTGTGACTCCAGTCTCAAATCGAGGAGAGTTTTCAAAAAGAGAAATTAAAATGGTTTTTCAAAACAAGTAAAGGAGGACGCGGAGGTACGATCAGCCGGAGCCAGTAAGTAACCCCAAAATATCATACATGGCAATTGTTTTATTGAGCTTTGATAGAACAGCATGCTAGAGTTAGGCTAGGGATCTTCAGGATTTATTGATGAGTTGCCTGATTTATGATGCCTGCTAGCCTAGGGTTCCTTGCGAGAGATTTCTAGTGTTCCTCTAGTGGTGAGGATAGAGCGTTGTTATATGTGTCGCTAGGGTGTTGTGAGAGTACTTCATACAAATATGGGTTGGTGCGGAAGGTAGTATGGGCCCGTACTACTGGAAGCACGGACTCATACGCGTATCAGGGAAATCATGACCTCTAGGGTTGGAATGAGAGCTGGTTCCCGATTAGTGGAATATGTCTGAGATTGGTGTTTTATTTTCAGTATGGAGATTCCAGGGCACGCTGGGGGTGGATCCGGGTCAGGATCAGGAGCAGGAGAGGGAGCTCCAAGTGGGTCTGCACAGCCAGAGGTTGTCAGTCAGATGAGTACGCACGAGTTGGATGCGAGAATTCGCGAGATTCTGCATGATGAGGTTGCCGCATTGATTCGGGCTGAGCTGCCAGAGTTGTTTGGGTCGATCAAGACCGCCATGGTGGAGTATTTTGATGAGCGTTATGCGGCTCTCACGGAGACGGCTGCCGCGGCGGCTACCGCAGCAGTAGCGGCGGCAGGAGGAGGAGCCAGTAGAGGTTTTCAGTATCGGGACTTCGATAATACGAAGCCTCCCACTTTTGATGGAGTTCAGGATCCGATCGTTGCTATGAGGTGGTTATCAGATGTGGAAGGATGTTTCTTCACGTGTTCATGCCCTGCTGATCAGAGGGTGAGGTGTGCTTTGAACCTGTTGAGGCTCGGAGCAAAGGATTGGTGGAGATTGACCACGGGATCGTATTCGGATGCGCAGAGGGCTGCGATTTCATGGGATCGGTTCAGGGAGATGTTCAGTACTCGCTATGTTCCACAGGTCGAGAGGGAGAGGTTGGCTCAGGAGTTCTTGGAGCTAAAGCAGGATTCGGAATCGGTGACGGAAATCACCAGGATGTTTACGGAGAGGGCGATGTTTTGTCCTGAGTTCGCTTCGGAGCAGGCTCAGATGTCCCGATATCTGAGTATGCTAAAGAGGGATATCAGACAGTTTGTGTCTGCGCAGAGGTGCGAGACTTTGCTGGAGTTGCAGGAGGCCGCCAGGCGGCGTGAGTTAGAGATTGAGTTACAGATGCGTGAGCTGAGGCAAGCTCCGGTTCAGTCGCAGCCGGCGACGAAACGGTCTAAGACCGTTGATTTCAGGATGGGAGATCAGGGTGGCCACGTCTGTGGTAAGTGTGGTCGGGGTCATGCCGGGGTTTGTCGGTCCGGTGGAGCATGCCGCAAGTGCGGGAAGGAGGGACACTATGCGAGGGATTGTCGGCAGTCGGTGCCGGTTCGGGATTTGAGGATATGCTATCATTGTCATCAGGTTGGACATTTGAAGGTCAACTGTCCACAGATTGCTGCAGGATCGGTGCAGGCTCCAGCACCGGCTTCGTTGAGGATCACAGGTGGAGGTCAGGGTGGAGCGGAGCCCCCAAGGGCTTAGGGTCGTGTTTTTCAGCTTGCTGTTGCGGGTATGTTTCTTTCTGATGTTTTGATTATTTATGCTTGTTGTGGAGTATTGTTATCTGCTAGTTTCGTTGGTTGGCTATGGAAATTGCGTTTCGGATTTCTTGTAGTAATTGTTGTTCCTTGAGGGATTGGCGAGTTGTGATCGGAATTTTGGTTTTAGTATCTTGTGCCCCTTGAGGGATCGTTATGGTTTTGGGATTGTACTTCGAGCCATCATTGATTATCTTTGAGAAGATTGGTGGCGGACGCGGTGTTAGTTTGGAGGCTAGTTGGATTCTGCAATCTGAGGAATGGAAAGATGAAGATTGAGTCGCTTTCGAGCGGGTTGTACGGCGTAGGAGCATGATTTGTGTGAAAGTTGTCGGTACTGGTGAAACGCACTTGGAGTGCATGTGCTGATTCCTACGAGGTGCTTTGGGAGATCGGTGATGGCGACCGGTGATTATCTGTCAGCGTCTTAAGTGGGGGAGAATTGGAAATTCTCTGGATGGTCGTTGGGCATGGAAGGTTGTTTAGCCGCTTAGGAATTCAGCGGTATTTCTATCAGATGAGAGCAGGCTCGGATGGGTGAGCAGTAGGCGTGCGGGGCGAAATACAGACCTAGAACAGTTGATTGAGGAAGGCATGGGAGCAGGCCGGGATCGAGTATGTATGATGGAGGTAGAGTTCGGAACCCCTAGAGGGCTAGAACGGTATGCACGGGAGGATTTCCCGAAGAGATAGTTGGAATGATGAGTGATTGTGGGGCGGTCCGGATAGACTGAAGGCCGGTAGGCGTACCAGTCAGGCCGAAGGCTCGGAGGATGGTCCAGTCAGATTGGCTGAAGGTTCTGAGAGTGGTCCAGATTGGCTGAAGGCCCGGGGAGGCGGTCCAGTCATGCTGAAGACTCTGCGGGTAATATTGAATCGGTTAGAGGCTATGGGTTGCGTATGTCGCGATGGGATTACATTGGGAGGTCTGGCCCCGGCTAGCGATCTTGAGCACTGAAGGTAGTGCATGGGCTTGAGAGTCCTTGTGCTAAGAGCCAGAGTAGCGGTAATGCATGGATATTGGGTACGCCCTAAATTGGTAATGTGGCGTAGGATGAGCACCATGGTGCCTGTCATGGTGGCTGGGCAGACAAGTGGGGTTTCACGGAGGTGAAAGCGGCAGTGCAGAGTTGCGATCGCAGTGGTCCGTCGATGATCTTTGAGTAGTGTGTTGCGGCGGCGGAATATGAGTTTATTCGACTCGATATGTTGCTTTGGGCGCAGAGGGAATATCGCGACGTGGAGTCAGGGAGAGGAGTTAGGAAGGGATGCAGAGCAAGAGTTTTGGACTCTCAGTGAGATCATGATCAGGGTTCTGGGTATGTATCAGTGGTTTATCCTGGAAGGATGTTGAGGATATCGTCTATATACCAGGTTATCCGCACCTGAGGGTGCTAGCGCTAGATCGGCATGTAGGTGTGATTGCGATAGGAGAACTCGGGGGGAGTTGCTCCGAAATGGAAGAATGCGTCTTTCGGTCGTTATGGTAAGGGTAGGGTGGAATTTGGATCGGAATCCGAGGGTGCGTGGCTTTATAGCCATGTGAGTCAAGTGGAAGATGAGAATAGGAGCAGTAAGGCATCATGGGTAATTCTCGGTTGTTGAGTGTGGTTATCGGAGGGTACAGTGGGTGCCGGTTTGAGTAGGTGGTGGGAACACCGTATGGGATGAGAAAGTGAGCTTCTGGTTCTATGGTTGTACTTTGAGGGGCTTGGTTCGGTCAAGGTCAAGTGGCGCAGAGTGGGAAGTAGATTGAAGATGAGATGCCGAAGGCTTCGAGGGCGAAGCCTAATTTAAGTGGGGGAGAGTTGTAACAGCCCGGAATTTCAGAGATTGATATAATTATGTTTTGGGGGTGATTTAAGAGGGGACTCGGCGAGTTGGAGCCTAGACTCGCCGAGTAGGATCGCAGACTTGGTCGCGAGTTCGCGACTGGACTCGACGAGTCCAGATATGGACTCGGCGAGTCGACGCTGTTCAGCAGAAACCCTAACCGTTCGGTTTTGGATCGTATTTAACGCCTCTTAGGCCGTCATTTTCAGTCTTTTGGTCAATTGAGAGGAACCCTAATCGCTGTGGACGCCTAGAGCAAGGGAGAAAGCTTTGGAACTTGGAAGAATTGGTTAGGCAAGAAGAAGAGGGATTTGGCTAAAGGAATATCAAGGAGGATTGAGTCCTGAGATTTGGGGGACACAGAGAGTGCGTTTTCAGGTAATACTCGGACCAAATCTGTTATTTTGATGTATTTATGAAATTAGGGTTTATAGAACCCATTTAGTGATTTGATGAAGTAATGCCTTGTTACCCCACGATTATAGTTTTGCATTAGGACCTTTAGAGGTCCAGAAGGTCCCATGCATGCGTACTTTGGGACGAGACCCATCTCAGGAAGCAGTTACTCGTCTGCATGGCATGGACTCGCCGAGTTGTTCTTCAGACTCGGCGAGTAGCTTGAAGATTAACTGGGACTCGTCGAGTCGTTCTTCAGACTCGGCGAGTTGAGTCGGGGTGGCCCCACGATTCTTCCAGGAGGAACTCGTCGAGTAAAAAGGGGATACTCGACGTGTAGAAAGGGAATCTTAAGGAATCGGTGAGTCAAGGGCGAGTGGACTCAGAGTCGTTGAACTCGGCGAGTCTTGGGGTGACTCGGCGAGTTAGGTCGCGGGTTAAGCGAAGTTCTGAGTATGGGGACTCGGCGAGTCATAGGGTTGACTCGGCGAGTAGGGTCAGTCAGGGGTTGACTTTGACCTTGTCCTTGACCAAGGATTTGACCAGTTGTCTTCCAGGGGGTATTTTGGTAATCATGGGAGTTTATTGGGTTGTTGTTGATGTTCAGTGGAGGAGTTGTGTCAGAGTTCGGAGCAGCAGGATCTTATCTTTTCAGCCGTCAGTTCGAGGTGAGTTATCCTCACTATATCAACAGGGTCTAAGGCACCAAGGCCGGCCCTTTATTGTATTGAGATTCAGTTACGTTTATCATGTTAGTGCTGGTTGTGTCTGCATTCTGGTAGTTAGGATGGTACATGCTAGGTGACCTTGTAAAGGTCAGTTCTCGATATGCTGAGTAATGCTATGCTAGTGATCGAATAGGGCGGTAGCTCGGTTATGGTAATGATATGCTATGTGATCTGTTTACTCGGTTTGTTGATTATGACTGTTATATGACTGTATGTTTTGTGCACATGGTTGTTTGGACTAGAGATGGGTTGAGGCGGGTCCTGCTTCGTGCTGTAGGCCAAGATACCCAGGGCGGACCGGTTGTTCCGAAGGCCCAGCGAGCGGTCCGGATAGGCTGTAGGCCCCACGAGGGCGGACCAGACGTGCCGAGGCTCGGAGAGTGGACCAGGATGACTGAAGGCCCGATGCGGGCGGACCAGTCACACTGTAGACTCGAGAGTGGACCAGGTGGGTTGAAGGCCCAATGCGGGCGGACCAACCCCACTGTAGACTCGGAGGACATGACTAGACCCGGAGGATAGATCCGACGGACTGAAGGCCTGATAAGGCGGACCAGTCACGATAGACCCGATATGCATGACTGTTCTATGATCTGTTTTGTTATGTATGATTTATATGTTTTGGACCGGAAGGTCATGGCCTGGAAAGGCGTATACGTGGTTGGTATTTTGGGGGTATCTCACTAAGCTTTCGGGCTTACAGTTGTGGTTTAATGTTTTTCAGGTTCTTCAGGAGGCTGTGGCAAGGCGAAGGCGCGATCGTACCGTTCCTCATGATTTTGTAACAACGTGATTCTGGGAATACTTAAATGAATTATATTGAAAACCTTTCTGTGAACATTTTAATGAAAATCGGGTTGCTTTGAAAATTTTAAATTGGTTGTTTTTTTTTGGATGTTACAAATTCCATCACATCTTGGATAATGATAAGAATTTGGAATTATGAAATGAGCATCAGTGGAATAATGTCCGATTGATATGTTCGCAAAGGAAGGACCATAAAGATGCATAGTATGCAAGTTTATAACATGGCATGAATGATGTGTGATTCAAGTGGTTAGTTGATTACTCAAAATGTTATAAAATGAATAAAGATATAATTATTTTGGTGATTAAATAGTAGAGATTATTTATATTCAATAGTTTTGAGACCATAGTCAATTAGTTTATTATTGTATTTCATTTTACATGTTTTACTTCCTGAAAAATTTGATTATTCGAAACTCCATAGCAGCTCATACTTTAGGAAGTAAGTAGTGAATGAAGCTGTCATGAATTGGATTGTAGATTGACTAAGGGGCTGTTTGATAGTTATTGACTGAGTAAGATCTGACTGAGTTAGAGTCTGACCGGGTCAAAGCTCTGATTGCATTTGCCTCTGACTGAAACTATGTTGTTTGATTACGCATCTAACTGAATGAGCTAAATGCTGAAAATGCCCATTTTACCTTTTTATTTATTTAGTTTTTTTTTGTTAAATCCGATCACCAAACATTACAACAGTTGATGCTTCCAACATCATTCCGGCAACTAGAATTAGGCATTACGGCAAGGTTAATAACAAAAGAAATGTACAAATTGACATGTATATTTGATAACACCAAAGAGAAGCATAGTATCCACGTAATCAAGAAGCAAACTATTAGCTATATATTAGCTGTAAATTATGATCTCTATTATCTATGTTTATGTATCAGATTACATTGAGACTTTATAAAATTGAGAATTTACAAAAGGGAAACATACAAGAGACATTTACCAAAAAAGCTAAAGAAAAACATGAAAAGCTAAAGAGAAACATAGGAAGTATCAAAACTTGCACCATTACACCAAGTCTATGTATAGTTCAGTAGCATATTCTTTAACTCCAACAAAACCTGCGGGGCAAAAGTGTAATTACCACTTAGAAAAAAATCCATCAAATTGCAGTAAATACTAAAATTGTAAAAACATCATTACCTAGTGATTAAAATTTTAATGAAAAAAATATTGGGACATCACATCCTACATGGATATGCAACAACAGTGACAGATCATAATTTACTCTAATGAGAAGAAGGTAAAAGACCCCAAGCTTGCACTACAAACAGGTCCTAGTTTGGTGAAAGAGACCCTAAGCTTGCACCCTGCATCAAAAATACAAAAGCAAATGAAAAAAGCAATCTAAACGACTGATTAAATCCAATAATTATATCCAATAACATAACTAAAAACACACAAATATAGACTATAACAATATGTCATACCAGTTACAATGAAGGATCATGACAAGGTTCTTTAAGTTCTTTCTTCCATTCCTTGAGCATCTGATGAACTTCTTCCATTCCTTGGAGATCATGAACACGATTCATAGCCTTGTGTTTGAATATCATGTATGATTTTGCATCTTTCCTTACCCAATTTTACAAAAACCAGTTAAATATACACATTGGCATTAAATCCATGAAAAATTAAAACAAGAATAAACACTCATTCTCTTCCTAAACACTGGCATATTTCAAGAAAAATACGAAAAGGGAACACTACAATTATTGAACCATGGATGATCCTTACCTTTGGTGAGAACCATAGTAGCAGTGGTAGCGATTCAACAACCGTAGAAGACACAATTGGGTATCTTATAGACAAGGACATGAAGGCGGTGGAGAAGGTGAACTCGTGAAAGCGTTGTCGATTGAAATTCTTAGTATGACGTTGTAGAGGAAGGCAGTGGTGGAGGTGGAGGGCGTTGTATATGAAGATGGTTGAAGAGGCGGTCGGAGGCTAAAGCGGGTCGAGAGGGAGAGTACAGAGTGAAATCATGTCGAAGTTGAAAAGAAGGAGAAGGGTAAAGAAGGCCAAATGCGTTTCTTTCTCAATCAACATCTTTTTTAGAACGAATCGGTAAGAGCAAAGGTGGACAGAGTAAGAGCTTCAATTCATGCTATCAAACACTCTAACTCGGGTTGAGTCATAGATAACCTCTTACCCGACCCGGTAAGAGGCTTATCAAACAAGGCCTAAGGAGTTTAGACATATCAATTGTGTTACCACAACATTCATGAGCACTTAGAAAATGGAGATTGGAGTATTGGATACACCCACACTCAACGAATTACTTCTTGGTATCTATCACGAGTAGTTATGAGACGATAGTATCTTATATTCTTAAAACTTAGATATATGAGTTGTAATTTACAAGTTGGTTATGCATTGGTGTTATGTAAATGCATCAGTAAGTTGATGTGTTAAAACATAGTTTCATGCATGATTTGGTGAGGAAAGGATACAAGCATATGAGTCAAAGTTTATTCGTTCCTTTTTCCATAATGGGAAAGTCGATATCTTTGGGCCCCTTGGTGATTTGGTGTCGACTTATAATGTTGGGCCTAGCTAGGACTAAATTGATGTGTTCAGTTAGAAGTCTTATGACGTCATCACAAATCAGGAAATCATGAAACATAATTTTGGACAGTGAGATTGATTCTAATCCATCTCTCATATCCATATTATATCTTGAAGAACGGGGGAATATTTGATCACTTATCTAAGAACCCATATCTTATCAGATTGGATTTCATCAGTTGTTTTGGAAAGCACCCTTTACTGTTTGATTTCGAAGTTATACCTATAATTTAGTTTTAGACTTATCCAAGTGGGAGACTGTTGGATTAGGTGTCTAAGCCAATAAATAAATTTGTATAATCTTGTTTTATTAGCAAAGTCCTTTTAGGTTGCCCTCAAACCTAATAATTGACTGGAATGCTTGCCGTTTTTAAAAATGATGAACATGAATTCTGAGGAGGTTGCATGTACTATGGATCCTTTGAATCCCAATTGGGTTGCCTTCCTATGTCTCGCGGTGTTGCATATAGGTTGTGATATGCCTTGAGATGGTCTTCTCTTCCACCATCTCTCCCGCGGTGGCGAATCCACTCCCGGGTCGTCAAACTGCTGCGTTTGGCCTGTCCATTTTAGGCACCTTTAGAAATGATAGCAACATTTTAAAATATGTACGTAGAATTAAAGAAATATTCCTAATATGCAGAGTATTTGAAAGAATGCTACGTGTAAACTGTTATACATATGCAAATTTCAAAATAGTTTTAGATAGTGCTTAATCATGATCGAGTGTGTTCTCATTATGAATGATGGGAAAACTTCATCAATGAGAGTTCCATGCAAGTTTTAATTACAGTCACATTATAGAGTTAGAATACATTGTTTTTCAGGAAACCACATATAAGGATGCTTAAATGTTTAATTTATTTATGACTTAGAGTAATCTCATTAAGCAAGTATTGGTATCTAATATTAATCTAATACATTATCAAGAGTTTTCTATATATACGAGTTATATATAAAAAACATAAAATGTTAGTATTCGTAAAATTCATACGAATCAAATTTTTCGTATCTACTTAACTATGTTCCTCCATTAACTAAAGCATGACAATAAAGCTCGTACTATAGGACCTTGTTATTCTAAGTGACCAAATTTGATTGAAATTTAGTATTTGGATATTGAAACAATATAACCTAGTTATTTTAAATTTCCATAGTCATTCATACTTGTAGGAGCATCTATGAGCTAAGACTAATACAGATGGATTGGTTGATTTTCATGGAGATGAAAGTAGCAAGAGTTGCTACCAATTTCATAGGTACTTGATTGGAGAACAAGTATTAGACATGACCCGCATCAAAATCACTGATTGTAGTCATGAGTGATGTTTGACAGCTATAGTATCTTTGTATTCTTCGACCTGAGATACATATTTGGGACTTGAGTGTAGGAATTGTTGTGCTTTGACATGGTTTAACATTGTTCCGTAAAACGCAATTATAAGGATCAACGTTGGGTGTAGCATGACTACATGATAGTGTCACATGCCCAAACCAGGATGGCAGAAACGGCCGGGGGTGGATGACTTCATGTACAGTATCATAACAATTGAATAATAGTAATAAAATCAAACACAACCATCATAAATATAATTGAAAAGTTTACAATGTTTCACGAGTTACATGTTTCAATTTCAATTACAATATGATGATAAAAATAATTTGTCTGACACCTTAGCATCCCATCCTCAAAAGCTAGTAGTTACCTGTTTTAGTGATTTCCTGAAAATACATGTAGTTTTGAAAGAATGTCAACAATTAAGTTGGTGAGTTCATATGCGTTTGTATGAAGAGTTGAAATCCTTTCTTTATAAAAGTAGTGTTTGTCTTAGAAAATCCAATATTTTCCTTATAAAATGAGTTGTAGTCTTAAGACCCAAAGACCCAAATGTTTAAATATTTTCCATACTTATAATAGTGTATGCAACTTTAATTTATATAAAACCGTTTGAGTGAAAGTATTCCCGTAAACTATATGTATCGTTGTTTCCCCATGTGAGTTATTATAACCGTGCTAAACGACATAGATGGCCTGTTACGACGTTCTTCAGGCGTCGGAATGTTATGACATTTGTCACCCCAGACCTGCTGGTCTAGCTGTTGCAAGAAGCTTAGGAGTGGGATTGTCGGTCCCAATATATATCTATACACAACTATCACGCTCTTTTACTTGAGACTCTGGTTATAATACATGACTTTTGTAGGTACACTGATTTGTACGTGAATATTTTCGCCCACAAATTTCATTCAACGAGTTTACGTATAGTGTAAATGAAATATCTTTTTGTAAGTGGAATAATAACTTTCCATAGTAAATTTCATAATGTGAAAGACCCATAAACTATACCGATTATAGTTTAACATAAATGTTTTGTAGTGACGAGAAACCTTTTTATGCGTGATTAACACCTTTTCATGGAAATAATTAAAAATATCACAAACCATACTTGAGTAGTTTATTTTTACAACAAACATAAGTATGTGAGTCTTAGTACAAGAATGTCCATTTAGTTTTTAGCTTTTATGTACACGTTTTTTGAAAAATTATTGAAAAATCATCGTAAGTCAAAATCTGGATCCATAAACTATAAGTGTTTATAAAATGAGTCTACTTTGTCCATAATTTTTATTATGACCTTTAGTGGTCTCTAACCAGTGTAAAAGTGTTCATTTTCACTGACTTGTCTGAAAATGTACTGAAATGATAGGTAGTTTTGTAAGAATCACCATAAATTGTAGGAAAATCGTATGAATGCATGCAAGTAGTCCTTAGAAAGGTATAAACATGAACTACTAACATATTGTACAGTTTTGAAAATTATTAAGTTTAAGATGGTTAAAATATTCTATGAACAAATCACAACTTTTCTGTGAAAAGTTTATCTTTGAGTTTAGATTAGGTTTTAGTGATATAACTTGTATTCCCGCCCCCCCCCCCCCCCCTAAAACTTGAAGAAAACTCGAAAATGTAGGGGTATGAACTCACCTTATGTGATTTCTTGTTGAGTGGAAGGTTGAGGATGAAGAGATTCAAGTCAAGAACACTTGAAAGATAGTTGGAGATTTGATGATCCTATGGACAAATATATGTAAATATTTGTGTATGCGGTTTGCAATTTGTATAGAATGTGTAAATGTCTAGAAGTTGGAGGAAAATACTTACCAAAAAGGAGGAAAGACCCAATAACACTTCTTGGAAGATCATGGCTAAAGAATGAAAGGAAGGGTTTCTTTTGGAGAGAAAATGAAGTTTTAGAAGATGTGGTGGAATGAAGCAAGATAACCTCTTAGGAGTGTTTATATGAAATTTGTTTGGAGAAGTTATGAGGGGGACAATAATTTGAAATGTGGGAGGCTAGCTAGAGTTTGAGATGCGACATAAAGTAGACATAAAGGAGGCTTGTGTCATGATGAGGGAACCACTTGGTCCCCTTGTGTCATTACTTTATGTAAAAAGTACTAAAGTAATAAAGTAACTTTATGTCTTTTAGATATTATTTTAAGAAAATGTATGATTTATATTTAATAAATCTTCAAGACATGGATAAAATATGAGTTTAGGGAGTCTAAGATGTGAAAAATTTGAATTGGTGGAAATCCCACGTCAAAAACCCGTAAAAATGACGAAAAGTGCGAAACTGCCAAAAATCCAGAATGGGAAACGAAAGCGTTCGCTGCTGAGAGGGTTTGTTGTGAGAGGCCTCACATCCTTAGAGGGTTCGCATCCTAATAGGGTTCCACATCCTGAGAGAGTTTCACATCCTGAGAGGGTTTCGCAACGAGAGGGTTCGCATCCTGATAGGGTTCGCTGCAAGAGGGTTTGTATCCTGAGAGGGTTTCACATCTTGAGAGGGTTTTGCAGCGAGAGGGTTCACATCCTAAGAGGGTTCGAATATTGATAGGGTTCGCTGCAAGAGGGTTCGTATCGTGAGAGGGTTCGCATCCTGAGAGGGTTTTTCAGCGAGAAGGTTCGCATCCTGAGAGGGTTCGCTGCGAGAGGGTTCACATCCTGAGAGGGTTCGCATATTGAGCGGGTTTCACATCTTGAGAGGGTTTTGCAGTGAGAGGGTTCACATCCCGAGAGGGTTCACATCTTGAGAGGGTTCTCATCCTAAGAGGGTTCACATCTTGAGAGGGTTTCTCATCATGAGAGGGTTTCGCAGCGAACTTGTCGGTTCCCATTTTCTCCTCCCGTATCGAGTGGCTTTCAACAATTTGAAGGGTTGGGATGGTATGGGTGTTTATGAAAAAGTTGAAAGAGATTTGAGAGAGAGAGAGAGAGATAGAGAGAAAGAGATTGTGTCTTTGAAGCACTTGGAAATTGGTTAGGTTCTCGATGGAACCCCTTCATGTATTTGTTGTGGCCATTTTTTTGTTTATAGACGTCAAGTCGTCAACCAATGTCTATTTAAATCTATAATGAATCTTGTGTAAATGGGGTATTGTTAGATCTATATGCTTAAGAATCATTTTAGAATGATATTGCCAATTACATATGATCCTATAGGGTCACATCATTAGCAAGTTGTCACTTATTGGATAATAAACTCGTGTATTTAATTAGTAAAAATTAGTCTAGGGGTTATAACTATTTATTATATCATATTGTATGATATAATATGTCATGTACAAGTTTTAGACATATTGGATATCACGAGCCATTAACATGAACATATATATTATATTAAGAAAGTGTGTAAGACTCTCCTTGGCCCCACCATGACTAACTTCGACCACCACCACCATCTCAAAGTGCAAGTATAAAAAGGAGAGTAACGCTTTGATTTGAAGCTAGTTGATTAATCTTTTTTTTTTCTATTGTTCTTGCTAAAGTCGAGAGCTCCCTATCTCATTCTCTTCTACCTTTCTTTTGAAGCTTAGTGGAGATTTGATGCTTAGAAGTGCTTTTCATTTTGTGCTTAATTGTGTTAAGCGCTTAAATTCTTAAGAATTACTTCATATAAGAGGAAACTAACATTCTTGGTGGCTTACTCTTGTTGTTGTATTCATTATAAAGAAACTCTATCCTTGATTTTTTGCCATTGTCATCAACTACCCAAGACTAAGTGGAACCAAAGTCTTCAAAAGTTGTAGTTCTAAACATCCTACAGTTGTCATAGCCTTTCTAGTTAATGTATTTGGATTCTGTTTGTGTTTTTCTTAAAATGATCATAAAAATAAGATAGTTATTTTAAGTCTTCCATTTCCGTTAGTTTTATAAAAAGGATCGTTTTTAAATTCTCAAAAACCATCATATATATATATATATATATATATATATATATATATATATATATATATATACTACGTAAAATCTACCAAATGGAATGTTATGATTATGGAAGTGAAGCACTTATAAGGACTTTGAGGACCAACACTAACAATGGATTACAATTTTATGCTTGTGCCAAAATGGTATCCTTCTTTTACTTTCCTTTAAATTTCTATTGTCAATGATATGAATTTTAATTTTTCAACTGTTAATCTTAATCCACTAATTTTTAATTTTACAGGGACTACGATGTGGGCTTATTTGTTGGGTTGATGATGAAAAGGTTCATTACAATTCATTGATAAACTATTGGTTCGTTAGGTGGGAAATACATCTTAAAACATAGAATAGGAAGTTGAAGATATGCTTAGTTAGTAGCTGGGTTCTATTCGTGGCCATAATTCTTTACAGGTTGTAATCTTTAGTAGTACCGGGTTATGATGTTTAAGAATATTGCTAATGTTATTTGTAATATCCTAAAGAGCAAGGTAAAACTTTCAATTTAAAAACCAATGCAAAAACCATAAATGTTTACAAAAACATAGATCCCATATGTCAAAGTTATAAATCATAGTTTCCTGAAATCAAATCTCATAAAATCCGAAGGATGTGCATGATCAAGGCTTCACCTTGCTCTATCCTATGAAGTACATGTAACCATAACAATCAAACTGTAAGCCAAAGCTTAGTGAGTTCCCCCAAAGTACCACAAACAACCATATAGATAACAACATGCATATATGAGCCTTTAGCCTAACTGGACCGCCTCGTAGGGCCTATAACCTATCTAGACCCCTTTTCGAGTCTTCGGCCTGACTGGACTACCTCTTGGGCCTTCAATCTATCTGGTCCACCTCATGTATGTTGGCCTTCAGCTCAAAGCAGGACCACCTCAACCCAACAAACCATAACATGTCGATATATACAATAAAAATCAATTACCAACAAGTACCAGGAATAATACAAATCTACAAGTCTAATGTTGGATTAGTGTCTAAGTCCATAACTATATTTGGTATGTACTTGACCCGACTCGACATGGTCCATTTGGGTTGCATGGCATCAGAACATTTGGATAGACCGTTTGTGAGAAGAGGACATTTGTGACATATTAATATATTATCAGTTCTAATATATTAATATGAAATCATGTTATTTAATTAGTATTAATCAAGAATTAATTTGGACTTAATTTAATGATAAAAAGAGACTAATTAAATATATGGGGATTGATTGTGTAAATCATTCATTCTTATGTATGTGGGCTTATGATCCATGATTCCGTATGTTGGGTTTAACCCATATGGTGACCCATGGATATTCCATGGAGGTTAAAACCCATGGAGCATAAGGAATGGGTAAATTCATGGGTGAAATGGTGTAACCCTAATGTGCACACTATATAAAGACCCCTTTGGCTCAAGAAATTGGCACTAGTGATACATATATGAGGGCTAGCCGATTTGAGCATGATTGTCTTCTTCTCATGGTTATTCCAAGTGTTGATGATGTTGTGTGAACCATTTGAGGTGTCACACTTGGGGAACTAGGCTCTCGAGCTTCATGGAGTCAAGCTACATCAACAAGGTATGTATTCTATCTGTTTTATTACCCAAGTAAACAAAGATTGTATGCTAGTTAGGGTAATACCTTGGAATATTCATATTTGCATGTATAATAGTGAAAACATAGATCCAAGGTATTTAGGGTTGCATGTAAACTTAGGAGTGTTAGAATGCTCATAACCCAACATCTAATACATACTCAGTGAACACATGTAATCACACAGATCTACCAGTCAAGTACATACCCAACATAACATCAATCAAGTATACTAAGATAAATAATCCAATAGGTCGGCATTGGTACCTTCGACCCATAAGTATAGTGAGGAAAAATCACCTTAATGTCAGAAATATAGCAGAAGAGGATTGTGCTCCAACTATTGGTTCTACGGGTCACTTATAAAACAAATAAGGACCAAGCCTCAATCTAGTACTCAAAATATCCCAAATTACCTAAAGTAAAACTTACTCAAAGTCAATGGTCAATGGTCAAATTTAAAAGCCACACCAGCTAATCGTCACATCGTGGCCACCCCTAGCCACGTCGTGGCCACTAAATGACTAAACAAATGAGCCCTAGCCCTGTCGCCACGTCGTGCCAGTAGGCCACACTGTGGACACTAGGCTCCTAACAGTTTAGTATATTAAGTCAATTTATTTGATCATAAGGGCTCCAAAGTTCAAATCTGGTCCATTCTAAGGTCCAAGTGGATAAAGTTTCCAACTTTATCCTTTTAGACCATCCAAGAGATAGCGATCTCACTTCTAAGTTTAAATAGGTGAAAAACATAACTTGGCTTAACTTATTAGACACTTTCTCTTGAAGACTACTAGATCCCCATTTATAGAAATGTTTCAAGCATCATATAACAACATAAAACACTTACTTTACAGACATGCATGTCCAATGCATGTCTTAGACTTGTATTAGGTCAAAATGAGGGTTTTTGACCAAAACATCAATATAAATCCAGATCCAAAGTATCAAATGCCCTAAATGGCCTAGAGATTCATAAAGTTGCAAACTTATGAGATCTCATTACCCAATAATAAAAAAACATAAAGATTTAGGGACAAAACTCAAGATCTATCCACTTATCATGATAAAAATCGAATCTTGGACAATTACAAAGTTCTAGAAGATTGCTACAATAAAAGATGATGGCTTGCATGTAGATTCTAAGCTCACTTCATCTTGTTTCTTCCTTCAATGGATTCAAAAAGCTCCAAACAATGTTTAAACAAAGGATGAGGGGATTAGGGTTTTCAGAATCTCAAAGAGGATGATGGAGGCTGAGGGTGAGCAAACCCAAGCCTCATCATTCCTTTAAATAGGGAGCAAAACCCAGAATAAGGTTTTGTCATTTGTCACCTGCCATGTTGTGACCACATACTGCCACACCATGGCGGCCCAAATGAACTCACAATTTTCTTAAAGGGCCACGTCGTGGTGCCTCCCCCATGCCATGAAAACCTTAAAATGCTTTAAAAAAATTATGAATTCGAATTACCTTGGGATCCAGTTAGTGATTTTAAATCACTAATGTTATTTAAGTGTAATGGGGTTAATTTGTTGATCAATGTCACCTTGACAATTATTGAACAAATTGGTATGGTGCGGAGTGCACATTTGTTTAATTTTGTCTTTGTTGAAAGTATACTACTATTTAGGGGCGAAGCCCCTGAACCGACGGGGGTTCGAGGGCAGCGCTCCTGAGAGCGGGGTCCAAGGGGCGGCAACTCCTAGCGGGTTTTGTGATCCATATTCTAGACCCGAATTTAAGTTAGTTTATGACGTTTTGACAGTTTCAGGACATAAAACTGTCATGTGGCAGTTTTAAGACTGGAAGTTTTTCTGGTTATATGATCATATTCGAAATCTGTGGTTGGTACACTTCTTCTTCATAACATCTTGAACATTCTCTCTTCTGTTTTCTTAATTCTGATTCTTATCCGATTAAAGAGTGGGAGTAGCACCCAAATACTTTAATCTGAAAGTGAAAACCACAATTCTCATAATTTCCAAGCCTTTTCTGTACCCCATTTCTTACAAAGATTAAATTATTTCTGTGATCATGGCAAGTGGTGATTCTGTAAAGGAAATGACAAGTAAGTTTGAAAAACTAAACAAGTTTGAAGGGCAAGATTTTTGTAGATGGCAGAATAAGATGAAGTTTCTCCTTACCACTCTGATAGTGGTATATGTTCTGAGTATACTTATGCCAGTCTTACTAGAATCTGTTGAAGATGAACCTTTGAAGGCAACTAGAAGAAGATACAAGTGGGAAAATGATGATTACATATGTCGTGGTGATATTCTCCATGGTATGTCTGACTCACTTTTTGATATCTATCAAAATTTCGAATCTGCAAAAGAACTATGAGATTCTCTTGAATCCAAGTACATGGTTGAAGATGCTAATAGTAAGAAGTTTCTTGTTAGTAACTTTATGGGTTACAAGATGATTGACTCCAGGCCTGTTACGGAACAATTCCATGAAATGTTAAGAATTCTGGGACAGTTTGCTCAACACAATTTGAAAATAAATGAAGCCATTTCTGTGGCTGTGATCATTGACAAACTACCCCCCCTTCCTAGAAGGATTTTAAACACAATCTGAAACATAGAAAAGAGGAATTGACTTTGACTCAACTTGGAAGCCATTTAAGGATTGAAGAGTCTATAAGGACTCAAGAACTTGACAACAATCCTAAAGGCAAGAACCAAGTTGGTTCCTCTTCTATGAACATGGTGGAAGGAGAAAGTTCAAAGAATCCCAAGAAGTCTAATGGAAAAAGGAAGTTTAAAGGAAAGGATGAAAAGTCTTCCAACAAGAAGGCTAAGTTGGTTTGTTGTAATTGTAACAAACCGGGTCACTTCAAGAAATATTGTCATCTTCGCAAAGTGAACAAGGATGGTGCTGGACCAAGTGGATCCAAGGATCCAGAAAAGCAACAAGGTCAGATTTCTGTTTCCATGCAGAATTCTAAATATATTCATAATTATATTTCTATGATTTCTGAAGCATTTTATGTGCAGGATGATGCTGTTGCATGGTGGGTTGATTCGGGAGCAACAAGCCATATATGTAAGGATCTTCGTTGGTTCAAGGAATGTCAACCAATTGAAGATGGATCTGTGGTGAAATGGGAAATGTTGCAACTGAACCAATCAAGGGTTTAGGATGTGTTTTACTTTATTTTACTTCTGGAAAGTGTTTGTGTCTAAACAATGTTTTATATGTATCGGAGATTCGAAAGAATCTTGTGTCTGAAATTGTTTTAAATAATTGTGGTTACAAACAAGTATTAGAAGGTGACAAGTATATCTTGTCAAGACAGGGTTCTTTTATGGGATTTGGATATGTATGCAATGGAATGATTAGACTTAATATTAATTATCCTTTTATTGATAATTCTATTTGCATGACTTCTACTAGTACTAGCAATAATTTTAATAAATATGAATTATGGCATGCTAGACTAGGACACATTCATTACAAGAAATTAAAAGACATGTCTAAAATGAGTTTAATTCCTGCTTTTGATATGTAAAATTATGAAAAATGTAAAACATGCATGCTAACCAAAATCACTAAACAAGCTTTCAAAGATGTTGGATCTTATACATAGTGATTTATGTGATTTCCATGTAACACCTTCCCTTGGAAACAAAAAGTATGCTGTTACTTTTATTGATGATGCATCTATATATTGTTATGTCTATTTTCTACATTCTAAGGATGAAGCACCTGATAAATTAAAAATTTATAAACAACAAGTTGAGCTTCATAAAAATGAATTAATAAAATTTTTGCGTACTGATAGAGGTGGTGAGTATTATGATCCAGTTTATTTTGAATCAACTGGAATAATACATCAAACCACAGCTCCTTATACACCACAAAAAAATGGTGTAGGTGAAAGGAAGAATAGGACTTTGAAAGAAATGGTTAATTCCATGTTGTCCTATTCTGGATAAAGTGAAGGTTTTTGGGGTGAGGCAACGTTAACTGCATGTTACATCTTGAACAAAACTCCAAATAAAAGGAATAAGAATACTCCTTATGAACTTTGGTGTAAAAAGGTACCAAATTTGAGTTATCTCAAATTTTAGGGTTGTAGAGTAGCTGTAAGGCTCACTGAACCTAAAAGGAAAACTTTGGGTGGAGAGGTGTAGATTGTATCTTTATTGGATATCCTGAGCATTTCAAAGCATATAGATTCTATGTTTTAGAATCTAATGACTATGTGTCTGTAAACATAGTGATAGACTCAAGAGATGCTATCTTTGATGAAGAAGATTCACATCTATACCTAGACCAAGGGGCATGATTCATCAATCTTCCAAGAATAGTATTATTCAAGCTGAAGATGTTTCTGGTGGTGGAAGTTTTGTACCTGAACCTAGGAAAAGCACAAGAGCTTGAAAAGATAAGTCTTTTGGATCTGATTTTCAACTTTATCTGGTTGAAGGAACAAGGAATGAGACTATATGTCAACATCAATTCTGTTTTAATATTGAGGAGGATACAAAGACTTTTAGTGAGGCTATGGCTTCTAGGGATCTTCATTTCTGGAAAGAAGCAATTCAGGATGAAATTGATTCTATCATGCATAACAATATTTGGTATTGTCTGATTTACCTCATGGTTGCAAGACATTAGGAAGTATGTAAATCCTCAAAAGGAAAATGAAGGTCGATGGCACAACTGATAAGTATAAAGCTAGATTGGTTATCCAAGGCTTTAGGAAAAAGGAAGGCATTGATTTCTTTGATACTTATTATCCTGTTGCTAGAATTTCCACAATTAGATTATTCTTAACTCTTGCAGCTATACATAATCTTGTGATTCACCAAATGGATGTGAAAACTGCATTCTTGAATGGTGACTTAGATGAAGAAATTTACATGAATCAGCCTGAAGGGTTTGTGATGCTTGGTTATGAACATAAGGTGTGTAAGTTGAAGAAATCATTATATGGTTTGAAACAAGCACCAAAACAATGACATCAAAAGTTTGATGATGTGATATTGTCTAATGGTTTTGCATTAAACCAGGCTGAAAAATGTGTATATAGCAAATTTGATTCTTCTGGTAAAGGAGATATAATTTGTCTATATGTTGATGATATGTTAATCTTTGGTACTGATCAAGATGAAGTTGATAAAACCAAGAAATTCTTATTGTCTAGTTTTGACATGAAAGACATGGGGGAGGCTGAGGTAATTCTTGGTATAAGAATTAAAAAAGGAAACAATGGGATTTCAATTTCTCAATCTTATTACGTTGAGAAGATATTGAAGAAGTTTAACTTTGAGAATTGTTCTCCTATTAGCACTCCTATAGATCCTAGTCTTAAGCTTTTACCTAATAAAAGATCTCTAGTGTCTCAACTTGAATACTCAAGGGCTATTGGTTGTCTAATGTATGCCATGATTAGTACTAGGCCTGGTATAGTATATGCTGTGGGAAGGCTTAGTAGATATACTAGTAATCCTACTTCACATCATTGACAAGCTGTGAGTAGAGTATTCAAGTATTTGAAAGGGACCATGAATTATGGTTTAACTTATAGTGGATATCCTTATGTTTTAGAAGGTTATTCAGATGCCAGTTGGATTAACAACTTAGAGGATCACTCCTCTACAAGTGGTTGGGTGTTTCTTCTTGGAGGATGTGCCATTTCTTGGGCATCTAAGAAACAGACTTGTATTACTAACTCAACCATGGAGTATGAGTTTGTTGCATTGTCTGCTGCTGGTAAAGAAGCTGAATGGCTAAGTAATTTGATTTATGAAATTCCCTTATGGCCCAAACCAATATCTACCATTTCTATACGATGTGATAGTGCTGTAACCTTGGCTAAGGCTTATAGTCAAGTGTACAATGGAAAGTCTAGACATTTAGGTGTTAGACATAGCATGATTCGTGAGCTTATCATGACTGGTGTGATATCTGTGGAGTTTGTAAGAACTCAGTTGAATTTACCCGATCATCTAACCAAATGGTTAGCAAGAGATCTTGTGCACAAGGCGGCTGTAGGGATGGATTTAAAGTTCACTTAAAATCTTTTATATTGAGACACCCAATTCCCACCTAATGTAATATTAGATGTTGAATTCAATGTGGAAAGCTTGATAATTGAATATTAAAACACATTATTATCATCATCCCAAGGTATGTGTTCAGTATTGCAAGTTAAGGAGGTTGAATTTATATTCTTAATAGTTCTTTTGAAAAATTGCATTTACAGGTGCAAGAATAAAAGGACTACCTATATAAGCATGAAGTTTAGCTGCTTCAAGAAGTTAGGACTTGGCTTTGATATGTTTATTGAAGGATGGAACACAAGCTAGTAAAATATAGTGTCAAGTTAGAACTTTGAGAATGTAAACGATTGTGTATATTATCTTCATGTATTCACTTAGAATAGAAAGGGTTCAATCCTAAATGACACCTTGATATTCGAATATTTGGAATGAGTAATATACTAATGTGAAATTCAATCGTCACGATATTTCATTTATGCATCAATTTGTTGTTGTTATGATTTTAATGTAAAGTTAATCAAGATTACACTTAAATGGGGGAGGTTTGTTGGTGATTTTATATCACTAATGTTATTTAAGTGTAATGGGGTTAATTTGTTGATCAATGTCAACAATCAGAAATCCGGATTTTTGGTAAATGTACCCGGTTTTGTGATCCATATTCTAGACCCGAATTTAAGTTAGTTTATGACTTTTTGACAGTTTTAGGACAAAAAAATGTCATGTGGCAGTTTTAAGACTGAAAGTTTTTCTGGTTATATGATCTTATGTCACAACTGTAAATTTTAAGCTATGTAATCTACACATTCAAGTTAATGTGAATCAAAAACTTTAACCAAATACAAGATACAAGTACTATAAATAGTCATCAAACAATTGGAGACCCTAGAAGTTCTTATTAAGCCTATTTTGGACTAGAACTTCCTTATTGGATCCAAATGGGCCAATAAGCTTCCAATTAGACTATTATGGGCTTAGAACCCTAATTGGGCTCTAATTGGACCCACACTTAATTATTTTAACATTTTAGGTCATGTTGGGCCTAGAATTAAATAAATAAAAAGCCTTGATACATGAATAACCTAAACTAGTCCAATAAAAACATAAAAATCCTACTACACTCCTTTAGACTTAAAACACACCCTAATTAACACTAATATTGGGCTTAGGAGCAAAGAGCCCAAAAATCTTTTTTCCCCCACCATTCTCGGCCCAATACCCAAGCCCAAGAGGATTTGAAGATAGTTGACTTAAGTGTGCCACCTCATTATTGTCCATAGGATCTCCATGCAAGATACTTCCTTTTTCCCATGCAAGCATCACTTCACAATCACCTCACTTCTCTCCTCTCTCTCACTCTCGGCCATACACACCCACACACCAAACATCTCTCACAAATTCTCTCTAGTTCACTCAAGGAAACTCTCTTCTTCCCTCTCCAAAAATCTCGAAATTTAGGGACTTTCCAAGAGGATTTTGCAAGTAAATCATCATCTAAGGTAAGATTATGCATAGATCTATGGTTTAAATTCTTTTGTTATCAAAATCCTCTCCTAATCTATATAAAAATCGTGATCTTACACCCTAGAATCATCTCAAAACTCAAGATCTTCATCAAAGGGAGCCAAGGCCAAAAACACTTCATTTTTCTTCCATCTTTTCTTCCAAAAACCGAAACAACACCCCAAGGTGAGATTCATACCCCTATTTTCTGTTTTTAAGAGTTTTTGTGGGGGGGAATACAAGTGAAAGTGTAGATCTATATGTGTTTGTATGCCTTGTATGATTTCCATGCTTATATGTATGCTTATATGTGTTTTAATGTTGGATCTAGCCATTAAACCCCTCAAAACCGAGATATAACTCATGTTTTATGATATTAGCTTCAAATATGTTCCTACATAATAAGTGGTACTAGATAAATAGCCAAGTGGTTAGCAACAATTTTCTTTAAGCTAAAAACACATATTTTGGGCCAAAAATGTGAAAAATACAAAATTAAGGGCCCAAAATGACATTTTACAGATTCTGATGGTTGAAATGTGTCAAAACAGTTTCAATAAAGCTATTTCTGGAATTCTATTTAATTGGTGGATTAAAAACATAAATTTCAAGCCTATTGGGCTAAAAATGCAAATTTCGGCCCAATAAGGCCCATTATGCGAATTTTTCTGTTTTGGAGGGCCAAAACTGTAACTTTCTGTAAAACAGTGGACTATAAGTGTCCCAAACCCTTTTCAAAGGTTTAAAATGCTTTTTAAATTTAAAAGGGACTAAAGTTGCAAAAATTTTCCATTTTGGGCCAAAATTGTCAAAATTGCGAAAAGATGGGCTAAACCGAGAAAAACTGCATTTTCAGGGACTTAAACTGCTTTCTTTGAAAAATATGCTGGAAAATATTAATTTCATTAATTTTTGGTGTTAAAATGTCAAGAAAAATAGTTTAAGGACCAAACCGGGAAATACTTAAATAAAAGGGTTGAAAATGTAAATTTTACAAATAATGAGGGGCTGAAAACAAAAATATTTCACGGCTGATACACTATGTACAATTTGATCAAATAATGATACCTCGACTACCAACGAAATACAACTCATTACAATACCACAAGTCGTTGCTAAACGAATTGGCTCGGTCTCGAGCCAATGGAAATCTACAACTACTAACTCTTTGATACATACAAATAACGATTGGTAATACACATACATACGAGTGTGCACAGACGTCTACGCACCATCTTCGGGCCCCAAAAGTGTAAAATCTTGTTTGTTGGGCCTAGCTAGCCCAATGACCTGATCTTAAGGCCCGAAGACATTTTTTACTACGAAGTGTTGAGTTTTACCGACTTGGCACAACGTAGGGTGACTTTCAATGGCCTGTATCATTGGACCCCAAGGGCCATGGTATTGCTAGAAAAGTCTACACATTTTACGAGGCGGGTCGGGGACCCCTCGCACACATATTTCCCCAGCCGGTTAATAGAGTTACCGGGGTCTTCGTGACCTCTTTCTCTTCGGATGTGGGACTACTCATAGTCCGGGCGATTGGATAACGTGATTAGTACTGACGACGCCTTCGGGAATCGTTGGTATATCTATAAACCGGGCATTTGTGTAATGCGGGTTTGTAGTAAATAATCAATGCTCGAGAACCTTCCAACGTCGCTTGGGACCGATACTACTATTTTTGTAATGGTTTCAACGCAACTCAATGGATTTCAAAAGAACTAGGGGAACATCGGGTTTCCCTAGGGTTTTTATCGCATACAGATTTTAAACGCATACATCTTAAATGAACAATTTTTGCAAGTATAGAAACAAACAAGCATACCTATGGATCTTCACAAACGTTTTGAAAGCTTTTCTTTTCAGAAAATATCGGATTTTCTGGTGGTTTTTCAAACAATATAAACATTCGATTTCAAACACTACTTATGAACTCACCAACATTTCATATGTTGACGTTTTTCAAAATACTTGTATTCTCAGGAAACCAGTGAGTCAAGGGATATCATGCTCAGTGACGGTTGCAGTTTATTTTTGAATGAACCAAACAACATTAATTTTTGGAAATGTAATATCTCAAACAATGTATGACATGTAAACACTACTGGTTGTATTATGTTGATGAATGGTGACGAATGTTGTTTTGTTTCATATATATTCAATGTTATGGTATTCAATTGAGTCACGACAGCCCCCGGACGTTTCCGCCGTCTGGTTCGGGGGTGTGACATCTTATCTGAAATCTGTGGTTGGTACACTTCTTCTTCATAACATCTTGAACATTCTCTCTTCTGTTTTCTCAATTCTGAGTCTTATCCGATTAAAGATTGGGAGTACCACCCAAATAATTTAATCTGAAAGTGAAAACCACAATTCTCAGAATTTTCAAGCCTTTTCTCTACCCCATTTTCTTACAGATCCAAGTGTTACATTATTAGTTGGTTAAGACCATTAATGTTAGAGATTTTGATTACTAGTATCGCACAACGTATGTTATTTTTGATATTATAGGGAGTTAATTTCTTTATATTATAAACATAAATTAAAAACAAATACTTTCCTAATATCATCACTCTACTAAACAACTATAAAAACCCATTGTATGTTTACACGCTAAAAGAGTGATGTTTTATATATATCAGTAAACAAAATCGTCAGTTAAAATGTACTATTACATGTGAGAATATCCTACCAACTTCTATAGGTTCAAATTTACGGGCTTAAAACATTAAAACATAAATAATGATAAACAACTAACTGAATGGGGAAGATCTTAATCAATCGATTAGTTATTTGAAAATTAAAAAAAAAAAAACACACCACAACCATCCTACTTATGAGCTTACAAAATATGACTTTATGACCTTCAAATCTGGAGTGTGATAGGTCCATCACTACTACAAAAGACTTATATGACTCGTTTAAATCAAATAAAAAGACCCGGTTTTCAACCGGGTCTTATGGGCGGACAATCTTATGTGAAAAACATAATAGGACCCGGTTTTACAACCAGGCCATATTTGAGTAATACAACCCGGGTTCCATGAACAAAACCGGTTTTTTTTACAACATTTGAGTATCACTTTTGTACCAATATATACCTCGGTTATCATGCATAGAACCGGGTTTTATTATGCAAGTTAGAGTTTAATTTTGTTTGATCATATGATCCAGCTTTGGCTATGCAACCGAGTCTTTTTATTTCATTTTAATATTTTTTACAAACCCGTAGCATCAATTTTGTTTAATAGTTATAGATGTCATATTTCTATATTTGCGTTTGATACACCCAAATAAAGAATTCCTTTTATTGATTTTCAATGCATTTCTACATATTTAAATCTAATAACTCTGGGTTGAAGGATCATACTTTCATACATTCTTTACTATAACTTCCTATTTACACACACACACACACACACACATATATATATATATATATATATATATATATATATATATATATATATATATATATATATATATATATATATATATATATATATAGAAATGAGTTCTATGGAAAACAAATAACTAGGGCAACATCTACTGGAACCAATAATCAAATGACACGTGTCCATTTTTTTCTTCACAAGTAATGTATTGTGGAAGTTATTGTGAAAGTGATGTGTTGTCATGTTTTCATTGGTTCAAATATGTGTTGCCCTAATCATTCATTTTCCATATAACTCTTCCCTATATATATATATATATATATATATATATATATATATATATATATATATATATATATATATATATATATATATATATATATATATATATAATATTTTAGGTTTTGGTATTGTTTGTTTTAAGAGGAAATGACATGAAGAAATTTGAGGATAATGGGCATGATTATCATTTTGAATTACTCGGTTCATATTGTTATTATTATTTAATTATACTTTGAAATTCTATTAGAGTCTAAAGTATAAAACTAATTGCACTTTCATTTGTTTGAGAATGTTCGGTTCATATTGTTATTATTATTTAATTATACTTTGAAATTCTATTAGAGTCTAAAGTATAAAACTAATTGCACTTTCATTTGTTTGAGAATGTTCACTACGTTTTCAAATATTTGATGTCAGTGTGCTTGCTCTGACCATTGGCCAAAGATATAACACCACTTCATGATGATTTACTTTTTTTAAAGTTTGCTAACTATTTTGAGACAAATGTTCCCATAATGTTGTAGTTTAGTATGACCCTTAATGTACTAAAAATGGAAAAATGAAAAAAACAAAATAAAAGAACTATTTAGTTTAGAACAATTCCAAGCATTGAGTGTTTTACGATACCAAACATATCATTTGTATTTTTACATGATGTTAAAAGGTTATTTTGGTCCAAATACCTGTTTGGTTACCACTGAATTGAAGGTCAAATAAGAAAATTTGAAAAAAATGATCTATTTGTAGGTTTTTACATTAATGGTAGTAACATGTGTATTAATTAGGTTGGTTTATTGTAGTATCAGACTATAAGTAAGGATCAAAATAGTTGTCATAACTCAATGGCTTAGCCTTCAAATTTCAATACACCCTTACCATAACTCATTTGTCAAAAACCCTTGTTGAAAATCAATCTCAATTGACGTCCTTAAGTCAAAAGACACGGTTTCTATTGGAGAATCGGGTTATATACTTTTCCAACAAAAAGGACCGGTTAAAACCATAAATCCGGGTTATTTAATTTGAACATATGTCCCGATTTCTTACTTTTAACCGAGCCTTATGACACTTTCCATTAGAAAATCCAGTTTTTGTATAATAGAGTTTGGTTTTTCAACAACCGAGTCCTATATGTCTTTTTGTAGTAGTGCATGGATATTCCTTGTTACATAGAACAAAATGAAAAAAAATCGTCTCAAATAGACTTTGCATGAAAGAGTTATGAATCTTTATAGTTTGGTGTTTTTTATATTCTTCACTAAGGAACCTACTTTGGACCTAAAAAAGTATGTATTCATGTCAACCAAATTTGAAATGTTATATATGCAATGATAACCCTTAATTAATATAAGACAATGAAAAAAATTCACCCAAACGGATTTTGTATGAAAGAGTTATGAAATTTCAAAGTTAGAGAAAAAAATAGATTTTTGTCAACCACAACTGTTAAATTCTAGGTAGATTTTTGGAGTCAACAATGGTTTTTTAGCGCTCAACACCAAAAAACACCATCATTGTGGCAAAAAAAAAAAAAAAAAAAAACTATTTTTCAGATGGCTGAAATCAGGGGCGGATCCACAATAGATCCAAGGATATCCCTCAAAAAATTTGTAGTACTATAAATTTTTTAGAAAAATTTGGTTTTATATAGTGTATATATACATAATATTAATATGTTTAGCAAGATAATAACACAAGTTGTAGTTGATTCAGATTGTTAAGGTGTTAGGGGGTGTTCTTGGAGGTTGCAATTTCAAATCTTCTTTCAAACATTTATTTTCTTTTATTTTCGTAACTTCTTTTATATAGGCTTATATAGATTATGCATATTATATTATGATGTTGTGAAAATTAAACATAACTATTGAGTTTTCTAAATGGTAAAGCATTGGATTTTTAACTTAGAAGGTCCCTATTTCGAATCTTGACCCTTACACATGTGTACTTTATTTTGTTTATTAGTTTGTTTTTTAAAATTATAAAATTGTCCCACATCGGCCATAACATAAAACATAGCTACTATACAACTGTTATATAAGCAACACAAACTTCTCAATTATCAACAAGTTAAACTTTCGAATGAGTTTGTGTTTAAACCAAAAACCGAGTTTGGAAAACCGAAAAACCGAACCCATCGGTTTGGGATACCCCTTTACTTTGACCCTGAATCCGCCACTGGCTAAAATTTCAGCAAATGGTCATTAATGAAAATTATGACTATTTTTTTAGTAAAAATTTCTATAAAATAACTAGTATTTTCATTTTGTTTAAAATAAAAGCGTCGTTTTCGTTTATTAGTTTTATTTTAAGTTGACCAAAATTTGAAAATGTTACAAGGTAATGATTATAAACCTTACTACGACTTAAAAATAATGATTTTACCAAAGATATTTTGCACAACTTGTAGAAAGATTAGAATTGTAAGGTTTGGAGGACGCATGTAAACCCAACTGATAGTGCGACTACTTGAAGAGATAATATTAACAATTTTATTTTGATCTTTTCCCTTATTTGACCAAAACTTCAATATTCTTTTCGCGGATAATTGAAAATGCGGAAGCCAATTGGTGTATTGTATACTCATAAAAAATAAGAACACATCATTGCAATTTGCCTGAAACCATTTGAAGATTTTAAGTCCGAATTCTCTTTATCTTTTATTTTTTAATTTCATCAACTTATTCTTAGTTTTGACTTGTTAGGCACAGACTTTTTTGGGAATTTTTTTAAAGGTAAATATAAAAGCTAACTAACATTTTTTTTTTTGGGTTTATTTTTTAATTTATTTTTAAGGTAAATATAAAAGCTAACTAACATATTTTTTTGGAACATATACTATATAATCCTAATTCTATTTTGTTATATTATAAAATATTCATTATATTATAAAATTATTTTTATTTTTATAAAATCACCTTAACTTTAATAAAAAATGTTATACAAATCCATAATTTAGCAGGTTCCGATGCTGATGTGATTTCCTTTTCTTTCTCCATTAAAGTCACTTAGTTTGCATAATTTGATGACAATAATAATTTTGTGTGTTTTTTTATTTTTTAAGACGAGTAATTTATGTTAGAAAAAAGTTAAACTTTTTTTTTTTTTTCGTTTTTTCTGTAATTTTTTCCACTTTTTTTTAGTGTTATTGATATGAAAGCACAATAAAGTTTTTGGTTTGGTTTTAAAAGACCCTTGAAATAAATTTCGTATCTTTAACCTCATTAAAGTGGAAAATTACGTGTCATTTACACCCTTTTGAAAGAAACGAAGCAGTCACCCGGTAATTAACTATCACGCGGACTTTGACCTTCGGTTTCTTCTCTTAAATGACATGTAAGCAATAACACATGGACTTTGGTTTAAAATAACTGTTCGAGAAAACTTTCATTTACATTTGCATTTCTACACAGTCGTTTTACAAAATCGTTGAAGAGCAAAGAATCTAGGGTTTTCTCCCCCAACTCGAGTAAGTTTCCTCTCATCTTGGGTTCTTTTGAAGTTCAATTTTTTATAGAGGTGAACTACATAGATAACGAAAACCTTGATGCTATTTACTTGAAAGTGCATTTTCACTTTAATGGTTTTTTACAAGATACCTACATAGATATACCGAAGGTGATACATTAATGTTTAGAGACCATGATTTTGCTGGAATGGATCACGAGGGATGTTCCACCTTTCTAGAAAGGTTTATCGGAGAACCTTTTGAGAAAATTTACTACTTAGTACGTAATGAAACTTTGGGAATGGACTTAGGGTAATAGCAAATGATTTCAACTATGCTATTTTGATGGATACAACTTATCAAGCCCCAAAAAAGCCAATATACATATATGTAGTTCATATTGGGGGTGGATTTGAGGACCGGTTAGACAAAGAAAATAATGAAACTGTTTCAGTGATACATGGGGATGACAATGAACCTTCACAATGAACCCCTGATCCTGAACCGACCCATATGTTTTATGTTGGTTTGGAAGATGAAATCAATAAGGAGATTGTACTCCTCTAAGCAAGACCAAGTATGATGAATTTATTAACAAGTTATGTCCAGAAGGTGGATAAGGGAAAGAGAGAGAACATATGGATACTAGTGAGGAGTTTGAGAATGAAGTTGAAGAACATCATATCTTCAATCCTCATGTACACTGGAAGAAGCAAGTACCAATTATAGGCATGAGATTTGAGAACCCTAAACAACTTAAAAGCATGCTATTTAATTATGCCGTTAAGAATGGATATCAATTATGGTTCGAAAAGAATGACGATAAAAGGCTGCTAGTATTGTGTTGTAAAGTTACGTATACTTTCAGGATATGGTCAAGTTGGATGAGTATAAAACACAGTTTTCAAATCAAATCACTAAAATCTGACCATCAATGTGCTAGGAACTACCAAAAACCATCATCACCTACTTCATGGACAACTAAAAACCACCATCACAAATAGAAGAAAGACCAAACCAATCAACAATATTTTTTCACCTTTTTCTTAAGAGTTTCATTTTCAATAAACAATTCTTGGATCCGAGCATCAGTCAATTCCCTCTCAGCTCGTCGAAGATATTTGTGCTTGTCCACCTTCTTCTGCAGCTCAGTCACTTGAGCATTCCTAATGAATAGCTCATCAACTCTTAGTTTCATATTCCACATGGTATCCTTATAGTGTTTTTTAGAGGTAGGTCTTTCCACCTAGAGAAGTTGCAGCTGTTGTCTGATACCTACAAAACAAAGACATATTAGGTTTTTTTCGGTAAATGAGGTTGTAAACTAAATGCAATGATTGATCCATCGATTTTATTAGTATATAAACACAAATATGAGCATCATAACCTTGTTAACCTTAACAAAATAGACAAGCAACCCCATAATAAGGATTTCTGTTAAAAAAATTAGGGTTTTCTCAAATGGGGTTTTTTGTACAAAAATCATAATCTTTTTTGGGTAAAATGCTTTCACAAATTGACTACAAACAAAGAGTAGCTTACCATTGATTTTGCATAGTTTTAGAATTGACGTGTTGGGTTATTTGGCTTCCAATCTTCTATTGGCTTTGACATCGGTTTATCGCAACATAAGCAAGGAGGATTCTCATCAAAATGATAAATAGCGACGATGTTATGTAATTCAGACGAGGAAGACATTGGCGAAGGGTTCATGTTCGTTAGAGGGAAAGAAACTTGTGAGGGTTGATCTATTCAACCCCTAGAAATGTTATGTACCAAGATGACTAGACACACAACTGGATTCAAGCGAGCACGTCATCAACAACTTTTGTTGACTAACTTTACAATACTTGTCCTTTTACCACTAACAATATATATTTGCAGCAAATGAGTGATGTCTTACAATATACGATAAGACTCACCTTCGGAATAACTAACTCAAAATTACCTTCCCTTAAACTTTCACCATCAAAGTTTTAAGAAATAATCATATAAAGAATTTATATTCAAAATACACCTACCAAATTGTACACACATTCTTAATACCAAAAGGATTTGTAATCAATCACAATGTGATTTTATATATAAACTACAATATCACATTAACACCATCATATAAACAAAATCACCAGATAACTAGATATCAATCATCTAAAAAGGAATATAATTAATCACCTTGTTAGATGCGATCATCCGACCCTTTCACTTCAATTCTCATTCATATCTATCATTAGTCTAATTCCTGCTTAATCTCAAAAGATGTGATTTAACCAAATATACGCCCATCATACATACAACTTAACAAAAAAACAACATTATGTTCAGAGGCCTTACACGTTGTGTAAGGTATAACTTTGTGTCATATAGTTGACGAACACAAAATCCCCATATATTTAATTTTGTTTCCATTTAATCATTTAGCTCCTCAATAATTCGATCATTCAATCATTATAGCAACTCACAACAAGTTTTAATCACTTAATAACACCATTATTTAATCTATTTCTCTAATGAAACCAAAAGATAGAATTTCATACTTAGGGTTTAACCCTTACCTTGATTGCAACGAATCAAGCATCCACCTAGTATTTTTCAAATGTTTCTGTTGCTACTCATTCATGAATTTCACCCTTGGAATCATCCTATTTTCTTTCCTTTCAGTTTCTCAAGAGTTTTATTCCCCAAAATGATAGAACTAAAATGATTAAGTCATATAAGTATGGCGGGGATATGCACCTATCCATTGCCCAATGAGTAACAAGAGTCCAGAACCTTCCACATGAGATTTCGGAATGACGTGAAGATGAAGAGAGACTTTGCACCAACTGAATCCATAGAACATATCCATAATCCAAGTTGATTACAGTGTAAATACCATATAGAAGGGTCATAAAAAGCTTGCTAGCCCCATCTGAACCAGCAACCCTCTCAAAAAGGCCTTTAAACAGTAGGGTGAAGAGGCCATTCCATTGAGGAGGAAGGCAAGACTTCTTGACTTTAGTGACTGTCGTGAGGAGTTCTGTATACCCCATATTGTAGAACATGGAGAAGAGCTGAGAAGTAGTGATAGATTTAGGGTTGATCATGGAGGCCTCATAAGGGAGCCGTAGCGGTGAGCAAAATCGATCCTTGGAAATCGATGTCTTTTGATCGAGAATTTCAAAGAAAACCCTCTCTTTTGTCTTGTCATATGTTGTTGTTGAGTACACCTGAGAGAAAAGACATCGGGACTGATTCAACCTTCGTCAAAGCGATAACGAGTGGAGAGTATTTGAGACATTCCACCATATTGAGCATATAGGGATCGTATGCAAGCGGTGTGAGATCGATCAGAAGATTTTGATTCGCCTTGATGGAAAGAAGAGTTGATCGAGTAGAAGTTTCGTAGACGGAAGAAGATTTTGCCATTGTTGAAGCTTGACGAAGAATATGACGAACAGTGGAGATAGAATCGCCGGTATTCGCTTTTGAAAAATATGTGAGCAGTAAAAGAGTAAAGGTAATTTGAGAAAACCATTTGTACTATCAAGCATGAGAGAGAAAGAAATCACAATCATATCGCAAATGAAAAAATTTCAATCGACGCCTAGAAAATTGGGATTAGACAACTGTTACACCTAGATAGGTGGAGACAGTCGTGACATCAACGATCATTTCAAATTCACACGTCTTTCCGTATTCATCTCATCCTTATCGTTTCAGATTCCGGACCCTTCAAGTTCATGCTGACTCATCCTTTCGCTTTTAATAGACTCCATTCCATCATAATGAACCAAAGCTATATTTCTGAAAATAGCTTATGAGAAACCAAACCAGACTTTGGAAAATCAAAGATTTTCATGCAAGATAGTGTCAAAGATAAATAAATAAAGCAAATATTTTGTGGGATATATGTGATGTCTAGAAAGACATAAAACAGTGGATCCTGGGCACGAATATCTACCTTCAAAGTCAAGAGAGACTTCAAAGTGCTTGTTTGGTTTCCCATTGAATTACGATCAAATGCATGTAAAGAGACATTAAAAGGCATCTTTTTATATAAAGCTATTAGGGTCGCTTTCACTTCAATCCATATAGGGTACTTGACATAAGACCGAAAGTGGAAGAAGTACTTGTGAGACTAATGTAGCCTGTTAAACAAGTAGGTTTTGATCTTTTTCAGTGACTTGGTGATAAAAGGAAATCTCAAAAACAAAAATAAAACTGGTTCTTATGGGAAGAAACGTCTTGGTGTTAGACAATTTCATAAAGATCATGCAAAATGAAAAAGAGTTTTCATGAGATAACAAGTAATAGCTTGAACGTGTATGTGATGACTGTCAATTCATATAAAGTGTTGGATTTTGGGTTTCACTTAGCACGTGGTGAACGTATCTAAGATCATCAACACATATGTTGTGTAACCATAAACCTCAGGGGTAATTGCTGAGAGTCTCAAGGGTTATAATTGTGAAGTGAAACGAGATGGATAAATAAGATAAGGTGGTTAAGAAATCATAAGTATCCCTGCTATTTGAGAGTGACAAAGCATAAAACTCTTAACTCAATATGAGAAGAGTAAGGTAGCTCATGACTTGAGTAAATTTAGCAGCCTAATTGGGAAGAAATGATTGGTGTCGATCAAATCATTAAGGCTTCACTCACAGTCTTGGAGGCTTCGGTCTAGATATAACAACATGCTTCTAGGGACACTTAACTAGTACAAAGATAGAAATGGAATACCTGCCCTAGCTCCAATTGTTATAGCTCCTGTGATTGTCAAGCCTAAGAAAACAAACAAACACGATATGAAATAGAAAAGAAAAATATTTTGAAGTTTTGGAATTTTCTGAAAAAGAATAAACAAAAACAAAAAGAACAGAAGATAAAATATTTTTGGAGTTTGTGAAATTTAAAAAAATAAAAATAAAAACAGAAAATAAAATATTTTTGGATTTTATAAAAAGTAAGAGAAATACATAAAATAAATTAAGATACAATAAAGTGTACAAATGGTACAACCGAAAAGTAACCATTATATATGAGGCGAAATGGACCGAGCGTTCGGTTCATTTCGATTCCCGAAAAATCAGGACCCAAAATAGACCGAGCATTCACTCTATTTCGCTTCCAACTTTTAATGAGGCGAAAGCGATTTCGGTAAAGATTCAGCTTCCATCATTCCTAACCCTTGTAAGATTTTATTAAAACTTGCTTCAGGCAAGGCTTTTGTAAAGATGTCAGCTAATTGATCAGTGGTTCTTACAAAATGTATTTCGACATTACCGTCTTCCACGTGATCCTTAATAAATTGTGTCATACCCCAAAACCGAGAATGGCAGAATACATTCTGGGGTGGAGGACGTCATGTAAAGTATCACAACATATGCAGTATAGTAATCAAAGTAGAAAAACCATTGCATTAATAGTAATAATTTTTACATAGGTTACATTCCATAGCAACATCAAAGTAAATACAGAGAATAACATAGATGCAGCTTGGTACCAGGCTGTCTTTGCAAAAGCTCCCGAGATGTACCTGTCTATTGATGACCTGAGAATACAAGTTATTTTGAAAGCGAGTATCAACATATTTAAATGCTGGTGAGTTCATAAGTATTTAATGACATTAGTATAAATACACATTTTTATTCAAGATAACCTCATGAAGGATAATGGTTTAGAATCTATAGAGTATTAGAATTCTTTCCAGAAAATCCTATATTTTCTAAATAAAAGCAGTCTTCTACCAAGACCCAATTCGTTTATGTTTAAGGAGTAATTTCCCCAAAATTACTATCATTATCAAAATATAGTTTTTACTTTAAAGGAGTTATGAGAAAAGCCTCAAGTAAAAATAATAAGGGGAAAATCATATTTTTCCTCAGCAGGAACACTGCTGTCTTAAAAGTAAATAAAACTTAGACTCCAGGAGGGTATTGAAAGGACAATACGCCTGGCTCAGTCTAAGACAAGAAAACACAGACTCCAGACAGTATCAAATGAACGATACAACTAGCAAAGTCTAAAACAAAGAAACACAGACTCCAGACAACATCGAATGAACGATACAGCTAGCAAAGTCTGAAACAAAGAAACACAGACTCTAGACAGTATCAAATGAACGATACAACTAACAAAGTCTAAATCAAGGGAAAGCATAGACTTCAGGAGGGTATCGAATGAACGATACTCCTGGCGCAGTCTAAATAAAAGGGTGGATAAAAGGGTGAATGTGAACCCGTATGTAATCATGCTGATTGACGATCGAATCCTTGATGACCCTCCAGGTTATGCGATGTATAGTGACATCTGTTACCCATTGGGCCTTACCGGCTCAGACTTTAGCTAGCAGTCTAGGTGTGGGAGTGTCTGTCCCGCATAGATCTATACACATGATGCCCGCTCTCCCTCCAGGAGACTCTGGTTACACGGCGATGGCACTTGGAAGCGGCGTATCGAGAAATAGTATGTCACATTCTATTTAAACTAGTAGTAGTAATAGTATAGACTCACGGATGAACTGACTCTTGTGGAATTCTTCATACTAGAATGAGTAGATAAAATCTCCTAACTATTCCTATAATAGTTACTAATGTTTCAGGTATATGAATGATGAATGGAAGGATACCCTTGCTACCTAAAGGAAATGAATTGGTTGATGGAAACCTTTATGTCTATACAATTATACATGATATATATAACCAATATTTAAACGACCTACGGACGGATAACCGATACCCACCAGACCACATCCCAACGAGGAAAAGGAAATAAGGCGAGCTAGCCATTCTAAGTCCTTTAAACATTATTTATATAACTATACAAATATAGGCATGCATTTAACTAAATAAAAGCAAGGAAGAAAACTTTGGTAAAACCTTTGGAAAATCTTTACAAATAGGAATTTACGACGTGATGTCAGTTTATAAAAGAAGCTTTGAAAAACCTTTGGAAAACCTTTGAAAAACCTTTGGAATACTTTTGATAATCTAAAAGAGAAATTCATACGTTAAGCAAGATTTGAAAATGAGATTGGAAAACCTTTTGTTGGATGAAGCATATTAACATGTAAAAATCCATTTGCTATAAAGTTATTAATCTCATGTGATTGATATAATAACTCTATAGTTTAACTGGTATTCCCCCCATAAAAGCATTTAAAATCATTTAAAAGGTTAATTCAGGGGTATGAACTCACCTGTAGAGAGTGGATCGGATGGAAGTGTCGGTTGGGTGCTTGGTGTCAAGTGAAGACTTGAACACACTTAATGACCCTAGTAACATATGAAGACATATATTTACATATAATTAGTGATTATAACACTAATTAAACACGAATAAAACATCCTAATGCGAAGAAAAACAATTTGGTCAAGTGGTAGGAGGCTATTGGGTTGCAATAAAGGAGTGTAAGGCCTTATATGGGAGTGTAGGGTCAAATGACCATGTTTGTTGGAGTTTGCGGCCCATGGGAGTTTACTCCTGGCCGTAAACTCTCAATTGGGTCACCAAACAAGTCTGAAAACTATTATAACTTAAGTGGTTAAGTGTTCCAAGGCCTAAATAAGAGATTGGGTGGGTTTAAGGTCCAACGCCTTGTATAGGGTTTACGGCCTAGGGGCCACTTCCCCATGAGTTTACGGCCGTAAAATCATGGTGTGAAGTGCCAATTCGTTGATTGAAGTCCCTAACTCATCAAGGTATAATTCTAGGTTGAGGTCCAAGGCTAGGTAAGGTGATTAGGGCACACTTTGCACCATTTGAGGGAGTTTACGACCTAAGAAGATTTTAGGCCGTAAACCCTCATTCAACCCTCCAAAACTTGATGTTTAAGGTCCTTAATGCTTCAAGGGTATGATCTAAGCCAGGTTCCAAGCATAAGGAAGGAGTTAGGGGACATTTTGGCACCAAATTAAGGGTTTACGACCTAAGAAGTTCTTGGGCCGTAAACACCTTGTTCTTGTGATTTTTGGGTGATTTCAATGATATACGGACATGTAATAAGCTTTAATACACTCTAGGGTAGAAATACTTACAATTTGGGGACGGAACTTGAAGATTCTTGGGAGAAATCGGGATTTGAAGAGAGAGGGTAGAGGGAGAAAGTATCTAGAGTGCGGAAAGTGTGCAAATGAAGTTCACTCAATCTTTATACAGGGTTTGTTTACCGTCCGGAGTTTACCGCCGTAAACTCCATGTTTACGACCGTAAACTCCATCTCGTGGAGTTTATGACATTGTTTTGGTGTTGGGGATTTAGTGGTTGCTTTTTAATGCTTGTTCCTTAAGTGTCTAAGGCTCGACCTACCAAAACGAACTTTAAATTTTGCTAAAGATGGCGGAAATGAATTTGACTTCCAAATGAAGTGATAAATAGTTGAAATTATATATGAAATATTTGGGGTTGTCACATCATCCTCCCGTTAGAGGGAATTTCATCCCGAAATTAGAGTTTAGGCAAGGAAGTAGGCATGAACAATCGAGTAAAGTGATGAGGGTACTTCCTATTTGGTTGGACCTCGTGTTCCCAAGTGAACTTCGGTCTTCACTTGGCGTTCCAGCGAACCTTCACTTAACGGGACGCGGATTTCATTTCGTTCGCTTGATCGCTCAGTTCGTGATTTGCTACAGGTTCTTCTATGAAAGGTTGGGTTCCTATTGATTTCGATCTTGACAAGTGGGATTTCGAGAGTTACGTCGGACAACCATCTTATCCATGTTGGAGACGCAAATAGACCACGATGGAATTGATGGAATTCCAAAAGTATTCGTGGTCTGACAAGGGTTGGACCAATTCTTATAAAGAATCTCGTATGATCCTAAGCTCTCGGGAAGATAGAGCTTTTCAATACTTAGAACATAATGTACTTACATGGTTAGATCATCACTCGATGCGATCGCCATTCTAAAGTTCCAAAAGTTCCTTCATACTTGGGGGGGGGGGGGGTGTATTCTTCGATTTGGTTTTTAGAAGGCTCGGATCGTCTTCGGGTTCGTACCTCCTACTGATTGGCTTTCGGAGGTTTTCTGGGTGACAACAATTTCGAATTTGTGGTAATTTTAGTAGCTCAACCCACAGTGGTTCTCTTGACTCCAACTCCTAATATATGGGATAGGATGAAGGATCTCGTTACAAGGTTCGTGGTAGAGCTCATACTCGGCTTAATCACTAATACTTTTGTGTATCCAAGCCGTATATAATTGAGTTCGACGGGATGTTCAGTTGTGTGGCCCCATCCCAAACCCACAACCCAACGAGGAACAGGGAGTAGGGAGGAAGCACACATCTTAAATCATTTTGATTTAAATTATATACCACTCTTATGCATATACTCAGTTAGTAGTAAGTAAATCCCATGAGTTCATTCTCTTGATTAACGAATCTGATTGTGAGGTGGTAAGGGTCCTTCTGGGGGATCCGCTTGGTAGGTTTCGGGTGGTTATCGTCTCCTGGAATACCTGCAGTGTCTTTCGCTTCGGGATCTATCTGTCCAAGAAGGGGTTGGTTAACAGCGCACGATACCCTTCTCCTGGGTATTTCGGAAGGTTTTAGATAAGAGAGACGACCGAAGAATTGTATTAGGTTTTATTATTAAGTTTTGGAAGAACTTTTATTTGCTGAAATGGCTATGGTGAAGGTTCTCTTTACACAACACTAGGAATTTACACATGGTTGCACTAAGCCGAACCATGATTGATAGAGGCGTCGAAGTTGACATACATCGAATCCTTGATGACCCTTCAGGTCATGCGATGTATAGTGACATCTGTCACCCATTGGGCCTTACTGGCTCGGACTGTAGCTTGCAATCAAGGTGTGGGAGTGTCTGTCCCGCATATATCTATATACATGATGCCCGCTCTCCCTGCAGGAGACTCTGGTTACACGGCGACGACGCTTGGAAGTGGCGTATCGAGAAATAGTACGTCACATTCTGGTTACAAATAGGAATTTACGACGTGATGTCAGTTTATAAAACAAGCTTTGAAAAACCTTTGGAAAACCTTTGAAAAACCTTTGGAATACTTTTGATAATCTAAAAGAGAAATTCATACTTTAAGCAAGATTGGAAAACCTTTTGTTGGATGAAGCAGATTAACATGTAAAAATCCATTTGCTATACAATTATTAATCTCATGTGATTGATATAATAACTCTATAGTTTAACTTGTATTCCCCCCATAAAAGCATTTAAAATCATTTAAAAGGTTAATTCAGGGGTACGAACTCACCTGTAGCGAGTGGATCGGATGGAAGTGTCGGTTAAGTGCTTGGTGTCAAGTGAAGATTTGAGCACACTTAATGACCCTAGTAACATATGAAGACATATGTTTACATATAATTAGTGATTATAGAACTAATTAAACATGTATAAACATCCTAATGCGAAGAAAAACACTTTGGTCAAGTTCTAGGAGGCTATTGGGTTGCAATAAAGGAGTGTAAGGCCTTATACAGGAGTGTAGGGTCAAATGACCATGTTTGTTGGAGTTTGCGGCCTAGGGGAGTTTACTCCTGGCCGTAAACTCTCAATTGGGTAACCAAAAAAGTCTTAAAATTTTATAACTTAAGTGTTTAAGTGTTCTAATGCCTAAATAAGAGATTGGGTGGGTTTAAGGTCCAAGAGTGGCCTTGTATAAGGTTTACGGCCTAGGGACCACTTCCCCATGAGTTTACGGCTGTAAACTCATGGTGTGAAGTGCCAATTCGTTGATTGAAGTCCCTAACTCATCGAGGTATAATTCTAGGTTAAGGTCCAAGGCTAGGTAAGGTGATTAGGGCACACTTTGCACCATTTGAGGGAGTTTACAGCCTAAGAAGATATTGGGCCGTAAACCCTCATTCAGCCGTCCAAAACTTGATGTTTAAGGTCCTTAATGCTTCAAGGGTATGATCTAAGCTAGGTTCCAACCATAAGGAAGGAGTTAGGGGACATTTTGGCACCAAATTTAGGGTTTACAGCCTAAGAAGTTCTTGGGCCGTAAACACCTTGTTCTTGTGATTTTTTGGGTGATTTCAATGATATATGGACATGTAATAAGCTTTAATACACTCTAGGGTAGAAATACTTACAATTTGGGGACGAAACTTGAAGATTCTTGGGAGAAATCAGGATTTGAAAAGAGAGGGTAGAGGGAGAAAGTATCTAGAATGTGGAAAGTGTGCAAATGAAGTTCACTCAATCCTTATATAGGGTGAGTTTTCCGCCCGGAGTTTACCGTGCGGAGTTTACCGCTCGGAGTTTACCGCTTGAAGTTTACCGCCCAGAGTTTACCTCCCGGAGTTTACCGCCGTAAATTCCATGTTTACAGCCGTAAACTCCATCTCGTGGAGTTTATGGCATTGTTTTGGTGTTGGGGCTTTAGTGGTTGCTTTTTAACGCTTGTTCCCTAAGTGTGAAAGGCTCGGCATACTAAAAAGGACTTTAAATTGTGCTAAAGATGGCATAAATGAATTTGACTTCCAAATGAAGTGATAAACTGTTGAAATTATATATGAAATATTTGGGGTTGTCACAAAATGATACCTCAATGCTATGTGTTTCGTTTTGGAGTGTTGCATTGGGTTGTGACATATCCTTATTGCATTTTCAGAGTCACAATATAATGGAATTTTCTTTATGGCAGGCCATAGTCACGAAGTTGACTTTGTATCCAAATGACCTGTGATGTACATGATGGTGCAGCTATATACTCTGCTCCGACTATAGAAAGAGACACACAAGTTTGTTTCTTCGATTGCCAACTGATAAGTTTGCCGTCAAGGAACTGACATCCTCCAGTAGTGCTCTTTCGGTCCAGTCCACATCCTCCTAGATCTGCATCAGAGAATGCCTGAACAAAGAAACCTGATTTTGATGGGTACCATAGACCGAGAGAGGAGGTTCGCTTCAAATATCGAAAGATATTCTTCACAGCCAACATATGAGGTTCGCGAGGATTAGCTTGAAACCTGGCACAATAAGAAACCGAAAACATTATGTCTGGTTGACTTGTTGTTAGATACATCAAGGACCCTATCATTTGATGATACAGGGTCATGTCAGTAGCCGATTTGTCCAGAGAAGGTGTTAACTTCATGCCAAACACCATAGGAACCTTCACTTTTGAGTCTCCCATCATTCCAAACTTAGCAAGCAAGGTCTTCGTGTAAGCCTCTTGATTAATAAAAATGCCTTCGGGTCCCTGTCTAATATTTAAGCCAAGGAAGAAGTTAATTAGACCCATTGAGCTCATTTCAAAATTAGTCTCCATCAACTTCCTGAATTCTGCTGTTAAGCCAGGATTCGTGGAACCGAAGATGATATCATCAACATAAATTTGAACAATCATATGGTGGTCACCCTCTTTCTTACGAAAGAAGGTTTGGTCAACCGAGCCTTGTTTAAACATTGACATTTTTAGGAATCGAGTTAATGTTTCATACCACGCTCTTGGTGCTTGCTTCAGACCATAAACCGCCTTGTCCAAAATGTAGCAATGATCTGGATACTTCTCGTTTAAAAAACCTGGTGGTTGCTCTACATACACTATTTCTTTAAATTTTCCATTTAGAAATTCACATTTGACGTCCATTTGATATACTTCAAAGTTCTTGTGAGTAGCATAAGCCAGAAAGATTCTTACTGATTCCAACCTTGCTACTGCAGCGAAGGTCTCTTCGTAGTTAATCCCCTCTTCTTGACAATATCCCTTCACAACCAGCCTTGCTTTGCTACGAATCAGATTCCCTTGCTTGTCCATTTTGTTTTGAAATACCCATTTCAGTCCAACTACAAATGCATCCTTTGGTGTAGGAATCAGTCTCCATACGTTGTTTCGCTCAAACTCGTTGAGTTCGTCTTGCATTGCCTGTACCCAATCAGAGTGATCGAGTGCAGTGTTGACAGTCTTCGGTTCGATTTTGGAGACAAACGAATTGAACATGCAAAATTCCACTTGAGAGAATAATGCGGTTTGCTTCACTTTTAGTTGAGAACGAGTAAGAACTCTTTCTGATGAATCACAAATGATTTGGGTTTTTGGATGATCTTTTGTCCATTTGGTGAGAGGAAGGTAATTTGGATCATAAGAGTGATGCAACTCAGCATTTACTTCTTCTTCGAATTCTGATTGAGTATCATCATCATTTGTATTTGCATTCTCCCCCTCAAATGATGAGACAGTTTCGACTTCAGGCATTGAATCGTCCCCCTAAATTGGACGTTGGGTTGACATGGTAGTTGATGGGTTCTCCCCTAGTATGGTAATTCAGGGTTATCGGATGAAGATGAACCCTTCCCCTGAAATGTAGAACTTCCTTTTGGAGGTTCGCTTTGACTAGGCTGTTCGGTAGTCCCCGGTTGCTCTTTTTCCATATCCTTCACTGCATCATCAATGATTCGCTTCAAGGTGTCAATCTTATTGTGTAGATGCAAAATTGTAAAAGTCGAATATTGTTTTTGTATAGTTTTGCATTTTATGTTATTTTACTAAGTCATATTTGTGAAAAGTGTAATGTTTAGACTTAGTATATTTTTTGTACACTCATGTTCCATATAAATAGGGACTGAGGATAGAAGTAGAGGATAACTTTCGTAAACGCAAATATCCTTTCTGCTTATTCTGTAATCAGTCTTCATCAATATAAGATCTGATTAATATTTACTCTTCGTGTTCTAACTCTTCAATCACTTAAATCATATTTTGCTTTTGTAAATCTCGATAACAATTCTCTTTAATTGGTATCAGAGCAGGATTCAAACTGCATCGATCTGATTTTCGTGTTAGAATCATTTGCTTTTTGAGTTGTAACTTTACTCAAAATTTTCCGCGCATTTTGGTTTTGAAAATCAAATTTGATCTTCAGATTTGAATTGATTCTGTCTTTGAATTGTTTAGTCGAGTAATCGATCAGTGATTTGTGATCAATTCAATTGATCAATTCTCAATTTCATCAAGTTTTTCAAGCTTTCTGAAAATTTCTGTGTTCATCAATGACGAACTTCAACATGAATACAATGACTTCCTTCTCTCACTTGCTTGGTTGCTCAACCAAAATTCCGATGTTAATTCTAGAATACTATGATCAGTGGGCTGATAGAATGGAAGATTACTTGAATGGAATTGATGAAGAACTTTGGAATTGTATCGATGGAATAGTGCAAGCTCCTGCTAATGTTCAACCAATTGGTCCATCTGCTGCATCTGCTGAAGTTGCTGATCAAGAAAACCGGTTGAAGAATAATGAAAAGAGGTGCATGAGGGAACTAAGAGGTGCTCTTCCTCCTGTGGTTTATAATTACATTCGTAGTTATAAAACAACAAAGGACATCTGGAACACTCTAAAAGAGAAGTATCAAGGTAGCGAAAAGACGAAGATCAACTCTGTGAAGCAATGTCTAGTTGAACTGAAGGAATTCAGACAAAAGGATGCTGAAACTCTTGAAAATTACTATGATCGTCTGAATGAGCTCATGTTTCGTTGCAATAGGTATGGAATCACTAGGTCTCTCATGGAGTTCAATTTAACTTTCATTATGGGTCTTCGCAAGGAATGGAGAAGTGTGAGCATGATGATTAAGAATCAATAGAGCTTTGATACAACTCATTTGAATGATCTCTACAATTAACTGAAAATACATGAAAGTGAAGTTTCAGAAATGTATGAAGAATCAAAATAGAGTATTGGAGGTCCTTTGGCTCTAGTTTCAAAGGTCTCTGAAGTTGATGTGAATGAAAAAGATGATTCAGATAATGAAGGATTTTTGATGAATTCGGATGATGAAGTTGTGGCATTCTACTCAAACAATAGAGTTAAGAAATTTTTCAAGAAGCCATTTAATTCAAAAGGAAAGGCTACTGATGCGAAGAGTGGAGTCACAAAAACTGGAGGAGAGGAGAGGAAGAAAATGGAGAAAGCTGAAGAAAAACAAAAAGATGCAAAAGAAGTGAAGAAGCTGAAAGGTGACTCAGGAATTTATTGTCACTACTGCAATGGTTCGAATCACTTCGCAGCCGATTGCATGTTGCGAAAGAAAGAAGAGAAGAAAGAAAAAGTTAAAGATGAAGCATACTATTCTAAAAAGATTGAAGAGATACGTGCTAAGAACAAAGGAGTGTCTCTGGTTGCGAAAGGTGAAACTGATAATGAAGAGAGTGGTACGTATCAGATCTGGTCTTCAGGATCTGATGACGAGGAAATGAGGCATCCCACACATGGATCCATGTTCGCAAGGTTTGAAGATTGCGAAGAGAAAATTTCAGGGGGGTGCTTCGTATCCAAATCCATGGAAAAATCACCCATGACCACCAAGGTACGTCTTATACTTGAATCTTTTAATATTCCTTTATCTGCTTATGATGCTGAACTCACTTCATTTGATGATACTGTGGCTTATTTTGATTATGTAATTGTGTCTGCTAGTACTGAAGCTCAAAAATTAAATATGCAACTAGGAGGGACACGAAGAGAATTAGAAATAAAAAGAAGCAGAGTAGACAAACTTGAATTACAGCTCAAAAATGTAGATTGTGATAGGAATAATCTTACAAATGATGTTAGGTTGTTGCTAGCACAAAGGAACATATATTGTAATTCTGCCAAACGATTGTATGCAAAATTAACTGCTTTACATCATTCTTCTGACATTAGCAAAGAACAACAAAGGAAACTTTTACCTTTTCTTGAGTATGAACGTGAAAAAGTAGATGTTGTTTCTTATGATTGCGAAAGTACAATTGCTCAATTTGACAAAATACCTGATGATAGATATCCATATGGTATTGTCGAAATTGATGAATTTCTGAATGCTGATGAGTTGGTTAACATTGTCAATGAAAGTTTGACAAAGAGTGAACAAGTGAAAATCTTAAAGAAAACAGAAACTTCATCTCTTGCATCTCAATTCAATTATGCTGATATTGATGACAATTCAGATAATGTGAGTGAAATCAGTGAGATAGAAGAGGAAGAAGAGGATGATTGTTCTAAATTGTCAATCATTAATATCACATCTAAGATCAAAGGTAAAGAAATTATTGTTGATTCGATAGTAGAGGAAGAAATTGATAAATCTTCAACTTCGCAACATTGTAAGTTTGATAATGTGGAAGTTGAAAGCTGGAAATCTGATAATAATGAAGAAAACAAAGAAGAAGTGAAAGATTCACATGAAATACCTCCACGAGTTGTGGTTGATCAAGTGTTTGAGAATACAAAAGAATTTGAAAAAATTTTAAATGACAAAGGTGCACATTATTTGGAAATCAACACTGTGGTATATCCAAATTTTGTATGCACTGATAAAACCATTTTTCCAAATCAAGTTTTTGTCACTACTGGAAATGCTGAGAAAATTCATCCCGAATTAAACAAAATGATTGAAAAAGATAATCTAAGGTCAACCACTGAAGGTTTTTTTCGCAAATTAAAACACAGAAGAAAACAATTTAACTAAAAATTCTTATGTGTTTCAAAAACAAAAATCATTACAAAAATGGGTGGTTAAAGGTGAAAAACCAAACAAAGTTTTTGAAAAAGTTGAAAAATCAAAGGCTGAAGTGAAATTAAATTCTCATGAATTCAAATTGATGGTTGGAAATTATTCAACAGAGAATAATGTTTCAAAAAGAAAAGCAAGAAAAGCAATATTCTGGAAAGTTGTGTCTAATGATAAATCAAAAGTTGAAAAAGAACAAATTTCCAAACCAAAATCATCAAAATTTCAAAGCAAAAATACACAAACAGATACAAGTTTTCACAGACCAATAAATTCTGTTGACAAAATTTCATATGTTCACAAATATGACAACAATAGAAAATTTGAGACTTTTCAAAAATTTGTGAACAATCAAAAGTTTCGAAATGTTGACAAATTCACGAATACTTCATCACCTTTGAACAATTCCAACAAAGCTAAAGGGAAGTATTCACCAAAACAACCAAATTTTCCAAATCCTTCAATTTCACAACCAACCAAAGTTTCATATTCAAAAGGAAAATCTGATGTCAATACAATCAATCGTTGGCTTGAAGGAAAAGGCAGAAAAGATCAAAGTGGGAAGTTTTCAGAGCAACAAATCAAGAATGCATTTGACAAGTTCGCAAATAATTCTTCCACTGCTAGTTCATCATCTCATCATTCGCAAGTTCCAGTTAAAAAATGGAAACCGGTTATCAAAAATGCGAATGTTGTGAAGGAAAAAATTACAATCAATGGAAATCCAAAACTATTGAATGATTATATTTCAATATCTAGACCTGATGATGTTGATATAATGGATTCTGTCACAAACAAAGTGAAAACATGGTTTTTAAATTCAAAGAATTTGTTTCATTCTACTAATGATGGACCCAACAAGTCTTGGGTTCCTAAAATTTTCCAATAAATGCAGGTGATGTGTGACGAGCAATATGATACGAAATGGTATATTGATAGTGGTTGCTCTCGTCATATGACTGGAAGAAAGGAAAACTTGCGAGATTATAGAAGCTTGGAAAATGATGGAGTAGTCAAATTTGGGAATAATCACAATTGTTAAGTGAAAGGCTATGGGAAAGTCACAAATGGACAATTCACTGTGAACAGAGTTGCTTATGTTGAAGGACTTCAACATAATTTGATAAGTGTGTCAGAACTTGTTGTTGGTACTGGAAACCAAGTTGTATTTAATGAAGAAGGGAGTATCATTTCAAATGCGAAGTCAAATGAAGTACTTTTCAAATCCAAAAGATATGGTGATATGTTTACACTGGACATCAAACCAATTGTGGGAAAACCTGCTGTGTGTTTACTATCAAAAGCATCTAATGATATCAGCTGGCTTTGGCATAGAAGATTGTCACACTTGAACTTTCGCAATATTAACAAACTTGTCACTGAAGATTTAGTTCGAGGGTTACCTGTACTAAAATTTGACAATCATTCTCTGTGTGCAGCTTGCGAACAAGGAAAAAAACATAGAAAAGGTCATCCGATTGTGATCGATTCAAAAATCGTAGAACCATTGGAATTTCTTCACATTGACTTATGTGGACCGTCGACTGTTGCTACAATCAATAAAAAGCAGTACATTTTGGTTATTGTAGATGATTTTTCTCGATTCACATGGGTATTTTTCTCAGGTTAAAATCTGAAGTTGCTCAGACGATAATTGATTTTATCAAAAAAATTGAGCTTAGTCTAAAAAAGAATGTTCGCAAAATTAAAAGTGATAATGGTTCTGAGTTTAAAAATCAAACTCTTGATTCTTTTCTCACAAGCAAAGGCATTTCGCATAATTTCTCATCACCATATACTCCGCAACAAAATGGAGTTGTTGAAAGAAGAAATTGATCTCTATGCGAAGTAGCCAGAACCATGTTAACATATGCGAATCTTCCTCAATATCTTTGGGCTGAAGCAGTTTCAACTTCATGTTTTACTCAGAATCGATCATTCATTCATCGAAGATTCAATGTTACTCCATATGAAATAATCAATAATAGGAAACCTAATGTCAAATTCTTTCATGTTTTTGGTTGCAGGTGTTTTATCATGAATCTCAAAGCTAATTTGTCCAAATTCCAAGCTAAAGCTGATGAAGGCATATTCTTAGGATATTCACAGAATTCAGTTGCATACAGAGTGCTCAACAAAAGAACCAGAAAAGTGGAAGAAACTTTCAATTTAACGTTTGATGATTACTATCTTAAACAAACGGATAGTAAATTTGAAAATAAATCAATACTTGTTGATTCAAATACTCAAATTGATAATTCTGAAATAAATGATTTTGATTATGACCTAATTTTCGGAATTACTGACAGGGCAATTGAAGCGGAAAATAATGCTCCTGATAATCAAATATCAGAATCCTTAAAACATACTGATGATTCGACAATTACAACAAGGACAATAACTTGGGAAAGTATGCCTGATGCTGGTATGACGGGGGTGCATACGAGTATCCATGAAGATTCTCAGCCAACTTTCGAGGGGGAGAATGAAATTATGAATCATCAAGTTGAGGGGGAGCATTCGCAAAATCAACAGGAACATCATTTTGAGGGGGGGGGGGCATCAAGATGAATATCATGTTGAGGGGGAGCATGATGAAACACAAACAATTAATCTTGATGAAAATGATGAGTTTCATGAACTAAATGATAATTTTTCTGTTGCAGGAACTGAAAATGAAGATATATATGAAGATGCACCATTGGAATTTGATCCTAATTTTCCACCACTTGAGAAATGGACAAGAAATCATCCAAAAGATTAGGTAATTGGTAATCCACAACATGGTGTGCTAACAAGAGCTCAAATTCGTGTGAAAATGAGGTAATGAATGCGAACCAAGAACTATGTATGTTTAATGTCTTTATTTCGAAAATAGAGCCAAAGACAGTAAAGGATGCTATGGAACACTCAGATTGGGTTGTTGCTATGCAATCTGAACTGGCTGAATTTGAACGAAACAAGGTTTGGAGATTAATTTCTAAACCTTCTGATGTTTCAATTGTCAGATTAAAATGGATTTTTAAAAATAAAACCGACAAAGATGACAATATTATTCGTAATAAAGCTAGACTAGTGGTTAAAGGTTATTCGCAACAAGAAGGAATAGAATATGAAGAAACATTTGCTCCTGTTGCAAGACTTGAAGCAGTTCGCATATTTTTAGCTTATGCAGGTCACAAAGACTTTGATGTTTATCAAATGGATGTTAAGTGTGCATTCTTAAATGGAGAACTAGAAGAAACAGTGTATGTTGAACAACCACTAGGGTTTATAAACGATGAACATCCTGATTATGTTTACATTCTAGATAAGGCTGTATATGGATTAAAACAAGCACCAAGAGCCTGGTACGCAACACTTACAAATTTCTTGAAACAATCTAAATTTAAACAAGGATCTGTAGACCCCACATTATTTCGCAAGAAAGTTGGGAATCATCTAATGCTTGTTCAAATTTATGTTGATGATATTATTTTTGGCTCGACTGACCCAGCATTGTCAATTGAATTTGAAAATCTAATGAAAAGTCAGTTTGAAATGAGGATGATGGGAAAAATTAATAATTTTCTTGGTTTGAATATAAGACAGAACAGGGATGGAATCTTAATCAATCAAGAAAAATATACGAAGAACTTGCTTGAAAAGTTTGGAATGACTAATAGCACGAAACTAAGAGTACCAATGGCAGTAGGAACAGGACTAACTCCTTCGTTAGATGCTCCTGCTGTTGATTTAACACTTTATTGAAGCATGATAGGGTCTTTATTGTACTTAACTGCAAGTAGACCTGATATTATGTTTTTGGTTTGCAATTGTGCTAGATATCAAGCTAACCCCAGAGAACCTCATTTGACTGCAGTGAAAAATATTTTTCGCTATCTTAAAGGAACAGTTTCATTAGGACTTTGGTATCCTTCGAAAACGGGGTTTTTCATTCAAGCTTTTTCCGATTCTGATATTGGAGGATGTACTTTGGATAGGAAAAGTACGAGTGGTGGATGTCAACTATTGGATGGGAAGTTGGTGAGTTGGCAATCAAAGAAACAAACTTGTGTGGCTATATCAACTGCTGAGGCTGAATACATTGCTGCTGCTGCTTGCACATCACAAATTATTTGGATTCAGAGTCGACTTCGTGACTATGGAATAAACATGAAAAAGATTCCCTTGTATTGTGATTCGCAAAGTGCAATTCGCATTTGTCATAATCCAATACAACATTCAAAGACAAAACACATTGCTCTTCGATATCATTTTATCAAAGATCATGTGGAAGATGGGAATATTGAAATTCATTTTGTTAAAACAACTGAACAACTTGCTGATATTTTTACAAAACCTCTTGATGAAAAATCATTTGTTAGAATTTTAGCAGGTTTGGGGATGATTGATGCGAATTCAGTTCCAAAAACTCAAGCATGAAAGTCTCGTTCAGCAGTTATGAGTCAAACTTGTTCAGATGTTACTGTTCATCCAGAGGCTTCGCATGGCTTCGCATCCACATCTTTTCGCTTTTGCGATCATAACAACTTGTTAGGTTTACGATTCATTTTGTAGTTTTTAATTTTTGAAAAATCCAAAATCCAAAAAGATTTTATGTTTATTCATTTTTGTTTTTGAAAAATTAAAAATCCAAAAAGATTTTATTTTGTTATGTTTTTAATTTTGAAAAATTCAAAAATCACAAAAATAATTTTGTTTTCTTTGTTCTTTAAATATTGTGTGCTAATAATTTAGTATAGGGCTTAATGCGAAGAGGTCATGCTTAGGTGTTTCTACGGGAAGGTATCAAACTTTTTTAAAACTAGTTAGGATGTCCCTAGAAGCATGCTGTTGTATGTAGACCAAAAGCCTTAACAAGACTCTATGTGTGAGAAAAGAAAGCCTTAATGAAATTATCTCATGAAAATTTCTTCCCAAAAGGCTTATATTCGCATAAGTCAAAAGAGCTACCTTACTCTTCTCGAATGAGTTAAGAGTTTTCTGTTTTGTCCATTATAACATAGGTACACTTCGATTCTTAACCAATCTTTTTATACCAAACAATTCTTTCAATCCAAATTTTCGAAGAGATTTGTCCTTAAGGTCTTTGATCAAACCAATCAAAACCTAGACAAATCACAAGTCTGTGTTTATGATCTAACATCATGAGACCGTGACGGAAGTGAAACCCAAATATCATAAACCTTAAGGAATTGACGGGGAACATCGTTCCAGATTTTAACGAAACCTTTGTTTCAGTATCAAAATTTTGAAACTCCAAATCATATTTAATTCGCATGTGTGGCCTTGATCAAACATTCGCAACCCACGATGTTTGTTACCCAACAAGATCCAGTTTAAAATTGTAACAGCCCGGAATTTCAGATATTGATATAATTATGTTTTGGGGGTGATTTAAGAGGGGACTCGGCGAGTTGGAGCCTAGACTCGCCGAGTAGGATCGCAGACTTGGTCGCGAGTTCGCGACTGGACTCGACGAGTCCAGATATGGACTCGGCGAGTCGACGCTGTTCAGCAGAAACCCTAACCGTTCGGTTTTGGATCGTATTTAACGCCTCTTAGGCCGTCATTTTCAGTCTTTTGGTCAATTGAGAGGAACCCTAATCGCTGTGGACGCCTAGAGCAAGGGAGAAAGCTTTGGAACTTGGAAGAATTGGTTAGGCAAGAAGAAGAGGGATTTGGCTAAAGGAATATCAAGGAGGATTGAGTCCTGAGATTTGGGGGACACAGAGAGTGCGTTTTCAGGTAATACTCGGACCAAATCTGTTATTTTGATGTATTTATGAAATTAGGGTTTATAGAACCCATTTAGTGATTTGATGAAGTAATGCCTTGTTACCCCACGATTATAGTTTTGCATTAGGACCTTTAGAGGTCCAGAAGGTCCCATGCATGCGTACTTTGGGACGAGACCCATCTCAGGAAGCAGTTACTCGTCTGCATGGCATGGACTCGCCGAGTTGTTCTTCAGACTCGGCGAGTAGCTTGAAGATTAACTGGGACTCGTCGAGTCGTTCTTCAGACTCGGCGAGTTGAGTCGGGGTGGCCCCACGATTCTTCCAGGAGGAACTCGTCGAGTAAAAAGGGGATACTCGACGTGTAGAAAGGGAATCTTAAGGAATCGGTGAGTCAAGGGCGAGTGGACTCAGAGTCGTTGAACTCGGCGAGTCTTGGGGTGACTCGGCGAGTTAGGTCGCGGGTTAAGCGAAGTTCTGAGTATGGGGACTCGGCGAGTCATAGGGTTGACTCGGCGAGTAGGGTCAGTCAGGGGTTGACTTTGACCTTGTCCTTGACCAAGGATTTGACCAGTTGTCTTCCAGGGGGTATTTTGGTAATCATGGGAGTTTATTGGGTTGTTGTTGATGTTCAGTGGAGGAGTTGTGTCAGAGTTCGGAGCAGCGGGATCTTATCTTTTCAGCCGTCAGTTCGAGGTGAGTTATCCTCACTATATCAACAGGGTCTAAGGCACCAAGGCCGGCCCTTTATTGTATTGAGATTCAGTTACGTTTATCATGTTAGTGCTGGTTGTGTCTGCATTCTGGTAGTTAGGATGGTACATGCTAGGTGACCTTGTAAAGGTCAGTTCTCGATATGCTGAGTAATGCTATGCTAGTGATCGAATAGGGCGGTAGCCCGGTTATGGTAATGATATGCTATGTGATCTGTTTACTCGGTTTGTTGATTATGACTGTTATATGACTGTATGTTTTGTGCACATGGTTGTTTGGACTAGAGATGGGTTGAGGCGGGTCCTGCTTCGTGCTGTAGGCCAAGATACCCAGGGCGGACCGGTTGTTCCGAAGGCCCAGCGAGCGGTCCGGATAGGCTGTAGGCCCCACGAGGGCGGACCAGACGTGCCGAGGCTCGGAGAGTGGACCAGGATGACTGAAGGCCCGATGCGGGCGGACCAGTCACACTGTAGACTCGAGAGTGGACCAGGTGGGTTGAAGGCCCAATGCGGGCGGACCAACCCCACTGTAGACTCGGAGGACATGACTAGACCCGGAGGATAGATCCGACGGACTGAAGGCCTGATAAGGCGGACCAGTCACGATAGACCCGATATGCATGACTGTTCTATGATCTGTTTTGTTATGTATGATTTATATGTTTTGGACCGGAAGGTCATGGCCTGGAAAGGCGTATACGTGGTTGGTATTTTGGGGGTATCTCACTAAGCTTTCGGGCTTACAGTTGTGGTTTAATGTTTTTCAGGTTCTTCAGGAGGCTGTGGCAAGGCGAAGGTGCGATCGTACCGTTCCTCATGATTTTGTAACAACGTGATTCTGGGAATACTTAAATGAATTATATTGAAAACCTTTCTGTGAACATTTTAATGAAAATCGGGTTGCTTTGAAAATTTTAAATTGGTTGTGTTTTTCGGATGTTACAAGTTGGTATCAGAGCCTTGGTTTGAGTGAATTGGAGGAACACTCGTGTGACTCCAGTCTCAAATCGAGGAGAGTTTTCAAAAAGAGAAATTAAAATGGTTTTCAAAACAAGTAAAGGAGGACGCGGAGGTACGATCAGCCGGAGCCAGTAAGTAACCCCAAAATATCATACATGGCAATTGTTTTATTGAGCTTTGATAGAACAGCATGCTAGAGTTAGGCTAGGGATCTTCAGGATTTATTGATGAGTTGCCTGATTTATGATGCCTGCTAGCCTAGGGTTCCTTGCGAGAGATTTCTAGTGTTCCTCTAGTGGTGAGGATAGAGCGTTGTTATATGTGTCGCTAGGGTGTTGTGAGAGTACTTCATACAAATATGGGTTGGTGCGGAAGGTAGTATGGGCCCGTACTACTGGAAGCACGGACTCATACGCGTATCAGGGAAATCATGACCTCTAGGGTTGGAATGAGAGCTGGTTCCCGATTAGTGGAATATGTCTGAGATTGGTGTTTTATTTTCAGTATGGAGATTCCAGGGCACGCTGGGGGTGGATCCGGGTCAGGATCAGGAGCAGGAGAGGGAGCTCCAAGTGGGTCTGCACAGCCAAAGGTTGTCAGTCAGATGAGTACGCACGAGTTGGATGCGAGAATTCGCGAGATTCTGCATGATGAGGTTGCCGCATTGATTCGGGCTGAGCTGCCAGAGTTGTTTGGGTCGATCAAGACCGCCATGGTGGAGTATTTTGATGAGCGTTATGCGGCTCTCACGGAGACGGCTGCCGCGGCGGCTACCGCAGCAGTAGCGGCGGCAGGAGGAGGAGCCAGTAGAGGTTTTCAGTATCGGGACTTCGATAATACGAAGCCTCCCACTTTTGATGGAGTTCAGGATCCGATCGTTGCTATGAGATGGTTATCAGATGTGGAAGGATGTTTCTTCACGTGTTCATGCCCTGCTGATCAGAGGGTGAGGTGTGCTTTGAACCTGTTGAGGCTCGGAGCAAAGGATTGGTGGAGATTGACCACGGGATCGTATTCGGATGTGCAGAGGGCTGCGATTTCATGGGATCGGTTCAGGGAGATGTTCAGTACTCGCTATGTTCCATAGGTCGAGAGGGAGAGGTTGGCTCAGGAGTTCTTGGAGCTAAAGCAGGATTCGGAATCGGTGACGGAAATCACCAGGATGTTTACGGAGAGGGCGATGTTTTGTCCTGAGTTCGCTTCGGAGCAGGCTCAGATGTCCCGATATCTGAGTATGCTAAAGAGGGATATCAGACAGTTTGTGTCTGCGCAGAGGTGCGAGACTTTGCTGGAGTTGCAGGAGGCCGCCAGGCGGCGTGAGTTAGAGATTGAGTTACAGATGCGTGAGCTGAGGCAAGCTCCGGTTCAGTCGCAGCCGGCGACGAAACGGTCTAAGACCGTTGATTTCAGGATGGGAGATCAGGGTGGCCACGTCTGTGGTAAGTGTGGTCGGGGTCATGCCGGGGTTTGTCGGTCCGGTGGAGCATGCCGCAAGTGCGGGAAGGAGGGACACTATGCGAGGGATTGTCGGCAGTCGGTGCCGGTTCGGGATTTGAGGATATGCTATCATTGTCATCAGGTTGGACATTTGAAGGTCAACTGTCCACAGATTGCTGCAGGATCGGTGCAGGCTCCAGCACCGGCTTCGTTGAGGATCACAGGTGGAGGTCAGGGTGGAGCGGAGCCCCCAAGGGCTTAGGGTCGTGTTTTTCAGCTTGCTGTTGCGGGTATGTTTCTTTCTGATGTTTTGATTATTTATGCTTGTTGTGGAGTATTGTTATCTGCTAGTTTCGTTGGTTGGCTATGGAAATTGCGTTTCGGATTTCTTGTGGTAATTGTTGTTCCTTGAGGGATTGGCGAGTTGTGATCGGAATTTTGGTTTTAGTATCTTGTGCCCCTTGAGGGATCGTTATGGTTTTGGGATTGTACTTCGAGCCATCATTGATTATCTTTGAGAAGATTGGTGGCGGACGCGGTGTTAGTTTGGAGGCTAGTTGGATTCTGCAATCTGAGGAATGGAAAGATGAAGATTGAGTCGCTTTCGAGCGGGTTGTACGGCGTAGGAGCATGATTTGTGTGAAAGTTGTCGGTACTGGTGAAACGCACTTGGAGTGCATGTGCTGATTCCTACGAGGTGCTTTGGGAGATCGGTGATGGCGACCGGTGATTATCTGTCAGCGTCTTAAGTGGGGGAGAATTGGAAATTCTCTGGATGGTCGTTGGGCATGGAAGGTTGTTTAGCCGCTTGGGAATTCAGCGGTATTTCTATCAGATGAGAGCAGGCTCGGATGGGTGAGCAGTAGGCGTGCGGGGCGAAATACAGACCTAGAACAGTTGATTGAGGAAGGCATGGGAGCAGGCCGGGATCGAGTATGTATGATGGAGGTAGAGTTCGGAACCCCTAGAGGGCTAGAACGGTATGCACGGGAGGATTTCCCGAAGAGATAGTTGGAATGATGAGTGATTGTGGGGCGGTCCGGATAGACTGAAGGCCGGTAGGCGTACCAGTCAGGCCGAAGGCTCGGAGGACGGTCCAGTCAGATTGGCTGAAGGTTCTGAGAGTGGTCCAGATTGGCTGAAGGCCCGGGGAGGCGGTCCAGTCATGCTGAAGACTCTGCGGGTAATATTGAATCGGTTAGAGGCTATGGGTTGCGTATGTCGCGATGGGATTACATTGGGAGGTCTGGCCCCGGCTAGCGATCTTGAGCAGTGAAGGTAGTGCATGGGCTTGAGAGTCCTTGTGCTAAGAGCCAGAGTAGCGGTAATGCATGGATATTGGGTACGCCCTAAAGTGGTAATGTGGCGTAGGATGAGCACCATGGTGCCTGTCATGGTGGCTGGGCAGACAAGTGGGGTTTCACGGAGGTGAAAGCGGCAGTGCAGAGTTGCGATCGCAGTGGTCCGTCGATGATCTTTGAGTAGTGTGTTGCGGCGGCGGAATATGAGTTTATTCGACTCGATATGTTGCTTTGGGCGCAGAGGGAATATCGCGACGTGGAGTCAGGGAGAGGAGTTAGGAAGGGATGCAGAGCAAGAGTTTTGGACTCTCAGTGAGATCATGATCAGGGTTCTGGGTATGTATCAGTGGTTTATCCTGGAAGGATGTTGAGGATATCGTCTATATACCAGGTTATCCGCACCTGAGGGTGCTAGCGCTAGATCGGCATGTAGGTGTGATTGCGATAGGAGAACTCGGGGGGAGTTGCTCCGAAATGGAAGAATGCGTCTTTCGGTCGTTATGGTAAGGGTAGGGTGGAATTTGGATCGGAATCCGAGGGTGCGTGGCTTTATAGCCATGTGAGTCAAGTGGAAGATGAGAATAGGAGCAGTAAGGCATCATGGGTAATTCTCGGTTGTTGAGTGTGGTTATCGGAGGGTACAGTGGGTGCCGGTTTGAGTAGGTGGTGGGAACACCGTATGGGATGAGAAAGTGAGCTTCTGGTTCTATGGTTGTACTTTGAGGGGCTTGGTTCGGTCAAGGTCAAGTGGCGCAGAGTGGGAAGTAGATTGAAGATGAGATGCCGAAGGCTTCGAGGGCGAAGCCTAATTTAAGTGGGGGAGAGTTGTAACAGCCCGGAATTTCAGATATTGATATAATTATGTTTTGGGGGTGATTTAAGAGGGGACTCGGCGAGTTGGAGCCTAGACTCGCCGAGTAGGATCGCAGACTTGGTCGCGAGTTCGCGACTGGACTCGACGAGTCCAGATATGGACTCGGCGAGTCGACGCTGTTCAGCAGAAACCCTAACCGTTCGGTTTTGGATCGTATTTAACGCCTCTTAGGCCGTCATTTTCAGTCTTTTGGTCAATTGAGAGGAACCCTAATCGCTGTGGACGCCTAGAGCAAGGGAGAAAGCTTTGGAACTTGGAAGAATTGGTTAGGCAAGAAGAAGAGGGATTTGGCTAAAGGAATATCAAGGAGGATTGAGTCCTGAGATTTGGGGGACACAGAGAGTGCGTTTTCAGGTAATACTCGGACCAAATCTGTTATTTTGATGTATTTATGAAATTAGGGTTTATAGAACCCATTTAGTGATTTGATGAAGTAATGCCTTGTTACCCCACGATTATAGTTTTGCATTAGGACCTTTAGAGGTCCAGAAGGTCCCATGCATGCGTACTTTGGGACGAGACCCATCTCAGGAAGCAGTTACTCGTCTGCATGGCATGGACTCGCCGAGTTGTTCTTCAGACTCGGCGAGTAGCTTGAAGATTAACTGGGACTCGTCGAGTCGTTCTTCAGACTCGGCGAGTTGAGTCGGGGTGGCCCCACGATTCTTCCAGGAGGAACTCGTCGAGTAAAAAGGGGATACTCGACGTGTAGAAAGGGAATCTTAAGGAATCGGTGAGTCAAGGGCGAGTGGACTCAGAGTCGTTGAACTCGGCGAGTCTTGGGGTGACTCGGCGAGTTAGGTCGCGGGTTAAGCGAAGTTCTGAGTATGGGGACTCGGCGAGTCATAGGGTTGACTCGGCGAGTAGGGTCAGTCAGGGGTTGACTTTGACCTTGTCCTTGACCAAGGATTTGACCAGTTGTCTTCCAGGGGGTATTTTGGTAATCATGGGAGTTTATTGGGTTGTTGTTGATGTTCAGTGGAGGAGTTGTGTCAGAGTTCGGAGCAGCGGGATCTTATCTTTTCAGCCGTCAGTTCGAGGTGAGTTATCCTCACTATATCAACAGGGTCTAAGGCACCAAGGCCGGCCCTTTATTGTATTGAGATTCAGTTACGTTTATCATGTTAGTGCTGGTTGTGTCTGCATTCTGGTAGTTAGGATGGTACATGCTAGGTGACCTTGTACAGGTCAGTTCTCGATATGCTGAGTAATGCTATGCTAGTGATCGAATAGGGCGGTAGCCCGGTTATGGTAATGATATGCTATGTGATCTGTTTACTCGGTTTGTTGATTATGACTGTTATATGACTGTATGTTTTGTGCACATGGTTGTTTGGACTAGAGATGGGTTGAGGCGGGTCCTGCTTCGTGCTGTAGGCCAAGATACCCAGGGCGGACCGGTTGTTCCGAAGGCCCAGCGAGCGGTCCGGATAGGCTGTAGGCCCCACGAGGGCGGACCAGACGTGCCGAGGCTCGGAGAGTGGACCAGGATGACTGAAGGCCCGATGCGGGCGGACCAGTCACACTGTAGACTCGAGAGTGGACCAGGTGGGTTGAAGGCCCAATGCGGGCGGACCAACCCCACTGTAGACTCGGAGGACATGACTAGACCCGGAGGATAGATCCGACGGACTGAAGGCCTGATAAGGCGGACCAGTCACGATAGACCCGATATGCATGACTGTTCTATGATCTGTTTTGTTATGTATGATTTATATGTTTTGGACCGGAAGGTCATGGCCTGGAAAGGCGTATACGTGGTTGGTATTTTGGGGGTATCTCACTAAGCTTTCGGGCTTACAGTTGTGGTTTAATGTTTTTCAGGTTCTTCAGGAGGCTGTGGCAAGGCGAAGGCGCGATCGTACCGTTCCTCATGATTTTGTAACAACGTGATTCTGGGAATACTTAAATGAATTATATTGAAAACCTTTCTGTGAACATTTTAATGAAAATCGGGTTGCTTTGAAAATTTTAAATTGGTTGTGTTTTTCGGATGTTACAAAAATTTTTTGAATATGATTTCTGTGTGAGTTTTATTGCCAAATCCTAGTCATGATAAATATTTTCAAAAGCCAACTTGTCACTGACTACACTGGTCAAACAAGTAATTTCATTTACAATTTCTTACCTTATGTTAAGGATGATATGTAATGAAATTTGAAACCAACCCAAAATATCTTTTAAAAGAAGCCCTTCGATACCTATCTAAAAGTATTCGATTGTAATTCATGGGAAACTACACAAGCTGTTGATTGTCTCTCTTGATGATTAACGAAGCAACCTTTGCCTGGGGTTTAACTGCATTCATGTCAAATTGAATTTTTGACATCACAGAATTCCAATTTTTTTTTGTTTCTCATCTTATTCTGTTGACACAATGCACACACGAAATCCTTGAGGTTCTAAGTAAAACCAACTCAGGCTGATGATTTCGCAAATCTGGCATATGACTTCACTTTACATCCCAAAAGTGAAAGAGCCTTGCCTCCATACGAAGGGTTTTAACGGTTCAGATTCTATAACGGGAAACTTGACAGGCTATATACTCAAGATGGTTGGTATTCTATCCGGTTTTCAAGGAGATGGGACAGTTACTTTTTACAGCATGGTTATCTTTTACAGTATTGATCCGATTTTCAAGGTGCCACATCGGATAACATTAAATGCATCCCGATTTAATTTCAAATCAATTTTAGGTAAACTATAAAAGGGGGATCAAGAACAGTATATACGGCTACGCGAACATAATTCTCACAAACCTCCAAAGATTCAAACTTGTTCAACTTCATCTCTTTCAAACCCTAACAATGGGAGCCACTCAATCCAACACTGATGAAGTTCTTTCTCAATCCCTGATGAAAATCCAAAGCACCAATTATCAAGTTGATCCAAATGTCTCTTCTTATCCCAAAGGATTGAATATGCTCATCGTTGCTCTGAAACGATCATCTCTATCAACTGCCATGTTTAGTTCATTCTTCGTTCCGATGACATGGTTATCCTTGGAAGCTTCAATAGCATCATACAACCATACAACTGATGTGATAACCTTCAACCTGAGAAACAACAAACGGGTAAAACTTTCCAAGAAGATGTTTGTTGAATTCTTGCAGATTCCGAACAATCCTCCATTTTTCAAACCTGTTAACTCTCAAATCATTCATATATTCAATGAGACGGGCCATCAACCAGAGCTTGAGAAGATAAGTGACTTTCGAAAGTCTGGGTTGCCGTGCATATGGAATTTCTTATTTGGAAATTTTCTTCGATGCCTAACGGGAAGAACAGTTGGACTGGATAAAGGGAGAATGGAAGTCTATGCCATGGTTATGGGCTTGTACTACAATATCGGTGTAGATTATGCAACCCAGTTGTGGAAGGAGTTTGTCAAGAGTCTAGAAAATACAAACTCTAAAAAAGGAATTTCGTGTGCGAGGTATTGGAGTTTGATTCTAGAGAAGGTGTATGGAAGAGAAGGGATTGTTGTCCCTGAGGATGTTGAAGTTGCTGAATTCTCTTTATATCAATTTCCGAAGGTAGTAGAAGATGATGAGGCAATTTTTACTCATGTTGCTCGCATTCCAGATGTGATGCTTCGCAAGGTCTCTCAAACTCACAAGGTCTTGGTGAGATATTTGAAAACAATTGATCAATCGGTGCCGACTGGAGTGTTATTAGAGGTTGCTGCACCATCAAAGAAGAAGAAGTCCACAAAGAAGGATGCAAAAGCCCCATCTTCGCAACAGGCTCAGGATGAAGATGTTCATATTGAAGAGACTTCATCTCAATCAAAGAAAGAAACAATACCTTCCAAGTCTGGGGTATTGAAAAAGATTCGCAAGACTGAGGTGAGCAGTAAAGGGGTTACGATTCGCAGTATTCCAGCTCCGGTCTCTCCAGGAAAGAAAAGGCAAAGAGCTGAAGACGTTATGAAAAACATGCAACGCACTCTAATAAAAAGACGGAAGCTGGTGGTTCGCAATGAATCATCTGATGAAGAGATAATTCCAGAAAACTCCACTGGTGACGTCTACGGTAAATGTTTCCTTACCAATAATTTCCATTACCCCGACTTCGCAAATATCTACCACAATACCACTCACCAAACCACTCGAAATAGTCACTACCAAATCAATTTCTAAGGAGCTACCTATTTCTGATACGGTTGTCAATGTATCTGATACGGGGGCACCTATCACAAGTGTTGAAACCACATTACCAATCACCTTACCCATTTCTTTACCACTTGTCTCCTTTCCATCTACAACTCTAACCACAACCTCATCAAATTTTGATCATCCACTTCAAAATCCATTTACAACCCTTTTTCCCTCACAATCACCAGAAACTCCTCAACCTTCGCAACCTTGATCTGATAATGAAGCTGAAGGAGGAGCCTTTGGAGGTGTAATTGAAGACATTCATTTTGATTCAGAGGAGGAGGAAATTCTTGATCATATGCTTATGGCAGGAAAACAATTTAAAATCCTGAATCATAAGCTGAATACTATAATTAAGTCGCAAGCTGATTCTGGCAAGATGTCTTCTATCTCAGCAATGGAGGTTGATATAATGCTCAAGGGTGCTGAGAAGCGTATCATGGAGAAATTTGATCAGTCTGAAAAAAATAATGAGCTTCGCATTAAAGCTCAAGGGAGTAATTTTTCTTCAGTGGTCCAGGACTTGAAAACAGTTGCAAAAGAACGTCATGTTCTTTTTGTACAGGATGTGAAGAAAGTTCAGGAAGATATCAAATTTAAGCTTCAAGAATTGAAAACCGAACTTGCGAAGGAGCTCAAGGATATTCATTCTCAAAATGTCGAAGTTCTAAAGAAGATTGATGATGTTTCTTCAAAAGTGCAAAAGGTTGTTGATGTTCCTATTCTTAAAGCTAATCACAAAGAAACCCAGGAGAAGTTTGATCAGCTTATCAAATTGGTGACTGAGCTCAAAACGGTAGTTTCACAATCTTCATCTACACAAATTCTCACTCTTGAGTTCTTGTCTCTAAAGGTTAATACTTTAGAACAAGCAATTCAGAAAGCTCTAGCTCCAATCGCCAATTTTACCTCTTTACTACCAAAAAGTACCCCACCTGCTTTCACAGGGGTGCAAGGGGGATAGAAGAATTTAAGTAAAGAGGAGGATGTGAAGACAGCTTAATACTACTCTTCCCATACTTACGAAGCCAATTTCCTCAACTACAATAACCACAAGACCGATTGCCAAAGGAATTTCTATTGGGGAAAAAGAAGGAGGTTCGAGTTCAAAACCTCAAACAGATGTAGTGGGGAAAGGAAAAGGGATAATGTATGAAAAATCAAAGGAGGAGAGAAAGCTAAGGCTGAGGCAGAGTTGGAGATAATGAGGCAAGTACAAAGTATCATGAGGCAAAGGGCAAGTGATCCTCCCACGATGAACAAAGGAGATCCTGCGAAGCTTTACTCTTACGAAACCATCGAGTCAAAAGTTGTGGGGAGGGAAATGTATGAATTCGAAAAGAAGCCAAAGAGAAGTTATGATATTACGAATTCAGACAACTGTCAGCTAGATATTCCAATTAATGAAATGCTCTTCATTACTGCTCAGTACAAGATTAGCGAGAAATTTGATAATCCTGATGATTATATACACATGAAAATCAGATTTCATGCTGTATTGGGGAAGAATCCGGATGAAGTTTGCTATTTAATGAAGATCAAAAAGGTGCTAACAATCAAGAAAGATGCGATGTTTGAATACATGCATCAAAATTTTTGTTACTTTGTCATTCGAGCAGACAACGAGCAGTATGACTTCACTGTAGCTGATTTTCCTCTGATGCACTGCAATGATTTGATTCAAGTGGCTCTGATTTTGAAGCATATGGAAGAGAATAAGCTCAAAGGCTCTGAGACTGAAGTGTTCAAGATAGGCTTCACACATGTTAAGACATACATCGAAAATTACTTCGACTGTTTGGCTCTTACTGATGAAGAATTGGCAAATGTGTTGGGACAAGAAGTGAACGTTCCTTGGGAAGAAACCTTATCTCAGTCAGCATTATCGAAATATGTTGTTGGGGAGATATGCCTGAAACCTTTCGGCATGGTGTTTTCAGGAAGAGATACGAAGGGGAAGCCTAAGAAATTCTTGTTTAAAGTATCTGAGGTGGAAAGATATACTTCTTCACAATATACGCACTTTATTGATCGTACGAACAATTGCAAGAAGAACAATGAAGGTGACAAGAAGGAGATCAAGAAGGTGATGTCCTGGTATGGAGAAGTGCGAAAGACAATTCACTCTGCTGTTCAAATGCTTATGGACTGAATAGCTTCGACTGTTTACAAAGGGGGAGATTGTAGATGCAAAATTGTAAAAGTCGAATATTATGTTTGTATAGTTTCGCATTTTATGTTATTTTACTAAGTCATATTTGTGCGAAGTGTAATGTTTAGACTTAGTATATTTTTTGTACACTCATGTTCCCTATAAATATGGACTGAGGATAGAAGTAGAGGATAACTTTCGTAAACGCAAATACCCTTTCTGCTTATTCTGTAATAAGTCTTCATCAATATAAGATCTGATTAATATTTACTCTTCATGTTCTAACTCTTCAATCACTCAAATCATATTTTGCTTTCGTAAATCTCGATAACAATTCTCTTCATATTGTCAGGTGCATTTGCTTCAGAATGAATGACTTTCTCTGGTTCATCAAATAATGACATGTATTGCTCAAATAAATTCGAAATGGAAACGATGACTTGACCAAACATTGGAAAGATTTCCTCTATTGAACCTTCTGTTGTTTGAAGCTTCTTGATGTAGTTGTCATCGAAGGTTACATAATAGGTTTCTTTGATTTTCTTGGAACTTTTGTTCAGAACCCTATATGCCTTGGAGTTTATTGAGTACCCAAGAAATATCCCTTCATCAGCTTTGACATCAAACTTGTTTTGGTGCTCCTTTGAATTAAAAATAAAGCATCTGGAACCGAACACATGGAAGAACTTGACATTTGTTTACAATTGTTCAAGATCTCATTGGAGTAATAGAAAAATGCTTGTTGAGAAGAGATCTGTTCTGAGTGTAGCGAGCAGCAGCAATAGCATCAGCCCAGAAATATAAAGGAAATGAGGCGAAACTGAGCATGGTTCAGGCTGCTTCACACAACGAACGATTTCGGATTTCAACGACACAGTTTTGTTGTGGAATGTAGGGAACAGAAAAGTTGTGAGATACTCCCTTTTCAGCAAGAAAGTCTTCAAATTCATTGTTTTTGAACTCCAACCCATTGTCACTTCGAATGTTTCTTACCAACTTTTGCAGTTGAAACTCTATTTGCTTGACAAAAACCTTGAGTTTTGGTGTAGCCTCTAATTTCTGTTTTAGAAAGAACACCCAGGTAAAACGAGAAAAATCATCTACTATTACTAATATAAATTTGTTAACACCAATGCTTTCAATAGCCGAAGGACCACATAAATCTATATGTAGAAGCTCAAGTGGTTCGATGATCTTTGTGTGAACACGTGTTGGATGACTTTTCCTGCTTTTCTTTCCCATTTCACATGCAGCACACAGATGTTCTTTATCAAACTTGAGTATTGGAAGTCCTCGTACATGATCACCAAGAACTAGCTTGTTGATGTCTTTGAAGTTCAGGTGCGAGAGCCTTTGGTGCCATAACCAAGTTTCGTCTGAGTGTGCTTTCATTAGCAGACACACAGCTGGCTTCCCTCGAATGGGATTGAGGTTTAGTGGGTACATTTCGCCTTTTCTTTTGGATTTTAACAAAACTGTTTTGGTATTTTTCTCTGCTATTTTAGACCCTTCATCATCGAAAGGAACCTTCAGTCCTGTTCCCACCACTAGTTGCGAAACACTGATGAGATTGTGTTGTAAGCCCTCTACGTATGCTACTTTTCTGATCGAGGATTCGCCATTTGTGATCATTCCATAGCCTTTTATTGTGCCAAATAAGTTATTGCCATACTTGACACAACCACTATCCGTAAGAGCTCGAAACTCCTGAAGCTCTTCCTTTCTCCCTGTCATGTGACGTAAGCAGCCACTATCAATGTACCATTCATCATCAAACTGCTCGTCACGCATAACCTGCAAAAATTAAGTAGATTTAGGAACCCAAAATTTCTTGGGTCCTTGTGAGCCTTTTTACAAAACAGAGTATCGCAATAGAAGAATCAACCAAGTAAGTTCGTTTTATTAGGGTTGTTTCGTCTTTTTGTTTGATTGTAACTACTTTGATTTTATTATCTTTTGATGCTTCCACCTTAGGTTTATTGATTTCTAACTTTTGGTTTTGTTTCCCTAGGTTAGTATTCATTTTCTTTTCGTCTTGTGAGACGATCTTCCCTTTTCCCTTCACATTTTGTTTAGGATTGTACTTTGAGTGAGAGGAATGTGTTTTAGAAGCAAAACTTTTCTTTCGAGTCCTTTCGATTGAGGATGAGTAGCCGAAAATACCCTTTTGGTTGTTGGGTTGAGAACCGAAACTACTCTTTCGGTTTCTTTCGCTTCTATTTCGGGGACCAAAACTTCCCTTTTGGTTTGCTTGGCTACATTAATAGCATTGAGTACAAGAAGTAGATCGATTCTTTGACACTCCTTTATCCTTAGCAGTTGAACTCTTGTCTGATCAAACGTAATTTGGGTTTTGGGACTTCCAAAACTGTTTCCTTTCAATGAGATTCTTCTTGTATCTCTTGTTACGTTGATGTTTCTTTTTAGACATATTTTTTGGGAGTTTTATGGATGTTTACCTTCGGTTTCGATCTTTCATTATGAGTTTCGCTCTTTAACGAGGAGGTTTCGCTTTTCACCTTAACTAATTCACTTGGAATATTTTTGGTACCACTGGTTGATGGAATATCAAAACGTGTAGGCTTGTTAAGTGGTTCTGCCACATATCTGCTTTTAACCCTCCATGAAGTTTTCTCAGAAAGACCGACTGTTTCATCAACATTGTGTATTGATGCTGGCCAGAAAAATTCATCACATCCTCCAACATTATCTTCGTCAACTAATGCTGTGAGTTCGGCTGTTTGCTTCTGTGTAATGCCGGTAACCGCATAAACTTGATTTGGTGTGGTTTGAACCTTCTGATTGTCACACCCCGCTAAAGCGGAAACACAGGGCGTGGCAGTATAAAGGGTTTCATAGCAAAAGTTAAAAGACAACATCAACCATAGTATTAAAAATCATTACAATTTTACAATGGGTTTGAACAACTTTTAAAAGAAATTACAATGTAAATTGAAATACAACACATGCGAATGCTCCTAAAAGTGAAGTGTCCCTAAGTGTCACTTACTCGATGATTCCTGAAAAAGCATGTAAAACAAGCGTCAACTATAAAATAGTTGGTGAGTACTCACAAGTTTAATAAAATAATATTGGTTCATGAATTGAAATCAAAGTTTTGATAAAAGTTTCCAATAATAAAAGTATATTGTTAAAAGGAGTAAATAAGTTTGTAAAAACAAAGTTCTTTGTCATCATGAGAGATATATGTTGCCCAAATAGGATGCAACATTCATATTCTCATGGAAGATAAAGTTCGTTACTTAAACGAGTAAACAAGTTTCATTGCTAAAAATGAGCAATCAATTTTGTTGCTTTCATTGCTAAAACATGTATATGAGTTTTCAGTAATAAAAGTTCGTTGTTGTAATGAGAAACAAAGTTCGTTGCTATAATTAATAAACAAGTTTATTGCTATAATGAGAAACCAGTTGATTGCTATTATTGATAACAAGTTTATTGCTATAACGAGAAACGAGTTTGTATGTGTATGAGCAAACAATGAGTCTCAACCAAACCTATGACTGAAGCCCTATCAAGATCTATGCTTATCGTTCCATAGATGAATATGGTATCATGCACTCCAGCAATAGGGCGAGTGAGGAGTTGTCAATTCCTAATAGCGCTATCCATAATGACCATTGGCTCAAAGAGTTAATGGTTAGAGATAAGGGAAGGGCCTTAGTACGATAAGTTCTCATGTTCCGTGTTGCAGAGACATACATAGAGAGACATAGCAATACAATAGCAATCGTGTTTGATACAAATCAATTTAAATACAACATGCAAATAATAGTTTTTCTGGACATGCTTTTCCACCCCAAAACATAAAAAAATCGAAAATAGGGGATTGGTGAATACTCACAATATGCATTGAGATGATGCAAATGGTGCCTTGAGCTAAGTTCCACTTGTACCACTATCAATTCCTACAATAATGGTATTCGCTAGTGAGTCTCTAATCGAAATCTAACACTAGTATACTTACTACTACAATAGAATTATGCCAATATTGTGTCAAAATTTAATATTGATAAGCTACAAACATTTTTCTGTGAAAATTTAATTTCAATGAATCAATTGTTATATAACAATTTAAGTGGAAATTTTCCGTTATTGAAATGTTAATATTTAACATTTTAAGAGGTGTTCCAATGATTAAATACTCAAAAACTAAATTAATTTAGTTCTAAAATTTCCCAAAGTTTGCATTTCAGTTTTAATTGAAGTCAAAGACCTCAAGATAATTTTTCTTGAATTTTTGATTTGTCTGACTATTTTTCACGATTTTTGTTTCTTGAATAACCATAAAATCATGAAAAATACTAAAAAATTAATAAAAATTACCAAACTTCAGATTTTGGTTCTAAATGTACTAAAAGACTTCTAGATAAAATTTCATGGATTATGAATATCTATAACCATTTTTCATATATTTAATCTTCTAAATAGATACAAATTTATGAAAAACAGAAATCAGGTTCCAAAATTACCCAAACGTTTTTTTTATTACTGTTATTAAATATTATTAAGCTGGGAAAAATATAAAAATGGATTTATAAACTGTTTAACCCAATTTTATGATTTTTGTACATTTAAGTGTATTAAATCTTGAGAAAATAGAAGAAAAATAGCATACAGAAGATAAAAATCATCAAAATTTTTATTTATCATCCGAACATACTTTAAGAGTTTCTGGTAAATTTTTATTAATTTTGGATGAGTAAAACTATTTTTCCTGTTTTAATTCATTATAAAGACAAAAACAATGGAAAAATAGATATACATTGTGAAAAATTCCCAAAATATTTTTTTGTCTCTTAAATACAGGTTACAAGCTGCGAAAAATAAGAAATAATATTTTCACTTTCCCTAAAGTTGTTTTGTGATTTATTAGAGCTAAATAAAAAGAAAATTAAAAATCATACTAAACAGTAACAAAAGTCATTGAGACTTCATGGGAGATGTTTATTAACTTAAAGAATCATCCAAGAATTTTTCCAGAATTTATTTACTCGTTTAAGTATTTTATATGATTTAACACTCTATTTTTTTATTATTTTCATATAAAAATAAAGAAAATATATATTGAGCTGAAAATTTCCAGAATGCATCTTCAAATAATTTAATAACAACGAAATTTTTTTTTCTTATTTTTGATGTTGAATACCATGCCTAAAGGCTCAATAAAATTTATAGAGAAAACTTGGTTCTTGTGATTTATGTAAAGATTATTGATGTTACTTTGACAATTTTTGCAACATGTTACAAGGACTTTTGAATCAAGATCTTTTTGTTCCTATTAATACATGATACTAAGAGTTCAAAATAATTTTTGAATGATTTTTAGTGGTGAATAAGTCCTTTGAACATGCAACACAAAACAAATGTTCATAAGGAAAGTGCTGTTTGAGCAACAGTTTTGTAAAAATTGGTAAAAATCTAAAGATTGGAATTTTCCAATGAGGTCAGATGGGTTTGAAAGCTAACTCAAAATATTATATTTCAGAAAAAGAATCACGAATTTTGGCTAAGAAATGAGTGAGATATGACAGTTTAAATTCAGGTAAAGAAATCTGGCAGATTGCATGCATGATGATTGGTTAGAAAAGTGGGTTTTCATCATTTCCTTGAGTAAATCTTTTCAAGTATTTTAAATATATCATGATAAACTCATATTTTAGTCATGTTTCCAGAGATCAAAATATTAAAACTTATCAAAATATATACATGCATTAATGAACAAAATTTTGTTTCTCAAAAACTCTTAACTTGAGTTTGATGTTTGAATCCTTAAAATCGATTTTTGCACTAAGATCATGAAAATGCAACCTTGTTTATCATACATGCATGGTGTTAAAACACATCCATCATGTTGTAAAAACCATTTTAACAAAAAGAAAACAAGTTTGAAGAAGATGAAGAAGGAGAAAGTGTAAGAAAAGAACAAAACTTGAAGGAAAAGTGAAGTAGAAATCGATTTTACCTTCAAGGATACCACAAGATGATGAAGATTTCGAGTTTGAGGAGTGTTCTTGGGTTTGTTTTCTGGAAAATTTATTGGTTCTTAGAGGGAGGAAGAGAGAATGGAGTGGTGTTTGGAGAGAAAAAGTAGAGATAAGGTAGAGAGAGTTTTCTAGAGAGAGAAAGAAGAGAGATGTGTGTGTGTTGGAGAATGAGAGTGTGAGAGAGATATGGGGAGAGAGGGATCCGATTTTTGGGGAGGAGAGGCTTTCTCTCTCTTGTTTCTTTTATAAAAATTCAAATCTTTTATAAAAATATCTAACTTTTTATAAAATGTGAACCTTAACCTAGTTTTTATGCATAAAACTCTTGATTTTTGACTTATAAATCAAGGGTAAATGTTAATAACTAAATCTTTATTTTTTATTGAATTGTATTTCATAATAATTATTATGATAAGATAATATTATAAGGTTCATAATTGTTTTTATAGGATTTTTAAGGTTAAAGTTTATAAATATGAGTTTTTAGGGCTTTTAGGATTTTGGAGTTTAATAAACTTTGAATATCAAAATAAATAGAATATTTGAGACTTTAAATTATCTTATGGTATTATAACTCTTTTATAGTTATAAATAATGTTTGTAATTTATTTTTATCGGTTTATTGGCATTCTATGTAGTGATTCCGAGATTCAAGCGAAATTGAGGAATCGAGTATACTAGTCCTAGTCTTCGACTTTGAGTTAAGTTCCTACGAGACTCAGACCTAATTTATACCACTAGGTCAAGTGCATGATGTGTGTATATGATTCATAAAAAGGTGTTCGATTCAAAGAGTGACCCGAATATGGATAGTCACTACAGTTAAGTAGTTGTAGAATTCACATATCAATGTGAAATCTAAGTACACCATCCATTGTTTCTATCTGTTTCCAAGTTTCTACTAGGTTATAACTTAGCTTCTAATTACTAAGTCTAATATGTGATGTGCCTATATGTGCAACTAAGTCTAGCCAAATCTAGAACCGACTCGAATTTTGACGGTTGTCACATTGATACACCACAACCTTTTCTTTCATGACTTTGGACTTATTTTGGGACAACGAGCAGACTCAACAAAATTTTCAGAAATGAGATTTTTGGTAGGTTCGGGTTCACTCTTGTCAAATTCAGAACATTCTACCTCATATTCTACAGATATTTCACTCATATCATCATCCTCATCAAATTCAGAAGTATTTTCAACATTAATTTTTGTTTCTGAACTCAACTTGGCATTCAAAGAGTCAAATTTATGTATAGTTTCGGTTTTAATTTTCAGTTTATCATTTTCGTCCAATAAATTCTTAAGCATGTCCTTATGGTATTTGGACTGGATAAAAGATTCAATTTTGTCAAGACCAATTTTATAGCCAGGAGAAACTTCATCAGACGAGACAACAACTTCACAATCATAAACATCAGCATCAATTTTGTCCTCCTTTAATTCAAGGAAGGGAAGAATCATAGTGTGAATTTTCCTGCCTATTTCACAATCCAGATGCAACTGAGTAATATTGGAATATAAACGTTTAGCAATTAAAGAAAAAACATTTCTCTGTTTTAAAAGCTTCAAATTATCCGTTTGTAAATAAATTGTCTCATCCTTAATTCTAATTATCTCTTTCTCCTTTTGCCCAATCCATATTCGCCTCTCCTCACTCTTCAAAGACACCCTCCTGAGTTGATCAGTTAGGTTAGAATTTGTGAGGCGATTTTGGGTTAAACTACCACTTAAACTAGAAAATTTAGATTTTAATCCGTTCAATGCTTTTTCATAGTTTGTGACAGGGATTTTTAATGATTCGAGAATAGATTGTACCGTCTTGATCAATTAATCGCACTCATTGATCTGTTCTCTAATAGGCTTGGCAGCGAAGCACCTGTCTTCTCATTCCTTTGCTTCTTATTGACCCCCATCAGTGGTGTAACCCCTCATCTGTGATACTCCATCTGTCACCATCAAACACTTTCCTTCAGCAGCATACTCATCTTCTTTTGCCACGAAAGCCCTGCCATGTGTAGGCTTTCTCACTTCTTCATCCTTTGAGTCAGTGGACCAAACTTCAACACCACCAAACTCATCATCTGCAACATTTTCCTGCACAATAAGAACATTCATAGTGTTATTTGCAGCAATTTTGTTCTTCTTAATCTCTTCTAGCTTTCGCAGGTAGTCTGCTTCATCATCTTCACTCTCATTCTTCTCTGTCATCTTTCTTAACATACAGTCCTTGGCAAAATGGTTTTTGCCTCCACAAAAGTGACAATTAAATCATGAGTCACTTGACATCTTGCTCGCTTTCTTCGGTTCTTCTTGCTGAGGAGTGATCTTCGGTTCCTCCTTTGCCTTTTCGGAACAATAGTTTCCTTGCCAGTTTTGGTTCTTATTGGTGGGAAACTTTCTGCGAATGAACTTCTTTGGGTTTGAAACCATCAAAGCATATTCTTCATTGGTCAAATAAAATTTAGAAAGATCGAAATCTTCTTCCTCCTCAACTTTATTCTTTCCTTCGGAAATTAGAGCCAAGGAACCCATGCTAGAAACCACATTTGCTTCTTTAGTCACAGCACCTTCATGTGACTTCAGTATCCCCATTAGCTTCGCCAAAGAGTAAGCCTTGAATTGTTAATGGGCCTTATAGTAGACACTACAACCATCCATTTAGATCTTAGGCCGTTCATAAATGTGACCTTCTGTTCAGTAACTTTCCTCTCTATGCCATGCTTTATCATTTTGCTAGGAAGATGATTAAAGTAATCAAAGGCTTGAATAAGCTTCTCTTCAGGTTTCTGCTTGAAGTCTCCAAACTCTGAAAGCAATAGAGTCTGAATCGAATGCTTAAGATCCTCATCGGTAGAATATATGTCTTTCAGTCTGTCCCAAACTATTGAATAAAAAAAGTGACCCTCTTGAACTTTAGCTACCGCAGCCTCCAAGCCACCGTAGTCAAGCAATCTCATCAACTTGTCATCCAGAGTCTTCATCACCGCAATGTTTATCTTTACTTAGTTTATTTTGTCTTTTATGTGAAACACTGTAATGTCCAGTATGCCTTGCATGGCTACTCTTAGAGTTGTAAACTTCTCTCTATAAATAGAGTTCATTTCTCATGTAATCGATACCGATGTGAATCTCTTATAAAATTCTAATACACATCTTCAAGTTCTCATTCTATCTTACTTATCAAAGCTTCTTACTCTCATAATTAATAATTATCTCTCTTCGGAGCAAGTCACTTGTGACTTAATCACTAAGCTAGATCTCACTTACTAACTTGGTTTGAATGCATTCCTTGTTATGAATCTGCTTATGTGTATACTTGATATAAGAATTGCTGTCATTTACATTTCTTTACTTTTCCGCATCTAACTCACTAAATTCTAACTCTTAATATTATTGTTGAGCTAACAGATCCTTCGAGATTAACTATTTCGTTGTATACTTGTTCTAACAATTTGTTCAAGTGTGTCTCAAAGTTTTTCTCTCAACAATTGGTATCAGAGCCATAGTGGTTGCTTTTTGAAAATCGAAACTCTGATTTTTTGAAGAGCTTTCTATACCATTGAAGATCATTTCTGAAAACAAAAACAAAATCTTCAAAATGGCACAATCATTATCTCCAACAATGTTGGTGGTTCTAATCTAGTCCCAATACTGGTTGCGAATGAATATCATCACTGGTCTCAAAGGATGGAAAGATATCTCAGAAGACTTGGTAGAGATGTTTGGAGATCCATAGAAGGACTCCATGTCCCAGTCCTTACACAAGTCCAAACTGATGGAGCCACAGCAAGGCTAGGAGGAGGTCAACCAGCTTTGATCCGTCCCACCAAAGATGATCTAGACAAGATGGAAAATGATGCTATTGCCTTTTATGAAATCTCTTGTGGAGTTGCTCCTGACAACTTGGACATCATCATAAACTGCAAATCAGCAAAGGAGATTTTGGATGTTCTCAAAAACTTGTACGATGGCTCAGAGCAGGCTCAAGACAAGAAGCTCACTACAACACTCAATGAATTCAACAACTTCAAAGCTCACTCCGGTGAAAGTTTGAAAGACTCTTTTAAGAGATTCAACTTGATTGTCACAAAACTGTCCAATGTGGGCACCATCCACAGCAATCATGAAACAAACCTATAGTTCCTTAATGGCTTGGGAAGACACTGGACAATAGCCAAAATGATTGTACAAGGTGACAGGAAGATTCACCAGTTATCCCTCTATAAGATCTATGGAGAGTTGCAAGCTCAAGAGTCCACCGTACTCAAGGACTTCTCAGACTTCGGAGGTTCACTTGCACTAGTAGCACAATCACCTCACACTCAAACCTATCCCACTTCGTATGACTCACCACCACAGTCATATGAAGCTGACTCAGAATATGACGATGAAGAAGAGTTTCAGAATGCCATCGCCCTTATCAGTCAAAAATTCAATCGCTTACCACCTTCATTTCGCAAAACCCAACAATACAATCGACCACCTTTCAACCACAACTTTCGAAACAATCACTTTCGTTCCACCTAGAATCCTCTCCCTCCACCACAACCTCAACAAACACAGTCTAAAGACGTACCACCGCAGTCTCAATCAACTGACTCCGGTACCTCTTTAGAAGACAAAAGTGACATTGTTATATGTCACAAGTGCAACAATGAAAACCATTTTGCCTAGGATTGCAAGACAAACGTAGTGAAAGATAGAGCCTTCTATCTCAGAATGGATCAAGAATTGGAAGACAAAGAAAATGGAAAAGCCTATGTTGCTCAAGCGAAAAGGAATCATCAAGTGTGGTCCTCATGAGATGAAGACGAAGACGATCATAGTAAAGGAAAATGCAAGATCTATATGGTAGCAACTGCTGATGAAGACGACTCAACCAAGCTAAAGAAGAACCATTGCTATATGGCGAAAGATGGAACTCTCAGTATTGTGGAATAGGTAAAACTTATGATTCAAACTTCAAATTACAACATGCATGATTTTCAACCTTTCATAGACACACTCAATGACACGTGTGCTGCCATCCTTAAAGATTACAATAAAGCCTTAGATGAGAAGAACATCGCTTCGCAAGAGATGTTCCATGTTAGAGGACGTTTGGACAATATGAGACTCAAAATGACAATGTTAGAGAAGGACTTGATGCTAGAAAAAGATGCTAGGATGTTAAGTGAAACACAACTAGAAATAGCTTTAAATCAGAGAGATTTAGCAGAGAGTGAAATTGTACGCTTAAATCTCTTAATTGAAAAGCTTTTTAATGAAACTGGGGCCATTGAGAATCTTGTTAATAATGGGAATGTTGACAACACTTTTAATTGGGGTTGGTCCAATGGATACCCAACCGTAACGGACTCCTCACCTCGGTTCACGCCGGAACGTCCCTATGACCGCAACTTCTTATTCCCAGTCAATGACAAAACATTTCTTGAGGATATCCAAGCTCATTTTGGTAAACTCCATGATCTGAGTAATAACTGTATTATCGAGGAAATTCTCCATGAATTTTCTAATCATGTTGATAACATAGTTCATTCTGATTCTCAGACATCATCCGTAGCCGATGAGGAAATTGTTGTAGAAAGTCCTGAAGTCTCATTAGACTTCCCATCTCTGCAGACTGACCGTAGTGTTCTAACCGCAGTTATGAACTGCACACCGTCCCATTACCATGTATCAAATATCCCATTGAAGTGTCCACCAAGACTTACTTTGCGGTTGTCCAAAGCACTACACCGCAGACTATAGTCAAAAGTTCTATGACTATTGAACCAATTAATCATGAATTACCAATTGAAAATTTTGAATTTGGTCAATGTTCTCAAGGTCCTGACTTCTCCAGTTCGGACGAATCAAGTCCTTGTTTTTCAAAATCTCCAAAAGATTTAAGGAAACCGCAATTGAATGTCAGTGACTGCCGTTCTCCTAAGTCAAAGAGTCCAGAAAAACTAGTTTTCTCAAATTATCATTTCAAGAAAACTGTTTCCAAGAAAACAAAAAGGAAGGAGTTCACTGTTTCTGACACTACTCAAAAACCATCTAACTCTAAGGATAGGCCTTTTCGATCAAATGGTTTTCAGGTCTATTATTTAGACAATCCAAAATGGAAAGGTATTCTACATACTCCAACCCTTCCAATGTCACTTTCAAAAACTCAAAAATGGAAAGGAATTTTTCCAACTTCGGTACTCAAAAGGTCACCTCAAGAGTTTAAGAAATCACCTCACAAAAGGCCTGCACGTGTCTACACACCTGCTAGACCTGCCAAAAACACCTTTTCAAAACACACAAACAAAAGCGTCAAATCTTACAATCCTCGGACTGGACAAAAGCATACTGTTTCGTCAAAACCTCAGACTAAGTCACATGTCAGGGGAAATAACAAAAAGTTCACGTGTCAATGTCAGTGTCAAAAGATCTTCTCTCATGACAAATCTCATCGTTCTCAAAAGACTCGTAACTTTCCACAATCTCACAAAACTCCAAAAAATCTCAAACACTCAGGACTAGGCTTGAAAGTTGACTTAAAACCTGTCCCTGCCACCTCACATCATGCATCGATTAATACATCATATGTGACTCCGGCCTCCAAACTCGCTTGGATGCCCAAATTAACCACTTAATTTCTGTAGGCTTTGTGCAAGGAGGATCAATAAGAAGAATGGTTGATCGACAATGCCTGCTCCTTGCACATGACCGGAAGGTTAGAATACCTTCAGGATTTCAGGCCTATATGCAATGGTGGAATTTTTACATTCGGCAACAATGCGAATGGCGTTATCTGAGGTTACGATGTACTCACTACGGGGAACTTCTCAATACAAAAGGTTGTCTATGTTGAAAGGCTTAAACACAATCTCATCAGTGTTGGCTAACTATGTAAGGCAGACCATCGAGTGGAGTTTGATGATCAATATGTTACATCATGACGAGTGATAGAAGCACTTGCTAAATCAAGTCACGATCCGAAGGCACCATGTATCCTCTGGTTGTTTCTCTCATCATTGATAAACTGTAGCTGTGCTTTCTCTCAAAAGCCGTATTCGAAGTTAGCTGGTTATGGCACCGCAAGCTCGCTCATCTCAACTTCAAATACATCAACACCTTAGTCACTGAAGAATTGGTTAGAGGTCTACCCATTCTTAAGTTCAGCAATGACATCCTTTTGTCCTGCTTGTGAATGTGGAAAACAGTCAAAAGCAAGCCACCCTATGGTGATTGACTTCTCTATATCCGAACCACTTGAACTTCTCCACATTAATCTCTGCGATCCATCAACCGTAGCCAGTCTCCATCATAAAAAATATATACTGGTTATAGTTGATGACTTCACTTACTTCACTTGGGTATTCTTTCTCAGACTTAAATCCGAAATACCGCAGATTCTAATAAGTTTCATCAAAGAAATTGAACTCCAGATCAAGCTTCCTGTAAGACGCATCCGTAGTGACAATGCCACTGAATTCACCAATCATCCTCTCAACAACTTCTTGGTGTCAAAAGGTATCTCTCATAACTTTTTAGCTCTGTATACACCTCAACAAAATGGTGTAGTATAGCGAAGGAACCGCACCCTTGTTGAAGCAGCCAGATCCATGCTCAAGTTCGCCCATATTCCTCTTTACTTATGGGCTGAAGCTATAGCAACCGCATGCTTTGTTTAGAACCGAAGCATTTGAATGCAAACGCCTCAACAAAACACCATATGAGGGTCTCAAAAACCAAAATCCTAATGTTCTTTTCTTTCACATCTTTGGGTGTAGATGTTTTGTGATCAACAATAGAGATCAACTCAACAAATTTGCACCGAAGTCAGATGAAGGCATCTTTCTCGGTTACTCCACAAATAAGGTTGTGTATCAGGTTCTCATCAAATGTAGAAGGCTAATCATTGAAAGTTTTGATGTAAAGTTAGATGACTCTTACATCCGTAACACCCCTCCATCTACTGAAACCACTGCCATCATGGAAAGCGACATTCCTCCTTCTTTAGGTCCTCTAAACCTGGTTGAAGTAAATTATGATGATCTTTTCAACCTTATTGAAATGGCAAAACTATCCGAGGTTCTTGTATCACCAACTGCTCAACAACAACACGCTGATGTTTCTGGTCCATCTCTATCCGTAGTAGCATCTCTCAATACTTTCACCTCTCCGGTTGAGGGAGAAAGTTCTACTCCGGTTCATACTACAACCATCGAGGTTCCAGTACTTGATGATGCTTAAGGTCCCATTCCGAGAAAACCACTTCCTTCAAATGTATCTTTAGATTTGGATGATGAAATCATAGAGAATATTGAAACTCGAACTGACTCAAGGATCATTTCTCTCCTATCAGCAGTCTAGGGGGAACCTTCTCAGGTTCCAGAGGAACTCCCTTCAACAATCCAGGGGGAACCTCTCCAAACTACTCAAGAAAATGTCATTCTCGCTCCAACAAGTCAAGATGATTCCGCAGGCTGTTCACAAATCCAGGGGGAACTTCCTTCCCCATCCGAAGCAACCTCTGATATTGAAAACATTCCTTCTACCACAGTTGCTGATCATTTGTTGCCTCGTCTACATGTATGGACGAAGGATCACCCACCAGGTCAAATTATATGCAACCCATCCGCAGGTATCCAAACTCGATCTGCCAAAGATTTATCTGATCATTGTCACTATGCAGCATTTATGTCCGCAGTCGAGCCTCGATCTATCAACGAAGCATTATTGGAACCAGATTGGATTTCTGCAATGCAAGAAGAACTGGAAGAATTTGAAAGAAACAAAGTGTGGCAACTTGTTCCTATTCCACAAGGACATACTATTGTTGGTACAAGATGGGTGTTCAAGAAAAAGCTAGATGAATCTGGTGCGGTTATTAGAAATAAGGCAAGACTAGTTGCTAAAGGCTATAGTCAACTGGAAGGTGTTGACTATGATGAAACATATGCTCAGGTGGCTAGAATGGAAGCAATCCAAATCTTCTTAGCATATGCTTCCCACAAAAAACATCAAAGTACACCAAATGGGCGTTAAGAGCACTTTTCTCAATGGGGAATTGAAAGAAGAGGTTTATCTTCAACAACCTCCCAACTTTGAAAGTATCGAGTCCCCTGATCACTGTTACAAGCTTCAAAAGGCTGTCTACGGTCTGAAGCAAGCTACTAGAGCTTGGTATGAGACTCTTTCTGAATTCCTAGTCTCTTCTAGCTACAAAAGAGGAATGATTGATCCCACGCTATTTAGAAAAGCAAACGACTCTCACCTTATGATTGTACAAATATATGTTGATGATGTCATATTCGGATCGTCTAATCAAGGAATGGTGGATGTATTTGCTAAGCTCATGACAAAAAAATTTCAAATGAGCATGACTAGAGAGATTACCTTCTTTCTAGGTCTTCAAGTCAAACAAATTCAGCAAGGGATATTCATTCATCAAGAGAAATACATCACTGAACTTTTGAAGAAATACTTTATGGACAACTGCTCCTCTGCTAAGGTTCCTATGGCCTTCAGATATAAGATCTCTGTTGATACTTCTGGCGAATCTGTGGATCACAAGACTTATGGAGATATCATTGGCTCTTTAATGTATCTCACCGCAAGCCGAATGGACATTGTCTTTGAAACTGGTGTGTGTGTGCAAGGTATCAGGCTGACCCAAAAGTATCACATATGACCATAGCCAAACAAATTCTCCGGTACCTAAAAGGAAGCAAATCTCTTGGTCTATGGTACCCCACAGGTAATGACTTCAGTCTTCAAGCGTTTAGTGATGCGGATCATGCCGAATGCAAACTTGATCGAAAAAGTACATCTGGTGGATGTCAATTTTTAGGAGGTAGATTTGTCAGCTGGTCCTCAAGAAAACAAAGTTGTGTTTCATTATCTACCGCAGAAGCAGAATACGTGGCCGCAGTCAGCTGCTGTTCCCAAGTCCTTTGGATGAAGACACAACTGTTAGACTATGGATACAGAATGCTGCGGATACCAATCTATTGTGACTCTGAAAGTTCCATAGTGATTTCTCATAATCCTATTCAGCACTCCAAGACTAAACATATTGAACTATGGTATCACTTCATCAAAGACTACATTCTGAAAGGTAATATTGAACTCATCTTTGTCCCTACTCATGAAGAGATTGCTGATGTATTTACAAAAGCACTTGACTCTACCAAACTTAATGTGTTCTTACAAATGTTGGGAATGATGAATCCGGACCCTAAATTCTTCTTAAATTGACAGGCACCGCAGACCTTCCTGGTCCCCATTGCGGTTCTAACTGAAAGTTATTGATAATAGATGTTTTTGGAACATTCTGTGTCCCGCTGTCAATGTACCGCAATCATATATTATATCTATCTTTCATGGGTCTTTCTTGTTTGTTCTTACTAACTTTTCTACAAGTGCTCTTCTCAGTTTTTATCAATGCAGTCATCCGCAATACCAAAGAAGCCATCCGTAATGATGTGTTCATCCATAGTCACATTAATTGATTTACAGACGGTTCATTCTTTTTGAAAAACAAAAAAAACATAGTGTGCTATTTAATGATCATTCATTAAATAAAACATTAAATAAAAAACATTCCTTTGAGAAACTGTCACATTCTTGTCTCCCAAAACCTAGTGTCAGACCTATTTTAGGTATGATGACAAAATAAAAGATTTTCCAAATCAAATCCTCTAAAATGTCTTTTCCTATTACCCCAACCTTCCCATCCGTTACAACGATATTTTTCTCACCCCCTCCACATGTTCTCATGACATGATTTTACATCAAACATTTCATGAAATGCAGAGTTCCTTTTTGGTTAATCCCAATTTCAATCTTTATCCCTTTTTGTCAATATGTGGTTAAGATTAAAGATGCTTTATCAAAGATAAACCCATTTTTTTACCCAATTTCACCTAGGTCAAAAACCTAAATGTTTCCCACTCCTGCAAATCACTATAAAACCTTTTTTCTCTCCAAAAAGAAACCTTTACGCTCTCAGAACTCTCAATCCTTTTTTGCATTCTTCAAGCTCTTACCAAATCAACAATGGTGAAATACGGCGCTTCCAAGAAACAATCCAAAGCTTCTGGCTCAGAGAACCCAACTGGTTCAGACTCTCCCACGATTGCCTCGAGCAATTTCAGAGCAGTGTTCGACGATCAATGTCACACCCCCAAACCAAGGATGGCGGAAATGTCCGGGGGTGGAGGACTTCATGTAGTATCACAACAACGGGTATAATAGTGCTCAAAGTAAATACAACCATCATAAATATAATTGAAAAAGTTACACCAAAGTATATGTTTACATGATTCAAATCAATTACATTATGATGACAAAATGATATGTTTGACGATTCAACGTCCCATCCTCAAAATGCTGTTGGTTTTCCTGTTTCACTGATTTCCTGAGAATACAAGTTGTTTGAAAAAGTGTCAACACAAAGGTTGGTGAGTTCATAAGCTTTTTAGATAAAGAGTTTGGAAACCGTTCTTTGTAATGTGCGGCATGTTACCAAGAAAAATCTAATATTTTCCTTATAAAAGTTATGTGGTCCAAAATGCCGGGACCGAGAATGAACAAGTATTTGTCATTCTTAAAGATATAAAAGTGGTTTTAAATTGGCGTAAAACCCTTTCTGATTTGAGAAAAATCCCGTAATGAATGGTGTGTAGTCTTAAATACCAAGACTGAAAGTATACAATAATATCTGTACTTATTGATATAAAAAGTGATTTTAAATCGACATAAAACCCCTTTTGATTTATGAAAATCCCCGTAAACTTTATGTGTTGTAAACTGCCTATGTGAGCCGCTATAACCATACTATGACTGAATGAACCTGCCACGACGTTTCTCAGGCGTCGCGAAACTAAAATGACACTTGTCACCACAGACCTGCCGGTCTAGCTGTTGCATGCAGCTCAGGTGTGGGTTCTCTAACCCAATATAGATCTATACACAACTATCACGTTCTCCCTACACGAGACTCTGATTATATCTACCAGGAATTTAGATCCCGTACTCGGACGTACGGGGAGAGAATGTCGCACAATTTAGGTTAACAAGTTTACGTGTGGTGTGCATGAGTGTAAAGCCTTTTTCTGTGGGAATAAAACCTTCCAAAATGTGGTTGTTGTGTTAATGGAAACATAAACCATACCTATTATTGTTTATCAAAACAAGGGTAAAAGTGGTAATGCACATGAACTATACTTTAACATAGTTTATTCAAATGTTTGTATGTAATAGATGTCCTATGATTTTAACAAATCGCTATTTCTATGCTTTGTCTAGCAACTCCATTTGTTAACTGATGTATGACTATATACTAAGTCAAAATTTCATTTATTTGCGAAAACATATATTCACATAAAGATATACACCTTGCTCAACATGTTACAAGGTGAAATGAAATTGATAGCATTTTTCTGTTATTAATATTTTCATTTACTGTTCTTAGAAAATTTATAGAAAAATCATCAAAGGTCCAAGTCAGAATCCGTAAATTCTGAGAGTTTGGGAAATGAGTGTAGTTTGTTCATAATTTTTATTATGAATTTTAATGACCTCCAACTTGTGTGAAAAAGTCCATAATCACAGACAGGTCCGGATTTGCTCTTGGAATGATAGGCAGTTTTGTAAAAATCACCATAAATTGTAGAAACATGGTATGGAGATGTGAAAGTATTCATTTTAAAGCTAGAAACTTGAACTATTTGAACCTAATACAGTTTTGAAAACTAAGGTGTTTAAGTTATCTAAAACAGTCCGTGAATGGAGTTGAACTTTTCTGATGAAGGCTGTTAAATGAATTTAGTTGTGTTCTTGGTGTTTTAACTTGTATTCCCCTCCTTAAAACTTAATAAAAACATGAAAATATAGGGGTATGAACTCACCTTGAGTGATTTCAGTGGGTGAATGTTGAAGAAGAGAAGTGTTCAACTCAAGAACACTTGAAGGATCACTTGAAGATTCGAAGATCTAACAAGAATGTGATGATGTTTGTGTAAGGAATCAATGATTTGAGTAAAAGGGAAGTGTGATAATCACAAGGAGGGTGATGATACTTACCAAAATGAAGGAGAAAAGCTGGAAAATGCCTTTGAAATCTCGAATTTGTGTGAGAGAATTTGAGAGAAAAGTGGTGTTTGATTTGTGGTGGAAATGAGTGAAGTGAGTGAAATGAAAGAGAGAGGGAGAGAGTTATTTAGCTCATTGGATGTGGGAGAGGCTGTAAATTGAGTGGGAGGGTACAAGGAAGTGACAAGGTATGGTGCGGAGGTGGGCCGGTTAGTCATGGAGTGGGGGTGGTGGTTGCTTGTGTCACAAATCAAAGATAAGTCAACACTCCATCACAAGATCTCATTTAATAGATTTTATTCTTAAATAATCATTTCCATAAAAATATATTTATTTTATGAATATTTAGGGTCTTATATGTTAAAATATGATTTTTGGAGAAAATTCCGCGTTAAAATGATGAAAAATGGGCTTAAAATGCCAAAAATACTAAAAGCCGGGTAGGAAATGCTGAAATCCGAAGTTCAGGGCCGGAGGTGCTAAGGTTCGGTCATCAGCAGCCTTGGAACCGGAGTGGCTCGGCTGCTGAGGAGGATGCGAAGTGAAGCTCAGTCGCGGATGCTGAAGGAAGGCGCTGCGGTCCGAAGGGAGTTCTGATGCGGGGCTTGGTTCCGGGTTCGGTGGCTCTGGCTTCGTGGCTGCGGTCTTGACGGCTGCGGCTCTGGGCTTCGGCTCGGTGGTTGCGGCTGGATGGCTGTGGCTACCCAAGGGGCCTCAGACTCAGCTCAAGTGGCCTCGGATCCAAGAGGACTTGGCCCCTATAGAGAGGCTTCGGCCCTAAGGGGCTATTTTCCAAACTATATCCCCTCTTTGAGTGGTTTCTCATCAAACCAAGTACCGGGATGCCCTCAAATGATCAAAATAAATCGAAAGGGGTTTTGAGAGAGATTTTGGGAGAGATTTCACATTCTTGGAGAGATTTCTCATACAAAGAGAGATTTGGGAAGGATTTCACATACAAAGAGAGATTTGGGAGATATTTCACATTCTTGGAGAAATTTCTCATACAAAGAGAGATTTGGGAGAGATTTCACATACAAAGAGAGATTTGGGATAGATTTCACATTCTTGGAGAGATTTCTCATACAAAGAGAGATTTGGGAGAGATTTCACATTTTTGGAGATATTTCTCATACAAAGAGAGATTTGGGAGAGATTTCACATACAAAGAGAGATTTAGGAGAGATTCTAGATTAAGAGAGATAGAGTGAAAACGATTGAGAGAGGTTTCAGATGTGACATTTGTGAGTGTTTGGCTTCGCAACACAAGGTCCATAAACCCCATTATGTCATGTTTAAGGATCTTACACACTCCCAATGAGTATGCAACAATGTTTTATCGGTTTGGTTCGTTACTTACCACAGTTTTAGGTTAAGGAAATCTAGATGTACGAACTTTTCGATTTATGATCTCTCATTAGAATAGCGAGTTGTTTAGTAATTACATAACGTAAACCCTAGTACCCATGGGCTAATTGAGTCGACTGGTTTGACTTGTTGACTTTAGTTGACTTTGACTTGACCGGAAATTGACGGTTGTCACATGATCCTCCCCTTAGAGCGAATTTCGTCCCAAAATTTGAATTTAGGCAAGGAGTAGGCATGAATAATCGAGCCAAGAAGTGGGGATACTTCCTAATCGACTGATTCTCGCGCTCCCAAGTGAATTCCAGGTCCTTGGTTAGTATTCCAGCGACCCTTCACTAATGGGAAGTTGCGTTGCTTCGTCCGCTTGACCTCTCGATCCATGGTTACTACGGTTCTTCCACGAAGGTGAGGCTCTTGTGGAACTCGATATCGTCGAGGGGGATTACAAGAGTCTCGTCGGATAGATACTTCTGCAAGTTCGAGACGTGGCGGGTAGAATGTACGTTTCCAAGCTCGCGGGGGTAGATTGAAGTTGTGAATTATAGGGCTGATTCTGACAAGAATCTCGAAGGGCCTAATTATCCTGGGTTTTAGCTTTCCATGCTTTCTGAAGCGTACTAAACCTTCCCAGAGTGAGGCTTCCAGAGGAATGTGGTCTCTTACTCTGGAGTTCTAAAGGTTTCTCCCTCTTGCTTCTCTTCCCAGAAAAGGGTTGCTCCCTTCAGGCTCAAAGTCGTAAGGGGGTTCCGTAATTTGCGAGAAGTTCTAAAGGAACTAAGACGGTAGGTTAGCGAGACCCAAAATTTCGGCGTGTTCCCGTCGACGCCTTTGGTGCTGACAATTTCTCAACGATTTTGATTACACTACTAGAAAACAGACCTTTAATGACGCGCAATTTATGACACGCGGTGATTTATGATACGCAAAAGCACGTGACCTAAAAATAATGTCAGCTCTCTAGAAATTTTAAGGATTTAGAACGCGCAATTTTGCGTGCCCTAGAATAAGTGTTAGAGAAAAAACACGGAGGACACTGATTATAAAATATGCGTCATCTAAACATGTCGCTTTATATTTTTTAATGAAACGTGCTCTTTAGTAATAAGCGGGAAAAAGAAAACCCAAAAATTAGAAAAGCCCGCTTTCACTTCCCTCTTTACCCTAGCCAGCTTTCGCTTCCCTCTTTACCCTAATCAGCGATACTTCTTTCCCCTTCCCACATCGACCACTAACTACTCCCCTCACACTCCGACCACCACTTTGTGCTATTTCCTGGTCGTCGACCCTCTACCACCGTTGACCCTCCGCCAACGTCGCATCTTTTTCACACCTTCCTCTGCCATCGACATATTAGCTCTTCGAAATTAGAAGGATTATGTAACAATTCCAGTAGAAGATCAAGGCCAACAAGACAACAATCCCTTCCAGTTCCTAAATCTCAACGGGAAGCCGAACCAGAAGACACAAAACCAACAACAATTTCTAGGGCTCGGATCAACATCTCGGCTACCATTTCATTGAAGGTACGATTTTGCCCCTGATTTGGTCATTGAACCCCATTTCAACGTCACACTTTTCATCTCCCTGATGATCTTACAGAGGTAACACAAATAAATTATTTACTTATTTATTATTGCCAATCACACATTCCTTGAGCAAATTGTTTATTTGAGGAAGAAAAGTTAGAACCTTTGAGAATCTGGACCAACGATCCACAAATCCGTCTCTTAAATAGGTTATATGCAAGAAAGAGAAAAGAATTAAAAATAAGAGAAAAAGCAAAGGTAAGCAACTATCACAGCCCAATTGTGTATTTGAACACAAAACTTATAGATGATATTAAGAAAGCTCCCCGAGTCTTGTTCTTGTGATGGATTTAGCAATATTGTTATTTTAAAATTTTATTATTATATATAGGCTACTTCAAAGAAAGTAATAACAAGGGATGAATGGGAGAAAAAGTTTAATGATGTTAAAATCTGAAAAGAAGACATGAACAAATTGGTTATGAATTTTCTTGTCACTGAGGGATACGTTGATGCAACAGAAAAGTTATGAATGGAATCTAGAACAGAACGTATCCATTTTCATATTTTTAATGAGTTTTTGTTAATGTTAATGTGTCAATTTGAATATTTCTTCCTTTATATGAATTTCCTTAATATATAAACAGCAGATATAGATCTTGCAACCATTACAGACTGTATGGTTGTTAAAAAAGCTGTTCAATCTGGGAATATTGAAGATGCAATTGAAAAAGTTAATGATTTGAATCTTGAGGTTAGCTTCTTGTCATGATTAAAAGTTTTTGAAGGGCATTCTAGTCAATTTACTATTTTCTTTTTGAATATTTCAACCCATATATGTAAAAATGGGTATAGATTTTTTAACTGATCTAATGTGTAAAATTAAAGACTTAGGGGCTTCTTTTCCCATTATGTCTTGTATGTGACTATAACTAAACTATTTGAATGAGACTAAAAGACTGTTTTGCCCTTACATTCCAAAAATACAAATTTCACAATATTCATCAATTTTAATGTGAGAGGATCTGGGAAAAAACAGGAAGGGAAAATTGGGTATACTACATTATGCCAGGTGTCTTGGCTTAACCCATTAAGTCATGTTGTTCAAGAAACAACTATGTATAGTTATCCAGATTTTGTGCTTAACTCATTAAGTCAAAGAAACAACCTCTTAGCTAAGATGAAAACAGGGCAAATAGGATAAAAAAAACTAACCTTTTGCTTGATAAAAATGCTGATGTGACAAATGTTTTATGCAGATTCTAGATACAAATCCACAGTTATTTTTCCATCTGCAACAACAAAGGTTGATATAATTGATTAGAAATGGAAAGATTGAAGAAGCTCCGGAATTTGCACAGGAGGAGCTTGCTCCAAGGGTAGAGGAAAATGTAGCTTTTGATCCTTCTTATAGTAATAATATTTAATTTAATATGCCGAAAATTCCCTTTATCTGATAAACTCCCACCATTGCAGTAAAGATTTCTAGAGGAGTTGGAGAGAACAGTTGCCCTTCCGGCATTTGAAGATGTGAAGAATAGCCTTGTTGGAGATCTTTTAGACATATCTCAACACCTAAAAACTGCAAGTGAGGTCAATGATGCAATCCTTACAAGTCAAAGCCATGAAAAAGGTTAGTTTTTTTAATCCAATTATCCATGAAACTTTGTATTTATTTTAGCATTTGACTGAATGAGAATTGATTTGACATATCCAAAGCTTACAAGTTTATTAAGAATGCTTTTATGGTCTCAAAATCAGCTTAATGAAAAGGCAGCTTATCCACACATCACCGATCAACCACACTTGAAGACCCCACTGTTTGACTTGGTCAAACTACTCAAACATTTGTTACTTCCAATAAAAAACCTCAAGTGTAAACAATTTTATCGGGTTTACACTTTTTTTCTCTGGTTGTAACCCTCAGTTTTGCTTTTTTGTTGGTTTCCACATTTTCTTAAAATGAGACTCACAAGAAAATCCTTAAGTTTGTAAAAAATTATAGTTTTATCTAAAGCTTTTTTTCCAATAATTTTTATCCAATTCTTTGATTTTATTCATTTTACATTTTTTCCCGGTTTACGCTAATTTGGCATATTTTGTTGATTGAACATTTTTTTGTGGAGAGAATGAAAAACAAAATTAATGAATGGCATGATGATCTGTTACAGGTTAGAAATGGAGGGTCATGCAGGATTGTTAATGACTCTAATGCTTCAATTGATCAGTTTGAGACCATCTTCTTTAAAATTCGTCTAGCCATCAAACTTGATGGATTTACTTCCTGCCAACTAAGGTTGATTAATTCGGTAATGTTTTTTATTTTATTTTATTTTAACATATAGTCTTGTAAAGTAATTTTGGCATGTTTTCTACTTGTTATCAATTTGTATGTTTTCACCAAGTAATTTCGAAATACAGAAAAGAAAGTGTTGTTTGATCCCTGTCTAGATAAAGTTCTATATTGGTACAGTGGCTGAATGGGTTATGATCCCTGTCTAGATAAAGTTTTTTATAACATAAAATCTACTTCTTTCCTAGACTGGATACGATCAAAAAAAGAATCACTGTATTCATCGATTTTATACTGAGAGGGGTGTTGGGAGGATAAACAAAGAAAAGGCAAATAGGTAAAAAGTTTATGGCTTAACCCATTATAATATTGATTAATTTAATCCTTTGAATCAAGTAAAAGTCCAAATCAATTTAAAAATTTATCAAAACTAACCACAACATAGACTTTTCTGTTTGTTTATCTATATCATGTGTGCATGTGGTTGTTTGTTGTTTGGGATATTTGTATTGAAATGGTTTTTTAGGTCAAACCAAAATATGATGAGAAGGATAAGGGGTGTCCTCGAATGAATGAACAAATATCTGCTCAATATGTTAGAATTGTGACAGTTGAAGGTATGTCTACTACTTATTCATGTACTTCATACAACTTTCAGAATGTAAAAAGATTAGAATTCATTTTGAAGGTCATATCATTTTACTATATATTATTATTATTATTATTTATTTTATAATCTTTAGCATAATGCTAAATTTACAGGACATGGTGTTGTTTCAAGGCATGAAGCATTGGAACGTGCAAGGAGACACAATGTTGATTTAGTTGAGGTATAAATCAGCTACCAAATATACTTTGTGGCATACAGGACCATGAGGAATGTCATGGAGAAACCGGAAAGAGACTTGATGTCATCAACCACATGGTTCTGTGGGGAAAGCTGCAAGGAGGTAAGAAATCAGCTCCCAAATATACTTTGTGTCATACAAGTTTGCTATTTTTTAGTTTTTTAATATTTATATGCATGCATGCTAGTACATTTGGTTATTTAAAGAAACTTGATGTTGTGGAATTTGATGCTAATATTTTTTACTCATATAAGTATATTGCTTTTCAAAATGCCAATATTTTTTACTCATATAAGTATATTGCTTTTGTTAGTGTTTTGACCTTTATACCCTTGTGGCTATCATATGTCTGCAGTCACTAATATCCACAAGATGTAAGTCTTGTTAACTTTCAGTTGGAACATCATAATTCACGTTACAATTTCAATAAAATAGTTTATGGATTAGGGCTTTTGATATGATGAATTAAATCTTGTGTTCAGGGGAAAGTAATTGCAGGAAGAAGTGTTGTGGATGAGTCTATGCTTACAGGAGAGTTTCTTCCTGTTTTTAAGGAAGAAGGGCTTTTTGTCTCAGCTGGAACAATAAATTGGGTAATATTCTTTGAGCATTTTATATATAAAAAAAATTTGGAATTATAAAATATTTTGTTTGATGATTGTCTTTCAGGATGGCCCATTGAAAACTGAAGCTTCTTCCACTGGCTCCAACTCAACAATAACAAAGATTGTCAAAATGCTATTAAAGATTAAAATTAAATGCAAGATAGAACTAGCATTAATAAGAAGATGTTCCTGACGAATTTGCATCACACATACTTAAAAATAAAATCCACCATTTTTTCTTGTGATTTTTTACGTGTCAGCAGTAAATGTAAGTACTAAGTATAGTTATTCTCATTTTTACATATTGGGATTTGTTAGTTTATGTGAATCTAATGGTTGCATTATCAAATTTGTAGGTCTTGTTGATGTGCATAATGTCAAGCAATGTAGCTCGGATGTTGTGAAGGTGGGCAACAAGTTCTTGTAGTTCAACTATTATTAGTTGATGACTTCATCTTTTTTCACATTTGATGTATTACATTTGTTTACTATTCGAATGATTATTTGTATAACATTAACTTTTGTGCAATGCATTGTATTATTTGTATATGGTATTTTATTTTCCATTATGAGACATGAAATGCAAATTTAATATGAAAATAAGTAAATCAATAAATATTTTTTTAAAAATAAAAAAAAAAATTAAAATTACGATACGCAAAAATGTGTGTCATCTTCATTTATGACATGGCCTTTCTTGATAGGGGCTTTCTTGATACGAATTGTGTGTCATTAACACACACGTCGTAAGGTTACGACACGCGAATGTGTGTCGTCTTCCTTTATGACAGAGCCTTTCTTGATACGCATTGCGTGTCGTAAACGCACGTCGTAACTGTGCGTCGTAAATGAGCGTCGTAAATGCGCGTCGTCTATAGACGACGCACAAAAGCGCGTCGTCTCTCTTTATGACAGGGCCTTCCTTGACACGCATTTGCGCGTCGTCTGAGCCTTTTACGACGCGCAATGAGTGTCGTAAAAGGCTATTTTTCTAGTAGTGTTAATTGAAAGGGGTCCTGAAGAATTTTAGCATCAATAATAGTGTGTCTTAGGAATTTGACTCTTCAATTCCAAAACTCGTATTTAGAGAAGTTCGTGTAAGGCTTCTCTGATGTTATTGTTCCCATGGTTTGTTGTAGCTGCTCTTTTTGGTTTTCTTCTTACTACTAGGGTAGATCAGCAAGTCATTTTCAAGGATAATGACGAACTGATCCCAGTAAGAATGACGTACCCTATTCATTAAGTTCATGAAGACTGCGAGTGGGTTGGTCCTATCTGAGGGGCATCACTACGGACTTGTAGCGTCCACATCGAATTTGTAGGATTGTCCTCGGACATCCTTATCCAATACTCGCGACTAGTGATATTCGGATCTCAGGTCCAATTCCTGAAAGGTACCTCGTTCCTTGCGGTTGGTCGGCCTATTTGTCTATGCGAGGCAGATAGTAATGATTTCTATTGGAGATATTGTCGGGGCCTCTGAAGTCGATGGACCTACGTTCATGGCAGGACTCGTACCTTGTCCATCTATCATTAACTTGCGCATATAGGTCGTATGTGCTTAAGATTGGCAAGACAGTTGGATGGGTGACTCTGCCCCAAGTCCAGAACCAGACATTGAACAGGAAATAGGGCGGAAGCACACATCCAACGTCTGTAGAATCTTAATTATCCATTATCCTCGCGTATAAAAGTAGTAGTGGTAGACTAACCGTATCCGTCCCAAGCTTCTGTGCTTGAACCTTGTCTGCTGTATGCGTGACATTCCCAAAGGGTCTCCTGGAAATACTTTTGATAAGGTTTCGGGAGGTATAACACTCCTCTGGTGCGTGTTTTGGGGGTTTCACAGCGAGAGATGACCTGGAGGTCCGTGCTGGATGTTTTTGAGAGACGAAGGTTTCGATATTCGAAGGGTTAGGTGAAGGGTCCTGTCGTAGCAGTTAAATTGGGAAGATGAGGACTATACTAATCGAAATTGAAAGGTGACAACAATATCTCTTTAGGTAAAACATGTGTTAAGTTGTATTCGTAAGAAGTGCTCACTAGAGTGATAGGGTATCATGTGTTTCTTTTCAGTGTGTTCCGTTTTGTTCGATATTATTATTACTGTAGATGATTCATACCATAGTGTCTAGCACTAGTAGTGGGTGTGTTTCGATAGCCAGTAATGATACACGATATCATGATCCCTGACAGTTCTCCCTATGATCGAGCGGTATATGAACGTCGTATGGAATTTGATGTTGGTGAAATCGTCGAGTGGGTGGCTCCACCCAATTCCCACTACTAGACATGGAATAGGAGTCAGGATGGAATTATTTGTTTCAATTCTTTAGTATTTTGATTACAATTAACCCCGATGTATATACAAAGTCATCACAGCTTACAGGTAATGATCGTAGGGTCATTTATGAGTGTCTTTGGTTTGATTTCGAACGAGAGAGTATTTTAACTACTTTTAGAGAGACGGTGATTTTAGCAAGCATACCAAATTCATTACAAACATATGGTACTTAAACGTTTTTGACGTTGGAAACATTACAAAAGCCCTAATATGGTTCCCTGCTGCTCCTACTGGTGTGTTCATCACACTCCTCCTGTTCCTCCGTCATTCTTCTCGGTTGGACACTCTCTCTTGAAGTCTTCCGTTTCACCGCATAGGAAGCACACTGGAATTACATTGGTATTGGGGGTTGAAGCGATGTACTGAGTCAGGGCCTTACAGAAATGGATGGTATGTCCTTTCCTATTGCAGTTGTTATAGTGTAAAATTCGGCAAGCTCCTGTGTGATGGTAGTTACACTTGTTACACTTTGGGAGTGATCCCTTATATGGTATGGTAGACACTTGGGTGACAGACCTTGTGGCTAGTGTCGAGGCATGTGTCGTGACTGCTGTTGTAATGGCAGGTGCAGCTACGGATTGCTTTCTTCCAGCGAATTTTTGAAGTACGTTACACTTCTTTTCTTCCCAAAACTTCCGCTTCTTGTTCATAGGTCTGTGGCTTGAGGCGCCTTCGTTGTTAGACATTCGTTGGTGTTCCTGGTTGTTACACACAATCTGTATTGTCGGTACCGCTTCCATTTCTGCTGGCGTTGTTAGCATTGAGTTGCGCCATGACGGCTGTCACGGCTGCCGTGACTGCAGCCTGAAAAGTAGTAGTGTCTATCTGTAGGATTGGCGCCTTGCTAGTTGGTTGGTTGCCTCTTGGTGAATACATAGCTCTGTTTCACGATGAAAAACGACTTCGTTAGTGGAAATAATTATCTCAAGTGCATCCTTACGATTTATATTCACGCATATAAATTTTTGCACATTACTGTACTATTCCTAGTGTTTCTGCAAACGTTCCTGAGATTGAGTTATGGCAGAGGGTAGGAGTAGCTTTCATACGGGCGTTAAGCTTTACTCATCTTAGAATCATGTTTTTCCAAACACACTTGGTTGAGGAGTTTTGATGGGACCCGGTGTATTAGTGCCTGTACAATCGCACCCCATAGGTCTATGAAGAAGGAACCTCTCAACAAAATGTTTAAAGGTGAGACGATAATGAGTTTTTAGAATGGCTATGTCGCGAGTTTTCTCACTAAGTTTATCTTATATCAATTTGTGACGTAATTCGGTTGTTAAGGGTATTCTATAAACAGTTCATAACGAGGGTCTTTATATGATAAAGTCATGTGTTTTAGTAGTTCTGTATCCCAGTAACACCTTGTAAGTTGACCCAAGCTAGGTCCTTATTATGACCAATTGATGTATGCTTAGGTATGTCCTAAGCCCCTCTTGTTAATATGATTCTAGTAATTATGGCTTCAGCGAAAATTTTGACCTAGATGTAGATTCTAGCAACCAAATCCCTTGATCACTATAACCACTTAAATCGCAGTGTCATGTTTACGCTTAGAATATAGTAGCACCAACGCATACTCATGAACCTATTTTACGAGGTCTTGTGAGCGGTATGAATTCTACTCCTGACGATCCATCCCTTGTGATATCTGAGGCAAAGTCGATGTACCTTGCAGCCTTGCCAATTGATGTTTGGTTGCAATCCTCCTCTCTCTGGATGTCGTGTGTCTATCATGTTACTCTCTTGCCTCGGTCCGAGCGGCGATAATGTCCTAAAAAGAGAGTTGGTCTCTGAAATGGAAGTCTCTTTCCGACTCTCGGGTACTTGAGACGGTGGGGTCCGTAGTAGCGCTAAATCCTCGAACTCGGTTTGTAGTATCCATGTGTGAATCCCCGATGTTTGCGATCTGCTGGGTTTTCGCCGGGAGGGATCTTGCAGTCGGTCCCCCGTGGTTGAGGTCATAGCACCCTCGTTGGTCTCCACATGGTGGTTGCTGTCATTATTGTCGACTTCAATCCTCGATCACGGTTGCCCAACGGGGCATAGGTTTGATGTAGCTGAAACGGTTTGTGGGAACCCTTGCTATGCATGGAGGGTTGATTACCTCCGATTCTGGTTCCGCTTCTGATTCTCCTCATAACCATCCACCATTTCGCTGATTGGGAAAGTGGGGGTTGCTCAGTAAGTAGGATCTTGCTATGTTGTACATGCGAAAATAGGAGTAAGAAGATAATTATTGGACGAACTATCTAGATAATTATTAGATGATCTATATCAGTTATATCAATACTTGTGTAGTGTATACCAGTTATATGAAATCAAGGCAGGATAGTCCTTCGAATAGGTCACTCTAACTTCAAATCCACAATCCAACGAGAACAGGAAGTAAAGCAATGGTCACAGATTCCGAGTCTATAATGCCTATATTTCATATAACCTTAGCGTATCCGCTTAACAACTATTGACCTACGTGATAGAGACCTGTTTAGCTCTCATGTAAGAACTTATAGTAACACAAAATACTCCCATAGTATTTTAAAATCATGTTTTGTACTAATGTTCTCATTGTGGTAGTGTTGGTAAGTTTTTAGACTTGTCACCATATCACAACCATTCTTGGGCATGTGCTAATCACTCCTCAGACCAGCATAGTTGATCAGGCTATGCCACTCCCAAGACTGACCATACATCCCTGAGCTTACCTGTGATGTTAAACAATCATTACTTTTGTTTTGTTCTAGAATGATGCTGACCTTAGTATGTATGCATGCATGTATACTTTTAACAAGAAACTATTTATTTCTCAAAGTATAGTTGTTTTGAAAAGTTTAAATCAGAGACCTTAGTCCCAATGCATTTATAGTTTGTATATCTTATGTGGTTCGATATACTTAATTCACTATAAACAATGCTCTGATACCAATCTGTCAAACCCCCAAACCAAGGATGGCGGACACGTCCGGGGGTGGAGGACTTCATGTAGTATCACAACAACGGGTATAATAGTGCTCAAAGTAAACACAACCATCATAAATATAATTGAAAAAGTTACACCAAAGTATATGTTTACATGATTCAAATCAATTACATTATGATGATAAAATGATATGTTTGACGATTCAACGTCCCATCCTCAAAATGCTGTTGGTTTTCCTGTTTCACTGATTTCCTGAGAATACAAGTCATTTGAAAAAGTGTCAACACAAAGGTTGGTGAGTTCATAAGCTTTTTAGATAAAGAGTTTGGAAACCGTTCTTTGTAATGTGTGGTGTGTTACCAAGAAAAATCCAATATTTTCCTTATAAAAGTTATGTGGTCCTAAATGCTGGGACCGAGAATGAACAAGTATTTGTCATACTTAAAGATATAAAAGTGGTTTTAAATTGGCATAAAACCCTTTCTGATTTGAGAAAAATCTCGTAATGAATGGTGTGTAGTCTTAAATACCAAGACTGAAAGTATATAATAATATCTGTAATTATTGATATAAAAAGTGATTTTAAATCGACATAAAACCCCTTTTGATTTATGAAAATCCCCATAAACTTTATGTGTTGTTAACTCCCTATGTGAGCCGCTATAACCATACTATGACTGAATGAACCTGCCACGACGCTTCTCAGGCGTCGCGAAACTGAAATGACACTTGTCACCACAGACCTGCCAGTCTAGTTGTTGCATGCAGCTCAGGTGTGGGGTGTCTAACCCAATACAGATCTATACACAACTATCACGTTCTCCCTACAAGAGACTCTGATTATAGCTACCAGGAATTTAGATCCTGTACTCGGACGTACGGGGAGAGAATGTCTCACAATTTAGGTTAACAAGTTTACGTGTGGTGTGCGTGAGTGTAAAGTCTTTTTCTGTGGGAATAAAACCTTCCGAAATGTGGTTGTTGTGTGCATGGAAACATAAACCATACCTATTATAGTTTATCAAAACAAGGGTAAAAGTGGTAATGCACATGAACTATACTTTAACATAGTTTATTCAAATGTTTGTATGTAATAGATGTGCTATGATTTTAACAAATCGTTATTTCTATGCTTTATCTAGCAACTCCATTTGTTAACTGATGTATGACTATATACTAAGTCAAAATTTCATTTGTTTGCAAAAACATATATTCACATAAATATATACACCTTGCTCAACATGTTACAAGGTGAAATGAAATTGATAGCATTTTTCTGTTATTAATATTTTCATTTACTGTTCTTAGAAAATTTATAGAAAAAACATCAAAGGTCCAAATCAGAATCCATAAATTCTGAGAGTTTGGGAAATGATTCTAGTTTGTTCATAATTTTTATTATTAATTTTAATGACCTCCAACTTGTGTGAAAAAGTCCATAATCACAGACTGGTCCGTATTTGCTCTTCGAATGATAGACAGTTTTGTAAAAATCACCATAAATTGTAGAAAAATCGTATGGAGATGTGCAAGTAGTCATTTTAAAGCTAAGAACTTGAAATATTTGTACCTAATACAGTTTTGAAAACTAAGGTGTTTAAGTTGTCCAAAACTGTCCGTGAATGGAGTTGAAGTTTTCTGATGAAGGCTGTTAAAAGAGTTTAGTTGTGTTCTTGGTGTTTTAACTTGTATTCCCCCCCTTAAAACGTAAGAAAAACATGAAAAGATAGGGGTATAAACTCACCTTGAGTGATTTCAGTGGGTGAATGTTGAAGAAGAGAAGTGATCAACTCAAGAACACTTGAAGGATCACTTGAAGATTCGAAGATCTAACAAGAATGTGATGATGTTTGTGTAAGGAATCAATGATTTGAGTAAAAGGGAAGTGTGATAATCACAAGGAGGGTGATGATACTTACCAAAATGAAGGAGAAAATCTGGAAAATGCCTTTGAAATCTCGAAATTGTGTGAGAGAATTTGAGAGAAAAGTGGTATTTGATTTGTGGTGGAAATGAGTGAAGTGAGTGAAATCAAAGAGAAAGGGAGAGAGTTCTTCAGCTCTTTGGAAGTGGGAGATGCTGTAAATTGAGTGGGAAGGTACAAGGAAGTGACAAGGTATGGTGGGGAGGTGTGTGGGTTAGTCATTGAGTGGGGGTGGTGGTTGCTTGTGTCATAAATCAAAGATAAGTCAACACTCCATCACAAGATCTCATTTAATAGATTTTATTCTTAAATAATTATTTCCATAAAAATATGTTTATTTTATGAATATTTATGGTCTTATATGTTAAAATATGATTTTTTTGAGAAAATCCCGCGTTAAAATGATGTAAAACGGGCTTAAAATGCCAAAAATACTGAAAACCGGGTAGGAAATGCTGAAATCCGAAGTTCAGGGCCGGAGGTGCTAAGGTTCGGTCATCAGCAGCCTTGGAACCGGAGTGGCTCGACTGCCGAGGAGGATCTGAAGTGAAGCTCAGTCGCGGATGCTGAAGGAAGGCGCTGCAGTCCGAAGGGAGTTCTGATGCGGGGCTTGGTTCTGGGTTCGGTGGCTCCGGCTTCGTGGCTGTGGTCTTGACGGCTGCGGCTCTGGGCTTCAGCTTGGTGGCTGCGGCTGGACGACTGTGGCTACTCAAGGGGCCTCAGACTCAACTCAAGTGGCCTCAGATCCAAGAGCACTTGGCCCCTATAGAGAGGCTTTAGCCCTAAGGGGCTATTTTCCAAACTATCTCCCCTCTTTGAGTGGTTTCTCATCAAACCAAGTACCAGGATGCCCATAAATGATCAAAATAAATCGAAAGGGGTTTTGAGAGAGATTTTGGGAGAGGTTTCACATTCTTGGAGAGATTTCTCATACAAAGAGAGATTTGGGAGAGATTTCACATTCTTGGAGAGATTTCTCATACAAAGAGAGATTTGGGAGAGATTCACATACAAAGAGAGATTTGGGAGAGATTTCATATTTTTGGAGAGATTTCTCATATAAAGAGAGATTTGGGAGAGATTTCACAGTCTTGGAGAGATTTCTCATGCAAAGAGAGATTTGGGAGAGATTTCACATACAAAGAGAGATTTGGGAGAGATTCTAGATGAAAAGAGATAGAATGAAAACGATTGAGAGAGGTTTCGGGTGTGACATTTGTGAGTGTTTGGCTTCGCAACAAAAGGTCCGTAAACCCCATTATGTCATGTTTAAGGATCTCACACACTTCCAATGAGTATGCAATAATGTTTTATCGGTTTGGTTGGTTACTTACCACAATTTTAGGTTAAGGAAATCTAGATGTACGAACTTTTCGATTTATGATCTCTCATTAGAATAGCGAGTTGTTTAGTAATTACATAACGTAAACCCTAGTACCCATGGGCTAATTGAGTCGACCGGTTTGACTTATTGACTTTAGTTGACTTTGATCTGACCGGAAATTGACGGTTGTCACAATCAACCCACTTACAATGCACCAACCAAACTGATGATCAAGTTCTTTAAGAATCATCCCCTTTTTGGACCTTTTCATGCATTTACAGATATTGTTCCACTCTCCACTCTCTACAAGTGTGCCTTTTCTGGCAAACCATCAAAGAAGAGAAATCTAGCACCCCCAAAAAGGATGCCCCAAACCATCCAAACCATCAAAGAAGAGAAAATCACCACCAGTTATCATAACTGCTGAACCGAGTCGTCATGACTCCGGTAGTGATTCTGAAGAGGATAACCAACCCATCTCTATCCTCAAGAAACGAAAAGATGACCCCACTAGCCAAATGCATGACCGAACCGATACCTCAGCCTCTCAACAGGCTCCGGTAGTCCTTGGGATGCTTGCACATCCATTTGACAACACCATCTTTTTCCTTTCAGACTCAGAAAGTGAGTCTGAATCACAACAGAGAGGAGACTCCCCACTAGTACATTCCCAAAGGGATAATATTAGTTCTCGCCCTCAAGTCTCCAGGGCTTCCCGACTGCATATTTTTTCATCCTAGGTGTTGAACTCCATCCTGTTGAATGTCACCCATACACTCCAAACACAGTCCCATCCGTAGGGCACTTCTTCCGCCTTTGCCAAAACTGAACCGAGGCCAAACTTGACCACGGGTCAACGAGACCAAGGAAGCTCAGGAAATCCTACTCTGCGTACATTACAATCAGGTGGTTTAGGCACGGTGAGCACAAATGTGCAAGGATCCGTGAACCCAAGGCACACCTTGGTGCGATTTACAGGAATTGACGAAGAAGACTCTAATGATTCTTGGAGCAGATATCAACCCTTTAACGAGGCTGAAGCCAAGAAATATGCTGCTTTTCGTAGGGCATTTCAAGCTCGCAAGGATCAGCAGATCAAGCAACAACAACTTAAGGAACAAGAATTCAAGCCGTGGCAAAGTATTGGGCATATGCCATCAACAATGCCAATACCGTAGCCACCATCCTGAAGGTTCAAGAATGGATGTCCGCAATGGCAGATAAAGTTCAACAAGCTCAGCAAACTGCTGCTGATCAGCATGTCCATCAACCTCCCCCCTCTCCCACTGCAGCAGGTTCACAAGATGAAGAACCTGAAATCGAAGTGAGCTCTACTCCCATTTTTGGCTTCAATGATGATGAACCACAAGAGGTAAACAAACCCTTTCCTTCAGATGATGACTTGATGATGTTTGATGAAGATGAAGAATCCAGTGGTTCTCATCACTCCACTACTAAGCCGAAGGAAAAGAAAGAGAAGAAGAAGAAGCATGCAGGCACAAGAAAAGAATTTCTGAGTCTTCGTGCTAAGGTTGATCAAATCTTAGCTGCGGTCAAGCCAAATCAACCGCAACTAGAAGACAGCCCGGGACCGCAATCCCTTATGGAATGAATAGAACGATTGGAAACAAGAGAGAGAATGGCTACGGAGCGCATCTCTCTAAATGTTGAAATGGGAATCAGATCACTTGACAACAATCATCAAGCTGATCACAAGGAGTTTATGGCTGCTGCGGAACGCCTCATTTCTGAGGTTACTGCAATCAAAACCGACCTTCAAGCAGCAATTGCGGATCAAGCCTCACATTCTGAGAAGTTGATTGCTGAAACTCATACTGCTTATGAGTCCGCAATCTCCATTCTCCAAACTACTATCAACAGAATGCAACGATCTCTATCGACCAACTTCTGTGGTCCAGAAATTCGTCAGCTCACCAAGGAGATTCACAAACTACTCTTCAATCCCTCCATTCCCAATAATCAACAGTTGGCAGAAGAGCTCAAAGCTCAATTTCAAACCATGTTTGACAAGGTTGATGGCCTTCGTCAATGGCTTGAGGAGGCTCCGGGTCTGAACTCCTCAAGAGGGGGAAGTGAAGAAGTCCATCACTTCGACCAATACTGTTCGCATCATCAAACTCCCCCAGTCTCTACTGAAAAAATTCCCACACCGCAACCGTCACTGCAACATGAAAAACAACTCTCACCGCAACCATCTCATCACAACTCCCCTCTCCATGTTGAAAATACTCCTGAAAAACTAGAAACTCCCCTGCACATCAACAAGCTGGAGGAGTATATGTCGTCTCCAAGCTCAAACGACTCTCCTGCCACTGCTCAAAGAAAAAGAGACTGGAAGGTAGCCAAGCTGGTTGAAGAAGTATGGAGACTCTACGGATTCGACACAGTTATGGATGAATCCTTGATAAATTCTTAGATCAATCCGCATAGAAGACTTCTTGATGATCACCTATGCGGAACCCCCCTCAGACGGTTACTGGGATGTCCCAATCTCACCGAATGCCAGATACTTCACTGTATTTGAGCAGTTCGACCGCAACCTTCATGACGACAAAAGACTTCCTATGGAGTTCGAGAGACTTAGCCAATTCTATGCTAAGCATGCCTTTCCAATTGAACACATATGGTCTAACGATAGACCATATGCAGTGAAGAATTACAATATATGGAAGTTCATGAAGGCTGAGTTCATCCAGTACACCCTGACCAGGAGGGAGCATGACTACATCAGCACCCAGGCTGATTTTCCATGTATGAACCCTGAAGAAGTGTTTCTCATCGCCAAGGTTTTTCAGCACAAGTCTGAGAAGCATCTGAAGATGAAGATCGCTCTTGAAAGGGCTAGTACCTTTGTTAAGGAAACAGTCTGTGACTTCGCAAAAATAGATGCAGACATTCATCCCATCATCTCCAAGATTGCTGACTTGCCTCCGCTTGACCCCACACCCATGCCTACCGAAGGCTATAAAGAAAGATCCTTAGGTTCAACCAACTATCCTGAGCTGGGAGGCATTTTCAAGAGGAAGACTCACAACGTCAAATATTTCATTCCTATGACTGCCATGCACCGTCTCACCAGAAAACAACTTGAGATCTGCCGCAACGCAGTTGAAAAATCTATGCATACAACCGCAGAGGTCAAGTTTGAAATACTGAGAAGAATCAACTGGTTAGGTAACGTCAGGAAGTTTTGGTGGATCCTGATCAAGTTCCTTAAACTTGATAACTGATCAAAGTTAAAGAAGTCACTTAGGGGAAATTATTGAATCAAAAAAGTGACCCTCTTGAACTTTAGCTACCGCAGCCTCCAAGCCACCACAGTCAAACAATCTCATCAACTTGTCATCCGAAGTCTTCAACACCGCAGTGTTTATCTTTACTTAGTTTATTTTGTCTTTTTTGTGAAACACTCTAATGTCCAGTATGCCTTGCATGGCTACTCTTAGAGTTGTAAACTTGTCTCTATAAATAGAGTTCATTTCTCATGTAATCGGTACCGATGTGAATCTCTTATAAAATTCTAATACACATCTTCAAGTTCTCATTCTATCTTACTTATCAAAGCTTCTTACTCTCATAATCAATAATCATCTCTCTTCGGAGCAAGTCACTTGTGACTTAATCACTAAGCTAGATCTCACTTACTAACTTGGTTTGAATGCATTCCTTGTTATGAATCTGCTTATGTGTATACTTGATATAACAATTGTTGTCATTTACATTTCTTTACTTTTCCGCATCTAACTCACTAACTTCTAACTCTTAATATTATTGTTGAGCTATCAGATCCTTTGAGATTAACTATTCCGCTATATGCTTGTTCTAACAATTTTTTCAAGTGTGTCTCAAAGTTTTTCTCTCAACACAAACCTCTTTTGCCGTCGTGCATGAGATAACCAACCGAAAGGTGTCAGACTGTAGGGCAAATCTGATCATTCTAAGCGCTTTAATATTGCATACAAACTTATCCTTTTTAAATTGAGGATCATATTTAACATCAACCATAAGTTGGTTGTACTCCTTTTGAGTCTTTATGATTCGTTCTGTTCCAAAGTGAGCAAACGGACCAACATTGATCGCTTCCCAGATCAAATACCGATTGTCTTCAGAACCGATCCCATAGTCTTCAAAGTGATGCATCCATACTTCGTAATCCTGAGTATATAGAATGGGAATCCTAGTTGTGGATCCAATGCTGTCGGAAATATTGATAGGGTTTGTGTTGGAATCGTCGTGTGACATGATGATATTGTGAAAAACCTGTTTAAGATCAGACTTGTAAACAAAGTTAGGGTAAAATCGAAATCTAAGAACTATGTCAACAACAAGATGACGGTTTCTAACTGAGATAAATATTAGCGGAAAACCTTGAAACCTTCTTCAACAGAAGAGATGCGTATAAATTACACAGTCTCCTGCTCTAATACCAATTGATGAGTCGAAAAACACTTTAGATCGATTAGATCTTCAACAGGCCAATAGAAAACAAATAATCAAACAATGTAAACACGATTTGACTCAAAAGAAAGCTTAATGATTCCAAAATAGTCACACCTCAACAAAGCTCGATAAAGAACTTCCGCTGTGGAGGTGAGCTAGCGTTTTACAATACAATTAATGAGAATAATAATGAAAGCGTTAATGATAAGATTGTATGCATGCAAATTATATAATAAACCCTAAAACAAAACACACGGCTGGACAGACCCAAGCCGGTGAAAAAACTAGACTAACAACCGAGCCTAAGACGCAACACTATAAGCCGAACAGGTTTTAATGAACAATTTCAATTTTTCACTATAATTTTCTATAATAAATTTCAATAAATCGAACTGCATGTAGTGGATAAAATATTCTTATACACGGTTTGTGGTGCAAAATTAAAGTTAAAAAATTCCATAAAAAATATATACAAAGCCTAATATAAGCTCTAATAGAGGATATAAGAAATATGGTAGAGATATTTGATTGAATTTTGATAAAATTAAGTAGTTTTCGATGGTTCTATACCTAATATTGGGTACATAATAGCTATATATTCTCCAAGCCCATATATATATATATATATATATATATATATATATATATATATATATATATATATATATATATATATATATATATATATATATATATATATATATATATATATATGTTCAGGTTCATGTGAGACCATGCTAATTTTGTGAGACTGTAAATATTATAATATGATTTTTAGAATGTTAGAATATTCTACTATATTTTTTCGATATGTAAAATATTCTATTATTCTATTAGAATATGTAAAAAGAATGTATTTTTTAAATTTTTTAATATTTTTTTGGTATTTTTAATTTTTTTTTTTTTGGAAAATATAAATGAAGAAAACAATATTTAATTTTTTTTTCGAAAATTTTCAATTACTTTTCATTTTAAAAATATTTTTTTTATCTACAAAATGAGTGGCTAGGATTGCGTCTCACGGTCTAACAAAATTAGGCCGTCTCACATGAATCTATCCCTATGTGTGTATGTGTGTGTATATATATATATATATATATATATATGTATATATATATATATATATATATATATATATATTCTTTCTGAAAAGTAGTATTGCGGAATTCGTTCCTAGAAAAACATGATAATAATATTATCAAATCATTTCCAAAGAAATGTATTTTATCTATATTAAAACATTGGGATGTTATCATCAATACAAAAACATAAGCATAAACAGGCGTTACATTCATATACACTAGTGGTTTACATCTCCATAATTCTCTCAATGTAACGTGTCTTCGTATCGATACCTGTGATACAAATAAACTGTGTGGGTGAGGTTGGGAAACCCGGTGAGTACAAAGGGTTTTCAGTCTACAATAATATAATTATTATGTTTAATCATCAAAAATTAACCCAACTTCCCATCCCCATTATCTTCTTTATTGTTAAGGATCTAATCTAAGAATCATCTATCCTTCATTCATTCATTCCTAAGGATTGTCCTAAGGAATTAGCACGAAATCCATCGCTGCCAGGATTTATGTAAAAGGCACTAAGTCCATAGCTGTCGATGTTATCTGATAGACACTAAGTCCATAGCTGCCAATGTCCATCTATAGGGCACAAAATCCATAGCTGCCAATGTTCATTTATGAGGCACTAAGTACATAGCTGCCATGGTTTTTAGAGTACATCTGGTGAACACATAGTTCAAAAGCACCTATTGGTTGCGAGCCTGCTAGCATTCCACTGGACTATCTAGAATTGCATGTGGCCGTCATCTATACTCTGCTAGATGACTGAATCATCGCTTGGGTCAAGGCTACTCATCATCTATACCATCTTTCATCTTTCATCATTCATCTAATCTTTCATCAACCCATCTTTATCAATCATAAATATAGGTATAAAATACGTATAAAGTTTAAATCGAATAAAACATGTATAATTTGTTCATCCAACATAGATATCAAGAACACAGATAATATGCACACATAACATGTAGTTTATATTAAATACTTCATATCTATGTGTAAGATGAAAGTAACTATGTACTTGTTAAAGTGATGCTTGAAATTCAGACAACGCTTCGCTTCTAACTATCGTCTTTTCCTTCGATGATACCTAGCATTATTATTGCTAAATTTTAGTCTAATATTTGTTGCGACTAATTAACTCAAGGTCTATGAGTGATATTGTTTTATAAATGTTAAACAATACTTTTCAACCACTATGTACAGACAAGGGCCAAACATGATACATGAATCACCGGAGGCTAGGACCATTTTGGCATTTAAGTTGTTTTGAAATCTAACAACCCTATGCGACCCTTCAACCAGATTACCTGTTCCGTGAATAGTTAAAAGATATTATAATAAAAGTTTTTATAATTTATAATACTTAGCACATGTATTGTTTATAGGTTCATAATAACAATAATGAACTTCAACATAAGTTATACTTAAAGTAGGGTAATCATAACTTACTTACAAGAGGGTTTTAGCTAGGAGTTGGGCTCTGTGGGGCAGAACTTCATTGCTGAATCTTTCTAAAAAGATTCTTGCAGCGCTTCAGCGCTCTTGTTGCTATACTAAAACTACAAAAAGAGAAGTCGAATCACGAGGGACCGAAATGCTTAGGGGATAAGAAGAGAAAGACTCTTGACTCAAGAGAACGGTTCAAGAAATATGAGAGCCTAGAGCATCTTATTTATAGTAATTGAATTTTCAAAAACCACCATCTATAGTTACATAATGACCTTATAGTTATTAAAACTACTAAACATCCCTTTATAATACTATTAGAAATATATTTAACGATATTTGTACTAATGATATATACATATGTATATATATGTATACGTATATATGATTTATACTTTATTTTAATTCATAAATATGATATTATAATTTATAACTAGTTCATACGAACTCCATTCTTGACGCTCTTTATATACAACGTAGCTATCGACGATATCTACAACTTTCTTTTAGACTCCGTCGGCGACTTTATTTTTCGTCCATATTTTTATAAAAGTAATAGATTTTGCTAAAATCATAACTCTCTCATACTGACTCCGTTTTTTGCATTTTTTTTTCAAAATTCCTATTTTAAGGAGTACTACGATTTTCTTTTTGCTGACATTAGCTAAAAGCCAACCATTCTCTTTGTAGCTTTTTACGTCACACATTCATTGTGCGCGACTGACTTTTATATCTTATAAAAATCATATCTAATTCATACGGATTCGTATTTTGACGGAATCTATACTTTCGGGATCGGGACGACGTGTACTTTCTATATTTATATGTTTTGGCGCACTTATTTTTACGATTTACGGACGACTCGACCGATTTTTCCTATTTTAGTATATTATAATAATCATGAAACACGTAATATTCATATAATTTTTTTTATTACGTCAAATAGGTTACAATTGTTGACCCTAACTATAACCTTGGTTAAGATTATTAATCATCGATAATCTTCTATCAAAAAAGTCATTTTAACACATATTATATCTTAATTGACTAGCCCAAATCTACGCGTGTAACAATATATATATATATATATATATATATATATATATATATATATATATATATATATATATATATATATATATATATATATATAAGGTTCATTGGTAGCCCTAATTTCCATGTAAGTAACCTTTTCTTTAATTACATCTCAAATCTCCTCAATTAGTTTTATTTTAATTATTACAAGATGAGGAAAAAGGTTGCAAGTATTTTGCTTGGATCGACCCCCCATTACCAAACAAGTAGTATAAAAACATGTTGATGGATTTTCACAACAATGTCATTAAGGCAACAATGATTTTGTGGACCCCCATGGAGTGAGCTTAGAGGGGGTGTAATGTATTTTTAGAGTTTTGGAGTTGTCTTGGATACCCTATGTCCATGCCCAAGCGTGTATATTTTACACACAATATGATCTAATTAAATATATCAAGACTTGGTTTTGTAAGGACATTTTTTCGTACCTATTGCTTTGACATCCTTCATGTTAATGTGGGGTTCACAAAATCATTTTTGCCATAGGTTATCCCATGCAACAATGATTTTGTGGACCCCCTATTAACAATAAGGATGTTAGACCCATAAGTAGCGAAAAACGTGTCCTGACCAAACCAAGTGCTGATAAATTTAATTGGATCCTGTTGTGTGTAAATTATGCATGATTGAGATTGGAAAGAGGGTCCAATTTCGTTACCTATTGATAATATTTTAATAATAACATGGTCCTCTTGGGATTACCTCCAGAATCAAATTAAGTAAAATAAATAAATGAAAGGGTTGAACGAAAACTCTTTTGCATAAGAGAAGATATTGAAATCTACTCCATCCTACATGCGAGGGAGTAGAAAAACTAGGAATATGTCAAAAGCTATTAATATGATCTGATATATTTAAATCTTCCTTGCTCACTGGCTATCCTTTTCGTCACCCCCTCCTATTGTGGACAAACTCTTAGTGAGATTGTTCAATTCCTAGGGTTTTTTTGTTCTTCTCTTTTGAGTTCATTGGGTGTGAACCAAGAATATTCTTATTTGGATCATTTAATCCAAACAAGGTGTTACACACAAGATTGAAAGCTAGAAGGTCGTTGGTTGCAAGAGAGGTATGTGGCTCTTCCTTTATTTATGTTTTCATAGGGTAGTTGTGTAATGTCCCAAATTTCACAATTAAATTTTCATTTTTAAAATACCATATACACCTATTTTCATAAAGATATAATCAATGTAAAACCATTTTTTCAAGAATTGTAATTTGAAATCAAAGTTATAAGGGAAAAGAGTGTGGAATCTTGAATCATAAAATTGCTGATATGTATGTATAGTCACGCCTTCGCATCCCCACGAACTAATAAGTACTTGAAAACATTTGATCCACAACTGTAAGCCAAAGCTTAATGAGTTCCCCAAAATACCCCACTCAAAAATACACATACAACACATGCACACCAGGCCTACAACCCAAACATGGAATGCCGTCAGAGCCTACAATATAAGGTTTGACCTATCTCCAGAGCCCACAACATTAAGCTGGACCGCTCTCCATAGGCAGATTGTGTCAACTGGACCACCGGAGTCTCTTGGCCTTTAGCACATAGCTAAACCTTCTGAACATAACCACACTATGTCCACATATGAACATAACAATAACAAGCAAGCACAGGTAATCATAACAAATCTACCTGCCAAACAGATCACTACAGTATCTCAACATCCTAGCACACAAAGGATACATACTGTAGTACTAAGTATCATGAGAAAACTCACTTGAGCAAATCAATAGAAGCTCAAAAGAGAGACTGGACAATAGAAAAACTAACATGAGCTACCTAAAACCAAACTTGAACTAGTCCTTATCGACATACTATATTCTACCCAAGTTTGACCAAAAGTCAAACTGGTTAAAAAGTCAATGGTCAACGGTTAGCCACCACGTTGTGGCCAACCACTGATCGTGTCATGGCAACCACACAACAAAATAGTTGTGGAGGAACTCGCCACCATGTCGTGGCGAGCATCATGTCAGGCCATAGTAACTAACTCAAAAAAACTTAATGGATTAATTTCTTAATCTATTAAGCCCTACACTCCTACTTTCCATAAATCTTCCTAGCACCCAAAAGCTTCATAAAAGTCCTTGCTTTAAAGACATGCATGTCCAATTCATGTCTCATCTCAAAACATGTCAAAATGGTGAGAAAAATGGGCTCAAAACTCCATGCATGGAATCTATGTAACTTAGAAGATCATATGTGAGATATATAATGTCCTTAGGACCTCAAGGAATAATAAAGTTTCCAACTTTATTAAAAACAACTATTCAAATGAACACCACATGAAGAAATAAGCTCATATCCTAGATCTACCATGGATGAACCAAAAGGTGTGAACTTGAAGCCTTACAACAGTCCATGATATGTACAAGAAAATGGAGATAAGTTAGCTAGGTGGTCCTTTTCTTAACAAGGCCTTCGTTCATCCTTCAAATGCCACAAAACACCATCAAGCAGCTAAAGATGATGATTAGGGGGATGTGGTTTGATTCTCTACACTTGGAGCTGATGAAGGATGAAGATGAATGATACCGTAGCCATTACATCCTTTAAATAAGGCCCTAGGCCCGAGATCTATGGTTTTGCATCCAACTACCACTACACCATGGCCAATACATGACCAGGATATGGTCATTGAAAATGTGCATTACATTTTAATGATGGACCTTGTCGTGGTGAGCTCCATCACCAAACCATGGTCAGCCAAAATCCTCCAAAACCTCCCAAATTAGAAATAGTAAATTCCAAGAGCAATGCCTGAAAAATAGATGTTACAAGACGTAATTAGTATGATATGTTACATCCTACACATATTAATATTTTGTTTGTACCTTCGTGGTAATCCACGATCCAAATACACATCTTGTGTTTCTGATAGTATGGGCCCAATACTACCTTCCACACCTGTCCGTATTTGTCCCAATAATTGCCTCAAAGTCCCCAAGTCACTACACACGACTAGAACTATGTGCCCTACCCAAATTATAAATAATCATTCATTGCTAATCTTCATAGACTCAAACTAGAACATTCTGGCGTATTTCCTAGGTCACCCGGAATTCAAACCTGTCCTTGCTATCAACCACGAAAGAAACTTCTACAGATTTTAAGTAACCATCTTATGAATACAATTTCATGCAACAAGGATTTAACAGTCCTTCGACTGAAAGATCCATCACTATAATGATTGGACTCAAATAAAAGCTACGCAATAGAGCCAAATCAACCATTCTAAAGCTATTTAATCCTCTTGGTAGGCAACCTAACTTATGTTGGATAAGGTGTCTAAGTCCATAACTATATTTGGTATGTACTTGACCCGACCCGGCATGGTCCATTTGGGTTGCACTTCACTGGAACAATTTATATAGATAGTCTTTTGAGAATAGTATATTTATGATTTATTAATATATTATAAGTTATAATATGTTAATATGAAATCATAATGTTTAATTAGTATTGATCAAGAATTAATTTGAAATTAATTTAGTGATAAAAAGGAAACTAATTAAATATGGACTCGTATATATATATATATATATATATATATATATATATATAATGGGCCAATGTTTATTTAGGATGGGCTATGCTTGCATGGAAGTCCATGGAGCTTTTAACCCATGGATCCTATATATGGAAATGAAACGTCATGGGTATTAGGGTTTACATGGATGTAACCCTAATCCACCATATTATATAAAGAGGTATTTGGCACTTGAGATGGCACTAGTGTGTGAGATAACAAGGGTAAGCCGATTTCAAGAGTGCATCATATTTTCTCATAGTCATCCAAGTTGTTTTGGTGAATTTTGATTCCACTTGAGGCATTTACATTATTGGTGCTAGGCTCTTGAAGCTCCACGCAATCAACTCCAAGAAAAGGTATGTCATCCTACCATGTTTTTATATTACTTGTACCCCATGATATGCTAGTTAGGATGAAAGCCTAGGAAAATAAAAAATTTCATGTATAATAGAAAAAAAAATAGATCCAAGGTTTTTGGGGTTGCATGTACACCATAGGAGTGTTAGAATGCTCAATACCTTTCGGTGATATTAGAGCCTAGGCTGGTTTTTAATTATACTTGATGCAAATTGCTGAAAAAAAGTCATATTTCTGGTCTCTGTTCAGTGAACTCGCTAAGTCCATGGGGGACTCGACGAGCCTAGGCTTTGAATACGGCATCCCTCTTCAAAGTTGTAAAATATTGTGTCGGGTTCTAGCCTTAATATTACATTTGAGTGTCTTCTTGAGGACTCTTTATCTAATCTAAACTTGTCTTTTCTTCTTTTCCGATGTCTACCAACAATGCTTCTGGCTCAAACCCTACCGGCTCCTTCTATCTCATGAATCTTTGTGAGAGAGTCGTCATTGATGGTTCCAACTTTAATGATTAGATCAAGAACATCAGGAAAGTCACACGTTACAAGGACAAGGAATATGTCCTCGAAAAGGCGCTAAAAGAAATTGATGAGTCTTTTGCTACTCCACAGCAGATCACTGACTTTAGGACTCATGAGAGAGATGCCACCAAGGTGGCATGTATCATGTTGGCCACAATGATAGGTGAACTCCAAAAGTCCTATAAGGACTTTTAGCCTTTTGAGATGCACATGGACTTGATGGACAGATACCATTAGAGTGCTCGTCAAAAGAGGTATGAAATCATCTCTTCCATGATAACAACCTGAATGAAGGATGATAACAGAAAATGAAAAGGTTTATGGACCGTTTATTGAAGTTGAATGTGAACTTCCCCGAGGAGCTAGCTATTGATATCATATTGCACTCCTTACCTCCATGTTATGATCACTTCCGAATGACCTATCATATGAACAAGGAGGAGGTCACACTCAGCAAGCTTCAGGGACTTTTGAAGACCGCCGAAATTCGTCTCAAAGGTAAATCAGTTGTTACCACTCATACTCCTACCACCGCCCTTGTTCTGGAAATCGGGCAAGGTAAAGGGAAGAAGAGGAAGACCCCTTCAAAGGGTCACAAGGGAATGTCCCTTGATGGGTCCTTCTTAAGTGGAACCAAAGGTGGTCCTGCTACTCCCTCTGCCAACCCTAAAGAAGTTAAATGCTTTTATTGTCATGACAAGGGGCACTGGAAGCGATGTTACCCCAAGTACTTGCAGGATGTTAAGAATGGGAAAGTAAAACCCACCCATGCAGGTATTTACACTATATTATCTAAAAACTCACCACATAATAATTCTTGGGTCCTTGATACATGTTGTAGAATTCACATATGTTCTTATTTGCAGGGCCTAAAAGAAGTGAGGATTTGGAGCAGAGGAAGATAAACTTGTTGGATATAGTGTCTAAGTCCATAATTATATTTGGTATGTACTTGACCCGACCTGACATGGTCCATTTGGGTTGCACTTCACCTGAACAATTTACGGATAATCTTTTGAGAATAGTATAAGTTATGATTTATTAATATATTATAAGTTCTTATATATTAATATAAAATCATATTATTTAATTAGTGTTGATCTATAATTAATTTAGAGATCAAACTACGACTAATTAAATATGGCCTCTATTATTTATATAGTGTGAGCTTTTACTTATCTGGAATGGGCTAGGTGTGACAACCCAAAATTTATTCCATCGTTAATAGAATATTCTATTTTTGTTAAGTTTCCGTTAACATTTGGGTTAGACAAATCAATATATGTTTTATTTTATTTTTTAGTGTCGTAATAAAATAAATAAGAACACGTAAAATACCCTCCAAATTATTGGAAAAAGTTTTTAATTACGACCATTTAATCGGGTAAAAATTTAAACCCCGTTTAGCGTCAGTATCGGGTAAATTCCCACCTAGCCACAAACCCAAACCCTATATAAATGGTAAGTGGGCAATAGATAGAGCTTTTTACCACTCTAGTCACTCTCTCTCTACTTTCTCTCTCTAGAAGTTGGGTTATTCAAGAATCACCTCATTCAAGCTCCAAAATCGTAAGTAATACTCCCTTGCTTGTTGTTTAGCTTTGCATTCATACAAACTCGAGATTTAATCACTCAAAAACCTTAAAAACTCGAGTTTACGGTTTGGGAATACCTCCCAAAACCGTAAACACCCTTAAGGGGGTTTTGTAGCCCAAAATCCCTTTAAAACTCTTCTAATACTCATCCTTGAGTTAGAAACATACATGCATGAAGCTAGAAACCAAAAATCGGGCCTTTAGGAGGGTAAACATGAGTTTACGGTCCATGAATATTCATGAACCGTAAACACAAAAACCGTAAACACCATAAATGGTGTTTTGGTGCCCCTAACTCCTTCCTTAGCATGATTATTGGGCTAGAAACTTGTATGATTGAGCTTAGGACCACAAAACACAAAGTGAAGGATGTGCTAGAGGGATTACGGCCATAAACCATAGTGTTTACGACCGTAAACTCCCAAGGAGTGGTCCAAGGACCGCAAACTCCAAGGGAGTGCCCCATTTGAATCCTAAACACCCCTTAAGCATTAGATTTGACTCTAGAACCCTTTCTAGTGATACAAGAAACCTTAAGACACATGAATATACTCCTTCGATGAGTTTACGGCCATAAACTCATGCGGGAATTGGTCCTACAACCGTAAACTCACCTAAGGTGAGCATTTGAGGAGTAAACTCCATAGTGAGGCCTTACACTAATTCCTTGCAACCCAATAGCCTTCTAGCATATAAAATTAAAGTGTTTTCATGCATTAAGGTGTAATTACTTACTTATGTAATGATTAGATAACTAATTAGACACCATTATGTGTCACTACGTGTTTCATAGGATCCGTGTGAGTGTTCATATTCTCATTTGGCGTCTAGCATTCTACCCGACAACTTCACCCACTAAACTCGCTACAGGTGAGTTCATACCCCTTAATGAATCTTTTCAAATGTTTTTACATGTTTTAGGGGGGGGGGGGTACAAGTTAAATGCACATGTATTAATATAAAATCATATGTGATTTATAACCTACAACTAAAAAGGATTTTCTATACTTTTAGCTACTTATCAATAAAACTGGTTTAAATAATTATCAAACGAATTTTCAAGGTTAGATTGTTGTTAAAATATTTTCAAACTGTTTTTAAACTATGTTTCTTTTAAACTATATCTACATTGATATAATTTATATAAGTAAGACTTGAAGGCCTTAGGACCGATAGCTTACCTTATTTCCTGTTCTTTTTTGATTGTGGTCTTAGGGTATACTGTTATCCATCCGACTGTCGTTGATTTCTTAGTTATATATCATATATATTTATGTTAGATATGAAAGTCTTCATCTTATTCAATACCTTTGAAAATCAAAGGCATGCTATCCTACACTCTATTTAACTATAATAGGTATAGTTAAGACTACTGCTCGTTACTTCTATTACTACTATACTCACTATGATTACTACTATTACAAGTTAATGCACGTTAAAGAGAACACTCTATGTAATATACTAAGGGTTTACTATACTATAACACAAGAGAATACACTAATCCAGAGTATAACACTCTACCCCTCTATACAACACTCTATTGCGCAAATACCATGTAACCAAGGTTTCCCGGAAGGAAAGCAACACTTCATGTATATATCTATACAGGACGGATGCTATACACCCCGACTGTTAACTACAGTCCGTGTCGACTAGGCCCAGGGGTGGCACTACATCACTACACTACGTATGACTGGGAAGGTCATTGGGCTCTCTATTATCATTCAGTTTGGTTATATGAGGGATTACATCCATATCCAAATTAATACACTAAGACTTAAAGTCTAAGCTAACATCCCAAAGTAAATAGACATCTATTACTAATTGAAGTTTGCAACACTGCTAGAATCTAGTCGGCATAACTTTTCCTCATCCACGTTACTTGAATGAGGTTTATTACTTTATTTTTATAACTGAAAGTTTCAATAAAATACTTTTACACACTCGAAGGATTTAACTTACAAATGTACACTTCTGGAAAATATAGGATTTTCTATGGATTTCTATTACTTACAAACATAAATATCAGCTTTTACATTACATGATTGCAAACACTTTTATATAAACAACGACACTAAATTCTTATGAACTCACCAGCTTTAAGCTGATACTCGTTTTCAAAATAACTTGTATCCTCAGGTCAAAGAGAGACAGGTATTGGTGCAGCTTTTGAGAAGATGGAGCATATATAAGATTCATCTTTTATTTTTGTTTATACTTTTGGTGTCTATTAATTGTGCAGAACACGTTTGTAATTATAATCACTATATTAATGGAATGGTTGTTGTCGCTTGTTTCTACTATTATGCAATTGTTATGATAATGTACATGACGTCCTCCACCCCAAAACGTATTCCGTCGTTCTTGGCTTTGGGGTGTGACAGATTGGTATCAAAGTATTGTTTATAGTGAATGAAGTATATCAACCCATAAAAGATATACAAACTATAAACACTTCGGGACTAAAACACTCTGACCAAGAATATATACTTTTAAATGCTAAAATATTTAATTAAGTATATATAATACATTCACCAATACAAAAGGGTCAGTATCATACTAGAACAGAACAAGAGTATTAAGATTGTTGAATAGCACAATTGGGCTTAGAGACATATAGTCACATCTGGGTCGATGTAGCCTGATCAACTACATTTTTCCAGGAGTGACTAGCATGTGCCTAAGAGTGGTTGTGGTGTTGCAACAAATCTAAAAACTTACCAACGCTACCATCAGAACATTAGAACAAGAATACTATAGGAGTATTTTGTATTCTACTAACTACATGTGTGATAACTAAAAGGGTCATTACTAGTAGGGCAATAGTTGCTAAGTGGATACACCACGGTTACACGTGACTAGGGCGCTATAGACTTAGATTCTATGACCTTTGCTTCATTTCCTGTTCTTGTTTGATTGGGGATCTAGAGGTAGGGTCGCTTATTCGAAGGACTATCTTGCTTCGTTACATGTATTTGGTATGCACTATGCAAGTATTGGGTCGACTAATAACGACCATCTTATAAGTATCCTAGATTAGTACGTCTATTAACCTTTCTCTCCCCACTCTCGCGTGGATAGCATGGCTGGCTTCCACCATCCCGGCGATCCGTATTATCCAAACCAAGGCAATGGAGGATGTCTCGATGAGGATTCAGAAGATGATCATCTGATCCCTTTGGATGATCACTATGCAGAAGGCTTTTCGGATAGCTCCAGCTCCGAGCCAGAAGTTAACAATCTACACCCTGTAGCTCGAAACCTCAACCCCCGTACGGCATTTCAAGGTCCCACTCCCATGTGGGCAATAACCTTGAACCGATGGAGCGATGAGTAGGGGCAACCCTTACCTTTCAATGCAGACCGAAGCTTCTACAACATAAGCGAAGGAGGATCAGCGGACCGAGTTTTGCCCATCATGGTCAGAAGGATTGCCAGGAACGTCGAGTAAGGTCAAGAAGCTATTGGCCGAGTTGTGGAAGTGGATGCCAACTCTAATCTCAACACTGTTCACATTCGCCAAATTGAAGAAACTATGGATAGGACGAAGAGGACCAATGAGGCTCTGCAGCAACAGCTAGCTGCATCCCGAGCCGAAGTTAGGGAACTCCGAGCACGTCAGAGGGCTCATGAACGACATCTTCAGGAAGTTATGCGCCAACTAGCTGATCTGAGGGTTTGCTCAATGGGTACCCGTCGCTAGTAGGAGATGTCAAAACATCTCACTCTTTTGTTTTAGGACTAGCCTTTTCTTTTCTATGCTCAGTAGAGCACTTGTCTATAAACATTCCTAACTTTGGAAGTACTCTAATTAGGCCTCTAGACTGCCAACATTTTTCCGTATAGTTTGATGTAAGACCTACTGTTAGGTCACTTTTCCCAAACTCATATTACATCATTACTACCAGTAAAATTGGCAGTTAACTACTCTACTGCTATGACTCTCTTTGATTATCTGGCTATGTTGATTTAGTCCATGAAACACTCTTATCATACTTACAATAGACTCTTACTATTGTCATCATCTCTATGAACTTTCAGTAAAAGATGCCTCCTCGCAAGCGCCCGAACAGAGGCAGACCTGCGACTCAAACCCCACCTCCACCAGCTCCTCCTCCGCAGTTCGATCTCGTGATGTTTCAAACAGCTGTGACTGCGGCTGTAACAGCCACTATGGCTCAAATGCATTCCGGTGATGCCAGTGGAGCTGGAATGGGCTTCAACTCCAGACATGGTGAAATTCCCTCACATACACAGGGGTGTACTTATAAAGATTTTATGAACTGCAAACCGACATTTTTCAATGGGACCGGAGGAATCGTTGCTCTGTCCAAATGGATCGAAAGAGCCGAAGCCATTTTCGAAATGTGCTCATGCCCCGAAGAAAGAAAAATAAAGTTCGCTGCTTCCACCTTCACTGAAAGAGCCCTGACATGGTGGAATGGCCATGTCAGTTCACTCTCTCTAGTAACAGCCAATGCCATGGGCTGGAACACACTAAAGAACCTACTGAGAAGGGAGTACTACCCCAGAGGTGAGGTTTAGAAGCTTGAGGAGGAACTTTGGAACCTCAAGATGAAGGGGACAGACATAGTGGCTTATACAGCCAGGTTCTGCGACCTGGTAGCTATGTGCCCTAACATGATCCCTTCTGAAAGCAAGAAAATCGAACGATACATCCGGGGTTTAGTGCCCCCGTATCAAGGAAACGTTCTATCTTAAAATCCTACAACCTTTGACTGCACCAAGGAGTTGGCCCACATGTTGATTGATCATGAAACTCCTTCCACCCCATCAATAACAGCAACAACTGCCACTGCATAGCCCAAGACATCCGACAATAAGAGGAAGCGGTGGGACAAAAAGAGGGACAAGAAAGCTCAATCCTCTTCCAAAAACCAACAGATGGTGGCTGTCCATGCTGCCACCACTCCCGCTACCCCAATACCAGCAAAAACCTATGTTGGAAACCTGGCCAAGTGTCCCCAGTGCCCCTTCCATCACAACGGCCCCTGCCGTGAATTACACTACACCAACTGCGACCGGAAGGGTCATACCGTCTGGTTTTGCAGATCCCAACCCAAACCTATCTCTCAAGTCCCCAATTCGGGAGTGAGCCAGGCTTGCTATGGCTGTGGAGAGGTAGGTCATTTCAAGAAAAATTGTCTGAAGGCCGGGAATACAGGAGGAACGGGAAGATCGCTATTGGCCACAATGAAGCAGTAGCGGACCCCACAGTAGTCACGGGTACGTTCCTTCTCAACAACTCTTATTCTTTTGTTTTATTCGATAGTGGTGGAGAAAGAAGCTTCATAAACCAAAACTTTAAACACTTACTTAAGCAATCCCCTCAACCACTAAAAGAAACATTCTTCATACCAGTTTCGATCAAGAGTTTCGATGTCATTGTGGGCATGGACTAATTGAGTCTCCATCACGCTGATATCCTGTGCTTCGACAAAGAAATCCATTTAAATCTACCGAATAACGAAACTCTGTTAGTCTACAGAGACAAACCCGGTACAAGCCTTTGCATCATCTCGAGCATTCAAGCACAGAAGTACTTGCGTAAGGAATATCGCACGTTCCTTGCACACGTTGTCGACATGACCCAAAAAACGAAAGATCTAAAAGCCTTCGCCATCGTATACGATTTCCCCGACGTCTTTCGAGAGGAGCTCCCAGGTTTACCTCCCAAACGTCAGGTTGAGTTCAGAATCGACCTAGTCCCAGGAGCTACCCCCGTAGCTAAATCGCCTTATCGTTTAGCGCCTACAGAGATGCAAGAACTGTCCGGTCAACTTAACGAGCTGCTTAGCAAGGGCTTTATAAGACCGAGCTTCTCACCCTGGGGAGCTCCGGTCTTGTTCGTGAAGAAGAAGGACGGATCGTTCCGCATGTGCATCGATTATAGGGAGCTCACCAAACTCACGGTCAAAAATCGCTACCCTCTTCCCCGTATAGACGACCTATTTGACCAACTGCAAGGGGCGAGTTACTTTTCCAAGATTGATCTTAGGTCCAGGTATCACTAGTTACGAGTGCTTGAGGAGGATGTTCCGAAAACAGCCTTCCGAACCCGTTACGGACATTACGAGTTCGTAGTGATCCCTTTCGGATTGACTAATGCACCCGCAATATTCATGGACTTGATGAATAGGGTGTGTCGTCCTTACTTAGATCAGTTCGTCATCGTCTTTATTGATGACATAGTTGTCTACTCTCGAAGTGAGGAAGAACATAGCGACAATCTACGACGAGTCCTAGAAACCCTACGATCGGAGAAGTTATACGTGAAGTTCTCTTAGTGCGAATTTTGGATCCGAAGAGTGGAATTCTTAGGGCACGTGGTTAGTGAGGAAGGAATCCACGTGGACCCATCCAAGATAAAAGCTATCGAGAACTGGTCAGCACCGAAGACGCCTACAGAAATTCGTCAATTTCTAGGCCTCGCTGGCTACTACCGCAGATTCATTCAGAACTTCTCTCGGATTGCAAAACCTCTCACCACATTGACCCAGAAAGGCGTGACATTTGACTGGGAAGAGAAACAGGAGAATGCATTCCAAACCCTGAAGTGAGCCCTATGCATCGCACCGGTATTATCCCTTCCCTAAGGGACATAAGATTTCATGGTATATTGCGATGCATCGAACCAGGGGCTCGGTTGTGTCTTGATGCAACGAGGTAAGGTCATCGCCTATGCCTCGATACAACTGAAGACACATGAGATTAACTACACCACGCACGACCTCGAGTTAGGAGCAGTCATATTCGCTCTAAAGATCTAGAGACATTACCTGTATGGAACGAAGAGCACAATATACACTGATCACAAAATCCTCCAACACATATTAAACCAGAAGGAGCTCAATATGAGACAACGACGGTGGGTCGAGCTACTCAATGATTACGACAGTGAGATTCATTATCACCTGGGAAAAGCCAATGTAGTAGCATACGCCCTAAGTAGAGAAGAGTATTATGGTCGAAGAGTCAAGTCGTTAACAATGACTATCCATTCGCATCTATTCGCACAGATTAAGGAGGCTCAGCTCGAAGCTTTGAGGCCTGAGAATGTGGCAAGAGAATCCTTACGTGGAATTGATAAGAACTTGGAGGTCAAGGGTGACGGAGCCTTATATCTCATGGACCAAATCTGGATGCCGCGTCACGGTGGTTTCAGAGACTTGGTCATGAAGGAAGCACACAACACTCGATATTCCGTTCACCTAGGTTCAAATAAGATGTATCTGGATCTCAAAAGGTTATATTGGTGGCCTAACATGAAAGTAGAGATTGCTACCTTCGTGAGTAAATGCCTTACTTGTGCGAAGGTCATGGTCGAATACCAGAAGCCATCAGGTATTCTCCAGCAACCGGAGATACCGGAGTGGAAGTGGGAACGGGTGGGTTGGATACCATATGGGTCATCGTACACAGATTGACCAAGTCCGCGCACTTCCTATCCATCAAAGAGACAGATGAGATGGAGAAACTCACAAGAACATACATTAAGGAAAACGTACGACTGCATGGTGTCCCTATATCTATAATCTCCGATAGAGATAGTAGGTTCACTTCGAGGTTTCGGCAATCGCTACAAAGCGCCTTAGAGACGAGGTTGGATATGAGTACAGCCTACCATCCGCAGACCGACGGGCAAAGTGAGAGGAGTATCCAAACCATGGAGGACATGCTGCGGCCCTTGTAGAGTTTTCTTACAATAACAGTTATCACACGAGCATCAAGGCAGCCCCGTTCGAAGCCCTCTATGGTCAGAAGTGCAGATCCCCTCTGTGTTGGGCTGAGGTGGCTGACACTCAGTTAGCTTAAGGATGAGTTCATGACAGCTCTCTCATGGGTCCGGAGATCATTCGATAAACGAACGAGAAGATTGTACAGATTCGCGAACGATTAAAAGCCCCTAGGGATCGACAGAAAAGCCACGCAGACAAACGAAGAAAACCTTTGGAATTCCAGTTGGGAGACCGAGTCCTTTTGAAAGTCTCACCCTGGAAGGGTACGATACGCTTTGGAAAGCGTGGAAAGCTGAACCCAAGGTACATAGGGCTTTCGAGATTCTCGCCAGAATCGGCCCCGTAGCTTACAAACTCAACTTACTCCGTGAGCTCAGTACCATACATCCTACCTTCCATGTCTCAAACCTAAAGAAATTCCTATCCGACAAGACTCTCGTAATCCCACTCGATGAGATCGAGGTCAACGAGGGCCTCAACTTCGTGGAAGAGCATCCTAATTGTAAAGGTTCGCTGGAACGCTAAACGAGGACCAGAGTTCACTTGGGAGCGCGAGGATAAAATGAAACACAAGTATCCCCATCTCTTTGCTTAGTAGTACTGTAATAACATAGCTGATTGAATTCTAAATTTCGGGACGAAAATTCCTCTAACGGGGGGATGATGTGACAACCCAAAATTTATTCCATCGTGATAACCCGTTTCCGTTAATAGAATATTCTATTTTTGTTAAGTTTCCGTTAACATTTGGGTTAGACAAATCAATAAATGTTTTATTTTATTTTTTTAGTGTCGTAATAAAATAAATAAGAACACGTAAAATACCCTCCAAATTATTGAAAAAACTTTTTAACTACGACCATTTAATCGGGTAAAAATTTAAATCCCTTTTAGCGTCAGCAACGGGTAAATTCCCACCTAGCCACAAACCCATCCCCTATATAAAGGGTAAGTGGGCTCTAGATGGAGCTTTTTACCACTCTAGTCACTCTCTCTACTTTCTCTCTCTAGAAGTTGGGTTATTCAAGAATCACCTCATTCAAGCTCCAAAAATCGTAAGTAATACTCCCTTGCTTGTTGTTTAGCTTTGCATTCATACAAACTCGAGATTTAATCACTCAAAAACCTTAAAAACTCGAGTTTATGGTTTCGGAATACCTCCCAAAACTGTAACACCCTTAAGGGGGTTTTGTAGCCCAAAATCCCTCCAAAATTCTTCTAATACTCATCCTTGACTTAGAAAATACATGCATGAAGCTAGAAACCAAAAATTGGGCCTTTAGGAGGGTAAACATGAGTTTACGCTCCATGAATATTCATGAACTGTAAACACAAAAAACGTAAACACCATAAATGGTGTTTTGGTGCCCCTAACTCCTTCCTTAGCAGGATTATTGGGCTAGAAACTTGTATGATTGAGCTTAGGACTACAAAACACGAAGCGAAGGATGTGCTAGAGGGATTACGTCCGTAAACCATAGTGTTTACGACCGTAAACTCCCAAGGAGTGGTCCAAGGACCGCAAACTCCAAGGGAGTGCCCCATTTGAATCCTAAACACCCCTTAAGCATTGGATTTGACTCTAGAACCCTTTCTAGTGATACAAAAACCTTAAGACACATGAATATACTCCTTCCATGAGTTTACGGCCATAAACTCATGGGGGAATTGGTCCCACAACCGTAAACTCACCTAAGGTGAGCATTTGAGGAGTAAACTCCATAGTGAGGCCTTACACAAATTCCTTGCAACCCAATAGCCTTCTAGCATATAAAATTAAAGTGTTTTCATGAATTAAGGTGTAATTACTTACTTTTCTAATGATTAGATAACTAATTAGACACCATTATGTGTCACTACGTGTTTCATAGGATCCGTGTGAGTGTTCATATTCTCATTCTGCGTCTAGCATTCTACCCGGCAACTTCACCCACTAAACTCGCTACAGGTGAGTTCATACCCATTAATGAATCTTTTCAAATGTTTTTACATGTTTTAGGGGGGGGGGGGGGGATACAAGTTAAATGCACATGTATTAATATCAAATCATATGTGATTTATAACCTGCAACTAAAAAGGATTTTCTATACTTTTAGCTACTTATCAATAAAACTGTTTTAAATAATTATCAAACGAATTTTCAAGGTTAGATTGTTGTTAAAATATTTTCAAACTGTGTTTAAACTACGTTTCTTTTAAACTATATCTACACTAATATAATTTATATAAGTAAGAGTTGAAGGCCTTAGGACCGATAGCTCACCTTATTTCCTATTCGTGTTTGATTGTGGTCTTAGGGTATATCATTATCCGTCCGACTGTCGTTGATTTCTTAGTTATATATCATATATATTTGTGGTAGATATGAAAGTCTTCATCTTATTCAATACCTTTTAAAATCAAAGGCATGCTATCCCACACTCTATTTAACTATAATATGTATAGTTAAGACTACTGCTCGTTACTTCTATTACTACTATACTAACTATGATTGCTACTATTACAAGTTAATGCACGTTAAAGAGAACACTCTATGTACTATACTAAGGGTTTACTATACTATAACACAAGAGAATACACTAATCCAGAGTATAACACACTACCCCTCTATACAACACTCTATTGCGCAAATACCATGTAACCATGGCTTCCTGGAAGGAAAGAAACACTACATGTATAGATCTATACAGGACGGATGCTATTACACCCCGACTGTTAACTACAGTCTGAGCCGACTAGGCCTAGGGGTGGCACTACATCACTACACTACGTATGACTGGGAAGGTCATCAGGCTCTCTATTATCATTCAGTTTGGTTATATGAGGGATTACATCCATATCCAAATTAATACACTAAGACTTAAAGTTTAAGCTAACATTCTGAAGTAAATAAACATCTATTACTAATTGAAGTTTGCAACACTACTACAAGCTAGTCGGCATAACTTTTCCTCATCCGCGTTACTTGAATGAGGTTTATTACTTTACTTTTATAACTGAAAGTTTCAATAAAATACATTTACACACTCGAAGAATTTAACTTACAAATGTACAATTCTGGAAAATATAGGATTTTCTAGGGATTTCTACTAGTTACAAACATAAATTTCAGCTTTTACATTACATGATTGCAAAGAATTTTATATAAACAACGACACTAAATTCTTATGAACTCACCAGCTTTAAGCTGACACTCGTTTTCAAAATAACTTGTATCCTCAGGTCAAAGATAGACAGGTACTGGTGCAGCTTTTGCGAAGATGGAGCATATACAAGATTCATCTTTTATTTTTGTTTATACTCTTGGTGTCTATTAACTGTGCATAACATGTTTGTAATTATAATCACTATATTAATGGAATGGTTGTTGTCACTTGTTTTTACTATTATGCAATTATTATGATACTGTACATAACGTCCTCCACCCCAGAACGTATTCCGCCGTTCTCGGTTTTGGGGTGTAACACTAGGTTTGCATGGAAAGTCCATGGATACTCCATGGAGCTTTAACCCATGGATCTCATGGACATGAAAAGTTATGGGTATTAGGGTTTACATGGATGTAACCCTAGTCCACCACACTATACAAAGGAGGCTTTAGTTCTTGAAATCACACTAGTTGTAGTGAGTATACTAAGAGGGCCGATTTCAAGAAGGGTGTTACTATTCTCTCAAAGTTCCAAAGTTTGTGGTGATTTGTGATTTCCATTTGAGGTATCCACACTATTGGTGCTAGGCTCTAAGACTCCAAGCAATCAACTACAACTACAAGGTAAGTAACTCTACTAGCTTTATCTGATTCAAATTCCCCATGCCATGCTAGATAGGATAAGAACCTTGGAAAATTAATTATTTGCATGTATGTTTGTCAAACATAGATCCAAGGTTTCTAGGGTTGCATGTACACCTTAGGAGTGTTAGAATGCTCAAAACCCATCAGTGGTATCAGAGCTTAGGCTTGTTTACTTGATACTTGATGCAAATAGCTTGAAAATAGAATTTTTTGTTCACTGCTCGTATGAACTCGCCGAGTCCAATGGGGGTCTCGACGAGTCCATGAAGAAATGCATGCTACTCCTCGAGTCTGTTCATGCACTCGACGAGTAGAGGGTGCAATGTCCAGATTTTCGACTGTTGCTGCTGGAAATGGACTGGAAACATTATCCTAAACTGTTTTGGTGTTATAAAACTTGTTTTAGATGGTGTAATGTTTATGCTAATTCATTTTCAATGGCTATTATCAAAATTATAAGTTTTATGAGTAATTTATGATTCTTGAAATGTTCATATTCATGTTCTTGAACTTATGAAGATTATATTATCATAGGAATTGTTTGTAACGTACTAGGTAGTTTAATTCTTGATCATTATGTGTTTTAATGGAGTCCATAACTTGTCCTCAAGTTATGGAAATCCAAAGGTCACACTTTAATAAAAACCATTAAAAGAACACAAGGGTTATAAAAATGAAGAGTCTTCATTTTTAATACTCAATTAAATTCATAAGTTATAAGAAATGAAAAGTTTTGAAAGTTTACAAAACTTGCCCTCAAGTTTTGGAACAAGTAAAGTCATGATTAAAACTTTAGTTCCAACCCTTAGAATTTTAAAAAGTTAAAATTCAACCCTTATACTTTATAATATTATAAGTTTATAATATATATATATATATATATATATATATATATATATATATATATATATATATGTATGTATGTATAAGATCAAGTCGTCTTACCGCTAGTACGCCTCATTCACGAAGCCGATCTATAAGGGGGGTATAAGGTTGTTGCCTATAAAATGGCAACTAAATGGGTGTCCACTCTCACCCACCACTTCTTTGATCGTTGGAGGATCGTTAGCCGAACTGGTAGGACAACGACTTATAAATTCTCATTAAAAGTATAATGATAAAGTAACTAAATGCTTTTATTAAATTCCCAATCTTAGTTACTTTAGGAAAATGTGAATAAGGTGCTAATCCATGAAATTACACTTTACACTTTGTTTAAGTTGTTAGTGGAGCGTGTGTGGTTAACCGGCACACTAACTTGAACTTAACAAGGTAAGTAAAGGTTGACTTAATGTTTATCATAGTATCGATGGAGCATGTGTGGTTAACCGGCACATCGATTGAGGGGTAATACGTTAAGGGTGCCAAGTAATTTGCATGGTTACTTCACACCTTGTTTTGTGATCCTTGGCATCCCAATCACAAAACTTGAAGGGCACACTCGAGATTAAAACATGCCATTGAAGAAAGTTCAATGAATCTCAAGGAATCTAGGAGTTTCTAAACCAATTAAAACCTAATTAAATATTTTGTTTTTCATAGTAGAAATTGGTGAATCATCATTCACCTACCTTCAAATATCTTATAGCTTAGATTACGGCATCGCTCTTCTAAGTTATAAAATATTGTGTTGGGTCCTAGCCTTAATATTACATTTGGATGTTTTATTAAGGACTATCTCTATATCTAATCTAATCTATTCCCTCTTCTTTTCAGATGTCTTCCAATAACAATGATTCTGGCTCAAACCATACTAGCTCCTTCTCTCTCATGAATCTTTGTGGGAGAGTCTTTTTTTGGGTCCAACTTTACAGATTGGATCAGAAACATCAGGATGGTCACTCGGTATGAGAACAAAGAATATGTTCTTGACAAGGAGCTACAGGTACTCGAGCAAACTACTACTCTTGAAGAGCTCGCTGAATATGAGGTACATGAAAAAGATGCTACAAAAGTGGCATGCATCATGATGGCTACCATGATAGCCGAGCTCCAAAAGTCCTATGAGGACTATTATCCTTTTGAGATGCACCAGGACTTGATGGACCGCTACTATCAAAGTGCTCATCAAGAGCGATATGTAATAATCTCCTCCATGATAACAACCCGGATGAAGGATGGTGAACCCATCACGAGCCACATGTAGAAAATTTAAAGGTATGTGGACCGTTTACTGAAGCTGAATGTGAACTTCCCATAGACATCATTTTGCACTCATTACCATCGTGTTATGATCGATTCCGCATGACATATCACATGAACAAGGAAGAAGTCACCCTCAGCAAACTTCAAGGACTCATGAAGACCGCCAAAAGTGGTCTAAAGGGTAAGTCGGTTGTTACTACTCCTACTCCTACTCCAACTGCGGCCAATGTCCTGGTAATCGGGTATGGCAAAGGGAGAAGAGAAAGAACCCTTCTAAGGGTACCAAGGGTAACACCCTTGAAGGCTCCTCTTCAAGCAAAACCAAGAAAGGTTATGTCACTCCTTCTGCTAACCCTAATGAGGCTGAATGCTTCTATTGCCATGAAAAGTCGCACTGGAAGCAAAACTGCCCAAAGTACCAGCAAGATTTGAAGGATGGCAAAGTAAAACCCAACCATGCAGGTATATACACTATATTGTCTAACAACTCACCTCATTCTAAGTCTTGGGTCCTTGATACAGGTTGTGGTATTCACATATGTTGTGATTTGTAGGGACTAAGAAGAAGTGAGAATTTGGAGCAGGGAAAGATAAACTTGATCATGGGAAACAGGAAAGCTTCACCTGTCACCAAGATAGGAGTTTATTCCTTAGCGCTAGATAGTGGGTTTACATTAGATTTGAATAAACGTTATTATTCTCCAGAAATGGCAAGAACTGTTATTTCCTTTAATGCATTCTATAAACAAGGTTTTACCTTTTATTTTATAATAATGGTAGTATTGATGCTTTCTTTAATAATGCTCTTTATTTTAAATCATTACTTTGTGATGGTGTGTATGAAACCGTATCTGATGTAGATAATCTAGGAAATAATGTATTGCGTATTGACTCTTCCACTAGCTTAGATAAAGCATCTTTATGGCATTGTTGTCATGGACATGTAAGCAAGAAACGCATAGGCCAACTACAAAAGGATGGAGTCTTGGAGTCATTTGATCTAAAGTCATATGATAGTTGTGAATCTTGTTTGCTTGGTAAAATGACAAAGTGACCTTTTACTGGCACTTGTGCTAGGGGTGAAGGTTTATTGGACATCATACACACAGATGTTTGTGGACCCTTCAGAATCGTCACAAGAGATGCTAATCGCTTCTATGTGACATTTACTGATGATTTTAGTAGATATGGATATGTCTACTTAATCAAGCATAAGTCAGAAACAAATTCAAAGAGTTTAAGCAAGAAGTGGAGAATCAGTTGGGCAGGAACATTAAGATGCTTCGATCCGATCATGGTGGTGAGTATCTTAGTACTGAGTTCCTTGACTATCCTAAGGAATGTGGGATTATCTCATAATTGACACCTCCTAGGACGCCACAGTTGAATGGTGTAGTAGAGAGGCGCAATCGGACCTTGTTGGACATGGTTCGTTCCATGATGAGTCGAGCTTCGCTACCAATCTCAATTTGGGGGTATCCCCTAGAGACTGCCGCTCATATCCTTAATCTAGTCCCTACAAAGAAGGTTGCCAAAACATCTCCCGAGGTGTGGACTAGAAACGTTCCCAATCTAGACCACATCAAGATTTGGGGTTGCGAAGCATTCGTGAGACGCGAGACTCACGATAAGCTCGAACCTCGAATCAAAAGGTGTATTTTCATTGGCTACCCACAGAAATCCTTTGGTTACATCTTCTACAGACCCAGTGATAATGTGGTCTTTGTAGCAAGAAGAGGATTCTTTCGAGAGAGAGAATTCATAAGCCAAGGAGACAGTGGGAGGCAAATTGACCTTTAGGAAATTCAAGAGTCAAGTGGCGAAGGAACCTCAAACCCTATCCCTCAACCTGAGGAGGAAACTCTTGTTGAGCCGACTGAAGAATCTATACCTCTGCGGCGTTCCACCAGAGTTAGGAATGCACCTGAGCATTATTATGGTTTCCATATTACTGAAGAAGGTGAGACACTTATCAGTGATAACACACTGGTAAATCTGGATGAACCTAATAGCTACACGGAAGCCATGGCAGGCCTTGAGGCTACTAAATGGAAGGAGGCTTTGGACAACGACATACAGTCCACGTATGTGTAACAACCCGAAGTTGTCCACCGCCGAAATCCGTTCCGCGCGTAAAAATCCGCCTTTATCGATTCGTCCCGTTTTCGTTTTTGGGCTAAGATATATAAACTATAAGTTAATTTTAATCTCGTAAGTGTTCAAATCCATTTAAAACTCATTAAAATGGCCCAAAATCATTAACTTGAAATTTCTAAATTCTATCCCGTTGAATTACGGAAACTTAATCGGGTGCGACCAAAAGCCCCATTTAATGCCGGTATTGGGTAGAATTCCTCTGTGTCTAAGTTTTGGGACCTATTTAAGCGTGTTTAAGCTTTCATTTGAAGATTTTGCTTCATCTCTCTACTCTCTCTCTACTCTCTCTCCTAAATTCAAGTTTAAGGGTCCAAATCTCAAATTTAAGGCTTCTAATCACCAAGGTACCTTCCCTAACTTGTTATACAACCTCTCTAGCCTTCAAATTCGAGTGTAAACCATGGATTAGGACCGTTATCATGAGTTTACGGCCCTAGAACAATCCTAGGCCGTAAACTCATATAAATGGGGTTTTTGGAGCAACAAAACCCTTCCAAACCACAATTAGACCTTAGATATGGCTAGATGACTTTATGGAATGAACTTAGAATGCCTTAAACCATGATTTAGAGACTTGTTCATGTGTTTACGGCCCTGGAGCATGCTTGGGCCGTAATTACATATAAAAGGGTTTTTTAAACCCTTAAACCCTTCCAAAACATCAATAAGGCTTAGATATGACTTGTAGAATTATGGATTTGGCCTTGGAACATGTTGAACATCAATTTAGAGGAGTAAACTTGAGTTTACTGCCCAAGAACATGCTTGGGCCATAAACTCATTGTTTTTGCAGAGTAAACTCCTCTAAATGTGTTAGAATGCCAATTTAACACACCTAAAGCCTTGGGATAAATTCTAGAAGTGTTTACAAACAAGTATTGGACCTTAAAACATATAAAATCACCCTTTCATAAGAGTTCACGGCCATGAGGGTGTTCATGTGCCGTAAACTCATCAAACCTTGTCAAAAGTCCCTCAAAAATTGATATAAGACCTTGGAAAAATTATGGGAATCACATGTGATTGTTTAGGACCCAAAACATTAAGGATTGAGTGTGAAGGGTAGTTTACGGCCGTAAACTCCATGTTTACTGTCGTAAACTCCAAGAAATGGTCCCTATATTAGTTTCAATCTCTTCCAAAGACTAAAATCCAAGTCTAGCAATATTTCCCAAGTGTTTTGAAGCCATTTTGCACCCAAAATCAACCTCCATGAGTTCACGGCCGTGAACTCATGTGGATGAGGTGTTTACGGTAGTAAACTCCTTTAGGAGTTTACTCTTGAAGAGTAAACTCCATTTCCTAGTCATACAAGTCCTTAAACGCCACCCGAGTCCTTCCAAACACTTGTAATGTGGTGTTTCCGCAACTAGAAGTGTATGTCCTTAACAAGTAAATTGATCAAGTCCTAATTAGATACAAATGTGTATCATTTGATAATCCATAGGAATCTTGTGTGTTCGCGAACCCAGAACTGACGTTTAGGAATCCAAACCGACGCGTTTCTCAACCGGTGAGTTCATACCCCTACCCTTTTTCCGTGTTTTTCAATGGTTTTTCAATGTTTTCAGGGGGGAATACAAGAAAAAGTACAAATGTATCTTGAACTTAAACTAATTTTAAACTTAATGGTTTCATTTTCTGAATGTCTTGATTTTCAAAGATTGTGATAACTGATATTTCGAATTGCAGGTTAAATACAGATTTCTTTTAAAGTGTTATAAACTATATTACTTTTTGTAAAAGAGATCATACTAAACATAAGCTAAGGATAATACGAATACGAATATAACCAATAGGACAGTACGAATACGAATACGAATATAACTAATAGGATAGTACGAATATGAATACGAATATAACCAATAGGATAGTACGAATACGAATACGAATACGAATATAACCAATAGTACAATACGAATACGAATACGAATATAACTAATAGGACAGTACGAATACGAATACAAATATAACAAATAGGATAGTACGAATACGAATACGAATACGAATACGAATAGAAATACGAATATAACTATTAGGTTAATACAAATATGAATACGAATAGAAATAGGACTACGAATACGAAATAACGCCTTTGGATGACATCAAGACTTCGAATATACAGTTAGTGTACGCCTTGAGTGTCACCAGAGTTCTGAATACGAAAGTACGCCTCTGGACCTCTACTGAGTTTCGAATACATCCGCCTTAGAATGTCGTTAGAGATACGAAAATACATCTAATGTACTCTTTTGGAAATCACTAGAATAATCGAAAATACTGTAATATACGTTTCTGGTGAATCCAAATATACGGAAATACAACTAAGTTAGTAGATGACAGACATTCGAATGTAGGATAACTAAGAGTTAGAATACCTAACTAATACTACAAGTATGGTAATCACTAGTACTTCGAAATCAAACCTAAGAACCAACCACAATACATAGGAAAATATGGGATTTTCCTGAGATAACATAACAACTAGTAACAAATTTAGAAACAAATAGACAACTTAATACATAGGAAAATATGGGATTTTCCTTGGGTAGCATAACCACTCATATTCGAATAAAGTAACAAACGAATAACTAAACTATTAGGAAAATATGGGATTTTTCCTGGAATGACATAACAAACCGTTTTCGAATTTGTAACAAAAGATAACTAAACTGTTTTCATAAGAAAATATGGGATTTTCTTGAACAAAAACTTTGTCAGAAAGCAAAGGGAACTCGTTCTTTTCAAAACTAAACCACTTATGAACTCACCAGCTTTATGCTGATTTTCAAACCATTTGTATTCTCAGGTCAGCGTTAGACAGGTACACCACCACCTTTTGGAGAAGACAGAGCGTTTCGAAGACTCGTCTTTACTTTTTTTCATATCATATATGTATAAAACACTTGTATAAGTTTTCTTTTAAACAGATGTAAACAAAATTATGTAATGTAATGTTTTGTGTTTACTGTTTTACTATGTGCATTGGATTTGATACTCAACGTGGAGTCAACCCCGAAAATGTTTCCGCCTTTGGTTTTCGGGGTGTGACAGATTGGTATCAGAGCCCTTGTTTATAGTGAACTAGTATGCCAAAGCTTACATGGTATATGTCACACCCCCAAACCAGAACGGCGGAATCGTTCGGGGGCGGAGGACGTCATATTCAGTATCATAACAGTTCATAGAAAGGAAAGTACACACCACCATAATATAAATATGTTTGAAAAGTTTACATGATTGTAGATGTTACATGTTTGCAAAAGAAATCAAATATAAAATGGTGGTCCAAAATATGTTACTAACGCCAGCGCGTTAGTCTTCAGAAGTAGTTGCTACCTGGCTAGCGATTTCCTGTGAATACAAGTTATTTCAAGAAAAAGTGTCAACATTTAAGTTGGTGAGTTCATAAGTGGTGTTTTGAGAAGATGTATGCCATTCGAAAGTGTTTGCATGTTTTCCAGAAAAACCCTTATTTTCCTATAAACGTATGAAATGCATATGAATGTTCGTGATGTAAATTGCAACTAATTTTACCGAGAAAATCCCTTATTTTCCTATTAGTTGTTTGTTTTGTATACAGGAAAAACCCTTATTTTCCTGACATAACTGGCAGTCTTGAAGACCGTAAATCGCAAGCAAGCGACGTGCTTGTAAGTCGTGTCATAGTTTTACATAGTAAAGCTATACGAAAATCGCCCTTATTAAATGAAGAATAGTTTTAATGACTACTTGTTCATAAAAGCATAATACCATAATAATTGTATATCCGATGAGTTTTATAACCATACTAAACATAATATGCCTGTAGCGACGTTCTTCAGGCGTCGTAGCGTTATGACAACTGTCACCCCAAAAGACGGACTGTAGCTAACAGTCAGGGCGCGGGATCATGACTTCCCGTATAGATCTATACACATTTGACACGTTCTCCGAACGGGAGACTCTGGTTATAGACAGGACTTGTAGCATTATTTTCTAATAAAGAAAGTAACGTTTGAAGATATACACGACTCATGGATTCTCAACTAAGTCCGTAATAAGGTAGTAGTTTGTATGCAAAGTTTAACCTCTTTCACAATGTTTGACAAAGCATAATCATAAGTTCTTTTAAATGCATAAAATGACTTAGTAAAGAATGTTACCCTTGATATGATGTTTTTGTATGTAAACGTATAAATAAAACATATTTCTATTTATAAACATATTATATCCCAAGAGGGTAAAGCTGTGTTGTGAGGGGTTTTGTATCATAATAACTTCACAAGATAGTTAAAACAACAGTATGAAAAGTATATCAAAATGTTAATGTTTCACACGATTTTAGTCATGTGTTTACTTGTATTCCTCCCCAAAAAGAGTATAAAACATTTAAAATGTATTTAAAGAGTGTTCGAAGGGGATATGAACTCACTTGATAGTTTGAAGATTGCGAGGTGGAAAACCGAGCAGAGTTTCGTCTCGGGAAACTGATTTTTCTTGGGATTCTCGGGAATCTCGGGAGTAGAATCGGCCTTCGGGACTTGAGCCAAAAAGACCAGAGCTTCGGGTTTGAACGGACACGGAAAACGAGGAAATGCTGAGAGAGAGAGAAGAGAAATGAACCCTTTCTTTGGAAACCCTCGCATTCTATTTATAGGAAGGCTGGCCTGCCTCGGTACGCGGGGCGTACGCTCGTACGCGCTGCGTACGCGTACGTCATGCATGACCGAAGCCTCGACTGCCTCGGTTCGGATGGGACGGGTTCTTGGGTTCTCGGGTCGGATGGGACGGGTTGCTGGGGAGGTGGGTCGGATGGGACGCCGGGTCGGATGGGACGTCGGGTCGGACGGGTCGGACGGGTCGGACGGGTCGGCTTCCTCGGATAAGGCGACGTGGACGATCCGAGGCCAATCCTCTCGGTTACGCGGGGCGTACAGGAGTACGCAGCGCGTACTTCGGAGAAGGACGCTGACTCCTCTTCGGATAATATCCGAATTTTGAATTAAATAAATAATTAATTTATTTAATAAACTTCAAAAATCCATATCTTCTTCATACGAACTCCGTTTTCGATGGTCTTTATATCCACGCGTAGGTGAGACTACGATCTACAACTTTCGTTTAGACTCCGTTGGCAAATTCCAAAATTATTTTTTTTATTATTTATTTTATAACTAATCGTTTTTAAGGAATTTCTTTGAAAAATCATAACTTCCCCATGCGAAGTCAGATTTGGACGTTCTTTATATATTTGGAACCTTTAAGACAGTATCTACTACATAGCGTACTCCAAATCAGAGCTTTTGAATAATTCATTTATCGATGATATTCCCATTACATTCAAAAGGGGTTACAAGACTCGGTTTATAATGCCTGGAAATAACGGGTTGTTACATCATCCCCCCGTTAGAGGGAATTTCGTCCCGAAATTTAATACAAGGTAAGAGTTTTAGGGGCTGAGGAAGAGATGCGGATACTTCTGTAGCATTTGGTCTTCCCGTTCCCATGTGAATTCGGGTCCTCTCTTAGCATTCCATCGGACTTTTACTATTGGAATGCGACTCTGCTTGGTCCTTTTAACTTCCCTATCCATGATCTCGACGGGTTCTTCCACAAAGTTAAGATTTTCGTTTAACGCGATTTCATCGAGTGGAATTACAAGTGTTTCGTCGGATAAACACTTTTTCAGGTTCGACACGTGGAATACTGGATGCACTTTGTTAAGCTCGATTGGAAGTTGGAGTTTGTAAGCCACTGGACCAACTCTCGAAATGATTTCGAAGGGTCCAATGTACCTGGGGTTTAGCTTTCCACGCTTCCCAAAGCGTATCACGCCTTTCCAGGGTGAGACCTTCAGTAGCACACGGTCGCCAATCTGGAATTCCAAGGGTTTACGTCTCCTGTCGGCATAGCTCTTTTGCCTATCCCTTGAGGACTTCAGTCGTTCTCGTATTTGCACGATCTTTTCGGTAGTTTCTCTGATGATCTCTGGACCAGTAAGGGTGCTTTTAGTGACTAGACCTTTTGCCATTTGGGTGTCGCCCACTTCCGTCCAGCACAGGGGTGATCTGCACTTACGGCCGTAAAGGGCTTCGAACGGAGCGGTCTTGATACTAGTATGATAACTATTGTTATAAGAGAACTCGACCAAAGGCAAGTGAATATCCCATGCCTTGCCAAAGTCGATTACACATGCTCGCAACATGTCTTCCAAGGTTTGGATCGTCCTCTCACTCTGTCCGTCAGTCTGAGGGTGGTATGCTGTACTCATGTCCAACCTTGTTCCCATGGATTTTTGCAGTGATTGCCAAAATCTGGAAGTGAACCTGCTGTCTCTATCTGAGATGATGGACATTGGTACTCCATGAAGTCGTACGATCTCCCGGATGTAGGTTCTTGATAGTTTTTCCATCCTATCGGTTTCCTTGATAGGTAAGAAATGGGCTGACTTGGTTAATCTGTCGACGATTACCCAAATAGTATCTTGGCCACTCTGAGTTTTGGGCAGTTTGGTTATGAAGTCCATGGAAATCTGCTCCCATTTCCACTTAGGTATTTCAGGTTGTTGGAGTAGGCCTGAGGGTTTTTGGTGTTCTATTTTTATTTTGGCGCAAGTTAAACACTTGCCCACATACGTAGCGATCTCCGCTTTCATGTTTGGCCACCAGTAGAGTTGCTTGAGATCTAGATACATCTTGTCTGACCCTGGGTGTACGGAGTATGGGGTCCTGTGTGCCTCGCTCATAACTACCTCTCTGAATCCCCCAAACTTTGGTGTCCAGATCCGGTTCATGAGGTAGCGTGCTCCGTCACTCTTGATTTCTAAATTCTTGTCCATTCCCCTAAGGGCCTCACCTGCCACGTTTTCGGGTTTCAAGGCCTCCAATTGAGCTTCCTTGACTTGCGTTGATAGGTGCGAATGGATCGACATAGCTAATGACTTGACTTTGCGACCAGAATATTCTTTCCGACTTAGGGCGTCTGCTACTACGTTGGCTTTACCCGGATGATAACGAATATCGCATTCGTAATCATTGAGTAGCTCGACCCATCGCCGTTGTCTCATGTTGAGCTCCTTCTGATCGAAAATGTGTTGTAAGCTCTTGTGGTCGGTAAAGATAGTGCTCTTCGTTCCATACAAGTAATGTCTCCAGATCTTCAGAGCAAACACTACTGCTCCTAGCTCAAGATCGTGGGTCGTGTAGTTAACCTCATGTGTTTTCAACTGTCTCGAGGCGTAGGCGATGACCTTACCTCGCTGCATCAGAACACATCCGAGTCCTTGGTTTGATGCATCGCAATAAACTACGAAGTCTTCTATTCCTTCGGGAAGGGATAGTATTGGTGCGGTGCACAAGGCTCGTTTGAGCGTTTGGAACGCTCTTTCTTGTTTCTCTTCCCACTCAAAGGCCACACCTTTCTGGGTTAGGGTTGTAAGAGGCTTCGCTATTCGTGAGAAGTTCTGAATGAACCTGCGGTAGTAGCCAGCGAGACCTAGAAATTGACGAATTTCTGTAGGAGTCTTCGGTGCTGACCAGTTCTCAATGGCCTTAATTTTGGATGGGTCCACGTGGATTCCCTCTTCGCTTACCACGTGTCCTAAGAATTCGACTCTTCGGATCCAAAATTCACATTTCGAGAACTTCGCATAAAGTTTCTCTTTTCGTAATGTCCCTAGGACTTGTCACAGATGATCGCCATGTTCTTTCTTACTTCGGGAGTAGATCAGGATGTCGTCAATGAAAACGATGACGAACTGATCCAAGTAAGGTCGGCATACTCTATTCATCAGATCCATGAAGACTGCGGGCGCATTGGTCAATCCGAATGGCATCACCACGAACTCGTAATGTCCGTAACGAGTTCGGAAGGCGGTCTTCGGCACATCCTCCTCTAGCACTCGTAACTGGTGATACCCGGATCTCAGATCAATCTTAGAAAAATAGTTCGCCCCTTGCAGTTGGTCGAATAGATCATCTATGCGTGGTAGAGGATAACGATTCTTGACCGTCAGTTTGTTGAGTTCTCTGTAGTCGATGCACATCCTGAACGATCCATCTTTCTTTTTCACAAACAACACGGGTGCTCCCCAAGGTGAGAAGCTCGGTCTGATGAATCCTTTTCCCAGTAGTTCATTCAGTTGACTGGATGGCTCCTGCATCTCTGCCGGGGCTAATCGATAGGGTGCTTTGGCTACTGGGGTAGCTCCGGGAATCAGATCGATTCCGAATTCGACTTGTCTTACGGGTGGTATCCCTGGAAGGTCCTCGGGAAACACATCGGGAAAATCGCATACGTCGGGCACATCCTTGATGTCCCGGACTTCGCGTTTCACGTCTACAACATGTGCAAGGAATGCGTGACACTCCTTTCGTAAGTGCTTCTGAGCTTGGATACTTGAGATGATTCTAAGAGTGGTACTAGGTTTGTCGCCCAAGACAAGGAAGGTTTCGCCGGTTGGCAGATTAAGGCGAACGGCCTTATCGTAACATAGAATGTCCGCACGATGTGAACTCAGCCAATCCATGCCAATGATGACATCGAAACTCTTAATCGAGACTGGCATGAGGTTGATTTGAAAGGGATTATCGTTTAGAGTTAGGGTGCAGTTTAAGTATATCTCTTTAGTGCCTTCAGTTTTCCCGTTGGCCATTTCTACTATGAACGGTTCATTTAATGATTGTGGTATTGGTTTTAGCATGCCTTTAAAGTCGTGACTCACAAAACTCCTTTCCGCTCCACTATCAAACAAAATGCATGCATACGAGTTATCGAGAAGAAACGTACCCGTAACAACAGTAGGGTCCGCAATGGCTTCATCTTGTCCCATTGCGAAAACTCGGCCTCTTTCGCCGGTATTCCTGTTGTTTGCCTTCGGGCAGTCCTTGCGGTAGTGCCCTGTGCTCCCGCACTCAAAGCAAGCGCGGCTTACTCCGGTATTAGCAGTGGGGGCGGATTGTTGGGTTGGCTCCTTGCAATAGCGGGCTGTATGACCCTTCTTATTGCACCTGGTGCATTGAAGGCCATGACAGGGACCGTGATGGTGGAAGTTGCACTGGTTACATTTCGGTAGCTTTCCATTGTATGAATTTGTGGGGGCAGAGTTGGTAGGTACAGTAATAGCGTGGGTCGCTATCACTTGTTGTTTCTTGGGGTTCTCCTGGAGGATTTGTCCCCTCCTCTTGTTCCAAGGCCTAATCTGTCCCTGAGCCTCCCTAGGTGGATTTGCGGCTGTTGTGATGGTACTCTGTTTCGCTCCGTGATCGATGAGTCGTTGCGCCAGGCGTTTAGCGCTGTTGTAGGTGATAGGGTTGGAGGCTAGGACATGCCCTTGAATCTGGGGTGACAATCCCCAAATGTATCTTTCGACCTTCTTTGATTCTGGGTTGACCATGGTAGGGCACAAAGCAGCGAGATCGTTGAACCTAGCTGTGTAAGCGACTAGGTCAGACCCGACCATTTTCAAATTCCAGAGTTCCTGCTCAAGCTTTTGCACTTCACCCCTTGGGCAGTATTCTTCCAGTAGTAGTACCTTCAGTTCTTCCCAACTCATGGCGTTAGCGACAGTGAGCGTCACTGAGTTCACATGGCTTTTCCACCAAGTGAGGGCTCGATCTATGAAGGTGCAAGCAGCGAACTTAACCTTGCTTGTTTCTTGGCACGAGCAGATCTCGAAGACCGTTTCGGTCTTTTCGAACCATTGCATTAGTGCAATGACTCCGCCACTGCCATTAAAAGTCTTTGGCTTCGAGTTGGAGAACTCCTTGTAAGTACACTCTCTAACATGGCCCTGGCCGGTGCCACTATTGGGATGATTCGTGCTGCTTCCTGTACCTCCATTGGCATTGGAGTTTATTTGAGAGAGGGCTGCTGCTACTGCTACTGTGATAGCAGCCTGGACCATTGCTGGATCATAAGTTAGTGGTGGAGGTGGTGGTGGGGTTGCGTTGGTACGTGCTGATCTACGAGGAGGCATTGCTCTGTCAAAAGGAAAAATGAGATATTATGAGTTTTGGTGGTTGTGAGTTGAATGATATTGAGTTAACTGCCTTAAATAGATTAAGAATTTGGTTTGATCAACAATGGGTTTTGAGCTTGATTTATTAATAACGTTTGAATGGATGCACTTATGAGTTGAACGGAATACACATATTTAAAACCGGAAAAGGGGGGTATGCCCTATATATATATATATAACATATAGTTGTGTTACATCCGAGTTTAGACAAAACTTTTTGACCTTTCTAAAGGTCTCCGATTACAGAAAGTTTTAACGAAAAGAAAATTCTTATCCGAAGTCCTAATTTATAACAAAATTTGAAATCCTGGCAGGCACTACTTGCGACGTAGGTTGCGCTTGGAGCTTGACTCCGCATCTGATTGCTTCGATTCCATTAGGCGTCGATCAAGAGCGGCTTGTTGCTCCCTTAACTCGGCTAGGGCTGCAATTATCTGTGCCTGAAATGCCTCAGACTGGAGTTGAACATTATCTTGTATCTTGTCCAGCCTACGGATATCAGAAGTGTGAACCTGCACTTCCACGTTGATATCCCGGAGTCGGCTTGCTTGTACTCCGGACTGATAGGACTGATTGGCTAACTTACCCACCATTACCGGGAGTGCTCGATCAGCCGAACTGCCACCGCGGACATCATAGAAGTCCCGACACATGCCGTAGGGAGGGCGTATGCCTTGTTGTTGGCTCCAATGATGTAGGTGACTTCCCCAGACGGGAGTGGGTCCTTGGAAGTTCCTCACATGGACAGGAGGTTGAATGGGTGGTGGATCGATCACTTCGGCTCTGAGTCAGTACCGGAGTCATCACCCAATTCTATGGGTTCCTCATCCTCTTCTGGATCATCTTCGATCCATCCTCCGTTGCCTTGGTTGGGAAAGTAGGGGTCATTGGGGTGGTGAAATCCAGCCATTTGACTGTACGAGAAATAGGGTCATAAGAATTGAATAAAGTCGGAACATGCAAAACATGTAAGTTAGTTTAAATAGCAATTACTCCTATAGCTTTTAAATTATTGTTTTTGATTCTAATAACGGTTTGGTAAGTTTTTAAAATTTGTTGTCCATTGCAGACACCCCTCGGCACACGTTAGTCGGCTCTCGGACAAATATAGTTGATCAGGCTATATCCTTCCCAGTTCCGATTACGTGTCCCAAGGCGTACCTGTACTGCACAACTCCTTAATAATACTTCTAATATGGTACGATGTGGAACTGTTATTTATTACTAAATGAATGCATGCTTACTTTACAAAAACTAAATAGATTTAATTTCAAAAGTATGACTCTTCTCAGAGTGTTTTTGCCCAGTTGAGTTTATAGTTGTATAAAAAAAATGGTTTTGATATACTTAATTCACTATAAACGAAGCTCTGATACCAATCTGTCACACCCCCAAACCAGAACGGCGGAATCGTTCGGGGGCGGAGGACGTCATATTCAGTATCATAACAGTTCATAGAAAGGAAAGTACACACCACCATAATATAAATATGTTTGAAAAGTTTACATGATTGTAGATGTTACATGTTTGCAAAAGAAATCAAATATAAAATGGTGGTCCAAAATATGTTACTAACGCCAGCGCGTTAGTCTTCAGAAGTAGTTGCTACCTGGCTAGCGATTTCCTGTGAATACAAGTTATTTCAAGAAAAAGTGTCAACATTTAAGTTGGTGAGTTCATAAGTGGTGTTTTGAGAAGATGTATGCCATTCGAAAGTGTTTGCATGTTTTCCAGAAAAACCCTTATTTTCCTATAAACGTATGAAATGCATATGAATGTTCGTGATGTAAATTGCAACTAATTTTACCGAGAAAATCCCTTATTTTCCTATTAGTTGTTTGTTTTGTATACAGGAAAAACCCTTATTTTCCTGACATAACTGGCAGTCTTGAAGACCGTAAATCGCAAGCAAGCGACGTGCTTGTAAGTCGTGTCATAGTTTTACATAGTAAAGCTATACGAAAATCGCCCTTATTAAATGAAGAATAGTTTTAATGACTACTTGTTCATAAAAGCATAATACCATAATAATTGTATATCCGATGAGTTTTATAACCATACTAAACATAATATGCCTGTAGCGACGTTCTTCAGGCGTCGTAGCGTTATGACAACTGTCACCCCAAAAGACGGACTGTAGCTAACAGTCAGGGCGCGGGATCATGACTTCCCGTATAGATCTATACACATTTGACACGTTCTCCGAACGGGAGACTCTGGTTATAGACAGGACTTGTAGCATTATTTTCTAATAAAGAAAGTAACGTTTGAAGATATACACGACTCATGGATTCTCAACTAAGTCCGTAATAAGGTAGTAGTTTGTATGCAAAGTTTAACCTCTTTCACAATGTTTGACAAAGCATAATCATAAGTTCTTTTAAATGCATAAAATGACTTAGTAAAGAATGTTACCCTTGATATGATGTTTTTGTATGTAAACGTATAAATAAAACATATTTCTATTTATAAACATATTATATCCCAAGAGGGTAAAGCTGTGTTGTGAGGGGTTTTGTATCATAATAACTTCACAAGATAGTTAAAACAACAGTATGAAAAGTATATCAAAATGTTAATGTTTCACACGATTTTAGTCATGTGTTTACTTGTATTCCTCCCCAAAAAGAGTATAAAACATTTAAAATGTATTTAAAGAGTGTTCGAAGGGGATATGAACTCACTTGATAGTTTGAAGATTGCGAGGTGGAAAACCGAGCAGAGTTTCGTCTCGGGAAACTGATTTTTCTTGGGATTCTCGGGAATCTCGGGAGTAGAATCGGCCTTCGGGACTTGAGCCAAAAAGACCAGAGCTTCGGGTTTGAACGGACACGGAAAACGAGGAAATGCTGAGAGAGAGAGAAGAGAAATGAACCCTTTCTTTGGAAACCCTCGCATTCTATTTATAGGAAGGCTAGCCTGCCTCGGTACGCGGGGCGTACGCTCGTACGCGCTGCGTACGCGTACGTCATGCATGACCGAAGCCTCGACTGCCTCGGTTCGGATGGGACGGGTTCTTGGGTTCTCGGGTCGGATGGGACGGGTTGCTGGGGAGGTGGGTCGGATGGGACGCCGGGTCGGATGGGACGTCGGGTCGGACGGGTCGGACGGGTCGGCTTCCTCGGATAAGGCGACGTGGACGATCCGAGGCCAATCCTCTCGGTTACGCGGGGCGTACAGGAGTACGCAGCGCGTACTTCGGAGAAGGACGCTGACTCCTCTTCGGATAATATCCGAATTTTGAATTAAATAAATAATTAATTTATTTAATAAACTTCAAAAATCCATATCTTCTTCATACGAACTCCGTTTTCGATGGTCTTTATATCCACGCGTAGGTGAGACTACGATCTACAACTTTCGTTTAGACTCCGTTGGCAAATTCCAAAATTATTTTTTTTATTATTTATTTTATAACTAATCGTTTTTAAGGAATTTCTTTGAAAAATCATAACTTCCCCATGCGAAGTCAGATTTGGACGTTCTTTATATATTTGGAACCTTTAAGACAGTATCTACTACATAGCGTACTCCAAATCAGAGCTTTTGAATAATTCATTTATCAATGATATTCCCATTACATTCAAAAGGGGTTACAAGACTCGGTTTATAATGCCTGGAAATAACGGGTTGTTACAGTATAAGACTATAAACATTAAGGGGCCTAAGTGCTCTGAACTAAAAGTATACTCTACAAATATAAGTATTTTTTAAAGTATACAAGTATACCCGACCGTCGAAATCCGTAACTACAAGTAGAACAAAATATAAGTAAATGGGTGTTGTACGCTGCGGTTAAACCTGGGCAGTTATGTAGTCATGTCTAGGATCAATATAGCCTGGCTAACTATATTCATTCGAGACACGGCCAAAATGTGCTTGGGAGTGACTGTGGTACGCAACATACCTAAAACTTACCCAATACCCCAAACAACGAGCCGTCGTCGCAGCGAACCATGAAATACTATGGGAGTATTTCTCGAGCCGATCCGTTGTAGAAGTCCTCATTCAAGCGTTGTTCCTTGATCATTCCTTTAGCAATAAATCATTTGCTTTGATAACTCCTTCCTGTTTTATCGCTTAATAGAATATCTGTCTTGATGAGATATCCCCTGATCCATATCTCTTGATTCAATTCAGAGGACTTATGATCCTTTCTTTCCTGATCTTTTTAGATCAAGATGCCTCCAAGAAAGAGACCCAGCTCGAAGAAAACCAACAACCCTCCGCCGCCACCACCTCCTCTTCAAATCGATCTGGAAACACTTCAGGCAACCATTACTGCCACCATATCAGCCATCCTGCCTCAACTAAACCCCAGTGGTTCAGGGGGTGGTTCCCAAACTCAAAACCATGAAGGTAATCAAGGACACCGGAAGGAGTGTTCCTATAAAGACTTTATGAACGCAAAAACCACATTCTTCGATGGCACAGGGGGTGTCATTACTCTAACTCGATGGTTAGAAAAGATCGAATCTATCTTCGAAATTTGTGCCTGTTCGGAATCTGACAAGGTGAAATTCGCCGCCTGTACGCTCATCGATAAAGCTTTGACTTGGTGGAACGGCCGAGTCAAATCCCTGACTCTACCTGCAGCTAATGCTATGGGATGGGAAGTTATGAAGGAACTACTGCACGCGGAGTATTGCCCTCGGGGTGAAATCCAGAAGCTGGAGCATGAACTCTGGAACCTGAAGATGAAAGTTTCTGATATCGCCGCTTACACTTCAAGGTTTGACGACTTGGCACTTCTTTGTCCGGGAATGGTTACCCCGGAGAGCAAAAAGGTAGAAAGGTTCATCTGGGGATTAACTCAGCCTACAAAAGGGAACGTTATAGCGGCGAAGCCAGATACCTATGACAGCGCCAAATGTCTAGCACAAACCCTAATTGATCACAATGATGACCAAGGAGAAGCAGACACCACTCCCGAGCCAACAGAAAAGAGTGGTGAGAAAAGAAAGTTTTGGAAAAAGAAGAAGAAGAGTCAGTCTTCCTCAGAACCCTTGAAGAAACAGCAGATAGTGGCAGTCCACGCTGCCACTACCCTTGTCGCTGTATCTGTCATAGGTTCCTCAGCCCAAGCACCTGTCACCGGATATGTTGGTATCCTCCCGTGGTGTAACCGATGTAGCTACCACCATCGCATCCTTGGCCCTTGTCGTGCAAAGTTTTGTAAAAGCGGTGGCCAGAAAGGTCACCTCGCGCGAAGCTGCAAAACCCCAACCGCATCAACTAGTCAAGCTTCTGGAGCTGGTATCGGTCAAACCTGCTACAGTTGTGGAGAGGTTAGAAATTATAAACGAAACTGTCCTAAGGCAGTAACGTCTGGCAACACCGGGAGAGTCCTGACTATGGGACAAGAAAGGACAGCCGCCGACCCCACCGTTTCCACAAGTATACTTCTCCTCGATGAATCTTGTGCCGGTAACCCTTTTCGATTCTAATGTTGTAAGAATTTGCTAACCATTCATTCAAATATCTTTCTAAACTAAATCCTTCGTTAGTAATCGAAACGTGTACCGTCGAGATGATCAACCAGTGAGAATGGGAACGTTAACGTCATATCCTTAGATCGTATCCTCAATTTGGATGATTATTCCTTTCCATTCGATTTAATGGTAATCTTTTCGTGAAAAGCTTTGATGCGATCATTGGCATGTAATGACTGAGTCTCATTCATGTTGTTATTCTTGTTTCGAAAGGGTCGTCCGTCCGAATCTTTCTTCTGACCCGACTCTCATGATTCTCGGCATCAAACCTAAATCCAACCTTCGCATCTTCATGCAACAAAGCTTAGAAAATTTCCCATGCATTCCCCGTCTGTGTGATATTTTGGAAACGAGAAGTCTGCAACTCTTTCCCCGATGCCTTTCCCAAAAATTCTCTAGAATTCCTTCCAAACGTCTAGTCAAGTCTCATATCGACCTAATCCTGGGAACTACCTCGTAGCCGAACCTCCGGGAGGATGATGTATCCAATACAGCGACCAGGACCTGGCATGATCACCACGAGTTCGTAGTGGTGCCCTTCGGTCAACCATCTTCCCTGGTTATGTAGATAAGCAAGGCCATTATACCCGTGGACCTTCCAACAGCTAAGACGATAGGGAATTAGTCGGCACCAGAGATACCTATAGAAACCTGCAACTTAGTAACATTAGACCCTTCGCGATCCTCGTAGGAACGATTCCGTAACCTTCAAACTTCGGTTACCCTTGGAACTTAGTAACACCCATCTGATACTTCACGTCTTGGTCCTTAAGAAGTATCTACCCAACAAAACCAAGACGCGTCCCGATATTGAGCGTTCGCTGGATCGTCAAGCGGACACCCGATGCCACTTGGGAGCGTGAAAACCCGAAGCAGCTGATCCACCCGCTTCTCTTTTCATTTCATGAGCTGTATCGTAACCTTTGAATTTCGGGACGAAATTCCCTCTAACAGGGGGATAATGTAACAACCCGAAGTTGTCCATCGCCGAAATCCGTTTCGCGCGTAAAAATCCGCCTTTATCGATTCGTCCCGTTTTCGTTTTTGGGCTAAGATATATAAACTATAAGTTTATTTTAATTTCGTAAGTGTTCAAATCCATTTAAAACACATTAAAATGGCCCAAAATCATTAACTTGAAATTTCTAAATTCTATCCCGTCGAATTATGGAAACTTAATCGGGTGCGACCAAAAGCCCCGTTTAATGTCGGTATCGGGTAGAATTCCTCCGTGTCCAAGTTTTGGGACCTATTTAAACGTGTTTAAGCTTTCATTTGAAGCTTTTGCTTCATCTCTCTACTCTCTCTCTAACCTCTCTCCTAAATTCAAGTTTAAGGGTCCAAATCTCAAATTTAAGGCTTCTAATCACCAAGGTACCTTCCCTAACTTGTTATACAACCTCTCTAGCCTTTAAATTCGAGTGTAAACCATGGATTAGGACCGTTATCATGAGTTTACGGCCCTAGAACAATCCTAGGCCGTAAACTCATATAAATGGGGTTTTTGGAGCAACAAAACCCTTCCAAACCACAATTAGACCTTAGATATGGCTAGATGACTTTATGGAATGAACTTAGAATGCCTTAAACCATGATTTAGAGACATGTTCATGTGTGTACGGCCCTGGAGCATGCTTGGGCCGTAAACACATATAAAAGGGTTTTTTAAACCCTTAAACCCTTCCAAAACATCAATAAGGCTTAGATAAGACTTGTAGAATTACAAACAAGTATTGGACCTTAAAAAATATAAAATCACCCTTTCATAAGAGTTCACGGCCATGAGGGTGTTCATGGGCCGTAAACTCATAAAACCTTGTCAAAAGTCCCTCAAAAATTGATATAAGACCTTGGAAAAATTATGGGAATCACATGTGATTTTTTAGGACCCAAAACATTAAGGATTGAGTGTGAAGGGGAGTTTACGGCCGTAAACTCCATGTTTACTGCCATAAACTCCAATAATTGGTCCCTATATTAGTTTCAATGTCTTCCAAAGCCTAAAATCCAAGTCTAGCAATATTTCCCAAGTGTTTTGAAGCCATTTTGCACCCAAAATCAACCTCCATGAGTTCACGGCCGTGAACTCATATGGATGTGGTGTTTAGGGTAGTAAACTCCTTTAGGAGTTTACTCTTGAAGAGTAAACTCCATTTCCTAGTCATATAAGTCCTTAAACGCCACCCGGGTCCTTGCAAACACTTGTAATGGGGTGTTTCCGCAACTAGAAGTGTATGTCCTTCACGAGTAAATTAATCAAGTCCTAATTAGATACAAATGTGTATCATTTGATAATCCATAGGAATCTTGTGCGTTCGCGAACCCAGAACTGACGTTTAGGAATCCAAACCGACGCGTTTCTCAACCGGTGAGTTCATACCCCTACCCTTTTTTCGTGTTTTTCAATGGTTTTTCAATGTTTTCAGGGGAATACAAGCAAAAGTACAAATGTATCTTGTACTTAAACTGATTTTCAACTTAATGGTTTCATTTTCTGAATGTCTTGATTTTCAAAGATTGTGAAAACTGATCTTTCGAATTGCAGGTTAAATACAGATTTCTTTTAAAGTGTTATAAACTATATTACTTTTTGTAAAAGAGATCATACTAAACATAAGCTAAGGATAATACGAATACGAATATAACCAATAGGACAGTACGAATACGAATACGAATATAACTAATAGGACAGTACGAATACGAATACGAATATAACCAATAGGATAGTACGAATACGAATATAACCAATAGTACAGTACGAATACGAATACGAATATAACTAATAGGACAGTACGAATACGAATATGAATATAACCAATAGGATAGTACGAATATGAATACGAATACAAATACGAATACGAATATAACTATTAGGTTAATACGAATACGAATACGAATAGAAATAGAACTACGAATGCGAAATAACGCCTTCGAATGACATCAAGACTTCGAATATACAATTAGTGTACGCCTTGAGTGTCACCAGAGTTCCGAATACGAAAGTACGCCTCTGGACCTCTACTGAGTTTCGAATACATCCGCCTTAGAATGTCGTTAGAGATACGAAAATACATCTAATGTACTCTTTTGGAAATCACTAGAATAATCGAAAATACTATAATGTACGTTTATGGTGAATCCAAATATACGAAAATACAACTAAGTTAGTAGATGATAGACATTCGAATGTAGGATAACTAAGGGTTAGAATACTTAACTAATACTACAGGTATGGTAATTACTAGTACTTCGAAATCAAACCTAAGAACCAACCACAATACATAGGAAAATATGGGATTTTCCTGAGATAACATAACAACTAGTAACGAATTTAGAAACAAATAGACAACTTAATACATAGGAAAATATGGGATTTTCCTTGGGTAGCATAACCACTCATATTCGAATAAAGTAACAAATGAATAACTAAACTATTAGGAAAATATGGGATTTTTCCTGGAATGACATAACAAACCGTTTTCGAATTTGTAACAAAAGATAACTTAACTGTTTTCATAAGAAAATATGGGATTTTCTTGAACAACAATTTTTTTAGAAACTAAAGGAAACTCGTTCTTTTCAAAACTAAACCACTTATGAACTCACCAGCTTTATGCTAATTTTCAAACCGCTTGTATTCTCAGGTCAGAGTTAGACAGGTACACCGCCACCTTTTGGAGAAGACGGAGCGTTTCGAAGACTCGTCTTTACTTTTGTTCATATCATATATGTATAAAACACTTGTATAACTTTTCTTTTAAACAGATGTAAACAAAATTATTTAATGTAATGTTTTGTGTTTACTGTTTTACTATGTGCATTGGATTTGATACTCAACGTGGAGTCAACCCCAGAAATGTTTCCGCCTTTGGTTTTCGGGGTGTGACAGTATGACAATCAAGTTTGGAACTTGGTTGACAATATACCTGATTATAAGATAGTTGGGTGTAAATGGATCTTCAAGAAGAAGACTGACATGGATGGTAATGTACACACTTATAAGGCACGACTGGTAGCAAAGGGTTATTCTCAAACTCCGAGAGTTGATTATGATGAGACCTTTTCACCAGTGCCCACGATTAAGTCTATTAGGGTTCTGTTAGCCATTGCTACATTTCATGATTATGAAATATGGCAAATGGATGTCAAAACCGCTTTCCTTAATGGAAAGTTGGTTGATGATGTTTACATGGATCAACCAGAGGTTTTGTCAGTACAAAGTACCCCAATAGAGTGTGTAAGCTCGAGAAATCCATTTATGGATTGAAGCAGGCACCTCGCAGATGGAATCTTTGCTTCGATGAGAAAGTCAAACAATTTGGCTTTTCAAGGAGTGAAGATGAATCTTGTGTCTATGTCAAGACTAGTAGGAGTATAGTCAAGTCTTTGGTTCTGTATATGGATGACATACTACTCATAGGAAATGACATCCCAACCCTGCAAGAAGTAAAGTCCTAGCATGGGAAGTGTTTCGCTATGAAGGACCTTGGAGAAGCTGCCTATATCCTAGGGATAAGGATTTTGAGAAACAGGAGTAAAAGACTAATTGGTCTTAGTCAAAGCACCTATGTGGACAAAGTGTTGAAAAGGTTCAACATGCATAACTCCAAGAAAGTTTAGTTACCTATCTAGTGTAATGTCAGACTGAGTAAAACTCAAAGTCCGAGTACAGAGGCTGAGATAGCTTAGATGAGTCGAGTACCATATGCTTCTGTTGTAGGCTCGATCATGTATGCTACGACCTGTACTCGCCCTGATGTTGTCTTTGCTTTGAGCATGGTCAGCATATATCAGGGAAATCCTGGCAAGGCTCACTGGACAGCGGTGAAGAATATTCTCCATATCCTGCGAAGGACTAAGGACTGGGTCCTTACCCTTGGTGGGAGTGATGACTTGAGAGTTGTAGGGTATAGTGATGCTAGCTTTCAGACTGACAAGGATAATTTCTGCTCTCAGTCGGGCTGGGTCTTTACCCTAAACGGAGGGGCAATTACATGGGAAAGTTCCAAGTAGGAGACAGTGGCTGACTCCACTTGTGAATCAGAGTATATAGCAGCAAGCGAGGCAGCAAAGGAGGCTATACAGCTAAAGAACTTCATCGAAGACCTTGGAGTTGTACCAGCTATAAAGGAGCCAATGGAAATTTTCTGTGATAGCAATAGTGCGGTTGCCTTAGCCAAGGAACCAAGAGATCATGGGAGATCCAAACACATTGACAGAAAATATTACTTCATCAGACATCGAATAGAAGAAGGAATCCTCGTGGCAAAGAGGGTATCATCGGATGAGAACCCAGCAGATCCCCTCACGAAGGGACTGACTCGGGTTAACCATCTCCATCATGCTCGAAGCATAGGGCTGAAGGATGAATTTAGTTTTAGTAGTTAGATAACCTTGAAATTTGTAAAATGTAATTGACATTTGATGATAAATAAAAGCTGTTACTTATGAGTAAAGTGTTGCTATCTCTTGTCAATCGTTTACTATTATTTCTTTTTGCATGTTTTGACTTCCAGAATAATTATGTTATGGTTTATATCATATTATTCAAACTCTGCACAGTCGATCATATGTTAGAAGTAGATACGAATCAAGACTGTCATGGGTTGGCTTGTAGAGGTCTAAGATGTTAGAAAAAGCGGGGCTACAACACTCATGAGTGCTCATAAAATCTGAGTATTGGATTCAACCCACGCTCACTTGTATCACTTCATGGAATTTATCTCGAGTTATCATGAGATGGTAACATCATATAAGTCTTCAAACCTAGAGATATTAATTGTTGCCTATGAATTGGTTATGCATTGATTGCACGAAAGCGCATTGGTAACTCGATGTTATAAACCGTGCTTTTGTGTGTAATTCAACAAGTAGTAGAGCAAACATATGAGTCAAAGTTTATCCCGTTCCTTCTAGGATTAGAAGCGATATCTGGGCCCCTCGATGATTTTGTCTTGACCTATCTACCGGGCCCGGTCAAAACTAAATCGACGTGTTCAGTTAAGTTCTATGTAAAACAAATCGGAAATCGGGAAACAAATGCTGGACAATAAGCAAGACCATGTTCCATGTATTTGTCCGGCTGATATCTAGAACAGAGGATTATATGATCGCTTATCTAAAATGGCGCTTCATAGTTCAACAGAGTTTAAAGAGATACGATTGTTGATCGGTTCATGAAGTCATACTTGCAACTATAGTTATTAGACTTATCCAAGTGGGAGACTGTTGGATATAGTTTCTAAGTCCATAACTATATTTGGTATGTACTTGACCCGACCCAACATTGTCCATTTGGGTTGCACTTCACCCGAACAGTTTATGGATAATCTTTTGAGAATAGTATAAGTTATGATTTATTAATATATTATAAGTTCTAATATATTAATATAAAATCATATTATTTAATTAGTGTTGATCTATAATTAATTTAGAACTAATTTAGAGATCAAAGTATGACTAATTAAATATGGGCTCTTGTATTTATATGGTGTGGACTTTTACTTATTTGGAATGGGCTAGGCTTGCATGGAAAGTCCATGGATACTCCATGGAGCTTTAACCCATGGATCTCATGGGAATGAAAAGTCATGGGTATTAGGGTTTACATGGATGTAACCCTAATCCACCACACTATATAAAGGAGGCTTTAGTTCATGAAATCACACTAGTTGTAGTGAGTATACTAAGAGGGCCGATTTCAAGAAGGGTGTAACTATTCTCTCAAAGTTCCAAAGTTTGTGGTGATTTGTGATTTCCATTTGAGTCATCCACACTATTGGTGCTAGTCTCTAAAACTCCAAGCAATCAAATACAACTACAAGGTAAGTAATTCTACTAGCTTTATCTGATTCAAGCTCCGCATGCATGCTAGATAGGATAAGAACCTTGGAAAATTAATTATTCGCATGTATCTTAGTCAAACATAGATCCAAGGTTTCTAGGGTTGCATGTACACCTTAGGAGTGTTAGAATGCTCAAAACCCATCAAAACATAATCATGGGGGATAGGAAAGCTTCACCTGTCACCAAGGTTGGAGTTTATTCTTTATTGTTGAGTAGTGGGTTATTATTAGATTTGAATAAATGGTGTTACTCATCTGAAATGGTGAGAAATATTATTTCTTTTCATGGTTTGTACAAGCAAGGATTTACATTTTCATTTGATAATGAATGTGGTGGTATTAATGCTTTTTATAATGTTGTTTTTTATTTTAAATCATTACCTTGTGATGGTGTATATGAAACTGTTTCGGTTGTAGACAACTTAGGAAATAATGTATTGCATATTGATTCTTCCACTAGTTTGGACAAAGCATCCATTTGGCATTGTCGTCTTGGACATGTTAATAAGAAGCGCATAGGACAAATCCAAAAGGTTGGAGTCTTGGAATCATTTGAGTGAAAGTCAGATGATAGTTGCGAATCTTGTTTACTTGGAAAAATGACTAAGTCACCCTTCACTGGTACTTGTGCTAGGGGTGAGGGTTTGTTGGACCTCATACACACAGATGTGTGTGGACCCTTCAAAACCGCCACAAGGGATGGTAGCCGCTTCGATGTGACATTTACTGATGATTATAGTAGATATGGCTATATTTACTTAATCCAGCATAAGTTAGAAACCTTTGAAATGTTCAATGAGTTTAAATAGGAAGTGGAGAATTTGCTGGGCAAGAACATTAAGATGCTTCGATCCGATCGAGGTGGAGAGTATATTAGTACAGAGTTCCTTGACTACCTTATGGAATGTTGAATTGTTTCTTAATTGACACCTTCCAGGACACCACAACTTAATGGTGTGGGTGAGAGGCGCAATTGAACCTTGTTGGACATGGTTCGTTCCATGATGAGTCGAGCTTCATTATCAATCTCATTTTACGGGTACGCGTTAGAAATTGCCGCCGATATCCTTAATCTAGTCCCAACTAAAAAGGTTGCCAAAACACCTTACGAGATGTGGATTGGGAAAGTTCCCGCTTTAGACCACATCAAAATTAGGGGTTTCGAAGCTTTCGTGAGGCGTAAGTCTCACGACAAGCTCGAACCTCGAAGTGAGCGGTGTATTTTCATCGGATACCCACAAAAATATTTTGGTTACCTCTTCTACAGACCCAATGAAAATGTGATCTTTATGGCAAGGATACGAGTCTTTCGCGAGAGAGAATTCATAAGACAAGGAAACAGTGGGAAGCAAATTGACCTTGAAGAGATTCTAGAGTCAAGTGGTGAAGGAACCTCAAACCCTAGCAATCAACATGAGGAGGAAACTCTTGTTGAGCCAACTGACGAGCCTGTACCTCTGAGGTGTTCCACTAGAGTTAGGAATCCACCTGAGCATTACTATGGTTTCCATATTACTACGGAAGGTGATACATTTATCAGTGACAGTACACTAGTAAATTTGGATGAACCTAACAACTATAGGGAAGCCATGGTAGGCCCTAAGTCCGCCAAACGGAAAGAGGCTATAGACAACATGATTCAGTCCATGTATGACAATCAAGTTTGGAACTTGGTTGACAATGTACCGGGTCGTAAGACAGTTGGGTGTAAATGGATCTTCAAGAAGAAGACCGACATAGATGGGAAAGTGGACACTTATAAGGAGCGACTGGTTGCGAAGGGCTTCACCCAAACTAAGGGAGTTGACTATGATGAAACCTTCTCACCAGTACCAAAGATTAAGTCTATTAGGGTTATGCTAGCCATATCCGCATTTCAAGATTATGAAATCGCAGATGGATGCCAAAACCGCTTTCCTTAATGGAAAGTTGGCTGAGGATTTTTACATGAGTCAGGCAGAGGGTTTTGGCAATGCAAAGTACCCTGATAGAGTGTGTAAGCTTGAGAAATCCATTTATGGATTGAAATAAGCATCTCGCAGCTGGAATCCTTTTGTTTTTTGATGAGAAAGTCAAAGACTTTGTTTTTTCGAGAAGCGAGGATGAGTCTTGTACATATGTCAGAGCTAGTGGGAGTATAGTTAGCTTTTTGGTACTGTATGTGGATGACATACTACTCATAAGAAATGACATCCCAACTTTGCAGGAGATTAAGTCCTGGCTAGGGAAGTATTTCGCTTTGAAGGGCCTTGGAGAAACTGCCTATATCCTCGGGATAAGAATATTGAGAGATAGGAGTAAAAGACAAATTAACTTAGTCAAAACACTTACATGGAAAAGGTGTTGAAGAGGTTCAACATGCAGAACTCCAAGAAAGGTGATTTACCGATCCAAAGCAATGGCAAATTGAGTAAGGCTCAGAATCCTAGTTCAGAGGTTGAGATAGCTGAGATGAGTCGTTTACCATATGCTTCCGTTGTTGGCTCGATCATGTATGTTATGACTTATATCTACCCTGATGCGGCCTTTTCTTTGAGCATGGTCAGAAGATATTAGGGGAACCCTGGCAAGGCTCACTGGATTGCGGTAAAGAACATTCTCAAGTACCTGCAAAGGACTAAGGATTGGATCCTTACTCTTGGTGGGAGTGATGACTTTAGAGTAGTAGGGTATAGTGACGTCGGTTTTCAAACCGACAGAGATAATTTCCGCTCTCAGTCGGGCTAGTTCTTTACCCTGAATTGATGGGCAATTACTTGGAAAAGTTCCAAGCAGGAGACGGTAGTTGATTTGACATGTGAATCAGAGTACATAACTGCAAGTGAAGCGGCGAAGGAGAAGATACGGAGGAAGAACTTCATCGGAGACCTTGGAGTTACACCAGCTATAAAGGAGCCTATGGATTTTTTCTGTGACAGTAATAGTGTGGTTGCCTTAGCCAAGGAGTCGAGAGATCATCGCAGATCTAGACACGTTGACAAAAAAATATCACTTCATAAGACACAAGATAGAAGAAGGACTCCTCGTGGCAAAGAGGGTATCGTCAGAGGAGAACCCAACAGATCCCCTCACGAAGGGACTGACTAGGGTTAAGCTTTTGCAGCATACGAGGCGCATCGGGCTGAAGTACGATATTAGTTTTATCGATTAGATAGCTATTTCTAAAACTTGTAAAATGTAACTGACATTTGATGATTAAAGAAAAGTTGTTATTTTTTTATGAGTAAAGTGTTACTATCTTGTGTCAATCATTTACTATTGTTTCAACTTTACATGTTTTGACTTCTAGAATAATTACTTTATTCAAACTCTCCACAGTGAATCATTCTTTGGAAGTAGGTATTGATGAGTTGAAAAACTCTTAGATCGATTAGATCTTCAACAGGTTAATTAGTAAAGCAAACAAATAAACACAATAAACACGATATGGAATCAAAGTGATGCTTAATGATTCAAACGAGTAGAGCTCAACAAAGAACTTCCACTGTAGAGGCGAGCTAGGGTTTGTAGTAAACCCTAATATAATAATCATGGTTGGATAGACCCAAACCAGATAACAAAACAGGGCTAAGGACCGAGCCCAAAGACACAACACTTCTTGACCCAACAATCTCCCCCTTTGCGTCAATTTGGGGCGAGACTTCACTTCGGTGGAGGTTGAGGAGTTCGCTGCACAACCTTGAACAGTCTTGGAATAATTGTAAGAAGAGTCTATCTGAAAGCCATATACCACCGAAGCATTTCTGAGAACAGCTTCTTGTCTGCCTCACTATTTTGATCGCATTCATAAACAAGCTCAAGAATGTGCTCCAAGTAGGAAGTGGAGAATAGATGTTTGTCATCCAGAGTAAATAGGCACCTCTGACCTTCACCTCTAAGAAACATGACAGTGTGAGATTGTGGATCAATTTTTACCTTCACCATCAACTTAGTGACACCTTCCTTCCCAATTGGCTTAATTATGGGTCTTTTGCGAATAACAGCAATAACCTCCTGATCCATCTTTGCCACTTCATGAATGTAACATACTAGAACACACTTGATGTGATCAATGATTGGCTCATATTCATTTTCATTGGAGAGTAGAATGTTTATCAGGAGAATCCAATCGTGTGGATTCAGATTTGGCAAATCGGCAAGTGAGACTGTATGGACCGAACCATCAGATCCTCGAGTCACTTTGAACTTGACATTGATGAAGTTGCCAGCTGCAGAAGGCTTCAGCACCTTGATAGTTTTGATCTTTTTGTTACTACAGGTTAGGTACTAAGGTTGAGAAAATTTATGACAATATTCCAGCATGTCGTGATCAACCTTCGGGTCTGGAGAGGGAATCGCAATGGTAGGCTCAAAGCAGTGAAAGATGAAATCCTTGCGAGTGATTGGCATATCAAATTGAGAATCTTTAGAATTCTCGATATTGAAAGAAAGAACGGGCTCTAGCCAGTGTGAACTTGGAGCCTCAATAACCTCCTTCCGAAGCCTTTCCAACATCCACAAAGGAAACTTCAATTTTCTCTGATTGAGCAGATTCGCCTCTCTCATCTCATTCTCCTTGTTGATTGCTTCCGAAACCTTTTGCTTAATCTCCTGAGCAGTAGGCTTGGTTTTCAGAATATTCATTATAGGGACCATATCTTTAAAATCATCAACATCATCAGTAATTCCTTTTCCCTTATCCTGTATACCAGAACCCGAAGCATCTTTCCCTTTTGGTTCGGCAACCACTTTCGGTTGTTGAGGCGTCGAGTGTTGAGGTTTCGGAGGTTGGGATGAGATCTTTGTTTTTTCTCCCCCTTGTTGCGGAGAGACAACAGACTCCAGAACACCCTCTATCCTGCTTTAAATGTCAAGAGCAGGCCATAGCTTCTCGGCTAAATGGCGTCTAACTATGATGGTAAGAACCGGATCGTAGGCTTCAAGAAGATGGAGAAGAATGGAGTGAATATCCCCAATAGATCTCTTTACCACATACCGCACCAAATGCAGTGCTTGAAGGTCCTTGTTCGCTTGATTGAGCTTTAGAGTCTAGGTTTTGAGTTGAGTGATCTTCAAAGCAAGCTCATCCATCACTTTGCTTTCCAAGGCAAGGTTTGCTTGAAGTGTGTCCAAACATTCAGAGACAGAGGCCTGATGTTTAGCTTGATCATAGGCGAGGTTTTTACGAAAAACCTCAAAGAGCTCTTTTTCTTTTTGAAGAGATCGAGTGAGAGTCTAAACTGAAGCATTGACCTTTTCGGCAATCTACGTTGCAGCACCCTGTAAAGACTCAAGAAAAATGTTTACATTAGAAATTAGTTTTTCGACTTTTTCGGTCGCATCCGTGCAAACTTTCGTTGAAGCATCAATTGCTAAAGTGGTTTTGGAGATTGAAGCATCGTGTTCCTTGACCCATGAGGCCATCATGCCTTTAACGGCACACTCAGAAAGAGAACCCTGAGTAGATGAGGAAGCCATAAGTTTATCTAGCTTCTCATTTAGCTCCTTGAGATGGCGTTTGGTGACAGGGGCATCTTCATCATCGTCACTTTGCACCCTGTAAGGACTGTAGTAAAATGTATCAAAATCGACATTCTCCCCACCAAGGACAGTATTGGTTTCAATGGATTGGGTAGGTGATAGAGGTTTGGTAGTAGCATGGGTTTCGGGTGCTGAAGTACGAACCCCCGTATCAGATACGTTGGTCTGCACTCCAGTGATGGTTGTGGTTGTGGCTTCAGAAAAGATAGGAGTGCGAATAGGAATGGTGGATGAAGGTTGAGATGTAATAATTGGCGAAATAGTGGGAAAGGAAATAGGAATGGAAACAAATGGAGGAGAAGGTGCTTGTGAGCGAACAGATACCTCTGGTGAAAGCGAATGTGGTGGTGTGCCACCACGAACTGAACCGTCATCGTCAGAGCTTTCACTCTCAGAATCACTTGCAATAAGGGTTTGATGACCAGAAGGTACGTATTTTGAGTCGATGTCGCTTGAGGATTGAAGAATAAGTCTTCGAGCAGGTTTCTTGACCTTCTTCTGCTTGGGTTGTGAAGGTGCTGCCTTCTTTGCCTTTCGCTTCTTTTGAGAGTTAACCTTTGATAATCTACCTCCTTTCTCTCCATTTTTACCCTCTTGCTACTTGACCCATTTTGCAGGATTGTCTTCTTCTTCAATTGACTTTAACATTTCTGTGGTTAGCTCCCTTGGACGAGAAGAAGGGAGCTTCGTGTTCTTCTGAATTAGCTTGCTTGTAGAAGACACACAAGCATACATAGACTTTGGGATTGAGCCAACGACGTGAAACTTTGAGAGATGAGTGACTATGATATTTGTGGTATGAAATGTAGCAATGGAGGAGAGAATAGAATCTGACATAGTAGGAACATGAAATCGCTCAATTATCGAGTGAGTGATGATAGTCTAAAATCAGGCACAGAAGATTTCGGTATGACGTGAAGCAGAAGACAAACTTTGAACTAGTTGAAGCCACAAAACTGAGCCACAATCATGGTTGATACCGTGGTACAACCCATACAGCACAGTCATGAAAGACTTGCTAGCACCATCTGATCCTACACTCCTTTCTGAAAGCCCTTTGAAGAGAAGGGTGAACAGTCCATTCCATTGAGGAGGAAGACAGGATTTCTTGAACCTTGTCACAATGGTTAGGGTTTCAGTGTACCCCATGTTGTAAAACATCATGAAAAGCTGACAAGTAGAGATTGAATAAGGATTTACCATCGAAGCATCATATGTGAGCCCTAGCAGCAAGCAAAATCTGTTCTTGGAGACTGAGGCCTTCTGGCTGAGGATATCAAAATAAATACTGTCTGCACCTTTGTCGTAAGCAGAAGTGGAATAGAGTTGAGAGAGACAAGACATTGGAACAACTTCCACCGTCATTTAAGCGTTGATGAGTGGCAAATATTCGAGACATTCGACCATGTGATACATGTAAGTATCGTAGAGGAATGGTGAGAGGTCGATCAACAAGTTATGGTTTTCCTTATTGTGAGAAGAGTGGAGTGTGCAGAATTTTCTTGAACAGACGAGGACTCTGCCATCGTTGAAGCTTGAGGAAGAGGAAGATGAAAAATGACAATTGAATCGCCAGAAATCTCCTATTTGCTTGAGAGAGTAGAAGGGTGGTAAAGATCAAGATCACAATACCAAAAACCCTTTTATATGATTTTGTGGAGAGAGAAAAATCAAGAGTCATGATTCCTTTAATTTGGGAAACGACGCCTAAAAAGGCGTGATTAGACAACTGGCAACCCCGATAAAGCAGCTAATGACGCACGCTTAGGTAACTGTTCAAATTCTCGTGCCTTTTCAAACTTATCCCCTTTTCAAATCTCAATCGATTAAGCTTCCTGCTGACTCATCTCTTCAATCTTTTAATAGAATCGTTATCTCCATAAATAACCAAAGGCTTATTACTGATTTCATCCATTCGCTTGAAAATCACTACGTAACATCGTTAGGAACCGAAGCTATATTTTTATGAATAGCTTGTGAATAATCCAACTAGATTTTTGGAAAATCCAAGATTTTCATGCAAGATAGTGTCAAAGATAAAGAAATAAAACAAATTATTTGTGGGATTTTGTGATGTCATAAAGGACATAAATCAGTTGATCCCAGGAACGAATCGCTTCCTTCAAAATCTAAATAGACTTCAAAGTGCTTCCTTGGATTCCCATTGAATTATGATCAAGTACTTGTTAAGAAGCATTGGAAGGCATCTTTTATAAATTAAGGCTGTTAAGGGTGGCTTTCGCTTCAATCCAGGTTTCGGTACTTGACATAAGACCAAAAATGGAATGAAGTACTTGTGAGACCAATGTGGCCTGTTAAAGAAGTAGTTGTGGATCATATTCAGTGACTTGTTGACATAAAATAATTAGAGATCTCAACGAAAAATTAAAAATTGGACCATTAAAAGTCTTGGTGATAGACATTTTCATAAGGATCTCTCACAAAATTAGGAGATTTCAAGGTGCATCCACAAAAGTGGTTTCGTTAATTCAAGGTGAAAGCTAGAGCATTTATTTGTTCACTGTCAATGCATTATAGGTATTGAATTTTGGGTTTCGCTTAGCACATAGTGACACGAAACTCAGATCATCAACACAAAAGTTGTGTAACCATAAACCTCAGTGGTAGTGCTGAGAGTCTCAAGGGTTACAATTATGAGATGAATGATTAATGGAGAATAAGATTACAGGAGTTAAAGAACAAATGTAACTCTATTATAAAATAGGACCAAACAGAAAAAGTCTTAACTCAAGATAGAGTAGAGTTAGGTAGCTCATGATGAGAGTGAATTTGGCAGCCGAATTGGGAAGACATGATTGGTATTTATCACGTCATTAAGGCTTCACTCAACATCTTTAGAGGCTTGAGTCAACATACAACAGTATGCTTCTAGGGACACTTAGCTAATATAAAGATAAAGAATTATACCTGTCCCAGCTCCATCATTAAGAAAGTTCCTTATACATTAATTAGAGAAAGAATGAATAATTTAAAATAAAGAAAAATATTTTTGAATTATGGTTTGCATTTTCTGAAAATAAATAAAAACAAAAATGAAAAATATTTTTGGATTTTATAAGATTTTCTGAAAACAAAAATAAATTTTTTTTTTTGGATTTTATGAAAATAAAAGGAAAAACATAAAAAAAAATTAGAAGAAAAGAGTGTGTACATACTATATAACTGAAAGCATCACTTGAAAAATGAGAAGCAAACCAAGCCTAGTCAGACCGAACCTGAAATAGACCGAGCATTCGGTTCATTTCGGTTCCCAAAAGAATCGAACCCGAAATGGACCGAGCGTTTGCTCTATTTGGCTTCCAACTTTTATTGAGGCGAAAGTGACTTTGGTACAGATTCAACTTCCATCATTCCTAAGCCTTGTAGGATTTTATTAAAACTAGTTTTAGGAAAGGGTTTAGTAAAGATGTCAGCCAATTGATCAGTGGTTCTTACAAAATGAATTTCTACATTACCGTCTTCCACATGATCTTTGATGAAGTGATACCTCAGTGCTATGTGTTTCATCTTTGAGTGTTGCACTGGGTTATGACAAATCCTAACTGCACTCTCAGTGTCACAATATAGTGGGATTTTCTTCATGTTCAGGCCATAGTCTCGAAGTTGACTTTGTATCCAAATGACTTGAGATGTGCACGATGTTGCAACTATGTATTCTGCTTCGGTAGTGGAGAGTGAGACACATGTTTGTTTCTTTGACTTCCAGGTAACCAGTTTTCCATCGAGAAATTGGCATCCTCTAGTGGTACTTTTTCGGTCCAGTCCACATCCTCCAAGATCAACATCTGAGAGTGCTTGGACAAAGACCCCTGACTTGTCTAGGTACCATAGACCGAGCAAAGAAGTTCGCTTCAGGTAACAGAAGATATTCTTCACAGATAGCAGGTGAGCTTCACGTCGATTAGCTTGAAACCTAGCACAATAGCAAACAGAGAACATTATGTCTGGTCGAGTAGCTGTTAGGTACATTAGGGACCGTATCTTGACGATAGAGGGTCATGTCAGCAGCCGATTTGTCCAGAGAAGGTGTTAACTTTGTGCCAAATGCCATAGGAACCTTTACTTTTGAATCTCCCAACATTCCAAACTTGGCAAGTAAGGTCTTTGTTTAAGCCTCTTGATTAATGAAAATGCCTTCGGGTCCCTGTCTAATAATCAAGCCAAAGAAAAAGTTAATTGGACCCATTGAGCTCATTTCAGATTTAGTCTCCATCAACTTCCTAAATTCAGCTGTTAAGCTAGGATTTGTGGAGCTGAAGATGATGTCATCAATGTAAACTTGAACTATCATAAGGTGGTCACCCTCTTTCTTATGAAAGAAGGTTGGGTCAACCGAACGTTGTCTAAAGTTAGACATTTTAAGAAATCTAGTTAGACTTTCATACCACGCTCTTGGTGCTTGCTTGAGACCATAGACAGCCTTGTCCAGAATGTAGCAGTGATCTGGATACTTCTCGTTCACAAAACCCGGTGGTTGCTCTACATACACCGTCTTCTAGCTCTCCATTTAAGATGGCACACTTCACATCCATTTGGAATACTTCAAAATTCTTGCGTGCAGCATAGGCGAGAAAAATACGAACTGATTCTAGCCTTGCTACGGGAGCGAAGGTCTCTTCGTAATCAATGCCTTCTTCTTGACAATAACCTTTCACAACCAATCTTGCCTTGTTGCAAATTATATTTCCTTCCTTGTCTATCTTGTTCTTGAAAACCCACTCTAGTCCAACCACAAAAGCATCCTTTGGTGTTGGAATCAGTCTCCACACCTGGTTTCGCTCGAACTCATTGAGTTCGTCCTGCATGGCCTGTACCAATCAGAATGATCGAATGTAATGTTCATCTTCTTTGGTTCAACCATGGAGACGAACGAGTTAAACACACAAAATTCCACTTTAGAGTATAGTGTAGTTTGTTTTGCTTTCAGTTGAGATCGTGTGAGAACTTTTTATGATGGTTTACCAATAATTTGTGTTTGAGGATGGTCTTTGGTCCATTTGGAGAGTGGTGGGTAATTTGGATCATATGAGGGATCCGGTTCAGCCTTCACTTCTTCTTCGATTTCTGATAGAATATCATCATCGTTTGAATTCGTATTCTCCCCCTCGAACGATGACACTTCTTCAGCTTTAGGCTTAGAATTCGCGCCCTGGACTTGACCCTTCGGTTGGTGTTGATGATGATGGACTCTCCCCCTGGAATGATGAATCTTGGTTATTTGGAGGAGACGAACCCTCCCCCCAGACATAAGAACTATCTCTTGGAGGTTCGCTTGAGTCAGGCTGTTCGGTTGTTGGTGGTTGTTCTTCTGCCATTTTCTTAGCAGCGTCATCAATTATCTTCTTCAAGTTGTCTACCTTGTTTTCTGCAGCTTTGGATTCAGAGTGTATAGCCTTCTTTGGTTCATCAATCAACAACATGTATTGCTCAAAGAGGTTTGAGATTGGTACTGTAGCCTGACTAGATTTAGGAAAAATCTCCTACATACAATGTTCGGTTGTCTTCAGTTTCTTGACATAGTTATCATCAAAGGTGACATAATATGTCTCTTCGATTTTCTTTGACCGTTTGTTCAAGACTCGGTATGCTTTGGAGTTTAACGAGTAACCTAGAAAGATTCCTTCATCTGCTTTGACGTCAAACTTGTTTCAATGCTCTTTTGAATTAAAGATGAAGCATCTGGAACCGAACACATGAAAAACTTTATATTAGGCTTTCGGTTGTTCAAGATCTCATATGGAGTGATGGAAAAACGTATTTTGAGATAAGATCTGTTTTGTGTGAAACAAGCAGCAGCAATGGCATCTGCCCAGAAATATAGAGGTAGATAAGCGAAGCTAAGCATGGTTCGGGCCACTTCACATAAAGATCGATTTTTCTGTTTGACAATTCCATTCTGTTGTGGAGTATATGGAGCAGAGAAGTTGTTAGTTGTTCCCTTTTCTGCAAGAAAATCTTCAAAGTCTTTGCTCTTGAACTCCAACCCGTTGTCGCTTCTGATGTTTCAAACTACCTTTCGCAGTTGAACTTCTACCTGCTTGATAATGAGTCAAAGCTTGGGAGTAGCCTCTGATTTCTGCCTAAAAAAGAATACCCAGGTAAATCGAGAAAAATCATCCACTATAACGAGTATATATCTGTTACCACCAATGCTCTCGATTGAAGGAGGACCACATAGATCAACGTGAAGTAATTCTAGTGGTTCAATAATTTTTATATTGACTCGAGAAGGGTGACTTTATCGACTTCATTTTCCCATTTCACAAGCAGCACACAAGTGTTCTTTATCATACTTCAGAACTGAAAGACCTCGAACATGATCCCCAAGCACTAGCTTGTTGATGTCTTTGAAGTTGAGATGGGAGAGTCTTCGGTGCCATAGCAAGCTTTCATCTGAATAAGCCTTTGTTAGCAAGCAAACTGCTGGTTTCCTCGTATGGGATTGAGATTCAAAGGGTACATCTCTCATTTTTGCTTCAACTTCAGCAGAATATTGTTCGTCTTCTTTTCAATAATCTCTGAGTCATCGTCATCGAATGAAACTTTTAACCCGGTACCAACCACCAGTTGAGAAACACTGATGAGGTTGTGTTGTAGACCTTCAACATACACCACTTTTCGTATCGAGAAATCACCACTGGTAATCATACCATAGCCTTTGATTGTGCCAAATGAATTATTACCATACTTGACACTTCCACCATTTTGAAGAGACCGAAACTCTCTCAACTCTTCCTTTCTTCCTGTCATGTGATGCGAGCAGCCACTGTCTATGTACCATTCATCATCGAACTACTCGTCATGCATAACCTGCAAAAATTAAGAAGATTTAGGAACCCAAAGTTTCTTGGGTCCTTGTGAGCCTTTTACATAACAGGGAATTGTAAGAGAAACATCAGTTTCATCTTTTCTATTTATGGTGAAAACTTTGATTTTATCAGATTTGAGTATTTTAGGTTCAATTTTTGACCCGACGTTAGCAGTCTTGCGGTTCTCCACTTTGGGTTCAAACACCGTCTTCTTTTCATCTTCTAGAAAAAGTTTTCCTTTTCCCTTTAGATCATTCTTTGAGTGAGAGTGAGAGTGAGAAAGATGAGACTTAGGAGCAGTATTAAGCTTTTGATCATTTCCCTTACTTGGTTGAGAGCCAAAACTACCTTCCCTTCGGTTCCTCTCAATGGTTCATTTAGGACCGAAACCATCCTTTCGGCTTCTCACAACTTGAGGTCTGAAACTTCTTTTCCGGTTATCGTCCGTCTGATTACTGAAACTTCTCTTTTGGTTGTTGTGCCTTTGTAGATCGAAGCTCTATCTTCGGTTATCTTGATTTGGAGGATAGAAACTCCTCTTTTGGTTGTATTGACTCTGAGGACCGAAACTCTTCTTTCGGTTGTCTTGATTCTGAGGACCAAAACTCTTATTTCGGTTGTCTTGATTATGTTGAACGTGAGAAGCTGAGTTTGCTTTTGCTTCTTCTTTTGACTCAGAAGCCATTTCATAGCGAACGTAATTAGGGTGTTGAGATCGCCAAAACTGCTTCCTTTCAGTAACTTCTTGTATCTCAAATTTCGTTGATGCTTTCTTTCTAACACTTGTTTTGGAGTTTTATGGATGTTGGCCATTTTGCTTCGGTACTTGAGCATGAGTTTCGCTCTTTAGTGAAGAGGTTTCGCTTGACACCTTGACTGGTTCGCCTGAGGCAATTTTAGTACCACTTGTGCTTGGCACATCAAATCGTGTAGGCTCATTGAGTGGTTCTGCCACATACCTACCTTTCACTCTCCATGATGTTTTCTGAGATAGGCCTTCTGTTTCATCAGCGCTATCTATCGGTGCTGACCAGAAAAACTCATCGCTACCATCAACATTATCTTTTTCTACTAATGTTAGTTTGGCTGTCTGTTGCTGAGTAACTTCTTTAACTATATAAACTTAATATGGAGTTGTTTGGACCTTTTGATATACAAAATCCTTTTCCTTGATGACTTTAGTCTTCTCTTTTAATGAACGAGCGAACTCCACAAAGTTTTCAGAAATAAGAATTTTATTGGTTTCGGGTTCGCACTTGACAAATTCGGAACAGTCCACCTCATCTTCTACAGATATTTCACTCATATCATCATCCTCATTGAATTTAGAAGTGTTTTCAATATCAAATTTATTTTCTGAACTCAACTTGGCATTCAGAGAGTCAAATTTCTATACAGTTTTCGGTTTTGATTTTTAGTTAGTCATTTTCATCCAACAAATTTTTGAGCATGTCCTTATGGTCCTTTGACTTTATGAAGGACTCTGTTTTGTCAAGACCAATTTTATATGGAGAGATATCATCAGAAGAAATAATGTTTTCACAGTTGTATGCATCGGCATCGATTTCATCCTCCTTGAATTCAAGGAAGGGTAAAATCACACGATGTATCTTTTTTCCTATATCACAATTAAGATGCAATTGAGTAATGTTGGAATATAATCTTTTAGCAATCAAACGAAAAACATTCCTTTGTCTCAAAAGCTTTAAATTATCTATTTGCAAATAAATTGTATCATCCCTAGAACTAATCAAATCCTTCTCCTTTTGCTCTATCCACATACACCTCTCCTCACTCTTCGATGATATCGTGCTGATTTAATCAGTTAGGTTAGAGTTTGTGATGTGAGTTTGAGTTAAACTACCACTTATACTAGAAAATTTAGATTTTAATCCATTTAGTTCTTTTTCATAGTTTGTGATGGGTATATTTAAAGAAACAAGAATAGATTGTACCTTCTTGATTAACTCATCGCATTCATTGATCTGCACACTGACAGGTTTCGCTACAAAACACCTGTCTTCATGCTCTTTGGCTTCGTCTAGTCCCCATCAATAGTATAGCCTCTCATTTGTGATACCTCAGAGGTCACCATCAGACACTTTCCTGCAACATTCTCTTCTTTTACAAACAAAGCCCTGCCATGAGTGGGCTTCCTCTCTTCTTCATCTTCAGAATCAGTCGACCAAACTTAAACACCGCCAAATTCATCGTCAACAGTATTTCCCTGCACAATTAGAGCATTCATAGTGTTATTAGATCCAACTTTCTTCTTTTTGATTTCCTCCAACAGACATATGAGGTTCGCTTCCTCGTCATCATCGTCATTCTTTTCAGACTTCTTTCTCAACATACAATCTTTGGAAAAGTGGTTTTTGCCTCCATAGTAGTGACAATTAAAACCCGAGCCACCGCCAAGTTTAGCTTCCTCCTTTGGTTCTTCGGTCTGACAAACACTCTTCAGTTCCTCTTTCACCCTTTCAGCACTATAGCATCCCTACCAGTTTCGGTTCTTAATGGCTGGGAACCTTCTTTTGATGAACTTCTTGGGATTTGACACCATTAAAGAAAAATCTTCACTTGTTAGATCATATTCAGAAAGATCTAAATCTTCTTCTTCTCCAGCTGCATTCGTTCCTTTGAAGATTAGAGCTAATGACCCCATGCTAGAAACCACGTTCGTTTCTTTAGTCACTGCACTTTCATGTGACTTTAATATTCCCACTAGCTTTGCCAAAGAATAAGCCTTGAATTGTTCATGTGCCTTCATAGTAGACACGACATCCATCCATTCGGGTCTAAGGCCATTCATAAATGTGACCTTTTGTTCAATGACTTTCCTTTCTATCCCATGCTTTATCATCTTACTAAGGAGATGATTAAAGCGATCAAAAGCTTGAATAAGCTTCTCTTCAGGCTTCTGCTTGAAGTCACCAAATTCTGAGAGCAATAAAGTTTGGATCGAATGCTCAAGATCTTCATCCGTAGAATACAGTTCCTTCAACCTGTCCCATATTTCCTTCACTGTTGTGCATGAACTTACCAACCGAAAAGTGTCCGACTGTAAAGCAAACCTAATCATCCTTAAAGCTTTGATGCTGCACTAAAACTTCTCCTTGTCATCTTGGGGTATGTCTTTCACATCATTAATGAGTTGATTATACTCCTTTTGAGTTTTAACGATTCTTGAAGTACTTGAACAAGTGAATGGACCAACTGTAATCGCTTCCCATATTAAGTATCTAATATCTTCTGAACCAATCACGTAGTCTTCGAAGTGATGCGTACAAACCTCATAATCTTGAGTGTACAATAAGGGAATCCTTATCGTCGATCCTATGCTATTGGAGATATTGATTGGGTTTGACTGGGAATCATCCATGAACATGATGATGTTTGTTCAAAAACCTACTTAAGATCAGACTTGTAAACAACGTTAGGGTAAGATCGACTATTAAAGTACTACGTCAATAGTGAATGACAGATCTAACAATATCAATCAAAGAGGAAAAACCCTAAGATCTTCTTCAACAGAAGAGATGTGCATGGATTACATAGTCTCCTGCTCTGATACCAACTGATGAGTTGAAAAACTCTTAGATCGATTAGATCTTCAACAGGTTAATTAGTAAAGCAAACAAATAAACACAATAAACACGAGATGGAATCAAGGTGAGGTTTAATGATTCAAATGTAGTCACGCCTCAGCAGAGCTCGACAAAGAACTTCCACTCTAGAGGCGATCTAGGGTTTGTAGTCTAATTACTATGAATAATGGAAGCGATAATTACTAAGGATGCGTGCATGCACCTTAAATACTAATCCCTAATATAATAATCACGGTTGGACATGCCCAAACCGGATAACAAAACAGGGCTAAGGACCGAGCCCAAAGACGCAACACTTCTTGACCCAACAGGTATGGGTCAAGACTGTCATGAATTGGGCTTGTAGATGTTTAAGGTTTTTAGACATAGCAAAAGTTGTTGCAACATTCATGAGTCCTCATAAGTTTTGAGTATTGGATTAAACCCACGCTCACTTGTATCACTTCATGGAATTTATCTCGAGTGATTATGAGATGGTAATGTCATATAAGTCTTCAAACCTAGAGATATGAGTTGTTGACTATGAGTTGGTTGTACATTGATTGTACGAAAACACATCAGTAACTTGATGTTATAAAATGTGCTTTTGTGTATGATTCAACAAGTAGTTAGTACAAGCATATAAGTCGAAGTTTATATGTTCCTTTTAGTCCTTGGGGATTAGAAGTGATATCTGGGCTCCTCGATGATTTTGTTTTGACCTATGTGTTGGGCCCAGCCAGAAACAAATTGATGTGTTCAGTTTAGTTCTATGTTAAACAAATTGGAAATCGGGAAACAAACTACTGGACAATATGTACGACGTTGTTCCATTTATTTGTCCGACTGATATCTTGAGAATAGAGGATTATGTGATCACTTATCTAAAATGGCACTTCATAGTTCACTAGAGTTATGAGAGCTACGATTGCTGGTAGATTCCAGAAGTCATACTTGCAACTATAGTTATCAGACTTATGCAAGTGGGAGACTGTTGGATAAGGTGTCTAAGTCCATAACTATATTTGGTATGTACTCGACCCGACACGGCATGGTCCATTTGGGTTGCACTTCACTGGAACAATTTGTATGGATAGTCTTCTGAGAATAGTATATTTATGATTTATTAATATATTATAAGTTATAATATATTAATATGAAATCATATTGTTTAATTACTATTGATCAAGATTTAATTTGAAATTAATTTAGTGATAAAAAAGAAACTAATGAAATATGGACTCTTACATATATAGAATGGGCCAATGTTCACTTAGGATGGGCTAAGCTTGCATGGAAGTCCATGGATAGTCCATGGAGCTTTTAACCCATGGATCCTATGGAAATGAAAGTTCATGGGTATTAGGGTTTACATGGATGTAACCCTAATCCACCATACTATATAAAGAGGTATTTGGCACTTGAAATGGCACTAGTATGTGAGATAACAAGGGTGGGCCGATTTCAAGAGTGCATCATATTCTCTCAAAGTCTTCCTAGTTGTTTTGGTGATTTGTGATTCCACTTGAGGCATTCACATTATTGGTGCTAGGTTCTTGAAGCTCCACGCAATCAACCACAAGAAAAGGAATGTCATCCCACCAAGTTTTTTTATTACTTGTACCCCATGATATTCTAGTTAGGATGAAAGCCTTGGAAAATAAAAGTTTGCATGTATGATAAAGAAAACATAGATACAAGGTTTCTAGGGTTGCATATACACCATAGGAGTGTTAGAATGCTCAAAACCCTTCAACGTATTCTCTTAATAGTTAACTAATTTCAGCATTCGAACATCAAATCATATAGGAAACAAGGCATCATAACGATCAAGCAACTCTAAGACATAATTCATGAAGATCCTTAGTCCACGCACTATCATGCATTTCTAACAGGTTACATATCGTTATATAACAAGTATGGATATTTTTTGGAGATCACTTTCTTGTGAGCTCCGGGTGACTATATATGACACATGTTCTTTTCTTCCTGTAATTTCTTTTTCTTTCAAAAAGGTTTATAAAATTATCAGATCCTTATTTTGAGTTTTCAATCACACGTGTGTTCATCCAAATCCGTCAAACTAAGGCTTTGATACCAACTTTTTACTAGGGATTAGAATTTGGCCCGAAAACCCGAACCGAAATGAAACTCGAACCAAATTAGACCTGAATAAGCAATTCGATTAAGTTCTAAAGTATCTATACTAGGCTTATTGAATTCTCAGATTATTCAATCCGGGTTACCCAAATAAGGGATTATTCGTTTCTAAATACCGGACGTGGAATTGAAAAGTCATTTTTAATCGTATTTTCATTGTTACATCGAATGACCTACATTAAATGATTCGATCATGTTTTTCCTAGTCCCTCCTTCTGTGATCGAGTCATGTGTTGCTTCATAACTATATCTTAAGATTTTGGTGTTTGGATTTTACATTCTTATATATTAAAAATAATTAGCTATTTTTACATTCTTACTACTCAAATTCTAACCTTTTTTTTAACCTTTGAAACCAGTATGTATAATTTGCATTATTTTTCATAAACAAATTTGTTTCTTTAAAAGATTTTTTTTATGGAATCATTGTTGGATTAGTGTCTAAGTCAGTAACCATATTTGGTATATACTTGACCCGAGTGTGCATGGTCCTTTTGGGTTGCCTTCACCAAAGCAACTTGACAAGGTAATTTGATAAGAGAGAGGAGATATTATGATTTATTAATATATTATAAGAATAATATATTAAAGGAGAAATCATATTTATTTAATTAGTATTAGTCATAAATTAATTAGGAATTAATTTGGTGACTAAAAGAGATTAATTAAATAAAAGGGTATAAACTGTCAAATGTGTGATAGTTGAGTTTTGGGCTAGGAAACCTAATGGACTAAGGGGGAACGAAATTATGATGAAGGATCATCATATTTTCGTCCAAGGCCTCATTCCATAAGGTTCCTTGGGCTGCTTGGTGGCTAAGTTGTCCATTAGGGTTTTGACTAAAACCCTAGCACCCTATAGTATAAATACATGCCCTATGCTTCAATTTAAGGCCACTTGATTCCAAGGAAACCCTAGGGCCGAAATTAGCATCATTCCCTTCTCTCTCTTAGTTGCCTTCTTGCTTCAAGGTGTTTGTGAGCCATTAGAGGCACTACAATTGTGGTGCTTGCTTTCAAGAGTTCAAGAGAGTTCAAGAGATCAAGGAAACTAGTTGTTATTGCTATATAACAACAAAGGTATGTTTACTACACTTCTATGTGATTTTCGAAAATTATAGAAGCATGCCAGGGTTTTATTTTGTGTTCATAAAGTTGTATGTCTCATAGTGAAAACATAGATCTAACTAGGGTTGCATGCACACATAGGATTGTTTGTATAAAACCTTACAGTGGTATCAGAGCCATTGGTTTTTTGTTTTCAATTGGATTTGATGCATATTATGAATTTGACAAATTAGGGTTTATGGCAAGTAAACCCTAAGGCTTGGTGATTTTCGCAAATTAGGGTTGCAAAACCCTAGTTGGCGATTTTTGATAGGGTTCTTAAAACTCTTTTGCCTAGCCTCCATATTTCGAAAATTAGGGTTAAGAAACCCTAAGGATTTCGAAAATCCCTTGCCCCCCTAGATAAGATCCCAAGATTTTAGGGATTTGGATATTGCTATCTTTATGATTATCCATTTAATTGTTTAAACTAGATAATTGAAGATCTTGTATTATCCTTTCCATATATTTAAAAATCTAGGGGATAAAAGGATTAATTAAATTAATAATTTAATTTTATGATAAACCTTAAAGATTTAATAGTTCAAATTAATTGTTTAATTTTGATAATTATTAAATCAAAGTTTTCTTGGTGTTTAAAATTTTTTAAATTAAATAGCCTTAATATCCGAAAATTTTAAATACACATTAAGATACTAGTATTTTGAAATGCTTTAAAATACACCCTTATACAATTATCATATTATAAGATTAATTATTATATATGTATAAGAATAAGCTAGTCTTATCGCTAGTAGGCCTCATTCACGAAGCCGGTCTATAAGGTGGGTATAAGGTTGCTGCCTATAAAATGGCGCTTAATGGATGTACACTCACATCTACCGCTTGCTTGACTGGTGGAGGGTCGTTAGCCGAACGGATAGGATAGGGCACTTAATTCCTCATTAAAAGTATAATGGAAATATTAAAGTAACTACATTGTTTTACAAATTCCCACTCTTAGTTACTTTAGGGTAAAATGTGAAAATGATGCTAATCCATGGAATTACACTTCGTACCCTTGTCAAACGTTGATGGAGCGCGTGTGGTTAACCGGCACATCAATTTGGGGATGACATAGGTAGCGAAGGGTGACTCGATGTTTGTCATAGATCAATGGAGCGTGTGTGGTTTACCGACACATTGATTAGGTGATAGTGACGTTGAGTGCACCACGTTAATTCGCATGGTTATTCACAAATTTGTTTGCGATCCTCGGCATCCCAGTCGCAAATGTGAAATGCATATCGAGATTTAAACATGCCATTGAAAAGTTCAATGAATCTCAAAGATCTAGGAGTTTTCAATACATTTAAAACCTAAATTGCTTTTTCGTTTTTCATGGTGAGAATTAGTGAATCGTCATTCACTTACCTTCAAGTTATTTACTTTTAGAGTACGGCATCCCTTTCTAAGTTGTAAATAATGTTGTTGGATCCTAGCCCTAATTTCTCATTTGGGTGTTTAATTAGGGATTCATTTCAAATCAAGCTTTGTCCCTTTCTTTTTCAGATGTCTGCTAACAACAACAACAACAACAACGCTTCTGGGTCATTCTCATTGATGAACTTGTGTCAGAAAGTGACATTTGATGGTTCAAACTTCAACGAGTGGATGAGATACATTCGCATGATCACACGCTACGAGGACAAAGAATATGTCCTCGATGAAAAGCTTGAGAAGATCATCCCAGATGTTGCTACTCCTGAGGAACTGGCCGCCTTTGAGGCCCACGAGCGTGATGCCACGAAAGTTCATTGCATCATGCTGGCCACCATGAACCTCGAACTCCAAAAGTCCTATGAGGACATGTATCCATATGAAATGCATCAGGATTTGCTGGACAGGTATCACCAGAGCGCGAGGCAAGAGCGCTATGAGATCATTACTAACATGATCACCGCTAAGATGGGGAGTGGAGAATCCCTAACCTCTCATTTGCAGAAAATGCAGAGGTATGTTGATCGTCTTCTCAAACTTAATGTTAAGTTTGATGAGGATTTGGCTATTGACATAATCCTCCACTTCTTGCCCTCCTGCTACAATCAGTTTAGGATGACCTACCATATGAACAAAGAGGAGGTCTCCTTGAGCAAGCTCCAAGGACTCTTGAGGACTGCTGAGAGCAACCTCAAAGACAAATCCGTTGCACCGTCACCTGCTGTGGCCGCTCCTGTGATGGCGATAGGTCAAGGAAAGGGTAAAAAGAGGAAGGCCCCATGTAAGAGCCACCATAAGGGGAAACCCCGTGATGGTTCATCCTCAAGTGGGACCAAAGCTGGCTCCGTTAAACCCTCTTCCGATCCTAAAGAAGCAGAGTGCTTCTATTGCCACCAAAAGGGCCACTGGAAGCGAAGCTGCCCACAATATCTGCAGGACATAAGAGATGGGAAGATCAAGCCCACATTTGCAGGTATGTATTCTATTAAATCTAATAACTCATCATTTGCTACTTCATGGGTTCTTGATACAGGATGTGGTTACCACATTTGTTCTGATTTGCAGGGCCTAAAAAGAAGTAGGGAGATGGAGCATGGGAAGATGAACCTGATTATGGGAAACAGAAGATCGTCGCCTGTGACCAAAGTCGGTGTTTATTCTTTAGTGTTAAGTAATGGGTTAGGAATAGATTTAGAGAATTGCTGTTATTCGCCAGATATGGCAAGAAACATTATTTCTTTTCATGGGTTGTTTAGACAAGGTTTCAGATATTCTTTTGATAATAGTAATGGTTCTATTAATGTTTATTTGAATGGTGTCTTTTATTTCAATGCATTACCTTGTAATGGGATTTATGAATCAGTGATGATTGTTGATAATTTTGGAAATAATGTTTTGAATATTGATTCGTCTACTAGTCTAGACAAAGCATGCTTGTGGCATTGTCGTCTTGGCCATGTCAACAAGAAACGCATAGCCCAACTCCAAAAGGATGGAGTGTTGGAGTCATTCGACCTTAGGGACGATGACACGTGTGAGTCTTGTTTACTTGGGAAGATGACCAAGTCACCCTTTACTGGCACTTGTGAAAGGGGTGAGGGTTTATTGGATCTCATACACACCGATGTGTGTGGGCCCTTTAGATCCACCACAAGGGATGCTTGCCGCTTCTACGTGACTTTTACAGATGATTATAGCAGATATGGATATATCTACTTGATCAAGCAAAAGTCGGAAACCTTTGAAAAGTTCAAAGAGTTTAAGAATGAAGTGGAGAATCAGATGGGCAGGAAAATCAAGATGCTTCGGTCAGACCGAGGAGGAGAGTACCTGAGTCTTGAGTTTCACGACTATCTAAAAGAATGTGGAATCGTTTCGCAATTGACGCCTCCGAGAACGCCACAATTGAATGGTGTGGCTGAGAGACGTAATCGGACCTTATTGGACATGGTTCGTTCTATGATGAGTCGAACTTCGCTACCAATAGCTTTCTGGGGGTATGCCTTAGAGACTGCCGCCCATATACTTAACTTAGTTCCCACTAAGAAGGTTTCCAAGACTCCTCACGAGATGTGGACAGGGAAGGCTCCCTCGTTGGCACATATCAAGGTTTGGGGTTGTGAGGCTTTCGTAAGACGAGAGACTCACGACAAACTAGAACCTCGCAGTGAGAAGTGTTATTTCATCGGCTATCCGCAGAAGTCTTTTGGCTACCTTTTCTATAGACCGAGTGACAATGTTGTCTTCGTTGCTAGAAGAGGGGTTTTCCGAGAAAGGGAATTAATAAGCCAAGAAGACAGTGGGAGGCAAATTGAACTTGAAGAAATTCAAGATCAAAGCGATGAAGGAACCTCGGACACTGGCACTCAACTTGAGGAGGAAACTCCTGTTGAACCTATTGACGAGTCCCTACCTCTTCGACGTTCCACTAGGGCTAGCGTTCCACCCCAGTTTTATGGTTTTCATATTACTACTGAAGGGGATACATTTATTAGTGATAGTACACTAGTAAATTTGGATGAACCTAGCAGCTATAAGGAAGCCATGGCAGGCCCGGAGTCTGCAAAATGGAAAGAGGCTATGGACAGCGAGATTCAGTCCATGTACGACAACCAAGTTTGGAATTTGGTTGATAATGTACCGGGTCGTAAGACAGTCGGGTGCAAGTGGATCTTCAAGAAGAAGACGGACATGGATGGGAAAGTGCATACTTATAAAGCGCGATTGGTTGCGAAGGGCTTTACTCAAACTCCCGGAGTTGACTATGATGAGACCTTCTCACCAGTTGCGAAAATAAAGTCTATTAGGGTGATGCTTGCCATAGCTGCGTTTCATGATTATGAAATATGGCAGATGGACGTGAAAACCGCTTTCCTTAATGGAAAGTTGGCTGAGGATGTCTATATGAATCAGCCAAAAGGTTTTGTCAATGTGAAGCATCCGAATAGAGTATGCAAGCTTGAGAAATCTATTTATGGATTGAAACAAGCATCTCGCAGATGGAATCTTTGTTTTGACGAGAAGGTTAAAGAGTTTGGCTTTCTGCGAAGCGAAGATGAATCTTGTGTGTATGTCAAAGCCAGTGGGAGTATAGTAAGCTTCCTCGTATTGTATGTCGACGACATACTACTCATAGGAAACGATGTCCCAACCTTGCAGGAAGTCAAGTCCTGGCTTGGGAAATGCTTCACTATGAAGGACCTCGAAGAAGCCGCTTATATTCTGGGAATAAGAATAGTAAGAAACAGGGAAAAGAGACTGATAGGACTCAGTCAGGATACATACTTGGAAAAGGTACTAAAGCGTTTTAGTATGGAAAATTCCAAGAAAGGGGAGTTGCCAATCCAAAGCAATACCAAGCTGAGTAAGACTCAGAGCCCGAGTACAGAGACAGAGATAGCTGATATGAGCCGAGTACCTTACGCTTCCGCAGTAGGCTCTATCATGTACGCTATGACTTGTACTCGCCCTGATGTGGCCTTCGCTTTAAGCATGGTCAGCAGATATCAAGGGAATCCTGGTAGGGCACATTGGATTGCGGTTAAGAATATTCTTAAGTACCTTCGGAGGACCAAGGGATGGTTTCTAGTCCTCGGTGGGAGTGATGACTTAAGGGTACGAGGGTACAGTGATGCTAGTTTTCAGACGGATCGGGATAACTTCCGATCACAGTCAGGCTGTTTCTTTACCCTAAATGGAGGAGCAGTGACTTGGAAAAGTTCCAAGCAAGAGACCGTAGCTGATTCAACGTGCGAATCAGAGTATATTGCGGCGAGCGAAGCGTCAAAGGAGGCTATATGGTTGAAGAACTTCGTTGGAGACCTTGGAGTTGTGCCATCCATAAAAGAGCCCGTGGAAATTTTCTGTGATAATGAAGGAGCGGTTGCCTTAACCAAGGAACCAAGGGATCAGGGCAGATCTCGACATATCGACAGGAAATACCACTTTATTAGACATCGGGTAGAAGAGGGACTCCTCGTTGTGAAGAGGGTATCGTCAGAAGATAACCCAGCATATCCCCTTACAAAGGGACTGAGTAGGGTCAAGCATTTGCAGCACGCTAGGAGCGTAGGGCTGAAGGACGATATTAGTTTAGATTAGATAGGTAGAAAACTTGTAATAGATAATGTCATATTCAACAAATGATGATTAAATAAAGGTGTGTTATTTATAAGAAAGTTTCTATCTTGTGTTGATTATTTATCTATTGTGTCAATTTTGCATGTTTTGACTTCCTGAATAATAAGATTATTCGAACAGTTCACAATCGCTCATATGTTGGAAGTAGATATGAAGGAAGATTGTCATAAATTTGTTTGTAGATTGTCTGAAAAGTTTTAGACATAGCAAAGGTTTGCTGCAAAGTTTATGAGTGCTTATGAAATCTGTATTGAGCATTGAAATAGACCCACACTTGCTGGTATTACTTCATGAATGTTATCACAAGTGATCGCAAGATGATAATATCATATAATCTTTAAACCTAGAGATATGGTTATTGTTTATTAGTTGATTATACATTGATAATGCGAAAACGCATCAGTAACTTGATGTTATAAAACGTATTATTGTGTGTGGTTTAACTAGTAAATGATAAAGGCATATTAGTCAACGTTTTCTGTTCCTTTTATTCTGTGAGGATAAAAGCGTTATCTCGGCCACTTGATGATTTGGTTTGACTTATGTGCCGGGCCCGGTCAGGATAAAGTTGATGTGTTCAACTGAGTTCTATGTCGAACAAATCAGAAATCAAGAAATAGAATGCTAGACAATAAGTATTGTTAGCATGATATCTAGAACAGAGGATTATACGATCCCTTATCTAAAGGACACATTATTGGTCAGAGTTGACAGCGGCTATTGAAAGCTACGATTTCTATCGGGTACGGAAGTTATACGTGAGATATAGTTACTAGACTTATCCAAGTGGGAGACTGTTGGATTAGTGTCTAAGTCAGTAACCATATTTGGTATATACTTGACCCGAGTGTGCATGGTCCTTTTGGGTTGCCTTCACCAAAGCAACTTGACAAGGTAATTTGATAAGAGAGAGGAGATATTATGATTTATTAATATATTATAAGAATAATATATTAAAGGAGAAATCATATTTATTTAATTAGTATTAGTCATAAATTAATTAGGAATTAATTTGGTGACTAAAAGAGATTAATTAAATAAAAGGGTATAAACTGTCAAATGTGTGATAGTTGAGTTTTGGGCTAGGAAACCTAATGGACTAAGGGGGAACGAAATTATGATGAAGGATCATCATATTTTCATCCAAGGCCTCATTCCATAAGGTTCCTTGGGCTGCTTGGTGGCTAAGTTGTCCATTAGGGTTTTGACTAAAACCCTAGCACCCTATAGTATAAATACATGCCCTATGCTTCAATTTAAGGCCACTTGATTCCAAGGAAACCCTAGGGCCGAAATTAGCATCATTCCCTTCTCTCTCTTAGTTGCCTTCTTGCTTCAAGGTGTTTGTGAGCCATTAGAGGCACTACAATTGTGGTGCTTGCTTTCAAGAGTTCAAGAGAGTTCAAGAGATCAAGGAAACTAGTTGTTATTGCTATATAACAACAAAGGTATGTTTACTACACTTCTATGTGATTTTCGAAAATTATAGAAGCATGCCAGGGTTTTATTTTGTGTTCATAAAGTTGTATGTCTCATAGTGAAAACATAGATCTAACTAGGGTTGCATGCACACATAGGATTGTTTGTATAAAACCTTACAATCATAACCTACAAAAGTCATTAAATATACAATTTTTATAATCGTATTGTAAATGTTTTTTGGGTTATAGAATCCTTATACGGTTTATTCGGTTCTTTTCGGTTATATTAGGTCGTTAATCATCTTGTACATATTATTCGGGTAATAACCCAACCAAATCCATTAATACCTGAACCGAACCAAACACATATTGGCCATTTGGTCCGGTTTTCGTTTCATGCATTTACCCTTATTTAGTTTTCAGGTTATTCGGGTTCGGGTAAGTTCGGTCCGGTTCCGACCCGAATAGCATCCTTCCTTGTAACGTCACAAATTTCATAATAAAATTTTCATTTCTAAAATACCATAAACACCCATTTTTATAAGGATATAAAAAATGTAAAACCATTTGTTCAATAAATGTAATTCGAAATTAGAGTTATAAGGGAAAACAACGTGGAATCTCGAATGATAAAACTATTGATGTGTGTGTACAGTCACGCCTTTGCATCCCCATGACTCGATAAGTAACTGAAAATATTTAATCCATAATTGTAAGCCAAAGCTTAGTGAGTTCACTAAAATATCCAACACAACAACACACACAGAATACATGCACACTAGGCCTACAGTTGAAGGCTGGACCACTATTAGAGCTTACAACACAAGGTTGGACCGCTCTCTAGAGCCTACGACATTAAGCTCAACCACTCACCTTGGGCCTACATGTCAACTGCACCGCTTGAGCCCTCTTGGCCTTTAGCACATAGCTGGACCACCTCTACCCAACCACAATATGTCAACATATGCACTTAACAGTAAGAAGCAAGCATAGGTAATCATAAGAAATCTACCTACCTAACAGACCACTAAAGTATATCAACATCGTAACACACTAATGATATATATATATATATATATATATATATGTTGTAGTGCAAAGTATAGTTAGAAAACTCATCTGGGCTAACCAACAGAAGATCAACAACCAAACTTAACAATAGAACAACTAACATGAGTTACCCAGAACCAAAGTGGAACTAGTCCTTATCCATATACTCAATTTTGCCCAAGTTTGACCGAAAGTCAAACAGGTGAAAAGTCAATGGTTAACAGTCAACATTCAACCACCACACTTTAGCCAATCACTAACTGTGCCATGGCAGCCACATGACAATTCAATCACAAAGGAACTTCCTACCATGTAGTGGTGAACATTATGCCACACCGTGGGAACTAAGTCAAAATAGTTGAATGGATTAAGCTCTTCATCCCCTATGCCCCACACTCCTACTTTCGACAAAGCTTCCTAGCACCCAAATGCTTTATAAAAATATGTGCTTTAAATATATGCATGTCCAATGCCTGTATCATCTCAAACTAGGTCAAAATAGTGACAAATAGGGTCGAAACTCCATGCATGACTTCGATGTAAATTAGAATATCAGATTTGAGATATATATTGTCCTTGGGACCCCTAAGGAATGATAAAGTTGCCAAATTTATTAAAACCAACTATTCATATGAACACATGAAGTAATACGATCATATCCTAGATATACAATACAGGAACCAAGAATGTGTGAACTTGGAGACTTACAAAAGTCAAAAAGCACAAGAAGATGGAGATGAGTTTGCTAGTTGATCCTTTTCTCAACAAGGGTATCCTTAATCCTTCAAATACCCAAAACCATCATCAATGAACTCAAAATAATGATAAGGAGGCTAGGTTTTGATTCTCTACACTTAGAGGTATTGGAGGTTGAGGATGAACCAAACGATAGCCATCACATCCTACAAATAAGGCCCAAGGACCAAGATTTAGGGTTTTTGCACCCATCCATCACCATGCCGTGGCCAATACATGACCACAATATGGTCATTGTATATGCATACTACATTCAGATGATGGAACCGTGCCATGGTGAGCTCTGTCACCAGGTCGTGGTCAACCAAAATTCTCTAAAACCTTTAAAATTAGAAATGTTCAATTCCAAGAGCAATACCTAAAAAATAGATGTTACAAGCTGTAATAAATATGAAACTTAGATCCTAGGTTTCATGTACACTTTCGTATATCTTTCATTTTTCTGCTACCTCATTTGAGTGTATTTGATGCATAGGAAACCTAACAGAATCATCTGACAACTTTTATGTGTCATGTATCGTCGTTTATGCCATTTCAGGGAAGATTGACCGTTATAAATACTCCTCAAGGTTGGAAAATAGTTAGATAACGACTTCATTGGGTGGTACTTCATGTCTGTAATTAAGGACTATCTTGATCATAGGTGTTTAAGGAGGATGCAATTTTTTTTATTAGACCATCTCACAATCATGTCTTTTAATGTGTAATAAAAAAGTATAAATTATAAGTAAACTTATATTAGTTGGTTGCAAAACCCAAATAATTTCTCTTTTTTTATATTCTTGCAAGCTTACTATAATAGCATTAACAATGTTTAATAGCTTATTATTTTTCCACATATGATTTCCATTAGATTTATATAAAAAAAACTATGTAAATATCATCTCTAAGGTTGCACATTGTTGTTCCATTGGCACCACATGGTACCAAGACTTCATTTAAGATTCCAATACTTTGCCTATGAAAAATTTGTATTAATGTATGTTGTATGTGGTAAAGAGAAAAGAGAAAAGATGGTAAAAGGTAAAGAGAAAGAGAGAATACATAAACAAAAGCCATCGACAAAGGTTCAGTTAGATATAAGGTTTTTCGAAAAAACAATAATGTTCTGATGTTACTTTGATCATGAGTGTATCACTTTATGAAATTTGTAATTCGTCCCTTATATCCTAGATTACATGAATTCAGAAATGGTATAATCCAAGAAATCAGATTAGGATTACAGGCCCAATCTATATCATTAAACACATAATACCTTGTGATGTTATTGTGTTCTTGAGGGACATAGAATTGGTAATGATCAATTTTGTATATGTGAGTAATCAACCTCTTTCTGGAAGTTTTTCTTTGAATTTAAACAAGGAAGGAAAACTAGTTATATGTTGGTTACCCCAAAATGGCAACAAAAGAGGGTAGTTAATGCACATAGTTGATGCCTACAACATCATGATGTCATCAGTAGGTTTTGGCAGGAAAATGCATGTCCAGACTCTTTATAAATATATAAATATGCTTAGGTTTTGTGGTGTTGCCCCTTGGACACTGCAATGGGCACTGTCCCCAGACCCCCTTATGCCCGAGTTTACAATTAACACTCCGAGTGTTCTCCCTGCACCTCCATTCTTGGATTGTAAACTGAACTCAACATGTCTAGACAATAATAATAGTTACACTAAAATATGTTGATAACACTAAAATTACCAACATTCCTCCCCCATTTTAGTGTAATTCTTAATTAACTAAAATAGTAAACACAAAACCAAACTCATGCTTAAATGAAAAAATTTGGAAGATTTAATTTTCACATTAGTATAACACACATTTCAAATACCCAAGAATCTGACTATCCTAAGGATTGAACCGATCAACTCATTTTAGTAACTGAGGATATTATACACACAAGTTTTAAACAAATTCTAATGTTTGAACTTGAAACTATTACAACCATACGTCATATCCATTCATGAGTTCATAAAATCCTAGCCCAAGCTTTCTAAAGTGGAAACACTTCACACTTGTAGAAGATTTGGGCTCAATGTTTATAATCCAACTAGCATTGGTATACCCTTTTATCATAGATGGAAACCCTACATAATACAAACCATAATCCATGGCTTTCTTCATATATTCAACATCCACCTTATTTCTTGCCAATGATGAGTACTAGGATTTCTAATAAGCTGACTTATATTTCCAAGAACAAAAGCAATATCAAGCCTTGTGTTAGTTATGCCATACATTAAGCAACCTATCACTTTAAAATATTCAAGTTGTGAACCTCTTGACTAGTATTAAGCATAAGCATTATACTAGGATCAAATGAGTACTAAATGGAGAACAACCAAAACAATTGAATTTATTAAGTACTTGTCAATGTAATAAGTCTGAGTAAAAGAAATTCTTTAATGTTCATGTGTGATTCTTATTCCAAGAATCACTTCAGCCTCCCGCATATCATTCATGGAGAATTGAGATGAAAGGAAATCTTTATTCATATCAACCTGACTTTGATTAGTACCAAAGATCAACATATCATCCACATATAAAAATATGATCACTTCTTTACTAGAAACATCAAATTTACTATATACAGACTTATCTGATTCATTAAATTCAAAACCATTAATCAAGATAACACTATCAAAATCTTGATGCCATTGCTTAGGTGTTTGTTTTAGCCAATACAAAGACTTAACCAAATTGTATACTTTATACTCATTTCCACGCATAAAATTGATGGGTTTTGAGCATTCAAATGCTTCCTAAGTGTACATGCAAACCTAATAAACCTTGGATCTATGTTTGTCTAAGATACATGCAAATAATTATTTTTCCAAGGTTCATATCCTAACTAGCATGGCATGGGGAACTTGAATCAAATAAAGCTAGTAGAAATACTTACCGTGTAGTTGTAGTTGATTCCTTGGAGTTTTAGAGCCTAGCACCAATAGTGTGAATGCCTCAAATGGAAATCACAAATCACCACAAACTTGGAACTTTGATAGAATAGTCACTACTATCTTGAAATCGGCCCTCTTGCTTTTCTCACTTCAACTAGTGTCAACTAGTTTTATTTCAAGAACCAAAGCCTCCTTTATATAGTGTGGTGGATTAGGGTTACATCCATGTAAAACCTAATACCCATGTCTCTTCATTTCCATGAGATCCATGGGTTAAAGCTCCGTGGAGTATCCATGGACTTTCCATGCAAGCCTAGCCCATTCCAAATAAGCATTAGCCCACACTATATAAATATAGAAGCCCGTATTTAATTAGTAATATCTTTGATCTCTAAATTAATCCTAGATTAATTATAGATCAATACTAATTAAATAATATGACCTTAAATTAATATATTAGAACTTATAATATATTAATAAATCATAACTTGTACTATTCTCAAAAGATTATCCATAAATTGTTCGGGTGAAGTGCAACCCTAATGGACCATGCCGGGTCGGGTCAAGTACATACCAAATATAGTTATGGACTTAGACACTATATCCAACAGTCTCCCACTTGGATAAGTCTAATAACTATAGTTGCAAGTATGACTTCAGGAACCGATCAACAATCGTAACTCTTTAAACTCTGTTGAACTAGAACGTGCCATTTAAGATAAGTGATCATATAATCCTCTGTTCTAGATATGAGCCGGACAAATACATGGAACATGGTCTTACTGATTGTCCAACATTTGTTTCCCGATTTCCGATTTGTGTGACATAGAACTTAACTGAACAATCAATTTAGTTCAAACCGGGCCCGGTACATAGGTCAAAACAAAATCATCGAGGGGCCCAGATATTGCTTCTAATCCTAGAAGGAACAGATAAACTTCGACTCATATGTTTGTTCTACCACTCATTGAATTATACACAAAGGCACGTTTTATAACATCGAGTTAACAATGCGTTTTCGTACAATCAATGCATAACCAACTCGTAAGTAACAAATCATATCTCTAGGTTTGAAGACTTATATGATATTACCGTCTCACGATCACTTGAGATAAATTCCACGAAGTGATTCTAGTGAGCGTGGGTTGAGTCCAATGCTCAGAACTTATGAGCACTCATGATTGTTGTAGCCATGACCAACACCTTGGACCTCTGGAACCAATCGTGACAGTCTTGATTCATACCTACTTCCGACATATGACCGACTGTGGAGGTTTGAATAATATGATACACCAAACATAATTATTATGGAAGTCAAAACATACAAAAGAAATATAGTAAACGATCGACAAGAGATAGCAACACTTTGCTCATAAATAAAACACATTTTATTCATCATCTAATGTTAATTACACTTTAAAATTTTCGAGATTATCTAACTACTAAAATTGATATCATCCTTTAGCCCTATGCTCCGAGCATGCTGGAGACGCTTAGCCCGAGTCAGTCCCTTTGTGAGGGGATCTGTTGGGTTCTCATCCGATGATACCCTCTTTGCCACGAGGATTCCTTCTTTTATTCGATGTCTGATGAAGTGATATTTTCTGTCAATGTGTCTGGATCTCCGATGATCTCTTGGTTCCTTGGCTAAGGCAACCGCACTATTGCTGTCACAGAAAATCTCCATTGGCTCCTTTATAGCTGGTACAACTCCAAGGTCTCCGATGAAGTTCTTTAGCCATATAGCCTCCTTTGCAGCCTCACTTGCTGCTATATACTCTAATTCACAAGTGGAATCAGCCACTGTCTCCTGCTTGGAACTTTTCCAAGTAATTGCCCCTCCGTTTAGGGAAAAGACCCAGCCCGACTAAGAGCGGATATTATCCCTATCAGTCTGGAAGCTAGCATCACTATACCCTATAACTCTCAAGTCATCACTCCCACCGAGGGTAAGGACCCAGTCCTTAGTCCTCCGCAGGTACTTGAGGATATTCTTTACCGCAGTCCAGTGTGCCTTGCCAGGGTTCCCCTGATACCTGCTAACCATGTCCAAAGCAAAGGCTACATCAGGTCGAGTACACGTCATAGCATAGATGATCAATCCTACAGCTGAAGCATAAGGTAGTCGACTCATTTCTGCTATCTCAGCCTCAGTACTAGGGCTTTGTGTCTTACTCAATCTGGCATTTCTCTGAATGGGTAACTCACCTTTCTTGGAGTTATGCATGTTGAATCTTTTCAACACTTTGTCCACATAGGTGCTTTGACTAAGTCCAATTAGTCTTTTACTCCTGTTTCTCAAAATTCGTATCCCTAGGATATACGCAGCTTCCCCAAGGTCCTTCATAGCGAAACACTTCCCAAGCCAGGACTTTACTTCCTGCAGGGTTGGGATGTCATTTCCTATGAGTAGTATGTCATCCACATACAGTACCAAAAAGCTGACTATGCTCCCACTAGCCTTGTTATAGACACCAGATTCATCTTCACTCCTTGGAAACCCAAATTCCTTGACTTTCTCATCAAAGCAAAGATTCCATCTGCGAGGTGCCTGTTTCAATCCATAAATGGATTTCTCAAGTTTACACTCTATTGGGGTACTCTGTACTGACAAAACCCTCTGGCTGAACCATGTAAACATCTTCAGCTAACTTTCCATTAAGGAAAGCGGTTTTGACATCCATTTGCCATATTTCATAGTCATGAAATGCCGCAATGGCTAATAGAACCCTAATAGACTTTATCTTGGCCACTGGTGAAAAGGTTTCATCATAATCAACTCCCGGAGTTTGAGAATAACCCTTTGCAACCAGTCATGCTTTATAAGTGTGTACATTACCATCCATGCCGGTCTTCTTCTTGAAGATCCATTTGCACCCAACTACCTTACGATCAGGTACATGGTCAACCAAGTTCCAAACTTGATTGTCATACATGGACTGATCTCGCTATCCATTGCCTCTTTCCATTTAGTAGCCTTAGGGCCTGCCATGGCTTCCGTGTAGTTGTTAGGCTCATCCAGACCTACTAGTGTCTCATCACTAATAAGTGTCTCACCTTCTATAGTAATATGGAAACCATATTAATGCTCATGTGCATTCCTAACTCTCGTGGAACGTCTCAGAGGTAAAGACTCATCAATTGGCTTAATAGGAGTTTCTTCCTCAAGTTGAGGGCTAGCGTTTGAAGTTCCTTCACCACTTGACTCTTGTATTTCTTCAAGATGAATTTGCCTCCCACTGTCTCCTTGGCTTATAAAATCTCTCTCTCGAAATACTCCTCTTCTTGCTATAGAGACCACATTATCGCTAGGTCTGTAGAAGAGGTAATCAAAGGATCATTGTGGGTAGCCGATGAAAATACACCTCTCGCTTCGGGGTTCTAGCTTCTCATGAGTCTCGCGCCTCACAAAAGCCTCGCAACCCCAAATCTTGATGTGGTCTAGGTTGGGTACTTTACCAGTCCACATCTCGTGAGGAGTTTTGGCAATTTTCTTTGTAGGGACTAGATTAAGAATATGGGCGACAGTCTCTAAGGCATACCCCCAGAATGAAATTGGTAGCGAAGCTCGACTCATCATGGAACGAACCATATCCAACAAGGTTCGATTACGCCTCTCACCACACCATTCAACTGCGGTGTCCTGGGAGGTGTCAATTGTGAGACAATCCCACATTCCCTAAGATAGTCGAGGAAATCTGAACTAAGATACTCACCACCTCGATCGGATCGAAGCATCTTAATGTTCCTGCCCAATTGATTCTCGACTTCCTGTTTAAATTCCTTAAACCTTTCGAAAGTCTCTGACTTATGCTTGATTAAGTAGACATATCCATATCTACTGTAATCATCAGTAAAAGTCAAATAATAACGATTAGCATCCCTTGTGGCATGTTTGAATGGTCCACACACATCCATGTGTACAAGGTCCAACAAACCTTCACTCCTCTCACAAGAGCCTGTGATGGGTAACTTTGTCATTTTTCCAAGTAAGCATGATTCGCAACTTTCATCTGACTTTAGGTCAAACGACTCCAAGACTCCATCCTTTTGGAGTTGGCCTATGTGTTTCTTGCTTATATGTCCAAGACGACAATGCCATAATGATGCTTTATCCAAGTTTTTGTTATTAATAGAATCAATACACATCACATTATTTCCTAAGTTATCTACAATAGACATAGCTTCATACACACCATCACAAGGTAATGCTTTAAAATAAAGAACATTATTAAAGAAAGCATCAATAGAACCAACTTCATTATTAAATGAAAAGGTAAACCCTTGTTTATACAATGCAAGAAAGGAAATAATATTTCTTGCCATTTCTAGCGAGTAACAACATTTATTCAAATCTAAATATAACCCACTACTTAGCGACAAAGCATAAACTCCAATCTTGGTGACAGGCGTAACTTTCCTATTCCCCATGATTAAGTTTATCCTTCCTTGCTCCACATTCTCACTTCTTCTTAGTCCCTGCAAGTCACAACAAATATGAATACCACAACCGGTATCAAGGACCCAAGAGTTAGAATTGGGTGAGTTATTAGAAATGATAGTGTAAATACATGCATGGTTGGGTTTGCCTTTCCCATCCTTCACATCTTGCTAGTACTTTGGGCAGTTCCGCTTCCAATGTGCCTTTTCATGCCAATAGAAGCATTCAGCCTCTTTTGGGTCAGAAGAAGGAATGATGAAACCTTTCATGGTTCCACTTGAAGAAGAGTCATCAAGGGTCCTAACCTTGGTACCCTTCGAAGAACTCTTTCTCTTCTTCCCTTGTCCTTTCCCGATTGCCAAGACAGGGGAAGAGTTGGTAGGAGTAGGAGTAGTAACAACCACCTTACCCTTAAGACCACTTTCCACGGTCTTTAAGAGTCCTTGAAGTTTGCTGAGAGTGACCTCTTCCTTATTCATGTGGTATGTCATGCGGAATTGATCATAACATGAAGGTAAGGAATGCAAAATAATATCTATTGCTAGCTCCTCGGGGAAGTTCACATTAAGCTTCAGCAAGCGATCCACAAATCTTTGCATTTTCTGCATGTGGCCCGTGATGGGTTCATTATCGTTCATGCGAGTTGTTATCATGGAGGAGATGATTTCATACCTCTCTTGACGAGCACTTTGATGGTATCTTTCCATCAAGTCTTGGTGCATCTCATAGGAGTAGAAATCTTCATAGGATTTTTTGAGATCCACGGTCATAGTGGCCATCATGATGCATGCCACTTTGGTGGCATCCCCTTCATGTGCCCTAAACTCAGCGAACTCTTGAGGAGTAGCAACTATCTCAGCAATCTCCTTAAGCTCCTTATCGAGGACATATTCCTTGTCCTCGTAGCGAGTAATCATTCTGATGTTTCTGATCCATTCATTAATGTTGGATCCATCAAAAGTGACTTTCCCACTCAAGTTCATAAGAGAAAAGGAGCCACTAGGATTAGAGCTAGAAGCAGCGTTGTTTGCAAACATTTGATAAGAGAAGAAAGTAAGGATTAGTTTAGATATAGAGATAGTCCTTAATAAAACACCCAAATGTAGTATTAAGGCTAGGACCCAATCACAATATATTATACTTAGAAGAGGAATGCCGTAATCTAAGTAATAACATATTTGAAAGGTAGGTGAATGACGATTCACCAATTTCCACCAAAGTCGAAATATTAAAAATATTTAATTTGGTTTTTAGAAACTCCTTGATTCTTTTGAGATTCAATGAACTTTTCAAAGGCATGTTTCAATCTCGAGTGTGCCCTCCAAGTTTTGTAACTGGGATGCCGAGGATCACAAAACGAGGTGTGAAGTAACCATGCAAATTACTTGGTACCCTTAATAAATTACCCCTCAATCGATGTGCCGGTTAACCACACACACTCCATCGATACTATGATAAATATTAAGTCACCCTTTACCTACCTTGTTAAGTCCAAGTTAGTGTGCCGGTTAACCACACACGCTCCACTAACGACTTAGACAAAGTGTAATGTGTAATTTCATGGATTAGCACCTTATTCACATTTTTCCTAAAGTAACTAAGATTGGGGATTTAATAAAACATTTAGTTACTTTATAATATTCATCATACTTTTAATGAGAATTTATAAGTCCTTGTCTTACCCGTTCGGCTAACGACCCTCCACCAGTCAAGCAAGCGGTGGGTGAGAGTGGACACCCAGTAAGTTGCCATTTTATAGGCAACAACCTTATACCCACCTTATAGACTAGCTTCGTGAATGAGGCGTACTAGCGGTAAGATGACTTTAATCTTATATATATATATATATATATATATATATATATATATATATATATATATATATATATATATATATATATATATTATTAACTTATAATATTATAAGTATAAGGGTTGAATTTTAACTTTTAAAATTCTAAGGGTTGAAACTAAAGTTTTTTAATATGACCTTACTTGCTCCAAAACTTGAGGGCAAGTTTTGTAGACTTTCAAAACTATTCTTTTCCTGTAACTTATGAGTTAAATAGAGTAATAAAAATGAAGACTCTTCATTTTTCTAACTCTTGTGTTCTTCTAATGGTTTTAATTCAACTAACTTTTGGTTTTCCATAACTTGAGGACAAGTTATGGACTCCATTAAAACACATAGTGATCATGAATTAATCTACCACATAGGTTACAAATAATTCCTATGATCATCTAAACATCATAAGATCAAGAACATGAATATGAACACTTTCATGAATCAAAATTACACTTAAAACTTGTAATTTTGATAACAAGTTGTTGTAAATGGATTAGCAAAGACATTACACCATCTAAAACAAGTTTTCAAGTACAAAAACAGTTTAGGGTAATGTTTCTAGTCCATTTCCAGCAACTAAAGTCGAAAATCTGCACTCTGAGGCTTCTACTTGCCGAGTGCATGAACCTACTCGGCGAGTAGGTTGAAGATTCACATGAACTCGACGAGTCTCCCCATGGACTTGGCGAGTTCATCAGGCAGACAACAAGTTTTTCGACTTTTTCCACTATTTGCATCAAGTATCAAACAAACAAGCCTAGGCTTTGATACCACTGATGGGTTTTGAGCATTCTAACACTTCCTAAGTGTACATGCAACCCTAATAAACCTTGGATCTATGTTTGTCTAAGATACATGCAAATAATTATTTTTCCAAGGTTCATATCCTAACTAGCATGGCATGGGGAACATGAATCAAATAAAGCTAGTAGAAATACTTACCTTGTAGTTGTAGTTGATTCCTTGGAGTTTTAGAGCCTAACACCAATAGTGTGAATGCCTCAAATGGAAATCACAAATCACCACAAACTTGGAACTTTGATAGAATAGTCACTACTATCTTGAAATCGGCCCTCTTGCTTTTCTCACTTCACCTAGTGTCAACTAGTTTTATTTCAAGAACCAAAGCCTCCTTTATATAGTGTGGTGGATTAGGGTTACATCCATGTAAAACCTAATACCCATGTCTCTTCATTTCCATGAGATCCATGGGTTAAAGCTCCATGGAGTATCCATGGACTTTCCATGCAAGCCTAGCCCATTCCAAATAAGCATTAGCCCACACTATATAAATATAGAAGCCCGTATTTAATTAGTAATATCTTTGATCTCTAAATTAATCCTAGATTAATTATAGATCAATACTAATTAAATAATATGATCTTATATTAATATATTAGAACTTATAATATATTAATAAATCATAACTTGTACTATTCTCAAAAGATTATCCATAAATAGTTCGGGTGAAGTGCAACCCAAATGGACCATGCCGGGTCGGGTCAAGTACATACCAAATATAGTTATGGACTTAGACACTATATCCAACAAACATAACCCTCAGGTTACTTTATGTACACCTCTTCATCCACATCACCTTTCAAGAATGCATTCTTTACATCCATTTGACGAATAACCAAACTTTGAATTGCTGCTAAGACAATCAATATTCTAATAGTAAAAATTTTAGCAACATGAGCATAAGTATCAAAGTAATCAATCTCAGTATTTTGTCTAAAACCTTGGATAAACAATCTTGCCTTGAACTTATTAATTGATCCATCAACTTTCATCTTCCTCTGGAAAATCCACTTGCAACCCAAAGGTTTACAACCACATGGAAGATCAAATAAAACCCATGTATTATTTCCCATGATGGAATACATTTCATCATTTATTTCTTCTTTCCATAAAGCAACATCCTGAGATCTTATTACTGTTGGATATAGTGTCTAAGCCCATAACTATATTTGGTATATACTTGACCCGACCCGGCATGTTCCATTTGGGTTGCACTTCACCCGAACAATTTATGGATAATATTTGAGAATAGTACAAGTTATGATTTATTAATATATTATAAGTTCTAATATATTAATATAAGATCATATTATTTAATTAGTAGTGATCTATAATTAATCTAGGATTAATTTAGTGATCAAAGATATTACTAATTAAATATGGGCTTCTATATTTATATAGTGTGGGCTTATGCTTATTTGGAATGGGCTAGGCTTGGATGGAGAAGTCCATGGATACTCCATGGAGCTTTAACCCATGGATCTCATGGAAATGAAGAGACATGGGTATTAGGGTTTACATGGATGTAACCCTAATCCACCACACTATATAAAAGAGGCTTTGGCTCTTGAAATCAAACTAGTTGTATCTAGTGAACACTAGTTGACACATGTTGAGGTGAGGGCCGATTTCAAGAGAAGTGTGACTATTCTCTCAAAGTTCCAAGTTTGTGGTGATTTGTGACTTTCATTTGAGGCATCCACATTATTGGTGCTAGGCTCTAAAACTCCAAGGAATCAACTACAACTACAAGGTAAGTGTTTCTACTAGCTTTATTTGATTCAAGTTCCCCATGCCATGCTAGTTAGGATATAAGCCTTGGAAAAATAATTATTTGCATGTATCTTAGACAAACATAGATCCAAGGTTTATTAGGGTTGCATGTACACTTAGGAAGTGTTAGAATGCTCAAAACCCATCAGTGGTATCAGAGCCTAGGTCTGTTTGTTTGATACTTGTGATTAAAAGTTGGAAAAAGTCGAAAAACTTGCTGTCTGACGAATGGACTCGGCGAGTCCATGGGGGGACTCGTCGAGTTCACTTGTATCTTCAACCTACTCGGCGAGTAGGGTCGACAGAGTGCAGATTTTCGACTTTAGTTGCTGGAAATGGATTGGAAACATTACTCTAAACTGTTTTGGTACTTGGAAACTTGTTTTAGCTGGTGTAATGTTTTTGCAAATTCATTTACAACAACTAGTTATCAAAATTACAAAGTTTAATGTGATTTTGATTCTTGAAAGTGTTCATATTCATGTTCTTGTTCTTATGAAGTTTAGATGATCATAGGAATTATTTGTAACCTATGTGGTAGTTTAATTCTTAATCATAATGTGTTTTAATGGAGTCCATAACTTGTCCTCAAGTTATGGAAAACCAAAAGTCTCTTGGATTAAAAAAACCATTAAAAGAACACAAGAGTTAGAAAAATGAAAAGTCCTCATTTTATTACTCTATTAAACTCATAAGTTACAAGATATGAAAAGTTTTGAAAGTTTACAAAACTTGCCCTCAAGTTTTGGAACAAGTAAAGTTAAGTTAAAACTTTAGTTCCAACCCTTAGAATTTTAAAAGTTAAAATTCAACCCTTATACTTATATTATTATGATTTAATAATTATATATATATATATATATATGTATAAGAACAAAGTCGTCTTACCGCTAGTACGCCTCATTCACGAAGCCGGTCTATAAGGTGGGTATAAGGTTGTTGCCTATAAAATGGTGACTTAATGGGTGTCCACTCTCACCCACCGCTTGCTTGACTGGTGGAGGGTCGTTAGCCGAACGGGTAAGACAAGGACTTATAAATTCACATTCAAAGTATGATGAATATTATAAAGTAACTAAATGTTTTATTAAATCCCTAATCTTAGTTACTTTAGGAAAAATGTGAATAAGGTGCTAATCCATGAAATTACACTTTACACTTTGTTTAAGTCGTTGGTGGAGCGTGTGTGGTTAACCGGCACACTAACTTGGACTTAACAAGGTAGGTAAAGGGTGACTTAAAGGTTTATTATAGTATCGATGGAGCGTGTGTGGTTTACCGGCACATCGATTGAGTGATAAACTTTAAAGGGTACCAAGTGATTTGCATGGTTACTTCACACCTCGTTTTGTGATCCTCGGCATCCCAGTCACAAAACCTGGAGGGCACACTCGAGATTGAAACATGCCTTTGAAAAGTTCATTGAATCTCAAAGAATCTAGGAATTTCTAAGAACCAATCAAAGCCTAATACTTAAATATTTCGGTTTTCGTGGTGGAAATTGGTGAATCGTCATTCACCTACCTTTCAAATATGGTATAGCTTAGATTACGGCATACCTCTTCTAAGTTATATTATATTGTGATTGGATCCTAGCCTTAATATTACATTTGGGTGTTTTATTAAGGACTCTCTTATATCTAAACTAATCTTGTTCTCTTCTTTTTAGATGTCTTCAAACAATGCTGCTTCTGGCTCTAATCCTAATGGCTCCTTTACCCTTATGAACTTGTGTGGGAAAGTCACCTTTGATGGATCCAACTTCAATGAGTGGATCAGAAACATCAGGATGATTACCCACTACGAGGACAAAGAATATGTCCTTGACAAGGAGCTTAAGGAGATTGATGAGACCACTGCAACTCCTCAGGAGATCGCTGAATTTCGGGCACATGAAAGGGATGCTAAGAAAGTGGCTTGCATCATGATGGCCACGATGATAGCGGAACTCCAAAAGTCTTATGAGGATTTCTACCCTTATGAAATGCACCAAGATTTGATGGAAAGATACCATCAAAGTGCAAGACAAGAGAGGTATGAAATCATCTGCTCCATGATAACAACCATGATGAAGGACGGGGAATCCGTCACGAGCCACATGCAGAAAATGCAAAGGTATGTGGATCGTTTGCTGAAGCTTAATGTGAACTTCCCTGAGGATCTTGTAATAGATATCATTTTGCACTCCTTACCATCGTGCTATGATCAATTCCGTATGACATATCACATGAATAAGGAAGAGGTCACACTCAGCAAACTTCAGGGACTTCTCAAGACCGCAGAATCAGGTCTTAAGGGGAAGTCGG